>NC_044252.1:30706708-31306708 GCF_003957555.1 Calypte anna | reverse complement strand
GTAATGGTCATATGTAGACAGGAGAATCAATGGGCAAAGGCAACAAGAAGTAAGTCTAGCAAAAAACCCCATGTCAGCAGTCTGTTGAATCAGCTCTTTAAACAAACTGCTGTATGTTGATGTTGGGTTTTGAAGTCTTTCGTGCTGACAGGCCCTTGTATTTGCTTACTAATGGCAAAGGCATTATATTTGTCATCAGCTGAACAATAATGGTTGGAGGCAGTATTTTTGTCATTGATTCAAGAAGTGTTGCAGCAAGCCTGATGTTTCTCTGGTACTCTGTGTCTGCCAACACATTTTAAAATTCATGGACTATGCTTTTTTTTTTTTTTTTTTAATATATATGTGTCATATAGAGAGTCCAAGCTCTTTTATATGCAGTAAGCCTTTACTCGCCACAAACACCACTTCAGTGTTTAGACACAGCAAGAATAACTGCAGCAGAGTTCATCCTTTTCCAAATGCCTTTTGGCAAGAGGATCAAGTCACTTCAGCTTTTGTGTGAACTGATCAGTACCAGTCTGTGTGTCTGACTCTCTGAAGAGGCAGTGAATAAGAATTCAGGCAAAAATCTGTAATGCATATGGGGTAATGGGCTGCTAGATACTGTTTGTGTCAATTGGTAACTGCAATTTAGGTTGGCAGCCTGTAGCCCCTGGTCAGATATGACTTCCTCCAGAAATAAAGAGAAATCAAGTTGTCCAAGGTGTTTTCAGCAGGAATAAAAATGTTGAATGCCAATGGCAAGGTTTGCACAATATGTTTGATTTCCCTAACCCTTTTTGCTGTTAATTAAAATTCATGGGGTGTTGTAGAGTTTTTAGCCAGGATCAAGTGGTTCTCTAGAATTAGTACATGCAGGTTAAACAAGAGAGAGGTTAAACAAGAGGTTAAATCTGTGAAAAGCAAAGGTATTCCCTGGTAGGGTCATCCATCCCTGACAGCAATGCATGGGGAATGCATTGGAGAAGATCAAACCAACACTTTCTCTTCTGTCCCAAATAACAGATGCACTTTGCAAACCCAGAGACCTCACTGATGCTTCCAGTGCTTGGATCAAACCCAGACCTGGCCTTGCAAATGCATATTATTAAATACCTGGGTAAGAAGGAAGATCAGTCTTGGTTTGAATCATGTCTCCTTCATGATCCTTTGTTGTCAGTTCTTGAGGCACCTTTCAACATCCTCCTGTGCACTGTAAGCACAAGGTTTGTCTCAGAGAGGGTTGGGACTGAGCCTGATAAGTACCAGCACCTCTGAAAAGCCCTGAGCAGCAGCAGGATGGCAGCACAAGCTGTGAAACAAACAAAAAAAAAACCCAACAAAAAAACATAAAAAGCAAAAAACCAACCCTATTCTCCATTGCCAATATTATTAATCAGCCCACAGTTTGCTCAGACAGGAAATTGTTACTGACCGCTTTAATTTTACTAAACAAATGAAACCACCCCATTACTCATTCAAATCTAATAAACCACAGAACACAGAGGAGGAAGTGAGCACTTTAAAATGGCTTAGAGTAAAGTTCTCACTTTGTTCTGCCATTTAATTAAAGCCAGGCTCTTTACAGGAAAGGGAATAATTAAATGGTAACATGTGTACTATGATAATCTCCTCCATCAGCATCTCTTGCTACTGAAAGCAGAGGGACTTTTCGTGCTGTTCTCTGCATTCCCAGAGCATTACCTGCTCCTTAGGAGAAACAGAATTAGGAAATATATTGTGTACCAGGATGGATCTTTTCTATCATGCCCCGATGAGTGATATGGGGCTCTGCCAGAAAGAGGCTGATGAAATCAATTACCTGACACTTAATATCTGCAGATATTCAGAGACATCCTGAAGATGGGCTCTGCAAAACAGCTGGCAGCCAGCTGCTTCATCAACACCTTGGTCTTTCCAGGTCATCAAGTGTTTAAAATACCAACAAAATACTGCAGTTTTAACATTTGCAGTGAAAGCACTAGTTCAGTATGTGATAGGATTTATATGCATATATAAATATTGTCTTTTGCAGTCTGAAGGCAGGAAAAGCATGAATGTACTTGCACCACAAAGAGTGATTGCTGTAATTGTTTGCCTTTCTTCTCAACATCAATTTACTCCTTTAAATGGAGGCAATTTCACAAACAGGCAGAAATGCCATTTTCACTCTGGGAATTCTTCAGTGTAAAAGCTGTATGATGAAGCTTCATATTTAACTGCTTCCACCTGAAAGAAAGGTTCATAAATGGGAATTACTCCTTTGTGGTGATTCGGCTCCTGAAAGATGATTAAAGAAGAAAAACACTGGTACCAGATAATCTGAATAATAAGGGCAAATAGCACAAAGAATCTAACAGGCAACATGTTTTTGTAGCACTGCAAAGGCCATGAAGGCTTTTTCAAGTGTATACGAGTTTGTTCCTGTCTGTACAACGTGTGCTCTTTGGGACTGTTGGTGTTTGGCTCCTTCAGGCTCAGGGGGATGCAGAGTGTTTGCTGGAAGGTCTCTGCCAACTTGGAGCTGGACCAGAACAGCTCTCACCTGGTTTGCCGTAGACACTCAATCTGCTGCAGCCTTAATCCAAGACACACAGAAGGCAAATCAACAAGAAGCTGTATTAATTGTACTGAGTACTAAAGAATTTTGTAGACTTAGCAAAATCCCCTTTCAACAGCCACCAGAATGAAATGATGCCTGATAAAATAAATAATTTTTGTTGCCATGCATCAATCCCATGCCTGGAGTGTGTTACCTGCATGGCACTGGCAGGGAATCAGCCCCTCTTTCCTTCCCCACCACAGATGCACTGAAAAAGAGGATGCAATCTGCTCTCCATTCTTAAAAATATTCTTCCTACCACTTTAGCTGGTCTTACTTAATTTGTTTTGCTATTTGGAAGGAGTTACAGATTTGACATCCTAGAAAACAGATGTCATTTTTACAGGAAAAAAAGTGTGTGATTCATAATTTTCCAGAAGTATGCACACTACACATGTAACATGTTGGCACCTTCTGAAAAACACTCTAAATCCTCAAACGTATACCACATAGGTTTAGGTTTTCTGCTGTATGTACCTGTTCAAACACCAGACCAAGTCTCACAGCTCACGAGGAAATATCTTTCTGGTCTCTCGTGCCATCACCATTTTCCATCTGAAAGGAAAGTGGCTGCAACACATGAGGAAAATAACTCAAAATGGTGCCATTTTGTAATGGCATTTTCCAGTGGCACAGAGAGCTATGGAATATCCAGAGATCATAGAATCATAGAATCATAGAATTGGCTGGGTTGGAAGGGACCTCAGAGATCATCGAGTCCAACCCTTTTACCACCGTTGCGGTTGCTAGACCATGGCACTGAGTGCCACATCCAGTCTCTTTTGAAATAGCTCCAGGGGTGAAGAATCCACTACTTCACTGGGCAGCCCATTCCAATGGCTGATCACTCTCTCCGTAAAGAAATTCTTTCTAATATCTAACCTAAACCTCCCCTGGCACAACTTAGACCCTGCCCTCTTGTCTTGTTGAAAGTCGTCTGGCAAAAGAGCCCAACCCCCCCTGGCTCCAACCTCCTTTCAGGGAGTTGGAGAGAGTGATGAGGTCTCCCCTGAGCCTCCTCTTCTCCAGGCTGAACAGCCCCAGCTCTCTCAGCCTCTCCTCATAGGGTCTGTATTGGAAGCTGTAAAACAGACCTTTCTGCTAAGCCAGAACATACAAAAGAAATCCATAATGCACTTTTGATACAGTGTGTAATTTCACTAACCATATTCTGCTTGGGTTTTGTTTTGGTTTTTTTTTTTTATTCTTTCCTTTTTCAAAGCAGCATCCTTGGTTTGCTTCATCAGGAGCCATGGGGTGAAATGCTGTGATGAAGCCACAGTCATGACAAGGGTCCTGAGAGACTGGCAAGAAATGCAGTGGAAAGGTGTCAGGAGCAAGATGAGCTCCATCTTCCTCCTTGCCATTTTGAGAAGTGAATTTGCATGTTGTACAGAGAGGAAAAAAACTTACTTGAAAAAATATTAATAATTAAGTAAAATGAGCATTTTGTAAAGTGCCAGTGAACACACTCAGTCTCAGAAGGAATAGCAGGATATCTTGAATAATGAACTCTTCAGACACCACCAGAAAGTCAAAAAATTATTTATGAAGTGCATGTAAGGATAACAGTAGTCTATCCATTAAGCTAAAAATGTTTTTCTTTTTTGCCCTCTAAATCAGAGATTCATTTAAAGGGTACTTCACATCCCAAGGTGCACCACCAAAGCTATTTTATGCATGCAACAGCTTTGCAGTTTCAAGGTTGTTCCTGACACCCTTCTTCTGGCACAAATTGACCAGGACCTCAGGATACAATACTCAAAGCACTAATCTGAGTCTCAAGGAATAACCTTTAACACTTTCTATTTCTGTTCTGTAAAGGTTTCTTCCATCCCAGTGCACGGTGATGCTTGGCTGGGAAGAACTCAGTCTCCTGCAAGCTCTCCAGGATTCTGGCTCCAAGGGCCAGCTCGATGCCAGCCCAAAACTCCCTGTTCCTCTGCACAGCGTTGTTAAGACAGTGGTATTTCCTGCTCTGGAACTGTACATTCCTGTCACTTCCTCTCAAGGAATAACTTGGCTTAAGTAAACAGCAGCCATCAGAGGGAGATTCCACAGCAGAGCTGTTCCACCTGGCTCGCTGCAGCTCTGGAAGTCCCCGAACTCTCGGTGCCACCACACAAGGTTTTTCCCTATGGATCCCCATCCAACTGTGATTCCAGACAAAGGAGATGGGAGCAGTCCCAGCCAGGGCTACTTCCATAGAATCATTTTGGTTGGAAAAGAGCTTTAACATCAACAAGTCCAACTGTTAACCCACCCACTGCCAGGGCCACCACTAAACCGTGTCCCTCAGCACCACATCTCCACAGCTTCTAAATACCTCCCTGGATGGTGACCCCACCACTGCCCTGTACAACCTGTGCCAGGGCCTTTGGGGAAGAAATTGTTCCTAATACCCAATTTAAACCTCCCTTGGCACTATTTGAGGCCATTTCCTCTTGTTTTATCAGTTGTAACTCAGGAGGAAGGACCAACTGTCTTCCTCCTATGCAGACTGGTTTCCCCCTCTTCGACTGCAGGAATCCCAGTTCCCTGCAAGGGGTGCCCAGCAGACAACAAAAATACCTCATTAAACAAGGGCTGAGGGGCTTGTCCCTCTCTCATCACCTCCCCAGCAGTTAGAAGAAGTGATGGTGTAGCCCTGTTAAACAACATCAAAAAAACCACCCAGAAAGTCCCCAACTTTCAGAGCATTTCTAGAATCCTTTTCCCATGTACCTTATCCTGCATGTTTGCACAAACAACTGTTTCAACAGTTTGTGTTTGCTTAAGCAACAAGATTTATATCCTGGATCAGTAAATAAACTTGCAACTGTATGCTTGCCTACAGTTGCTTCTACCCTGATGATTGCAAAATAAAACAAGCAGGAAAAAATGACATGTCCACAAAGGAAACTGGTGTCTTTAATGCAAAAGCTCAGAAATTTTAGGTCAGGTTTAAGGTATGCAGCCAGCCAGTCCTGGCTGCTCAGCTCCAGGGTTTAGAAGCATCCCTCTAAGCAAAATGACACCCAAGCAAAAATGCTAGGGCAGATGATAAAGTAGAAATTCAGAAAGTCTGTGAGTTAGATTTTACTGAGCTTTGGCTGGAGCTGCTAGATTGAGGAGCTGTCTCCTCTGGTTTAGACATTACATAGCAGAGCTTATAATTTTTCATCTGTGTTGGAATGTAATTTTGCAAGAAATACTGATTCTAACTAGGTGCAAAGGAAGTTTTTTTTTAAAAAATGAACTTTTACATTGTCCTGTGTGCAGAGTAGGTAAGAGCTTGGACAGAAGGTGCCCCCTGGGCTAGGAGAGACCTGGCACTGACCTGGCACTGCCATTTCAAATCTTTCCATCTGAAAGCAGGAGTGGGTAAGGTTTAAATCACAAACACACAATAAAACGTACTTGAAATGAGTCCATGTAAACGAAGGGATTGAAAAACAGCTCTGTATCACTGTCCTATTTCCCTTTCCAGGAAGGAACATCTCTTGGGTAATCTGGAAACAAAACAAAGTAGCCGAAAACTTTACTTAACCTCCAGCTAATTTCCTATCCAGACTAAATTTAGCTGTTTGGATTTTGTTTGGTGCATGTGCCTCCCAAGGCACTGACTTGCAGAGGGATGTTTGCCAGTTGCCTGAAGCAACTCTTGTAGCACTCTAGTTAAAAACAGCTGCTTTAATTTTGCATCTCAGTGTTAATTTTTCACATGAAATGTCACTTGATGTTCGGAGACGGCAGCGGGAGGTTGGTAAGAGCTGATGGCTGAATTTTGCTGACTGGAAAAGCCCAACCACCCCCCCCAGCAACCAGCTGCTGGGAACTGACTCCCAGGGATTTCTGCCTCTCAAAGAGAAGGCCAGGGAGAGAGCAAGAGGATAAAAACATTATCATAAAAGCCTCTCCACGCGTATTTTGAAACAGACAGTTGTTAATTCAAGGAAGATCAAGTCAGAGACCAGCCCAAAACACTTAGATTATTTTTCCATGAGTCAAGAGTTATACTCAAAACAAAAATTAGCCTACAAATACCAAGGCCACGCTGGTGCACTAAGCACTTCCCAGCACAGATGACTGCTGCCAGCCTCCTGCTACAGAGGAAAAAAAAAAAAAAAAAAAAAGATCTGAAAAAAGGTTTGGAAAGTTTTTAAAAACTTGATTCATTCCATCTGTCTGTTTCTTTCTAAAACCTTTCATTTTAAGGTCAGAAATTATTTGTACTGCTGTCAGCTCAAGGTGTATAAATTTTGGAAGGAGTGGAAGAGTAACAAGTACATTTAAAAACTCTAAGAGCAAGTAATTCTTCTGGATATAAGGATTTGGGGAAGTTAAGAGACCACAAAAAAGTGCTGCTTCTCTTACCTAACAGAATGGCATCATCTTTGTGGTGTGAGTCTTTCCAGGGTAAGGAGACACCAGGTTACCAAACTATCACTGAAACTGGGACTAAGTAGTGTCTGCTGCTCATCTCAGTCCAGTGGCACTGGAGGAAGGGAAGAAAAGAAACAATTTTTAAACAAATTAATTAAAAAAAAAACCCACAACTTGTATAAGTAAAAACCGACACCTTTGTTAAAGTGCTGCTTGAAGTCAATGTCATAAAAACATTGTCTTTGATCCCACGAAAGTGAAATGATTGAAAGGGAAAGACAGAGGCATCAGAGGAGTGGATGGAAAAGGGAATTTCAGGCCACATTCCTGCAACCCCAAGCTCCTGCCCAGGCTCAGCCCTGCTGCACAGTGAGCTCCTGTGGCTGCTTGGCCTTTCCAGTGCTGCATCCAAGGTCCCTCTTTTGTTCCAAAAGCCAAGATTTGAATGCTTGAAATGAAATAAAAAGCTTTGTGTTCTTATAAATCGTGTGGCAGAGACTGCAGCTGTCTTCTTCTGTGGTGTTGGAAGGAGTAGCACCTGGCATAGGCACACACATCCTGATATGGGGCATTCCCCTGTTGCCAGGTCAGTCTTATTTTTTTCTTTGTGGGCAGAAAAAAATTAAAATAAAAAAAATAAATTACACAACCCAGCCTTATTAAATTGGACCTTTATATTCTTCAATAACTGAAGGTAAATTTAAGATTTTGCTGTTCACACTAAGGAACTGTAGCAGCCTGGGATGTCAGTGAAAAGAGCCATGCTACATGTACTGCTGGCAATTTAACCTTCTGTAATCATTCACAGAGTTGATTCACTTTGAATTTTTTGTGAGAATGTCAGGCCCTGTCTGATCTGCAAACCCAAGAAGCCTCTCTTAGATGCATAAACCTGTGCCAGATGCAAGCCAGGACTGAAGGTGATTCAAGATTGTTTCCACTCTTACAGTGGTACCTTCTCTTTCTGTCTCTGGCATTAACAAAAAAACACAATTATAGGCAGGGCAAGAAGAAGCAGCTGGTTACTAGTAGGAAATAAAGTGGTAAATAATTAAAAATAATTAGCTATAGGAAGCAAAAAAATAAAGTAAAAAAAAAAGTTTTACTGCAATAGTGATATTTTTCATCTGGTGACACCCAAAGCTGGTGATCTGTGGAAGCTGACTCAGGACTGGTTTCCAGAGTTAGGTGCAGGTGGTGTCAACAACTTAAAAAAAAACCCAAAACACTATGAATAACAAACAACTAAACTTTTGTTGAGTAATTATTAATAGCAAACATGTGATTCAAGACAAAGAAGCCTCTCAGCTGGCAGAACATGGTAATGATCATTGAAGTTATCAATCCACAGGGCTTGGATGGCATCTGGCAGAAAAGGAAATGTATTTTCCCTGCTGTTTCCCTAAGCAGTTGTGAGAGGAGCAAATCAACACCTGCAGAAGGCAAAAGCAAAAAAAGCCTCTTTCTGGTGCAACTTCCCATATGCCTTCAGTCAGAATTTTCCATAGGCTGCCTTCTGCTGATGCATTTTAAAATGATGTAAAAGCTCCCATTGCAAAGATTTAATTTATTTATTTATGGGTTGGCTGAAGGCTGCCAGTGTTGCAGCTTCTGAAAGGAAATGAAAAAAGAAAGAATTATAATTTTCTTCTCTCAGTAGCTATGTATTTGTGAGACCTGGAAACACAGGTACTATTTTAAAAGCATTTAAAAGCTCATGACAAATGAGCTGAAACTCCACTGTCTCTCCTCCCCCCATGCTGGGAAAGGTCATGGTTGGCTGGGCCCCACTGTAGCTCAGCCTGGAAAGTGGTAAAGGAACTCAGAAGTTGTTTTTCCCACCAAAAAAAAAAAAACAAAAAAACAAAACCCCAAACAAAAAAACCCCAACAAAAGCACCCAACAAAAAAAGAAACTACAAAGAACAATTGCACACCACTTCCATTTTCTGAAGAGGAAATGGTGATTTGTCTCAGCCATGCTGTTGCCTGGGAATTCAGCAGCCTTTGGTATGAAAGGAGTTAAATGGGAAATTCACCTTAACTCTGGATGAAAACATGTTGTTTGAGTTGCTTCTTTCCAGGATAAATAAGTATGAATGCTTCATGACACCTTTTCTCTTGGAGGTGCACTGTGTCTCTGGCTTGGTTGGTGTTTATTGAATCCCACCTCAGGTCTCAGACAAATAATGTGCCACTCCTGAGGGATGCAGCCACGCTGGAAAAATCTCAGCCTGAGAAAAACAAGTAAGAAATGGACTGAAATGCTCAGTAATTAATTCAGTGTCCTAAGCAGACATGAGTTCCAAAGCACAAATTGATTACATTATGTGGGCTTGCTCATCCAGAGAGTTGTGGTGGAAACCCAGATGAGAATCCAGCAAATGGATTTACTACCATGACCTTTTAAAATATTGTAACAGCAAGAGGGGCTGGGAAAGCCCCAGATCCTCTTTCTCTTCCGTTCTGAACCAGCCCTTCCAAACCATACAGCTGAAATTCACTCCAGCTCTCATGTCCCAACACAAATCTGTTCTGCCTCCACAGCATGAAATTCTATATAACAGCTGTGGTTCTGATTAATCTTCCCCAGATTTACTCTTTTCAACCCACAATATGTGCTCTCAGACCTCTGACAGGGGGTCATGTTACATTATTGGTAGGAAAGTAGATTATTAATCAACATCTGTGATGTTCAGTGGGCAGTGACTGAGGTGATGGCCATCATAAACCTGATGGTGACATTCAGTACCATGATTTCCAAAGAAATGTGTTTAAACAGCAGATTGCAAGATGCAGCAGGCAGGGAGAAGACAGAACATGCAGACATCTCATTTTTTAACTCTTTCCTGCTCTGCAACAGAGATGTGATGACAGAAAAAAAGGTTCTTCAATGATTTCTAAGGCTTTGCTATAATGCTTATGCCAATGGGCCCTGGATTGAGATTGCAGGAAGTTTTAATCATGTCAGCTCATTGTTTTTCTGGACCTGCATTTGCCACTCCAGTAGCATTCCCCCCTGTAATGTGCATCCTGTGCTTACAGAGCATTTGCTTGCAGCCAACTGGTGGCTTTACAAAGAAAACTGTGTGAAAAGTATTTGTATTTTTCAGTGCACTTAACAATGAACAAAACCCCAGCTCGCAGGAGCAATAGGTATATAGATATATTTATACTGTTCTACACATTGTTCATGTTCTGAAAAGGAAGAGGAACTGGGCCAGGCTCCTTCAGAAATGAGACAGAAATGCCATTGAGATCTCATTTCCTGTGCAGGAGCTTGTGAGAGCTTCAGTCCTACACTGGGTTTGAGCAGTGTCACTGCTTGTAAGATCAGCTCCATCTTCCCCAAATCACTCCTTCAAGATGAAAAAGACTTAAATCTGGGACTCCTTTTAATTAGCAGGAGAGCCTTAACAACAAGGAGTTGATTGAGCTGAGGACAGTCCCTTTGAAGAGGGTGCAGAGATTCCCTCACCACTACTCCTGAGGAAGCATAGGGCAAGTCTCAGGTCATCTCTGCAACTAGAACAGCCTCAACATGTCCAGTGAGTAAGAGATCATCCCTGATGTGTCCCATGATGGTCAACAGGCCCCTGGCCTCCTTGCCACAAGCAGCAGAGCAGATGCCCAGTTGGCTGTCAAACCCTTCTGAAGTCATTGTTTAAAGTAGTCGCAGCCAAGCAGAAAAAAGGAAAATGTCAGAGGCTGTTTGTGTGCTGGTTGGACACCACCACTCAGGCTCATTAATCAGGTCCCAAAAAAGAAAAAAAATGGTGGGATGGCTTCATACGTTGCTGTTTGTTGGTAAATTTGTTGTTGTTTGTAAATGTGTTTAGGGGCTTGTTTCACTCGCTGCCAGTTGAGGTGGTGTGGGGTGGTACCTGCCAACTGAGCTGTTTCCAGGGTGTAGGGCTTTTAAACCCATTCTTCCTCCCAGCTAAAAACCATGAAACTTATGAAAAAAAAGCAAGTTGGCAACACTGTGCATGTAATAGGTGGAGAGGAGGCAACTGATAGCTTCTGCTTTCCTCTGTCTGCTCGTGGGGAGCAGAGAAAAGCAATCCCATTGCCCCACAGCCTTGGTTGCAAGGATATTAGATCAGAAATGCTGCACTGCAAATCCAGAAGCTGTCCTGGGAGACCAAAAGAGATGATGTTCACTTTAACCAAGAGAGATACATCTGAACAATATTTTAGTTTATATATATTATATATTTTTTAATATTTTGTGGATGCATCTGTGAAATAACTCCTTTCCTCTTCCTCCTCCTTCTCCCCCCACCTGAAGTGATGGCCACCATAAAAAAGACTTCTTCATCCCAGATGTGTTCCATTTCCTGCAGAAAAAATTGAAATCTTTGCCTTTTTCATAAACATCTGCCAAGGATGGAGGTGCACTATTTAAGAACTTTCTGCAACCGCTTTAGTTTGAAATGAATAAATCAGTAGGAGTTAATGAGCTAGCCAGCATTTTTTAATTTGTTTCTTCTGGCAGAAGTGCCACAGTGAGTTACATCCAAACAAATTTGGTGTCAGCACCTGCTTCACAATGACCTAAATGTCTAAATCTAATTTTAGAAAGTGACTTGCAAAGGGTTCAAGCAAGGCTTTCAGCGCTCAGTCTGGATTTTATTTTCAGTCCTTTAATTGAAGAGCTGATTTATGGGCATTTATGGTGGTTGTTGATTTAGAGATCTGTGCTGGGGTCTAATGTCAAACAGAGCCTTGACCCACAAGCAGCTGTGCAGGGGGCAAGACCCCCACATGCTCAAAGAAGCAAATCAGCACTGGTGGTGATGGAAATGGAGGAGAGTCAACCCATCAAAGCCACAAAAGGTTGGCAGACTAAGAAGCAAGCCTGTAGGAGGGGAGATGATGTGGTTTTTGGTTTGGTGCACTAAAGAAAACTGGGCAAACCTTGGTGTCCAGCAAACCTTCAGGATGATCTTGCAGGTGTTTTCCAACCTGAATGATTCAGCAGTTGTGTGATTTGAGAAATCATGTCCCTGGGCTCTCTGTCTGCCTTTGATCCCAGGTCCCACCTTTCCATGTCCATTGCAGATATCCCTGCTACAGGCAGCAGGAAGGTGTCACCTTCTTGGCTTCCAGGATTTTGGTAGGTTGGGCTGGGCTGCTTTTAGGGTCCTCCTGTTGTGCTGGAACTCAGGCAGATGGCACTGTCTGGTGGTTGGAAATGGTTATAGGGTTGGACTCGATGATCTCTGAGGTCCCTTCCAACCCAGCCAATTCTATGATTCTATGATTCTATAAACCATCTGGAGTTAATACTACAGTACCTTAAAATGAGAAGAAACCTGATAATGAAGGATTCCATGTCTTCTTCCCATTCTTTCCAGCCATCCCCCATGGAAGTGGCTTCTGGGGCTGAGCCTTTTGCTGTTTGTTGGATTTTAGTTGCCAGATTTTGGTCTGATTTGCTCTTTTATCATCTGAAATCCTGTTTTATTTCAAATTTAGGTTTCTCAGCTTTGGTGGGCTTTTGTGCCCAGGACTTTATACATATCTGGATGATTTTTACATCTGGGCTATATAGGTGTTTCAGAAGTGCCTTGTTTTGTTGTATCATACACACATAAGAGAATATAAATGAAGAAACACTACCCCACTTCTGAACCATATGAGAAAATATACTCTTGAAGGGTATTTTAAATGACTAAGATACTGTTCTGGAATAAAATCAAGCATATTATTAATAATGATAAAATGTAAAAGCAATATCAAAGGATATAAGGGATTATTACTGTATATGATGTAAATAAATCTTTAAAGAGCATGTTTCGTGTCTTGAATCACATGAAGCTCTGGTCTTGTGTTTCAGGGTTTTTATTGTTTGATTTTCTTTTATTTTAAAGCTAGTGGGTAAAAAAACATCCCAGGTCAAAATACTAAATAATGAATCACCCACAAATTCAGCTCATTTCCTATCTCTCACTGAAAAAATGTTGATTCCAGGCATGGGAGCAAAACGTGGAGCCAAACAGTAATTTCTTTATGGTGTGCATGACTCATAGGAAAGAATGTCTCATGGGGATTGCAGGAGAAAAAACCAAATAATAAAAAAAAAACATAAGTAAATCACTTTAAAGAAACAGGCAATCAAATAAAGGGTAGAAGGTCAGAAAAGGTCCTCAGCTGTTTTTGTGTTGCTCCTGTGGTCTTGGCAGTGTCCTCTGCCTTGGATGATCTTCAGAGGTCCTTTCTAACCCCTGACATTCTGTGATTCTGTGGAACACCATAGCTCCTCCCTTGGAGCTCTAAGACAGGTGCCAAGGGGAGAGGAAAGGTGTGGGGACATCAAGGGTGCACACCAGGAGGTTAAAGAAGCCAAAATTGGAATTAGGAATTAATTTCATGTTGTTTAAAAGATGCTGGGAACAGCTGTTTTCTTCCCAACACAGTTCCATAGGTTGTCCCTGGTGTGACATTCTGCCAGCTGGCTCTGAGGGTGGCAGTGACCCACAGGGGGGGGGTGGTCAGCAACACCCTCTTTTCTTTGGGGTTTTTAATCATAATATCAAAGAATGGTTTGGGAAGGGACATAAAAGATCACCTAGTTCCAACCCTGCCCAGGGTGCTCCAAGCCCCATCCAACCTGGGCTGAGACACTGCCAGGGATGGGGCAGCCACAGCTTCTCTGGGCAACCTGGGCCAGGAGCTCAGCACCATCACAGGGAAGAATTTCTTCCTAATATCTAATGTCAATCTCCCCTTTTTCAGTTTAAAGCCATTCCCCCTCATCCTATCACTACATATCCTTGTAAAAAGTCCCTCCCCAGCTTTCCTGTTGGCCCTGAAGAGAGGCTATTAATGTCCAATACATTTTTAGTAACTTTACTGAAGAGCCTCTTTTGCATTTCTCTTGCCATCTTCCCAAATGTGAGTCAAAGCAGTTTATCCTCCTCCATAATTTGCTTTGCGATTTCTTGATGGGCCTTTAATTATCACAAATATTACTTGTCCTCTCTGGGAAGTGTCTCCTGCCTCAGGCAGATTTATTCAGGGAGGTAAATCAATATACGAGAAGATTTCATGAACACTGATTGTGAAATGAGGCTGAATTTCAACTCAGCTCTCAGCACCAAGATCTCATCTGATTTCCATTCTTTCTTTTTTTCCAAGAGTGCTAATGGATGATTAATTTCAACAAGGATTGCTCTGTATATTTACATAACTACTTCTGAGTAATTAAAACATCTTGCCTCCTGTTCCAGAGTCAGTATTACGCAGCCAGGAATACACAATCAGACAATGATGCAACATGAAAATAGAGAGCAGCTTATTCCTGTAGGCTTATTCCTGTAGCTTCCTTAATGTCACACAATTAAAGCCATGCTCAGGACCAATTAATTTCAGTCTATGAAGACTAAGAAAATTATTTTTATTATCTCAGCACACACCGTTACTCTCTCCCATGAATTTTAGGAGCTTTCAAAAAGTACAATTCAGGTTGCAGCAAGAGATAATTTGAGGCCACAAGATATTTTCCTGTTCAGGACCTTTCCTTCCTGGGGATGCTACAGCAAATGGCTTTTACAGGTATATACTGTGTTTTCTATAAGAAATAAAGCAGATTTCTCTGTTCCTCTGTGAACACATAAAAGATGAAATAATTATGTGCACTTTGGAACACTTGAGTTAATTCTTGATGATGTAGGAAAAAGCATGACAGAGTTAAAATCTGTACTTCAGAAAAAGCTTGAATAGAATAATTTTTTTCCACCCAGATTCACTTCCTTACCTGCTCAAACACAGTAGAACTGTTTCATGATCTGGCATTATCTGAGCACTTGGTTTTATCCCGAGGAAGACCCAGCAGAGTCTTGTTTTCAGGAGGTGAAATTTGTGGAGAATAAGCAATCTGCAGGAAGAAAAGATTTGTTAATAACAGATTGGCATAAATTATTTATTCCATATTACCATGCCAGGGAGAGATCAGCCCTAAGCCACCATTTCCAGCCATGATAGAGCTGGAAGCACGAGGAGGGGAATCATAAACTGGACTTCTGCAAATATTTGGGAATTAGTAAGATTGTATTTTCAGAGTGACTTTTGCTCTGGGAGTTGTAGCATAGACCAAAAGACTGATGTCTCACAGCATGGCTGCTGGGGAAGGTTGCAGGGTAAGGGCTAAACCATCTAAACTTCACCTGCTATTAGACACAAACTTCTACAGACCTGAAGCTACCTCCAGACTTTCACTACCCCCTGGTGCCCATGGCAGAGCCCACTCAACACTCTCCTGCTTTAGAGCTTATGGGGGGGGGGGGGTAAAATACTGAAATCCTGAGTGCAGAAACCTATTTCCTTAAATATCCTCATCAAAATGATCAATACAACAGATTTCTACTGTAGCTTTTTTAACTATTAGAAATGTACTGGCCTTCCTTGCTCATTAAATCATGTTTCCCTTCAACATAATAAATAATTTCTATTTATGTAGTGCCTGCCTGATGACCCTGAGAGGCAGGAGATTGTTGTAGTAGAAGACAAACAGTTGGAGTGGGACCCACACCATGAATTGCCATAGGCATGAGGATTTCAGCTCAGCCTGGAGGAAGAGTGAAGGCTGTGGGTGATGCCTTTGGCATCAGAGGGATACAGGGAATGGCAGCAGAGAGGTTCTGAAACAAGTTCATGCCACAGGAGATGAAATGCTAGGAGCCTGGTAGTCCAGCAGTAACCCAAGAAGCAAAAACCAAGGAACCCAGCCCACCCCAAACGAGTGGGTTTTCTGGGCAAGAAGTTACCAGCCAGAAAGCATCCCTGGCTGTCCAGAAGGAAACCAAGGCTCAGCAGGGAAAACAGAGGTGTCAGGGAGACCACTTGAAAGGTGAGCGTGTGTGTGTGTGGAGGGATCCAGGGGCCACAGGTGTTTGTGATGACAGCTGGAGTAAAGGGAGAAGTACTGATTTTCCAGTGGAAAAGGCAACGTCAGGATGAGTTACATCAGAAGTTGGAAAAGCACATTTTGTAGTGGAGGAGCCTGACAGCAACAGCCATGAATTTCTGCTTTTGTTTAATACTTGGTGTTAAAATCGGAAAATTCGGTTTGGGAAGGAAAAGGCAATTATTAGAATTAGTAACTCACACCTTCAGAGTCTGAAAACCATGGTGACCTCTGCAAGGGGAGGCTCAGAGGGTGCACAGCAACTTCTAGAGAGCAATGTAGACATTGGGCCCTTCCATGTATTTGGCTGTGCCCACCCATGCTTGATGCCCCCAGTGGAGGGCAGGGCTGCAGAAGACCCACCTGCCTCATGACAGTGAAGAAACAGTCTGGGAAATGAGGAATGGGAAGGAAAGGAGCTAACTTTAGAATCAGTCTTCAGTTGGATATCAGTGAGGATGCTCTATGACAGTTTTGGTAAAGTTTTACAGCCTACTCTTTCCAATGAATCAACGTGGATGAGGACTTTTCATGGGGGTAGCTCTTATTTACCAGAGATGTTTATCTATCAAGATTATTCTCATTTTACTGACTTTCAGATCCTCATTAAATATCAAAACCAGAAACCTGGAGGTAAAAACCCCTCCATCGTATCTATCCTAAGTCAGTGTTTGTGATGAGTGGGTTATTGGCTCACACCATTGCTCACATCCATTAAATTTGATTTAAATTTAAATTTAGTCCTTACTAGAACTGGATTCACCAGATGGGATTCCATTTAAAGAGAAACTACACCTAATATAAAAAAAGTTACACTGCGGCTTGAAGGTGTAAGAGTTTAGAAACAAAAGCCCAGGAGGTTAGACTGTCAATATTTTGAATCTTCTTACAAACCTACAGCCTGTTTTATTTTAAAAGGGCAGCACCAACAAATCCTCCAGAAGTTTTGCTTTCATGTTTTCATGCCCATCCTCATTTCTTTGCTGTTTGTTTGTTTTAAAATGCTCCGTTCCACTGTCGGCCATGGTATGCTCTGTTACAACACAGTGTTTCCAGACATGGAGGAATGTTTATAAATCTGTGGGGAAAGATTTAGCTATCTTTTAAAAATAAGTTATTTATGTATCTGTGTGTAAAAGACTGATGTTCAGCTCAGAGCCCTGTCCCATCAGCCTCCCCTCCAGGTCCCAGTGGTCCTGTTGACAGGGCAGATCTGGAACTGGTTTTTTATGGTTGTTCCTCTAGCTGGACCATGAACTTCAGAGCCTTCAGAGCCAGTGAACTCTTAATGATGCCACTGTCACATAAAATCATAAGAGGATTTTGAAATAGATCTGGATAAAAGAGCTAAACAGAAAGAAGTTAATTAATTATGTTTTTTTACGGTAAGATATTACGGTCAGCACAGTGTAAGAGTTCTTACTTTGAACACCACCCATTACACCTCTCTCATGTGTTCATCTGTTATTTTGGCTGTTCAGCAGTGGATTTGCCTGATGCCACTTTATTGCATCAGAATAAGGACAAAGTTATTCTGTATAATTCAAAAACTAGAACATAACTGGTCCAGACACCAGGCTGGTGCCTCTGCAGAAAGCAGAAATCTTGGAGAGGAGCAAGATAAAGCTCCTGAGCCCTGCTCCAGCATTCCCTGGCTGCATCCCCAAAGAAATCCCATCCTTTCTGTCCTGGGGCAAGAAGCTGAAGGGGGAATGAATGTTAAGCAGATCCAGTATTTGCACACAGGGAGATCTGGCAAGGGATGTGTAATATAAAACAACCTGCAGGCACCTGCTTTGGGAAACAGGTCTGATTTACCTTGTGTGAGAGTGCTTGCAAGGTCACCCAAGGACAGAAAGAAACTGGTCTGTCTGTGATGTGGCACACTAGTATCATCTTTCTAAAAAAAATGGATACCTACAAGTATATTTTAGACTTTTTGTGTAAAAATATCACTCGTGGGGAACTGGTTTCTGTGTTCATCCCAGGACTGGAGCCTGTGGTAAGAGAGCACTGGGACAGACTGCCCAGAGAGGTGGTGGAGTTTCTGTCTCTGGAAACATTCAAAACCCACCTGGATGTGCTCCTGTGTGATCTACTCTAGATGATCCTGCTCTAGAAGCAGGTTTGGATTAGATGCTCTCCAGAGGTCCCTTCCAGCCTCACAAATTCCATGATTCCATCATCCTGTGCCCAGCTTGTCTCAGGCTCCCAATGGCTCGGGTCATGGCAGGGGTGAGGTGTGTGTTAAGAAGGTCATTGCCTTTAAGGAGGAAGCAGAAACAGCCAGTGTGTGATGTATTTAGCAAGAAGAATTGCTTTTGAGGACACCAAAACAATGTCACACCTTACAGGTGACCTACAAACCAGCAGTACAGAGCACACAAGGCACCAAACACTGGGGTGGTTTCCCCAGTGGGGTCTGGCAAGGAGCTGAGGAACGAGATTCACTTCAAGCCGTCTTTAGAAGTCTGTTGGTTAAATAACCAAGCCCTGGGAGGACACTGATTCCTGAACCCCAGGTTCCATCTGCTGGTGGGCGCGGGGAGTGTCCCAGGAGCCATCGACAGCTTGGTTGGGGTGGGAAGGGAACTTTAAGGGTCACCTCCTGCAACCCCGCTGCAGTGAGCAGGGACATTTTCAACTCGATCAGGTTGCTCAGAGCCCTCTCTAACCTGGCTTTGAATGTTTCCAGGGATGGGGCATCTACAACCTCCATGGGCAATCTGGACCAATTTTTCAGCACCCTCACTGAAAACCTTTTCTTCCTCTGCTTTCTGCCAGGCTGGGGCTGTGCACATTGCTCCTGTCTGTAAGCAGGAGGTTAATGAATATAAATTTATTGTCAAGTTGATGTCATCAGACTGTCTAAGAAATTCATGGGCTGGAAAGATCTCACCCCAGACAGAGAAAGATGGATGGGAAAATTATTTGGCACCTCCAATGTGGGTAAGATGCCACAACTAACAGATACCAAGCCCTATTTTTTGTCAAGTATCATACAAAGAAGCCTACAGTGATGTGTATAGCATGCCAGAAGATTTCCTCAAGAGCTGTGAGATGTCTAACAGGAGTTGGAAGGCTCCTGAGCCAGTCCCCAGTTTTGTCACCCTGAGACCTCTCACCCTAAGGAGTGTTCCCAGGCCTCAGCACTGGCTCTGTCTCACCTGGGGAGCAGCTACAGATGTGGCTGAGATGAGGGGTTCACACCTGCCATATGGAGGAAAAAAATTAGTCTTAAAGCACATAAAAAGAAATAAGTATTTTGTAATCAGAAGTCAAGAGGTGCGAGTTAAAAGGTAATAAAAAGGTAATTTTAATAGTTAAATGGGAATGGGGTGAGGAGTCTTGTTACAAACAGCTGTTTGCCAATAAAATATTATCTGGCGTTTTCTTTAAGGAAACCTCAAAAGAACTTTTCACATTAGCAGCCTCCAGAATGGGTGTTAAGTTTCCTATTATTGTAAGCAAAGCCTGGGAAGTTTGAAACCCTGCGTGGGAGCCAGAGGCCAGGCCCAGCATGGGCAGCAGCTGAGGAACAGCTGAGAAGTGACCCAGCACTATTGCCAGCTGGAAGAAAGAAGGAATTGCTGTGAAAGAAAAAAAAAAAAGACTTTTCAGAAGGAATTTGAAATGAGTTGGGGTGTCCTGAGCATGATTAAGCAATGGTTCTAATATTTTAGAGTATGGAGGAAAAAGAAGAGCAGAAAGGATGTTCTAGTGATGCTGAAAGGACAGAGGGAAGAGATGCAACACCCTGGAATAAATGGCTGCTAATGCCCTCTGTAATTCCAGGAAAAAAGAAGAGATGGAGTCTGGGAAAGTCTGAGTTGAAAGGAAGGTGTTTGTCTGAAGGGTTTCCAAATCCTCAGATGAAAGGTGCTTTAGCCATTGTTTAACCTTGTTTATTAAAAAAAAAAAAAGAAAAAATAATATTGCATTCCCTGGACCAAATATATGATCCCTTGTAAGAACCTGCCTGCTTTTTATATCATCAGGATTTATTTCCTCAGCTTTTCATCACTATGAAAGGTGACACAGACACTCCAGCTCTTCAGCCTGTCAGGTGATATCAGTGGGTATCTATAATTGTACAGATACTCCTTGCATTTATATATGTTCCTCCAGGACTGATTTCTTTTCATTTGATTTGAGCACAAAAGCTCCTCCCCTACTCTTCTTGTTTGGAGAACACCAAGAAGCTGTGAAGTAATTTAATGAACCAAAACCAAGTGATTGCTGATGATCCTAATCAGTCACTGATTTACCACTGCTGTTTGATATCTCAGCTCCATCAAACGGGAAAAAAACAAACCATGAATGTGGAAATTAAGTGTGATTTAAGGATACTTAAACATTAACAGAATGGGGCTGCAGGTGAAATTGTAGTGACTTTGATTCTTGATTTTGAAATTCCCATCAACCACTGTTGTTATTTGGGATGTGCAAAAATGAGGTTTCCAAACCAGAAAGGCAAATAAATCAAATAAGGCAAATACAGAGTCAGAGTCAGGTTCCTTCTCATCTTAATCCAGGTATTCCAATAAACTCAAAATCTGAATCCAGTGATCAGATAAAACTTCAGAGTGCACAGGAATGTTTCCACTGAAACCTCCACACTACAGATCAGCTCATCCTCCTTTTTATGGTGAGATAATTACTGTAGAATGAGAGTCTGACATCATGCAGACTCTCCTGCTGATTTTCCTTTTTTTTTTTAGTTCAAAAGCTCCCCAGCTTTCAGAAATGAGATGTTGCATTCCTACTAGGCAGAGCTTGAGATGCTGAGAGGAACCCAGGCTATGGCAGAGATTACTTTTCCTACCTGGGATATAGTTCTGCAGACTGCTTTCATTCCTGGGCTACAGGGTATCATCACATATATATAATATACATAATATATATCAGTTATCTCCAGAGAAAAGCTTGGCTTCAGGATTGGATGCAAAATGGATGGCTAGCACAGCTCCTGCTGCCTGCCAGCCCCATCCCAGGAGTGGGTCAGGGAAAACTGGTTATTGCAGCCACAAACGTCCCTTTGTGGCATATTCTGTGTGTGTGCTGTTCCCTTATCATCAATGAGATAATTTGACTTTTCATGGCTTTACACACTGCTTTGTGCATATGCCTATTTTTAAAAGTAATTAAAAAGCTCCCCTGAGCCTCTGCTAATCAAGGTGGTTCCCTTCACCAAACCAGCAGCTTTGATTCCACTGAGATACAACATTCTAGTTCAAGTCAGCATATTTGTACTACATTTTATGGTAAAAAAAAAATAAAAATGCTACAAGTTCTAGGCATTCATATCTATCCCTTACATAAAGGGCTACCCCACCACCTCTCCTTCCTTGCCTATCCCTTCTGAAAAGTTGGTACTTGCACTCCTGTTGTGCAAGTCTTCTCACCACATCTCTGTGATGGCAACTATACCATAGCTTTCTGGCTGTCAAAATGATCTCCAGCTCCTCCTGCTTGTTGCTCGTGCAGTGTGCATTGCTGTAGATGCACTTCAGCTGGGCTAATGGCCCTGCCACCTTTTTTTTTTGGGGGGGAGAAGCCCTAATTCCCACCTGACCACACTCAGACCCTTCCATAGTTACAGAGGTTGTTTGGATGCAAGGTGTAGTCTGACTTTGCCTCAGTGGCAGCTCCAAGCTTGGTGAGATGTCATCTTTATCACTACTCAGTCCCCTTGCAGAGCATCGTGTCTGGGGCAGGAACACAGTGCCAGTTTCTCCCTATCCTGAATGCCACCCCCTTCAGACAGATGAGGGCAGGGAGTGCTCTGTGTTGAGCCGTGCCCAACTGCTGGGCATGTTTTGGGAAGCTCAGTCATGGTACCCATAGAATTGTAGAGTTTTCAGGGTTGGAAGGACCTTTAAGATCAACCACTTTCACCTCCTGCCATGGGCAGGACACCTCCCACCAGATCAGGTTGCTCAGAACCCCATCCAACCTGGCCTTAAAAACTCCCAGGGATGGATGGGGCTTCCACCACCTCTCTGTGCAACCTGTGCCAGGCTCTCACCACCCTCATGGTGAAGAACTCCTTCCTAACATCCAATCTAAATCTCCCCTCCTCTAGTTGGAATCCATTCCCCCATGTACTGTCTCTCCTGACATCCTAAAAAGTCCCTCCCCAGCTTTCTTGCAGCCCCTGCAGATACTGGAAGGCTGCAATGAGGTCTCCTCAGAGCCTTCTCCTCTCCAGGCTGAACAACCCCAACTCTCTCAGTCTGTCCTCACAGCAGAGGTGCTCCAGCCCTCTGAGCATCCTCATGACCCTTCCCTGGACACCTTCCAGCACATCCATGGCTTTATTGTAACAGGGGCTCCAGAACTGGATGCATTATTCCAGGTGGAACCTCAGGAGAGCAGAGCAGAGGGGGAGAATCCCTTCCCCGGACCTGCTGGCCATGCTTCTCTTGATGCAGCCCAGGACCTGGTTGGCTTTACGGGCTGCAAGTAATATCCTGGTGGCTCACACTGACTTGAAACTTATGGTTTAGCTTACGCTGAATGCAAAATTAAATTTATTGATTGCTTTATTCAATTTACGCTGAGCTTCAAATCACGTTGAGCTTTAACTATGGCTCACTTCACTCTCCCTGACGATCCTCGCTTCTTCCCGGAGCAAAACCACAAACCCTCTGGACCAACCGGGAGGTTGGACCAACCACCAACCCGGGAGGAGGATCCCCTCTCCTCCCGGTGCACTCCCTGCATCCCAGCACCACGTTCCCCCCCAGACCCCCGGGTCTCCATCTCTCCTTCCCTCCCTCCGCCCGCCCCTCCTCAGGGAGCCGCCGCCTGAGGGAGCCCCGCGGGCGGGCGCAGCCGAAAACGGCGGTGGCTGCGGAGCCTCTGGACAGAACGGCACAGCCTACCCGCTTCCCCAGCTTCAAAAAACCCCTCAAACAGCTTCTTCCCGGCTGTTTTCGCCGCCATTCCCTTTCCCCAAGGCGGACTTACCGGAGCTGCTCTCCTCAGCGAGTCACTTCTTGGTGCCTCGTTAATGCCGGCGATGCCCGCTCCTTCAGCCCCCCGCCCACCGACAGCTGCTGCCCCGGAGGGTAATAATGAGTAAATCAGCCCTGCAGCTGCCATCCCTGGAGATTTCTCCATGTCCCCGGTCCCTTCTTGCAGGTGTGAGGAGCAGGGTTACTCCCATTTCACTCGGAGATCAGGGGCGGTTTCTGTCGGGGCTTGGGAGCCATTGCTCCCGCACCAGACACACCACAGCCAAACCTTCCCCAAACCCACACCTGAGGGGAGCACCATCAGCTTTGTGTGGCAAAACACACGCTGATTCCTTCCCCATGGACACTTGTGGGGGGAAATAAATAAATAGTTTAAATAAAATAGTCTGGAAAGTCTATGGAGGGATGGCTTTGATGCATGGTCCTTCTCTGTCTTGTCCCTGCTCTGCTCTAGTCCCACATGAACTGCTTGAAGATATTAAGCTTCTGGATTTTTTTTTCCACTTATAAGAAAAAATAGAAAAAAGCTTGCATTAAAATCCTGTTACTCAGATCAGTGAAATAAAGTGCAATTTCCAAGGAACATCTCTCAGGTCACCATTTCTGGCTTGGACCGGCATCTGTCATGTGGGCAAAAAGAGTTCCTCTGGATGAGGTTTCTTAGAGGAGAAGAAAAAAAATAATTGAAGGAAAATTTAGATCATACTAAGACTTTTCAGATCTGCAAAAGGATTTAAGTGCCTGTTTGCTCTTCCAGTTTTCCTAGCTGGCCTCAGGAAAGACTCCAGTCTTCCCCAAACCTTCCCTCACCTCTGCTGCCTCTCACCACTGCAAGAGCATTATCCAGAGCTATTCATATTTGTGCTCTTTTTCTTTTTTTTTTTTTTTTTCCCTATTGTAAATTTCAGTTCTTTCCATATAATTCTTCTATTTTTACACACGTTGCAAATCCATATGATGTGTTTGTGCTACCCTTTTTTTGGCAGTAGGTCCATGTGAGGAGCTCATTCTGCATGTCCCAGCACACAGTTTGAAGACAAATTTTCTGTTGGCTGAGTGAAAGGACAAGTGATGAGGTGACATCCTAAGGCGTTTCCCTTGTAAATTATCCAGCAAAGCAACGAAGGTGATTTTAGCACAGAAAGAAGAAAGAGTGAGTGCGCTGGTGCTCCACAAAAACTCCACCAAGCAGCCGGATTTGGCACTGCAGCCTCTTGAGACTTTTCATGCAGAAGTAGCAGAGTTTAACCTGATTTAAAATGCATCCAACTTCCCAGCAGCAACCAGCAGGAAAGCAGGACAAAGCTGACACCCAGACAGCCTGCTCTGAGAGGGGACCTGGAGCTGAGACAGGATTCTGACACCTGAGGGCTGGTGTCTGTCTGCAGGCACCTCACTGCAACCAGGGCAAAATTCCAATGGCAGCAGCATCCTTAAACCTTGTCCTCATTTCATCCATCAGCTCCAGCCCCATTTCCTCTGCCTGGCTGGGGGTTGTGGCCACCTTGGCCTCAGTTTCCCAGTTATGAAAATAAGATGAATGAAAAAATGCCTCTGTGGCTGCTGGGCAAATCTGAAGCAAAAGTGGTTAAAAAAAAAAAGGAAAAAAAAAAGGAGATAAAAAGGAAAAAGAAAAAAGAAAAGAAAAAGAAAGAAAAGAGGAAAAAAGAAAGAAAGAAAGAGGAGAGAAAAGAAAAAAAAAAGAAAAAAGAAGGGGAGATAAAAGAAAAAAGAAAAGAAAAAAGAAAACAGGAGAGAAAAAAAAGAAGGAAGAGAAAAGAGAAAAAGAAAAAAAAGAGGAGAGAAGAGAAAAAAGAAAAGAAAGAAAAAAAGAAAAGAGAAAAAAAGGAAAATAAAGAAAGAGAAAAAGAAAAGAAAAAGGGGGAAAGTAGAGAAAAAGAAAAGAAAAAAGAGAAAAAAGAAAACGGGAGAGAAAAGAAAAAAAGAGGGGAAAAAAGAAGGAAGAAAAGAGAAAAAAGAAAAGAAAGGAGAGAAAAGAAAAAAAAGAAAAAAAAAAAGGAAAAGAGAAGAGGAAAAAAAAAGAAAAAAAAAGGGGAGAGAAAAGAAAAAAAAGAAAAAAGAGGAAAAAAAAAGGAAAAGGAAAAAAAAATAATTAAAAAAAAAACAAACCCAACCAAGAACTATTTTAAGAGCTGTTTTAAGCCTTTGGCTGGCCCTGTATTTCTGGAGACCAAAGCAGCCCTCAGGCCATCTGTCTCCTGGAGAAGTGGTCTCTGAGACTGGGCACAGAAAGATCCTCAAGCACACCAGGACGTAGAAACCATCTCCAAGGTGGGAGGACTGTTTTATTGGCTCAAGACACCCTGTCCATGGGTTAATAATCCTCATCCCACTGATGAGAGCAAGCTGAAGGAGAGGTCACCAGGATTTGCCCCAAATAGCTCGGGTTTGCAGTGTGATCTGGAGCCAAAGTTTGGATAAGCATAAAAAGCTTTGGATAAGCCATGTTAAAGTAAAGGCTGGATGAGATCACTAGGCTGCTGATCACTTATGGGCAAAGTGGTGTTCTCAGGTTCCACAAGGGATCCTGACTTTTGAGCAGAAGATGTTTTTTTTCAGGGATTGCTTCTCTCATGTGTTCACAGGAGGTATTAAATAAAAACTTTCTCTTCTTTTCCTCCACCTGTCATCATCCTCAGAAGAATCTCCTCAAGGCCAGCTCCTTACTGGCTTGCACCCTTCCTAAAATGTCACCACTGAAATTGCCAGCAGTTGGTGACATCCCCCTGGACTGCAAACCCACCCCCATGTCATGAGCACCTCACCCTGAACTTGCAGACTTTTTTCACTCACATATCCCTCTCCGGGATGGGGTTTTGACCCCACACGTGTGCTGGGGGTCAGAAAGAAAATCTCCTAAATCTAGAAAAAAAAAGAACAGAGCTACATTGGGAAGATGCTTTACTAGAAGCTCCTCCCTGTCCCCCCTAAACCTGGGGGAGAGCAAACCAACCCAACCCAGGCACAAACCCCAGCAAAGGCAAAGCATCCTGGTGGGTCTCTCCTCTCCACAAGCTCCTCCTGCACTTGATTCAGGAATGTCCATAAAGCTGCTGCTGCTGCCCCTGGGCACAGCCCAGCCTGGATGACTTCTCCATGAACATTTTTCCTGGCTCAGTCAACTGCCCTGCTCGTGGATTTGCTTCATCCTGGTAACCACTTTGCTCTTTCTAGAATCATGCTCGTTGAAACCTAATATTTAACATAGCCAGGGGTGTTTATCCAAGATGAGGAGTCAGAGCTGGCTGGGAGAACGTGGAGACTGAAGGGATGGAGACTGCCAAATACTCATAAGCATTGCTATGAGCACAGTGCAAAAGCAATGGCCAAAAAGACAGCTCCCAAAATTTAACCCTTAGGAGGCCTAAAAGAGAGGAGAAGATGTCACTAAGTGCTCTTCCCTCCCATGCTGGTTGGTGGTGGCAGCTTTCAGGGATGGAGTGAAACTCAGGAGACCAAAAAAAGCACCAAGGCCACCTGATAGTGCCAAGGGGCTTATTTCCCTTCTGTGAGAGAGGATTGCTTTAAATCTGTGGCTTAACCCCTGGCTCTGCAGCTGGGGGTTAACTCACAGATAACAGGCTGTGAGTTAAATGGATCCTGCTTTAAAGGCAGCTCCTGGGTTCCCCTCACACCCCTCTCTGGGACAGGCATTTTTTTCCTGAAGCTGGCTTGTATTGGCCTTGGTCATTAAGTCTTTGTACACTCAGCATAAAATAAACTGGACTGAAATTAGTAATCATCATAGAGCTGGGAGGCCCAATTTAGAGATTAGTATGCTATCAGGAATCTAATTTGACTCATATATATGGGAACTTGAAATTAATAAATCCACACTTCTGGGTATTTTCTTTTTGATTGACAAAAAGCCTGAAAAAGCTGCAAAGGGAGATAAGGACAAATTGCTAAGGGGAGACAAAGAATATCCTCAAGACCCCCCAAAGCTCTGTGAAGGTTGACAGAGCAAAACTACACCTCAAAAATTTGTCTTTGAGGAAAATCAAGCTCTGGCCTGACTGAAGAGTTACCAGCCAGGATGCCTAAGCTCCAGCCAGCTCTGACACTGACCTTTTTGCACCAAAAATCAGGAGCTGAGGGTGATGGGCATGGCTTAAGATGAGGTGGCAGCTGTCTGATGGTGGTCAGAACCTGTGACTGCATTTGAACACCAGCCTGAACTTTTGGCCAAGTGTTCAAACACCTCTCACCTTAAAGCAAAAAAAAAAAAAAGAAGATTAGTTTGGTGAAGATGATGAACAAGAAGTCTTCAAGAAAGAGAAATTTGTGAGAAATTCCCCTTTCAAACCTTATCTCCTAGTTACAAGTCTTTTGAGCTGGCAGCTAGAAGGGCACTTTTGGAAAGAAATATTGCCTCTGGGGCTAAATTGGGTTGCTAGGTAAGGTGTGAGCAATTTGAAGTGTAATTCATGGATTGCTGGTGCAGAGCAGAGGGTTGGTGGGTTAGAGAATGCTCAGCATCTCCTCCCACTCCCATCCCTCTGCTTTAGTTTCGTCCCAGAAACCTGCATGACCTCCTGTCCCTGTGGCAAGGCATGGCAGTACCTCCCTGCAGACACTCCAGCTCTCAGCCCCTTCTTCCTGTGACACTTCTGGAAATGACCTGAGATTGGCAAAAAGATGCTGTTAACTGTCTACTGAAAACGTTGTTTTCGCAGTTCTTTGCTCTCCCAGCTCCTCAGAGCCATCATAACTGCAATTTCATCTGAAATGTGTTGCAAGAACCACGTTTTTGCCTTTATCAGCAAAAAAAAAAAAAATCCCTAACCTCAAATGAGATGGTTTTCACAAGACCTACTTTCCACACAGCCACACTGCCAAGTATCACACACTGCATCTGTGGTTCTTTCTGAACTGAATCCCACACTGCTTTTCCCTTCCTCTGTTCAGATGCCAACAAAGTTTACTTGTTCCTACACCACCAGGGTGATGGATTTCTAGCTGGGCTCTTTACAAACCCTCTTACTTGCATTAATATTCTTATCATTTTCCCCCCTTCTCTGCTGTGAGTAAATATGCAGTGTCTGAGCCCATCCTAAGTTTGCCAATTAAAAATAACCCTGTGGGCTGCTGGCTCTGGATGATAAGAGGGAGTGTGTGTGTATGTATGCAAGGTGATAACCTTGAACTCCATGGATTGCAGTCAGGACTTCTGATTTCAAATGCATAAAACTCCTCCCCAAGGGTAGTTGCCAACCACAGACAGCTCCTGAACTCCATCCTAAATATCTGTAGGGTCCAGAAAAGTTGAGAGCCTTTGGAATGATGCTCACAATGAGATTTGTCATGGTTGGGCTTTTGTTGGACACAAAGATGTGATACTATGAGGTACCAGGGTTTATTTTTTTTGTTTGAATCCCTACTGAACAGAGCCACACAACTAACATTTCACATGAAAAAAAAATAGTTAAAAACTGGCCTGTGACACTGAGATGTATTAAAAACTTCTTTCATTAAATAGCACAGCTGGTAGTGAGGTCATCTAGATTTTAAAGCTCAGAAGCTTCCAGACTTGCTTACTCCTTACCAAAAAACAAGAGGCAACTTGGAACCTTGCTCTCACTGCAGGGAAAGTCAGGTGTGGATGAATAGTGACACCAATTAAATTGTATATTTACCTGTAGGCCCTCTGAGGTAGTGCAGGGGCACTGAGCTCAGATTTGCCCTCCTGGTAGATCCTAGAAGCTCTCATTGTCTATGAGAAGACTGGGGAAGGAAAGAAACCCTGTCTGTGCTGCCAGACCCAAGGGAATCTAAAGGAATCATGGAAATGATGATGTGGGGCTCTCTGTAAGTTTTACAAGTTATAACTGGGAGTTTCTCTCACTTGTAAGTTGGAAATTATGAACTTCTTGCTTTGGAGATCCCTTCTTGAAGGTGAGAAGGCAGCAGTAAAACCCAGCACTTACCCAGCTGACCCAGTACACATATCCAGCTTATGCAACAGAGGAAAAAGAAGTCCTGTTATTTTTAGTTGCAGCAGGAGACATTTCACTATCGATTTCCACTCCTTTTGTCCCAACATTAAGGAAGACAGACAACCAAACCAAAGTAAATTATTTTCTCTTTTACATATGATTGGGAACAGCTCTGCAGAGTCATGGCAATGGCAACTTGCAAATATTATCTCTGTTTTTAAGGGAGTTTAAAAACTATTCTTTCTGTTTTGTTCCACTTGTCCTGGGCTTGTCTGCCTTTTACTGTTTATGCCACGAGCCACTGCGAAACCCCTCTGCGAAACCTCTCCATAAATAGGGTTTATCATTTCTGAATATACACATGCAGGATGATAACCAGGCAGGAACAATGTCAGACCTGTAAAGAAACAAACCCCAGGCTGCTCAGTGCTGGGTGGCAGAAGCAAAGTGGGAGGCTGTGAGCTGCTGCCTGAAGAGCAGAGTCCTGGCTGTACTCAGGAGTGACAGATGGTGTTTGTCAAGAGGGGAGAGCCTCACCATCTTATTTTGTTATGGAAATATCACAGGAGGAATATCAACAGTCACTATTTTATCTAGCAGGTTTAAGAAATACATCCCGTGGAAAAAAAAAAAAAAGAAAAAAAAAAGCCAGGATTTTCCTGCTGGAAAAGAGACTGCCTGATGCAACTGGAAATCCCAATTAAAAGCTGCAGGTTTGTTTATCAAGAGACATTGTCAGCTACTGCCTGTATTTTATTTTAGCATGAAGGAAATGTGCTGAGCATAAGACAGAGATTATATTCAGTACAGATCTACTGTTACACAACAATCAGAGAATAAAGACACCATCAACACCTATTTTCCTCTAGCAGAACAGACTGAAGGGACTGATTCAAGCTGAGAATGAAATGAAAAATATTCAAACCAAGTTCAGAGATGTTTACACAGATATTTAAATCTAAACAAACATTCTCTAACCAAGAACTGTTGCACTGCTGCAAAATCTACACTCAATATCTGTATCAGACTTGTGCCTAGAAGCTAAGGATGGACCACAACTCCCTTGTTGAACCCCAGAAGAATAGTCCCAGAAGCCACAGGAGATGATGGAAGGATCCAGCCAGAGGAAAGAGTCCAATAAAACAAGGAGAGAGTTTGGTGCATGTGAGAGGCAACAGATACAAGGCAGGCTAAGGTTATAATCTACACAGGAGTTTCCCTGCTTCACTAGAAGAAACTCTAGAGCTTGTAACCTGAATAAAAAGTTTGCAAATGCTCAGAATTCTATGGTGGAATTGATTTTTCAATTAATTATACTGGAAAAAAAAAAGTCACAGCACAAAGCTAGTGGAAAAACTACTTTGCCACATATTTTGTGAGTTCCATAAGCTTGACAACCAAATCTTTTTCCAAAATAGGCAACTAAAACTCAGAAAACCACCAACTTCAGTGACAGCAGCTGGGCTTTAAGCCAGCCTGATGCATGTTGTGTGCCACAGATGGGGCCAGATCATCACCATGGGGCATTAAAATCTGCAAATATCACTCATCTGCTTCTCTGTCCCTCTGAATTTTGAATCAAAGGAAGTACCACGCTGCTGAATAAAAATAATAAAGATAAAATAGAGCCAAGCCCCTGCTTACTGCTATCACATCATGCATTAGGTCACTTCTCATCTTGCCTAGTTTCCAAATAACTACTTCAAAGGACCTTCTGCCTGCTAGGTAGTGATGCACAGCATCTTCCACACTGTGGCCCTTTCTGGAGCATTTACTGGGTAAGAATGCAATGAATGAGACCATTAAAAATGTTGATTTAGTGCTTGACATCTCTAAAGATCTCCAAGGAATTCCATTCACTCTTGAAAATGACAAAGATGCAGAAACCACCACAGATCAACTCAATCATGGCATGCAAGGGGGAGATACTTGGTCTCACAAAATGAAGTTTAGGAGAGTGAAGAATTAGCTACATGGTTGAAACTGCAGGAGGAATTTGGATAAACAAAAATGCCTACAAGACAGGGATTAACCACTTGTTCTCACAACCAGCAGTAGAGACAGAATGAGCAGATCTTTGGAGGGAACTTACCAGTTCAAAGCAACTTCCAAGTTCTTTGGTTTTCATTTCTCTTTCCAGTGTTGTGGTAAGATTCTCAAAGGATCAGAAAAGCAGTGACTAGAAGGGTTGGTATTTTTCCCTGGATATACAGAGAATATAACATACCTCCACGTATTGTTCTGTTTATGACCTTTTACCTGTTTGTATTAATATTAAATTATCTTTATTTCAAGTTTTCTGGCTTTGTTCACAGATATTCTCTGAAAGATCAATTTCCTTGCTAGAATTTTCAGTCACTTTGTGCTTGAAAATTTTAGCTTGCTTTTTGAATGCCTGCCAACAGCAGACAGCATTTGGAAGAGAGTGCTCCTTTACCTTACCAGAAGGGAGCTAAGATTTCTCCTTCTCTTTCTACATGCTTTCCAAATTGTAGGAAAATGTTAAATTTCCAAACAATCAACCTGCTATGATAAATGAGCAGAGGGCCACGCTGCTTGTGTAGAGGTCAAGACATACTGAGCATATGGAACAATTTTTATCTGAAAATCTCCCAGATCTGCCTACTGCTTTTTGCCTAGTGAGGAATTTGGAGTGATGTGATTGGGAAAATACAACCATCCATTTCTAAGGCAGGCTTTTTGCTCTTTCTTTCCCCTCCCTCCCTCTCCATCATGTCAGCTTCAACAAGGGGTGCAACAGCAACGTGAGGAGGAGGAGAGAGACATAGCTGGTGGAGGTGGTGACTCTTGCAGCCAGGCCTTTTGCATTGCAGTTGTTGGAGTAGCAGCACTGAACACTCATCCCAGGACCTCTGGATCCATCCCTCTTTGCCCTCTCACAGAAGGACCTGAATGAACAGGACTTCATAATGCCACCTGGAAGAGAGCCACATGGAACCCAAATGGACCCCCATGCTCATGGGCACCCACCCCTGCTTGACCATCCCACACCAAGCAACAGCATCCAGTTTGTCCCTTCCTTACAATGGATCCAATTGCACCAGGTTACAAGCTGACACTTGAGTGAAATCATTATCTTTTATCAAAGATGGAACCCGTGGAGCTTAAATATCTCTGACCATGCTCAAGTGCAGTGCCTTGTTAGCTTCTTTCCCCTCCTAATTTCCAGGTAGGTCATTTCACTTGAAAATGACAGATTTAAGAAAGAAGTGGGTAATACCTGAAAAGCTTTTTTACAGCTGTCACATAGTGTGGGTAGGGCTCCTCACTGACAGATCAGACTCAGAGGGATTCCGAGTCAGATTGCTGCTAAACCATTAAAGTCAGGGACTGAGATACATTAAAATATGGTTTATTTTGGAAAGAAAGGAAACATTTCTGTTTCTCCTTAGCTTACTGTATACTCTGACACTGGTTCTTTATTTTGATTATTAAAAATTTAAAGAATCTGACCTGTTTGTGACTACTTACTTGCTTGTCTAAAGATGGCACAAGCATCCGAATGCCCTGGACATTGCTGAGTTCCTTGTCTGTTGCAGTCCTCATCACTAGAACCTACACAGGTGTAACACTGAAGTGCTTCACCTGGCATTAAGGAAAAAAAACCAAACAAAAAAAAGACCACAAAGCTGTCATGTTTAGAGTTTACAAATAAGATTTAAAAATATCAGCTACCCAGTCTTTCTAAGATTGCTTGAAGCACATGTAAAATTTAAAAAAAAACAAACCTAAAAATTCTGCAAATCCTCTCATTTTTTCTTTTTTAGAAGTGGTTCAGATACTAATTTTAAAGATAAAAAATTCAGCCACATATTTAGTTGCTAAGATTTGCACTTAAAATAACCCAAGAATGTCTGATTTTCTGTAGCTGCATCCACACCTTCTTGAAACATTTTCAGAGCTGATTCCCCTGCAAGTAGTTGGAGTATCAGGGTTGTTTTTCCCCCTCATTAGTCCACAATACCATCAAAAAGTACTTTGTAACACAGAAAACCTTATGATCCATATTTCATTCCCTCCTAAAGCATCAAATTCAGCAGGAAGGCACAACACTGTATCAAAGAGTTTTGCTTTTGTTTGAACACTGCATAACTCCAGCCTCTTTTTGGTCTATGTGGTATTTTCCAAAGGCAAACATGGAACTGAAAGGTATTTAAAATACCAGGCTGCAAACCTGTGGAGCAGAAGGCACATTTGTTGTCAAGGAACAAGTGTATATAAATTTTTTAGGATATATATTTATGTTTACATCAGGTAACAGAGGGGAAATGCCACCCTGTGAACCACAGACACAGAATCATCTGCAACCAAACCCAGAGACAGCAAAGAGGCTTAGCCCTGCTTGGAGTAGGAAGGGAAAAAGAAATGAAAAAGGAGAGAAAAGGGAGTTGACTTACTTTGGAGGACAAAAAAGGAGCTGACAAGAACCAGGCTGAAGACTGTCCACATCCTGGAGACAGGAGAGGTGCACCATTAGCCCAGGAAAGCAGTTTGTTTGCTATCAAAGCTGTAATGCTTATCTTACATACCTAATCCTCTGCAGAGGATAACTTATAAGATAAAGAGGTGTTCAAGAATGCTTCTTATCTAGCTTATTCTGGTTCTCCTCCTAATCACACTTCATCTCCACAAACCCAGCAGGCAAATTCTTCCAGTAGCAGGATGAAAACATGCTCACCTTTCCAGGGAGAGATATCCTTAAAAAAAAACCCCACCATCCCATCATCACACGTCATGGCCTCCAACTCATGGAAAGAGTCTCTGTACGTTTCCTGATGGGATCAGCTGGATCAGGAGAAGAGTGTTAAAACTTTTATGAAAATTACACCTATGCTTAAGGCCTGAAAGGTCCAAATCTACCATATACAGATGCTACATACATGGGGATGTTCACACAGAATCCCAGGCTGGTTTGGGTTGGAAGGAACCTTAAAGATCATCTGGTTCCACCCCCCTGCCATGCACAGGGACACCTCCCACCAGCCCAGGGTGCTCCAAGCCCCATCCAACCTGGCCTTGAACACTTCCAGGGATGAGGTAGCTACAACCTGCCATGGTCAGGACAACTTGACCTGCTCCAGGGGGTGGCCCATGAAGTGCTTTGGATTCTTTAACACGAGCTGCTGCACCATGAAATAAGCAAGTGGAGAACATAAAACAGAACCATACTTATCTTCAACTTTCAACGAAAAAAAAAAATAATTTATTTACAATAGAGAATTTCACTTGTGACATGCATTTTTTTTTCTTTTTTTTTTTTTTCTGTTTTAAATTTTATTTTACAAATCAGCAAATGCAGATAAAGTTTACACTCCTTAAGGCAAGAGTCCCCATGCAAGTAATACATGTTTATATTAAATCCAAAAGACATCCAACATGGGAACTCATGTACAAAGGGAAGGCTAGGATCAGCAATTTGTAATTTCTTAGAGAACTTGACAATCTCCCTGATACAGGAACTTTGAGATCAACTTGCTATGAATTATACTATGAAAATGCAAACAATAGCAAGAAATTCTGATAGTCATCTTTGTACTGCATACAATTAAATCAACTTTATTTAGAAAGAAAATACAGTAGTGCATACGAAAAAGTGAAAATATAACCTGTCCACATAAATGTATGGACATCAGTGTGCCAATGGTCATATTGCACTCAGTATTGAAGTCCAGAGATTTGGTTAAAAGTTAGCTTTTCCCCATTTTGGCAATCAGTTCATCACAAATCTTTGTTAATTCTTCTATCTCTTTATTCTGGAAAACAAAAGGCAATATAAAGTATTATGAAAAATATTGTTGCATTAAGATGAGTGTTGGTTTTGTTGTTGTTTTTTTTTTTTTAATTATCCAGCCTTTGGGAGAAGTGTGGGATAATGAAGTTTTCTCCAATACTGAATACAGAATTTCCACACCTATTGAGAGATGCACAGAGATAAATATGCACACACAGTACATATAGTGCATCCAAATTATGCACTTAATTCCATGTACAGTTCCTCTGACTCCAATAAACACAATTTAGCACCCAAGCAGAGAGTTTTACAGCAGTCATAACACAGGGTGTAAATCCCTTTCTAGGCTGCACTTTCATAACATTATTTTCACCTTGTTTCCCTGGGGCTCTCAGCAAGGCTGAGCTGCATTAAAGACTGAAACCAAACTAGAGAACATGGGGTACAAACAGGGATTTCCCACAGTCACTTTTGCCCTAAGTCCTGCAGCTCTGTATTGAACATTTTCTCTGTATTAACAGTGGAGGCACTTGAGCAGCTGCTGGGACTAAAAACCAGAACCAAATACTGAAAGAAGAGCTGGAACAAAGATCTTAAAGCCAAGAACCAAAGCAGCTCAAGGCCCTGCTTGGTGCAGGGGTGTGTACTGAGCTTTGACTGAGTCTGAGGCAGCCCCAAGAGCTGCCTCATGGCTGAGATGGAAGCCTGGCAGATGGGTCCAGTTCCCTGACCACTGGTCCAGTACACACAGTGGATTTTCTCAGAAGGTTTGGGCAATGCTGCTCTCCCTGGAAACTCTCCAGGCAGATCCTGGCTGTGGTGGGAGCTCCAGAAGGAAGCTGGATGCAGCCACACTGGGGAAGTGCCACTGAAATTTGGTGACCCTCTTGACTTGTGCATCAAAAGAGCTAAATTAATTCCTGCTTACCTTTTGTTCCAGTGTTCTTTCCAAAGCATCCACTTTCAGCTGCTCCTTACGCAGGCTGGCCTGATATGCTGCTTGCTCTTGCTGGGCCTTGCCTCTCACTTGTGCAATTTCAGCATTGGCTCTAGAAAAACACAGATTTTGGTCACATCAGGTTCTTTAAAGGACAGAGGGTACTGAAGGGACAACTGCATCTTTAAAAATATTGTGAGATTTGTTCCTAGAGACTTTTCATCAGCCCCTCTCTTGCTCAGCAGAGGCTGCAAAGTCTTTTCCCTGTTATTCCCTTCTGGTTTCTCTCAGGTACCTGTGCTGAGCTCACAAATATCCCTGAAGTAAAAAGATTTTGTGGCACTTTCTAAATCTGATCTCCAGTTCTTCCTGACTCGACTCCCAGCTGGAAAGCAAATCCAAGTCTTGCTTTGTTTTAAGCACTGATCAGTCCTGGTGACAATTTGGAAACATCTCTTGGGTCCAGAGGAGCCCTGAATGTAATCCCTAGAAATTCCTAATTTGTCATTACATGGAAGCATGACTGAAACACATCAAACAGAGCTGCCCCTCTTAAGCCACAATCTGATGTTTGGTTCTTAATGGTGACTTGTGGAGTTACCATCCGTGCACATCTGGCATAATCTTTGGTGCAACTGTTCCTTGTCACCCGAGACCTCCTGGCTGATTTCATATTACATAAAAACATATAATAAAGACAGAGATTTAAGGTTTTCCATGGGATGCCAGGTCCAGCCTCAGCATGACCTGGGCAGACAGATGTGTACAATCTCTTACCTGTCCAGTTTCTCCTCAGCGTGAATTTTGAGCGCTTGATACCTCTGCTCTTCCTTCTTTACTCGTGACAAGTATTCCTGTGCACATTTCTTTAACACTTCTTCATTCTTAAACAAGAAGATGACATTACAGTGAAGCCAAGAGGCTGAAAACGTTGGACAGGCACCAATCTGTGGGAGTCACAGCCAGATATTTTAAGGGCTCCTTAAAGGAGGGACCTTCCCCAGGACTCACCTTCCGAAAGCCCTCCAACACTTCTTTCATTTTTTCATATCTCCTGAAAAGATCTGCCAGGGATTTCTCCACTGAGTTCAGATCTGCCAAAGCTTGTTCCTTCTCCACTATCAGCTGCTGAACAGTGTGATGGGAGACGGATTTCTCTCTCTGTTCATCCTCTGTTAGAAAGAAGAGAGGGGGGAAAAAAAAGCAATTTTCAGAAGGGTAATGTGGTAAGAACACCAATTTCACTTTCTTCTATGGTTTCTACTCTACTGTGGTCTACGTTGTGTATTAGGTAAGTTTGCAGGATCAAGAAAAGTTGTTTTAATACAGACAATCCTGTTTTGGAAAAAGGCTGCTAAATCCAGTGATAATTGAATATTTTGATGTTGGGAAAAAATGTAACTACATCTCTACTGAAGATTTATTTCACTCTGAACTGTTCCTATGAGAAAGGCAGGTGTTGGATTTCCCTTGTTTGCCTGAAGATGCTCCAGCTGAAGGAAAGGACAGTTATGGATATTCCTAGCACTGGCAAAAAAATATTTGCCACTGCTGAGAGATGCCTGGCATCTCCTGGCATCTCTTCTAACAAACACTTTGAATTCAACTCAAACTCTTCCCTCTGAAAAACCAGTTTTTTGCAGACTCTCATTCTTAGGATAACTGCAGCACGTGCCAGAAAGGAAATCTAACATTAGACAGACTCTGTATGTTCTGGTCAGCAGAAAACATCTTCCAAAATTCTTCTGTGTATATTTTAATATGAGCAGGGATGGTAGGAAGACCTCAACAGGAATCTAAATCTACATGGAACAACTTTCCAAAGGAACTGACCTAGTAACATATTGGAATTCTCATATAACACTGGATGAAAAGATCTGGCATTGCCTTCCAAAATGCTTCATCGTTTGCTTCATATCCTAAAATATTATTCTTGTGTCCATGTTTTAAGAGCTTCTTTGAATGATACTGAAATGAAAACCAGCCCCCACAACACAGCAGTTCTACATTAAAACCTCTGCTCTCACAGCCTGATGCAAGGGAAGGGATCCACCTGCATGATCATGTCAGGTATTTAAATGTATTTAATGTCAACTTTTTAGGAGACTGCTATCTGCAGTATTTTAGTGATTTCCTTCTTATTTGTTTCCAGGGCAATCGGGAAACTCAATAATTTGTAACTTGTTCCCTCACATCTACCAAGCTCTTCTTGTTCCTCCCAGGGCATCACAGAGCCCTGCTCTCTTCAGGACTGGACCAGCTCCTCAAGCTCTCATCCCCAGCCCTGCTACACTTTGCACGTGAGAATTAAGAGCAAGTGAGATGGTTTGAAAAACCATGGGATGGTTTGAATAGGAAGGGACCTTAAAAGATCATCCAGCTCCAAACCCCCTGCCATGGGGACACCTCCCACCAGCCCAGGTTGCTCCAAGCCCCATCCAACCTGGGCTGAGACACTGCCAGGGATGAGGCAGCCACAAAATCCCTGGGAAACCTGGGCCAGGTCTCAGCACCCTCACAGCAAAGAGTTTCCTCCTAATGTCTAACCTGGATGTCCCTTCAGGTGCTCCCTTTCTCCTCTCCCTTCCACTACACAGCAGAGGTGTCCAGGGGCTGAGGAGAGAACGGAGACCCTGACTCAACTTCAAGGGGAAAACAGGAAATTTATACTGGGGGAGGGAGTGGGTAACATATAAATTGAAAAGAGGGAAAGTTTGCAGTGAGCTTTAGGAAAGGGGCATCTCATAATCCCAACTGTTAAGATATATGGCTAAACCAAAGTGGTTAAATACTACAGAAAACCAAAACTGGCCAAAACTGGCACTGGGCTGCAGGGGGACTGGAAGATCTATGTGATATTTTCTAGCACTATGATTAAGCTTTAATGAAAAAGCTGCTTAGTGGAACTCTACTGATAATAGTCTGCCAGTCAAACCTTAGCTAAGCAGTTCCAGATCCTTATTTCTCAAGATATTTATGAGGTTACACGATTAAAATATTTTAATTAAATGGCTTCCACGTCTGCAACACACACAGTCCACAGCTCACCAACAAGAACAACAGGATGCTGAGAACCAACACTGTCCAAACTGACAGAATCAGAACACCACCACAGCAGATCTGCTCAGCTCAGTATTACTCACATTACTTTATGGGAATGCAGCAAACAGGGAACAAAAGCAAAAGAAATGAAAAATGCAAAATGCTGGTGGGAAAGTTGGTGAAAAGCTTTACTTACCAGGCTTGCCTGTTTTGTTTTTGCAAGCAAATAGCAAGAAGCAACAAAAACGGAAGCAAAATAGAAAATCAGGAATTGTTAGGAAAGCAGAAAAGAAGGAATGCAACAACCTGTAATGCACAAAGCATAACATCTGTTTGGTTTTTCATCATGAGAATTTAAATACGTATTTAAAATGTACAAGCATAAGGATACATTTTTAACAGGAAAAAAAACAACCAAAACCAAACCCAACAACATTACAAATCCATCAGTAAAAAGGAAATCCATGACAGGGATTGCTTTGGGAGGGAACTGTGGTTGGGCTGGAGGTGTGTGCAGGGAACAGGGGGGTTACCCAGGCTCTGTTCAGAGCTGCAGCACTTGGGCAGCAACCAGCAAAGTAGAAGCACAACCAGCCTGGAAAGCTGCTGCTTTTTTCTGTCCCCTCCTCAGTCCAACCAAGAATGTCTTATGGGCTGAGGGCAGTGTAGGAAAATAATCCAAAAAAAGTGAAAGCAACAAGGAAAAAAAAATCAGCTAAGAGATGCTAACAGGGATTTGTACATCTCCTGTACAGGAGATGAGCCTGCAAGCTCTGGCTGGAAAATGAGGCAGAAAACTAACTGAATAAGCAAAACTGGGTTATATTGGGCTCTAGATGCACATGACAGCAGACACTAAACCTTCCACAGCCCTCGAAACCAAAGGCAAGGCATGTTTGCAGTGTCTTTGAAGGAAAACGTATGCAATGGCACCTTGTTAACAGGGAATATCTTCAGTATTCATGATACACACACATGGGCACCTAGAAAGAGCTGAGCAGGACCTATCAATCCCCCTGAATATGCATCAGAGGCCTGGGAAGCTGGTTCACCTGCAAGGGTTGTATAACTAGCTCAGAAGGGTAAAATCTTAAAGAGAAAGAGCAGGGGCATTTCTTTTGTCCCAATGCATCCTTTGCCCCAGCAGCAAGGAGTTATTGTACTAACAGTTCAGGGCATTTTAACAAACAGCAAACAACACACAAGGATTTGCCTCCCCAAGAGGGCATTTGGCTGACTGAATTCCTTTATCAAAAGGGAAAGTAATTTACAACCAACATGAGGAGAAAGTGGGACAATTAGAGCAAAAATCTACATCAAGGGCAGGGAAAGCCTTGCATTTAACACAGTACCAGGCTGTAGGATTTGCTCTAATTAACACATGCTTTCTGTGTCTGGGCTGTTGTTGCAGATCCTTTGCAAATGGACAGCAAATTACATTTTTTTTAATGCCATAGCTCTTCCAAACTTGCCAGAGATCACTGGAAAGACTCTGACTGATGCTCTGAAATTGAAGTTGAAAGATCTTTCTATTTCCTCAGTGGTCAATGACCCTATTTTTAAATTATCCTTCATTTCTTTGTTTCAGGAGGAAATGGCAATTGCAGCATTTCCTAGGGATGCCACGATTGTGCCTTTGCCTGACAACCCCTGTTCTACACCTTCTTGCTGCACTGTGGTCTCACATGCTGATGCTTTTTCTAAAAATAATCTGTTTCTCAAAAATAGAATCTGATATCAAAAAAGAAACTTCTGCTGCTTCCCATATGCATGGGGAAAAAAAGGACAGGTCCTGTGTTTGTGTTTATGAATGTTCAGGGATGAAGCCAGGCCCGAGTATGCTCAGTGTAAACCAAAATTAAAGAAGTTCTTGTGCATACTCTGCTCACTCCTGTTTTATCTTAACACTTGCATGATGAGAATGACAGACACCATGTTAGAAGGCAGGCAAAAATACAAAAAGGCAACAGAGGCAAGAACACCATAGAGAATGAAGCCAGGCATATTATTATTACACATTATTCAGTGTTATATATTGAATTGTTTATTTGAATTATTATTATCAGCATAACATCTCTTTCTTTCCTCCTTTCTAGGCCCTTTTTCCCCTTTACCTGAGAGGAAGCTGGGGGGTCCCCCAATGGCTGAGAAATGCAGGAAGGCAGCAAAAGCACCAAACATTGAACAACTTCCCCCACCCTCTTTGGGCAAAAATAAGCAAATTTGCTACAAATTAATTTTAAAAGGGGCAAGATCAATAGAAGCTATAAGAAAAATAAGAAAAAGAAGCTATAAGAAAAACCCTTCCCTGTTAAAAACCAGTTAGCAAGTTGCAGGTATGGCTCTTGTCTTCCTGGCACACCACATTCTCTGCAACAGATGAATAATTTCTTTTATTTTTCAATAAAATAAAAAGTTCAGACAGGCTGGGCTGATAACACTCCCTGCTAACTGATATCATTAGCTCGGCCACCCTTCCTCCTGCATCTCACTGCCCAGGTTTAACTCCAAAGCCACTCCTAATGGCTTTTAACTCCATTTCACTTTTCTCTGCTGCCTTATTTGAGCTTGTCCAGAGTCCTGATTTCTCACCAGCCACTGCTTCTCTTCCTGCTCTTCCCAGAAAGTTTGGCCACAGGGTCACTCTCTGGGTGACAGCTCCAGCTGAAGCAGGACAGAGCCCCAATGGTGCCTTCTAAAGCCAGGCTAAGGAAATAAAGCTTTGGAAATTTTATGAGGAGGCTTTAAAATCACATCCCAGGGGCCAGACCTCCCCTGCCAAGGACACACACGAGTCCTGCAACCTTTGGTTTTGAAATGCTCCTGTGTAGTGCTTGTCATTCGTGGGGCATGCTGTTAACAAAGGTGTTTTCTAATTATTTCTATTTATTTCTAATAATTCTATTTCTATATTTATTTCTAAAATAATTTTTAATTATTGTGAGGCACAACATGTCATAATTTAGACCTCAAACTATGCCAGTAAAGAACGGGGGAGGTGGACTGGCCACTCATAATCTCTGAGATGGGATTGGAGTTAATCTGGGTTTTGTTCTGAGCAAGGCACTTAGCACAGATAATCCCTGTTGTTGTAAAGAGCTATATTTGGTATCTCTCATTAAAGAGTTGGGAGCAAATGACTCGAAGGGTTTTCAGGTCATTGAAAGTCTCCTCAGGAAACACCCATGAATCCTGGGTGAAGCGTTTGAACACGTTTCCTATGGGACACTTTGTTTTGATGCAGAAGCATCATGTTTTGATTTGCAGAAGCAAAATTCCTGACCTTTCTGTACTATCTGGATTGCTTTGGGGGCTGCTTTCTGTAAAAAAAAAGCCCTCACTTTTCACCCAGCCTGGCCACACACCCTGGTGGCCTCAGGTCCTCTCCCAGTTCCCAGCAGCATCAGATGCAGGGAGCATCAAAATGAAGCCCACAGACTTTCTAGGCTCTCTTCAGAAAAGCAGAGTGGGAGATAGCATCTTGCAGAGTAGAAACACTTACCTATCATCTGAGCAATTGTCTTCTCATATTCTGAAACTATTTTCCTGTAAGAGGGGGAAAAAAAAAAAGCAAACAGAAAAGCTTTTGGCAAACATCATAATTGCAAATGCTTTCTTCAAAAATAATGCTACTCAATAACCAAAGTATGGTATCTTCCAAGAGATACAGAATCCATTCACACTTTTATATGCTTCTTATTACCTGAGTAACAAATAAAACTGACAGTTTAAACATTACACTGGATTTATAATTCTCCATGTAAATTAATATACATAAGGGGAGGGAAAAGAGGTTGCTTTGAAACACATTCTGTAATTTGAAACAAGCCCAAAGTACACTAACAATTTGATTGAAATGTAATCATAATCACCTTACTTTGTTATCCATTACTTTCTCCATGTTTCTGTTTTCTTATTTTAAATGTAATGGTTAAGTAAAGTTATAATTGGTAGCAAATAAACCCAACAGGAGTGTAGTTGGCCCTCGTCCAAAACATATCTAATCTTCCACTCTCCAAATGTAACTAAATGATCCATCAGCACTTAAGAGAACAAAACCAAACGACTCAATTACGTAGCACAAAATCCATCATGTCCTGTTTGCCATCTCTGAGACAGAGGTGGCAAAATGGTACTTTTCAGACTCTGTTATTTCATACACTCCCTGTAGGCTTTGAATTTCCTTCTTGAAAAGAGGTTAGCCAAAATAAGCAGATTAAATGTGATTTAGAAAGATGATCCATCCCTTACCAGAGCCAAATAAAGCTAATGAAATGAGCCTGGCTTGATCTGTGCTTTGATTCACGAGCCATCTAGGATTGTCTACAAAACCCAAAATTACCCCACACTCCATCTGAAATGGATATTTACAATAGCTCAGGTCTCTTTTGAAGTCTTAGCTCACTTTCATTTGCTCCATTTTAGAGAAGTCTGCTGCAGTTGGTGAGGCTGCAGAAAGGATGGGGGGAAATCCTGAGGCAGAAGTTAGGAAAGCAGAAACTCTGGAACTCCCAAAAAACAAATGCAGTAGCTCCAGTACCAAATCTAAATCACAGGCAGAGCCCAGAAACCCCTGAGAAGGCCACATGCCCCAAAGATCAGTAGTGTCTTGCTTGTCCTGGCCCTGCAGATCTCTCAGCAGAGCAGGGGCTTTGTAGCTGCCCCTGACCTTGCAGCTTTCAGGTAGAAAAAATCAATTTTTGGTGCTGGGACCAGAGCCCATCTCTGCACAGCTCACGGTGCCTCCAGCTGCTGCCTCCACCAGGACAGCTCAGATGCTGCTACCCCTGCTCTCAGTCCTCTTGTTTTCTTTTTCTCCTTTTTTTTTTTTCTTTTTGTTATCCAGAAATGGCACTTGGGAGAGCAGAGAGAGCTTCAAGAATTTTCTCCTAAAAGGAAGGGATTGGTTTCACGTACCAAGAAGATTACCTCAAAAGGCTGCTGTAAGCAGAAAGGATTTTAAAGCCATGTCACAACCTTCTAACACCAGGCACCTTTGGGAACTTTTATCATCCTAGAAAATGAAGCCAAGGACTCAGGGCAATGAGCACAACATGAGACATTGGTTACAGCACTTGCCAGCCCAGGCTGCACCTCAAAGTTGGTAGCAAAGTGAAATATTACCAATTTCTTACTTTTACCAGGTGAGACAAGTTCCAGTAGTTACCTTCTCTGCATTATCCAGCCTTTTGAATCACATAGCAGCTGGTTAGCATCTTGATTTTAACATCATTCAGTTTGGAAAGCAAGGCAGTCAAGTGAAGTCTAATTCCAGATTCACACCCAGTGTCTCTTTCACTCAATGATGATCATTTGGGCTGAGGAACCAAAGGATGCTGGGCCCATCACTCCTCTTGGCACATCCTAACCATAGCTTGACATGCTGCCTAGGCTTAACTTTTGGTATTTTAGACATTCAGTCTATTTATTGACTTCCTGCAATTTCATAAAGCCATGAATTTCAAATATCCAGGAACTCAGAGGTCACCTGTTTGATTTCCCTGACCAAGGCACAATCAATCAGACAAAGTATTTACCATATTTAAATATTTCTTGCCTGCCCCCAGTTCTACCCTTGGATTATGGTACCACCCACCTAGGTTTATCTCCTCAATAGTTATTACACTGTTACAGCTTCTCATGTTGGCTACTGTTCTCTGGAGTGGAATTTCCTCCAGTCTGATGTTTTTTTCTGGAACAAATTTAGCTGAACTCAGGATATTCCAGGCAGAGAAAGCAAGGCTTGGGTAAAGGAGTATTGCTTTCCCTGTGGAAAGGTGATGCTTTTGTGCTTGCAGCTCTAGATCACCCTTCTTTCCTTGCTTATTATTCTGAATATCTAATTGCTACATCTCTAATTTACCACATATGGACTGTTTCAACATTTAATCCTCCAAGGGAAAAATCTTTCTTTGTGTGCACATGTGTATTTTACCATTTTGTGACAACATCAGACATACTTTTTCTTCACCCTTGTATTCTAGGGAAGAACCTGTGGGAAATTTGGCTTAGATAATGTGTTTTCTTTGTTTTCAAATCAAATTTTACAGATTTACCAACAAATTACTGTGAGGAAGATGATGGTACAGGTCCACAGGGTGCCAGCTGCTCCGTGTCACCCCCTGCTCTCCTTTCACCAAGGAACAACCAACCTCTCTCTGTTAGCAGCAAACAGCCACATGCATTCTGCCACCTCCCAGACCAAGTGAGTGTGTGCTGAGCTCTGGGACATTCCTTACACAAGTCCTCATTTTGTTCATTTTTTGGTTTGCTCCCTGGGTTTGGCTGCTTGCAGCAGCTCCTTTCCCTTTCGCCTCATTACACACCTGGGGCTGTGCCAGGGTTTTGTTTCCTTGCCCAAGCAGAGCTCAGGAGAGGTGAGAGAACCCAGCTGGGTGCTGGGAGATGGTTTGCTGAAAGAAAACAAGGGGCTGCTCTTGCCTGTTGCAGATGCTTCTCTGAAGATGCTTTGGCTGGGAGCCCTGTGCTGCTGCCACTCAGATCTGTCACGAGCAGCTCCTGGCACCCACCCTGATGGTTCCCAAGTTCTGCACCACTGCTCCCTTTTCCCCTTACAAATTTCCCAGAAAGAAGCAGGAATTGCATATGCAGCTCATCACTTGGTGCAGCTCATTGCCTTTAGCCTTAAACCACCAAGACATTAATTTTGGGAAGAAGGTGGTGTCAGAACAGAAGTGATTCTGAATAAGATTTAGTGTCAGAAGAGATTGCAGAAATTAGTACTTCACCCACCTCATTTCCATCACTTCTCTTCTGCTTTCTTCATATTTTTCTTTCCACTCAGACACTTCTCTTTCCTTGGCCACAATCTGAAACAAAAATAGCAAAGGGGTGAAAAACCCCCACCAAAGAGTAAAACCAGGTGACCCATTAAAGAGGAAATATTTGTAAAACATTTGATTTGCTATTTGTGTCCTGTTTGACATTTATAATTTCCAAATGCATAATGGGTTCAGATAAAACCATTCCCAGAGAATTCTCTCTGTGTGTTTGGTTTTTTAAATACAAAGAAATGAACCATTAAATCTGTGTTTGTTTAGCTGACAGTTTTTCTGGGTGTAGTGTTAGGTGAGGTCCTGAGCTAGGATAAGAATCCTGTGCACTACTGAATTAAAACTGTAATAACACTGACAAAGGAAAAGAGCCCAACCCCCCCCTGGCTCCAACCTCCTTTCAGGGAGTTGTAGAGAGTGATGAGGTCTCCCCTGAGCCTCCTCTTCTCCAGCCTCAACACCCCCAGCTCCCTCAGCCTCTCCTCATAGGATCTGTGCTCGAGTCCCTTCACCAGCCCAGTTGCCTCCTTTGGACCTGCTCCAGCACCTCAATCTCCTTCCTGAGCTGAGGGGCCCAGAACTGGACACAGGGCTCAAGGTTTGGCCTCACCAGGGCTGAGCACAGGGGCAGAATCCCTTCCCTGGACCTGCTGGCCACGCTGTTCCTGATCCAGGCCAGGATGCCATTGGCCTTCCTGGCCACCTGGGCACACCGCTGGCTCATGAATACGAACCCTTTGGGAGAAAACAGGAAAGAAGGCAACCACGAGGGGCACATATTTCCTGCTCCAAATCCTGAAGAAATTACCTCTGCTCGAGCCAGTCGTAGAGCTGAGTCCAAGTCTTGCTGGGGGTAGAGCAGAGCCGTGGTGCTTTCTGCATCCGGGGCGCCGATCCGGGAGTAGAGTGCACTTTTAGAGATGGAAACATCTGCTGGGATAGCAGGTTCTCTCTGTGTGTTTGGTTTTTTAAATACAAAGAAATGAACCATTAAATCTGTGGTTAGCTACCAGTTTTTCTGGGTGTTGTGCTAGTCAAGGTCCTGAGCTAGGATTAGAATCCTGTGCACTACTGAATTAAAACTGCAATAACACTGAAAAAGAATTTTGGATTTATCAGTCAGAAAATAAACATTTAAGATCCATTTATGATCCATTTAAGATCATAAGTAAGCATCAAGACTGCCACATCACCCTTACAGAGGGAAAATAAGAGACAGCACTTTGCTGCTAGTATTTTAAGGGCTTATATTAGAAAATTTACTACTGCAGAAATTTCATCAAAACATCCACAAGAAGTGCCTGTCAGCAGAGGAAATCAGAATTGGAGGCAGAGAGCTTGTAATAGGGAATTCTGCTCCCATAAAAATAGAACAAGGAACCAGAGGCAAGGGGACAACTCACTCTCTTAGGTCTAGACCTGCCAACATACTGTACCTTTTATAAAGAGTATTCCATAAAACCTGCAAATATAGAGACTCATAGAATCACAGAGCACCCAGGTGATGTTGCTGCCTCACTGGCATCCAGCATGCAATTAGTATGTTAGGTAAGATTTTATTTGCAGCTGCCAGTGGTGCTCAGACCAGCAGCCTGGATTAAGTGGAATGGGGAAAGGAGCAAAAGAGAAGCATGGGACACTGAGGTGCAGACATCACACTGCCTGCCAACAACCCGAGTTACAGCAAATTAAAATCAAGGAGATTATAAAAGACAGTTAGGAAAATGCTATGGAAAAAAAAAACCCACAGTTTTAGACACCATCCACAAAACCCTCTGCACCACCACAGCTTTCTGTCCCCATGTATCTCTCCATCAACCAACACACACATTCTCCTGGTTTGAGGCAGGACAGAACCAATTTTCTGTCTAGTAGTTTTATTTTATCTACAGTAATTACCAGTGTTAACTGAGGTGATTTTTTTGTTAATGAGTTTTTTACTCATAAAAATATTTTATTGTAAAAGAAGGCTGAGGGTTTTTGGGTTTTAAATGTAACACCAGAGTCACATTCTGCTGCTTGTAGCACAGAGATGTGAAAATGAGTGGAAAACGTCTGAATGGAGGTTTAGCCCTCTGCTCCACAGTGTGCACACAAATAGAGCTCATGGATTCAACACCACAAGCTCTTGTTTCAACAGAATTAAAGGACATTTGGTCAGGTGCTACCCTATAAATTGTGCACTGCTCAGAGTTCTTCTCACATAGCCTGGAATAGCAGAAAGAATCCAAACCCAATGTTAATTTTGTTGCAATTTGTTCTGAGTTCTCACATCCCTCCTTATTAAAGAAGCTGTATTAAAAATTGCATATAAAGTGTGCTCCAGATGAGCACAGGACTAAGTGTTCTGGATATCACATCTGTAGACAACATGAAGAAGTCACACCAGAAATATTAAAATATTCTATTTATATTATCAAAATAATAAAAACTAGACAAGAAAAGTTAGAGGAAGACTAAGCTAAACAGTGCTCACAAAGCACCATACCACATCTTTATTTATATAAGAGACTCTCATTAATTTGCTCTCTATTTTTGTTCATTTTTTTAGCATGGGAATCAATTAACTAATCCTTCTAGACTAGAGAGCTGGGCCGATTCCAACGGGATGAGGTTCAAAAAGGCCAAGTGCCGGGTCCTGCACTTTGGCCACAACAACCCCATGCAGCGCTACAGGCTGGGCACAGAGTGGCTGGAGAGCAGCCAGGCAGAAAGGGACCTGGGAGTCTGGATCGACAAGAAGCTGAACATGAGCCAGCAGTGTGCCCAGGTGGCCAAGAAGGCCAATGGCATCCTGGCCTGGATCAGAAACAGTGTCACCAGCAGGTCCAGGGAAGGGATTCTGCCCCTGTACTCAGCGCTGGTTAGGCCACAGCTTGAGTCCTGTGTCCAGTTCTGGGCCCCTCAGTTTAAGAAGGATGTAGAGGTCCTGGAACAGGTCCAAAGGAGGGCAACCAGGCTGGTGAAGGGGCTCGAGCACAGGCCCTATGAGGAGAGGCTGAGAGAGCTGGGGCTGTTCAGCCTGAAGAAGAGGAGGCTCAGGGGAGACCTCATTGCTGTCTACAACTCCCTGAAAGGAGGCTGTAGCGAGGTGGGAACTGGACTCTTTTCACAGACGACCTTCAACAAGACAAGAGGACACAGTCTTAAGTTGTGCCAGGGGAGGTTTAGGTTAGATATTAGAAAGAATTTCTTCACGGAGAGGGTGATTAGGCTATGGAATGGACTGCCCGGTGAGGTGGTAGATTCTCCGTCCCTGGAGACATTTAAAAAAAGACTGGATGTGGCACTCAGTGCCATGGTCTAGCAACTGCTCCGGTGGGTCAAGGGTTGGACTAGATGATCTCTGAGGTCCCTTCCAACCCGGCTAATTCTATGATTCTATGATTCTAGAATTTGTGGAGGACATCCCTCCTTTTTTAGCTACATTAACCACGAACACAGAAAATTATGATCATTGCTATCATAATTCTGGGGTGCAATCTCAAATCCCATGGATTCTCCTATCTGAGCAAAAAAGCATCCCAAGATCTAACAAATTTACACACTCAGCTTGTATTCTTGAAAATATCTCCCAATATACAACTATGCAGGGAAAAATACACCTGGGACACAAACTCAGACACCTGGGTAAATGCAGAAATACCAGAACACAAAGTGCTGGACTAAGATTAAAAAAGTCAATAAATAAGATTAGTGCTGGCTCAACTCACTACCCCAGCTTAAAAAAAATGTAGTTTAGTTCCTCCTCAAACACAAGGCAAGGAAAACTGAGAGATAAAAAAGAGCCATTAGAGCATCAAAGCTGTTCTCAAAAGAAAGGGCATCCTGAGGATCAATATGTTAAACTGGGTGAATCATATTTCAAAAGCTTCCTGCAGCTTAATTTGCTGAACCTCAGAAAGAGATTGCTGGAAATGAGTAATTGTGGCAAAAGAAATACACATTTCTTCAAGCTCATGTAAAAAGCTGACAAAATAGCTGCCAGGATTCTGAACATTTTTAAAGAAAAATGAATTTTTAAAGCATTTCATACATATTCATGTATATTTATGCTTAACATCTCACTAATATAATTACATCTTCTCCAGTTCTCTCTTGCATGTGAGTAAATTGTACAGCAGGATAGTAATAATGACATGCAAAACAACATAAAACTTCCAAAACCTCTAGTAAAAATTCTTGGAATGTAACTATTGAGCTTGTGGCAGATCCAACCAGTATTGTCTTAACTCTGGAAACACCTCAGACAATTCACAACCAGGATCTATGGCAGAAGCAACCAGTAAAAGTCCTTCTGGTTTTATTTCAAACGCCAATTTTACACAGCTCCAAAGTGATGAACAACTCAGGAACTGTTAGTTGTTGTCTCCAAATATTCCTGTCCTCAGAAAATAATATAACCTGACCCACAGGATGATGGGATCACTTAAAATAACTCTGAACACCTGAAGTTCACCACTGAACTGCTGAGAAGGGATGCAATTAATTGGGGGAATAATCAGCAGAGGGATTTGTAACTCACTGAACCTTGCATAGAAAGATTAGAGTCTGCAGGGGAATTACTACTAAATGTAGGTCACTCTGATCTTAGTGTAAATATTTCAGAGCTCTTCTTTTCCCAGCATCTTTTACAGAAACCAGATATCTGGCCAGAAAGGGAATAAATAAATGCACATTGATTAACCAGCTGCAGTTATCTTGCTGCAAGAAGCTCAAGGTAAAAGAGGAAAAGGTACTGCAAAAAAAAAAATGAGGGGAAGGAGGAATATATATTTATCTCTGCTGAAAATTAGTTTGCCCTTTACAAGCACTCAAATGCTGTTTGGGTGCATACCAGAAAGCCTCCACTTTTAACTGATTGATCTGTGAGCAGGCAGGACACTGAAGGCAAAAGAAGACCTATTTGTACTTGCAAATATATTGGAAAGCAAGTAAAATTCAAGCTTAAGTTCTCTGCCTGTAAAGTTTCATTAGAAAAAATGGTAACCCCATTTAAAGGAAGAATTCCTCCTTCCTTACCCTGAGAGCCCCCCCAAAGCCAGGATGTGCTGATGCTTTTCCTTTCAGTTTCTCTCCTTTCCTTGGATCTGTTATCAACACCCCAACTCTCCACCTCAGCATCTGTAGGGTGCAGGGCACAAACCCCATCTGCTTTCTCTTCAAGTTCAACCTATTAAAAATGGCCACACACCAGAGCATGCAATAGAGAAGTGTCCATTCCTTTCAATGCTGGAAGATGGAAACCTTTGGCAAGGTAAAAAGAGACAACTGGCCTTGGTGCTGCTCCAGTCTGGGATGAGAAGTTTGGGAGTGGCCAAATAATTTCTCTCTGTCTGAAAACAACAACCTGCACCTCCTTCTTCTCAGTCCCAGCACGAGCAGAAAACACTTGCATTTAATCTTTATTTTAGGTGACCTCACTTGCCACTGGAAGTGTTTGTGTCTTTATTTAGCATCCTATTCTTGTCACCCATGCTGTAATGGTTGAGCAAATGTTAAATGTAATTATAAAATGTTAAGAAAAGAACTGTGGCCAGCCACCCAGGAGGGAATTCTGCCAGTTTGTATCTGAATTTAAGTCACTGCAGTCATCTGGTGTCTCTTGCTATACTTAATCCAGGGCATCAGCCACTGTAGGTCACAAGGGCTGTCATCATAACCTAATTTAACATTAGCAGCTTCCTACTGAAATAGTAAAGTTACACAAGTACAAAAAGTCCTTCCCAGCCTAACATTTCACAGTGTGAAGCTAAAAGCATTCCTGTGACTGCACCAACGTGGGGCTTTGTGGGTGTCAAAATGCAACCCATTCTCTGCCAGAGGGTGGAGGTTTACTTGCCTTCCCTCCTCATCACTATTTATTGTTTTGCTGTCTTTTTCCATCCAGATAAATGGCATTTTCTAAGAACTTACATGGACTCCAATCCCAGCCTTTATATTCTGCAGAGTTCAAAAACTTGTTCTAAGGAAAATGCTGTGATGATCTTAAAAAGCATCCTTAAAATATAACTGCACGTCCTCAGACACACACCAGAACATTCTGGCTGCTCAGAATCTTCCCTGGGTAACACAAGAATTCACAAACACCCAAACCCATTCTCTTCAGCATAAAATAGTGAAGTTCTGTGAGTTTCTGGCTGGTAGCAAAATTGCAGGTGTCTAACAGCAGGTGACAACCTGTGAAGAGCATCTATTAGGGATTATTGTGTGTTTCACCTCTGGTGCTGGAGAGCCTGATCACTGCATGTTACAGCAAAGTGCTGGGAGGACAAGAAGGTTGAGAGAGAAGAAGGAGGTGGAGAAGATTCAGAGAGGATCCCACCTGACCCTCTTCTGGTATCAGCCCCTCAGGGCAACATAGCAAGGGGTCACAGTCATACACAGGCTGGTACTCACACAGGAAAATGATATTTATTTTTTCATCCCTTTAATTAGAAGGTTAATCTTGTATCTAATGAAGACAATGAGCATGTTTGTCTTGATTAAATAAAAGATTCCATAAATCTGCAAGGAATGAGTTTACTTTGGTAAGTGTATGTGCACCATGGAAAGAGATGTTCATGGGATGTATAAAGCAAGTGAGATAAATCAAATAAAATATTTTTTCATAAAAGTACAGTCAATCTTTAAAAAAAAAATCTTTATTTTTAGGAACTAGCTCCTTTATGACTGATTTTTGAAGCACCAGAAAGCTCTACCCTAAAACCAGCCCAAATGTTGTTATGATGCAACAAAGTCATGATATAGGATAGGGCAAAAGACTTACAGCTGACTTTTTAATGGACAGTATGAGAAGAGAAAGGTCACTGGAGAAGCACATGTCAGAAGCACATCTTCCTCATAAAATATCTCACTGGAGCAGGACACTGCCATCCCACCAGCAACCCATGCAGCTGATACCACCTCTCAAGAAAGCCACTCACATTTCTACCTTGAATTTTTTGCTTAAAGCACCATGAAGGGCACCAGAAACTGTGCACCCAGCTAAATTCATTGCATCAGAGTAAGGTTTTCCACCCCTTCCCAAACACAGTGAGGGTCACATCCATCCCTAGAGCAATGCAAAGCATCTCTCTCTGAGGCAGAGCTAGCCAGAACAATCTAGAAGGAACAACAAATATTAAAAAAAAAGAAAAAAAGGTTTAGATCTTCATGAATAAAGACATTATGTTGGAAGGCCCTTTATCCTTGGGATCTTTACAGCCCTTCCAAACCTCCTGTAGTCCCTTTCTTCAGATGCCTGAAGGCAAGGTTGATTGAATTTCTCCCTTCTAAACTCAGAGGGCCAAGGTGTTTGATTTCAAGCTGAAAATACCAACAAAAGCCAAAATGTCCCTGCAGTCAAAATCTATAGCATCTTTATAAGAAGCAGGCATTGGTATTGTTTTGCCATCAAATATTTTAGGTCAAACCTTGCTGCAGGCAAATGACAAACAGCCACCTGGATTGCAGAGTGTCTCCTGTGAAGGGTATTACCTGCTTCTTGCCTTCAAACCTGCCTTTTTTGTTGGTTTTTTTGTTTTTTTTATCAATGTGGCTGTATCAGTACTCTGTGAGTGGAGCAGGTGAGAGCATTTCTGTGTGCAGCACCCCTTGCAGCATGCTCTTGGGTGTCACACCAAGGGGTGCCCAGCTCAGCACTGCCCTCTGAGAGCCTCAGTTACCTTGTTAAGGGAAAAGCATCACTGAGTCTGTGCACACTCACACACACATGGCAGGCACAAACCAGATACCTTGGAGTGGAAAGAAGACAGGGCAATCTGCCTGGCTAACTTCAGGGCTTCTATCCTCATTGCAGCAAACTCTAACTCCTCCTGTCAAGTGTTTGGTTGTGAGCAAGCCACAGGAAAAAAATGTATTAAGAACACAGTGAGAGTGTTTAGCACATTCAAAAATGGAAATGTATGTTAAATGTACAACTCCTGAGTGATAAACACACCCTCTCCTCTTTTAATGCCCAGAACATTGATAGAAAACTCAGCTATCAATGAGCTTTGAGGTAGCTGCAGACAAACCCGATTTTTATTAGGGGCAAGACTGAACAATGCTTTGGATAAAAGGAACATTTTCCAAAGCTGAAGCTGGTTTTTTACAGACTCCTTTCCTTTGGTTTTCATTTCATGTGAATTTATGCCAGCTGAAACTCTCAATGCAACCTTTGCTGTTTAAATCTTTCACTATAAATATTCTAGAAAATATGTCCTGACATAAAGAACTGGTCTGCAGATCAATTTCCTCCTCCTGGAAGAAGCTGTGCCAAATTGTGCATTGCATAGATTACTACAAAAACAAAGCTTAATTTGCATTTCAGCAGAATTTGGGCCTAAATGTCTGAAAATGAATCTATGAATATAGACCAACTAAGGCCAGGTGTCAAGACAGCTCTCCACACATCAATTCTTGTGTTCTAGCTTATAAGATTTGCTTCATAAACTCATCTGTGAAATATATACATCAGTGGCATAGGACAGATGAAAATGATGCAATTTAAGTTTATGGATTAAATGCATTACATTAAAATATCTCTGTTCCTTAAATTCCTGGAAGGCCAAAGTTACTTTGAAAAGACTCATACCATTTTTTTATTCTTTTCCACCTCCCCATACCCCTTTCAGGTGAGGCAAAGCATTCCTCTACATGTGTATAGACAAACTTAAAGAAAAGTGACATTTATATTTCTGCTACAAACCTGAAGTTTCTGAGCAAATACTGGGGGGTTCTTTTCTGCTAAGTCAGGATCTAGATATTCAGGCTGATCACATATTGAGGTTTTCTTAGATATCCTATTGAGAAGAGCATCAGCAGAGACAAAGGAGTCTTCAGGAGATGTCTGAAGGGTAAGGAGGATATAGAATAAGCAAGAATAAGATTTTGTCCAAGTAATTCAGGCCACAAGTAACATACTTTTGATTACACAATTCATAGGTGTAACAGCCAAAATGGAGAAACATCAAGAACAATTCTTCCTACTTCAAAAGCTGAGTAAATTTTCTAGGACTTACATGAAGTAATAGTATTAGGAACTCAAAAGCAACAGCTCTCAAACCAGTCCACCCTCAGTATTTCTACAACTGTTTTCAAAGTTGCCATAGGTTTTGTTCATACAATAACTTATGTTCAGAGGCAGCCCAAAAGCTTTGAAGACCACCAAAAATTAATGGAACCTAGGCCAGAATATTTTTGCAATCTTTAGAAAGCCTTTTGCTGCTTACTGGGGATAAACTAAGTTATGTTCACAGCTATAACATGATCAGGATAAATACACCATATGAGTAGGAACAGAATAAGAATGACAGAAAGCAAGACTTGAGTACCCAAGACTCCTTGCAGTGAGGAAAGCATTCAAGCTCCTAAAAAAATGTTTTGTGAGATGGTATCAACAACATTGTTAATACAAATGAGTCAGAGCATTAAAGAGAGATGCTGCTTGCTTTGGCTCCTTGGTAAATATACTGTCATCTAGCTTAGCACACCCAGTGCTGTAGCCATTTCTGAAACAACTTTGCCTGGAAAACTGGAGGTCTTGAGGGAACCTTCATGAATTTCAGAACCAATGCTCAGAAGTTACACAGTGCAAATTGAAATCAAGGAAGAGCTCACCACTAAATTAAAGCCAACTCAGAGAAGCCACAGAAAAAAGTGATTTAACTCAAAAGCTAGAATGAGTTCAAATGTAAAAAATAATTAATTTTACATTATCAATATCAGATGACAGCAATACAGTTAAGAGGTCATATGAAAATGTGAAGGAGTGCCTGTTAAAATTTCATAATACATCCAACAGAAGAAATCATGTCTCCGTGTTTGTATCAAATCCCTTACTTGATATATAAAGTATTTATTCAAATACTGGGTTAAAGCTCAGTGTTAAAAGGCCTGTGTGAGAAAAAAACCCACTTTGAAGCATCAACTTGTATCGTGTTGGGTTTTACACTACTTTCAAGTTCCACCTTTGCTACCTCTTACAAGACACGAGAAATTTCTACAGGAAAAATGATTCCCAAACTCTTATCATAAATCACTTACTATTTCAATAGCCTCTGGAGTTGTTCCTAGGGTCATGGGCTCTAGGTCTTTCTGCTTTGACTTGTCAGGTGACTGTAAATGTGCCTCCTGGCTGGCAGCTAGGACTCGGGAAGCTGGATGTTGAATTTTCATTCCAGAGGATTGCTGGGCTTCAGGGTCTTCAAAACTTGACCTGGAAAAAGGTTGTGTAGCTGCTTACAAGGTGGAGCTCTTGCAATTCTGCTTCTGTAACAACTAAGCAAGTCCTCTTCTACACCTTCCTTTGTGTGCATGTGTTTATATATGTATATATATATATATATATATACACACACAAACACACATATACTCACACACATCATTTCTACTCAACATCACTGTATCTCATACCACTTTGCACTATCTTTTCAAAGCAATGCACCAGAGCCAGTTTCATCAGAAATGTTATGCAATTTCCTTAAATATTTCTCACTTGTCTTTTTACCTCTTCCTCATTGGGACCCACACCTCTCCCAGCTCTGAAGAACAAGAGCAGATGTCACTAACAAGCAAAATCTTTGGAAGCAAATACAACCCCCAGGGCTTGTACTTGTGAGCTGGACTCTTTGGTCAGAAAAATGTATTTAGGAAAGGTCAAGTGAAAAGTTGCAGCTAAGAGCTTTCTAGATTGCCATGAAAATGACCTCAGTATCTGAGAAAAAAACCTGCAAGTAGGAAGACACAGTCTAGTGAAACAGTGTCCCTGTGACTCTATTTAGTGAGAATATGAAGGAGAAATATATGTCATTGTTCCTTCTCACTATAAAACTTCTTTGCCCACTGTTCTCTATCATGTGTGTACACAGATGGGAATCTATTTTTAAACATCTTGGCAACAGAGAGGCAGAGAGAGGCAGAACTGCCTGTGCATGTGCTATGATGGCAACCCATTTCCCTGGCAGCCTTTTCCACTGCTGAACTTGGTTGCAGGCACATACCCTGAGCATGGTGTTGTGGAATCAGACAGTCTGATGGGAGGTGATTTGACTGGGCTCTCCTGCTGTGCATCAAACATTAGGTACAAAGATTGTTTCTTCGGGGTGCTATCATCCTGCTGGCAATAGGAAAAGAGAAATCATTAAGCAATTCAGCTGTTTCCCATTAAAGCTCATTCAGGTCACTTGAAGCCTGAAGTGACCAAATGACTTGAGAGACAGCCAATAATACAGGACTGTAATATAGCCTATGCTAAGTGACACTGAGATGATTCCTTTAAGGAAGAAACCATTAAAGAATAAAATCTGAACAGTTCACTCTTTGTCATGTCCCTTTTTCTCCCACCTTGGGGCTAATCAGGTTTCTGGTCCTGTCAGGCAGGAGGCATCCCCTTGCCTGAAAATGTTACTAAAATATTCATTGAAACTTCTTGTCAGTTGAAACCCCTGACACACACACTTGATTTTTCTAACTTCCCCTGTGGATATGCCTTGTCAAGCTTTTGAATCTATAAATTAAATAGAAGTCAGGCAAACCAACAGATAATGTACAGTATGGCACATCCCAGTCATTTGGTATTCTCTCCTGATCCCCTCCATCTTCTTAAAAGTTTTACCCTCAGTTTCTTAAAACAATCCAACAGTTGGTGTAGACAGCTCTGTACTCTACACTACTGGAAACACCAATTTGCTTTTTATCTCTAGAAAGAATTACTGTAATGCTAGCTTAAAACTAAAATGATAACATGGAACAAGCTCTACAGGACATGGGACAGCCAAGCACGTGCAATTTACCCCAGTTATGCCAATTTAATGGAACTGGGTTTGCAGATCTGCTGCAGGCACATTGTAATTAATTTCAAGGGTAGTGAGGCTGATGGCATTATCAGGATAGAATATTGTATTATGACAAGGGAATGGAAATGAATGAAAATGGAAGTGAAAACTTACTGGCACAGAGGAACCTATTTTCTCCATATATTCTATTTCATACGAGTTGCCATATTCCAATTCTGCAACAGAAACAAGAAAGACAAATTTCAATACATGCCATGAAATGATTTGTGCAGAAGAAAATGAGAGCTCTTCTCATTTACAAAGGCCACTCCCATACTGCTCAAAGCTTTTCTAAGAGGTATTAAAAATAGAATACACAGGGAGAAAGCAGAAGGTTCACTGATTTTCAACAAGGAAAGTTATCTGTTCTACCAGAGCACAGAGACCTCCATCACAGCATCACAGAAACCACATCTTTCAATAATCAGCATATTTGATACCAGCTTCCTTTAACGTACACAGAAAGTTTCTGATAGCTGTTGAGAAATGAAGTAATATCTATTTCTTAATGTTCTTAATCCAATTGTTTATTAAAAAGAATTGCTTAAATATTATTTAAGATAAAAAGATACATAAACTGCCTGTCTGGTCATTGAACGAGAAGTGGGACAGCTGCCCAGCTTACTGGGCTGTTTTCACATTTTATTTTCAGAGGAAAAGCCTAAAGCAGGAAGATTTACAAAGAACTCTAAATCTAAACCCTAATAAAAATGCAAATCTTTACTGCTTCTCCACTTCTAATCTCATAATTACACTGGAGGGAATAACCAGCATTCCTTTCCAATCCATGGTCACCCAGCAGCTGGTACAGAGGCAGACAGGTAAAACACAGCAAAATGGAAAACATCACACCTTCCTGCACCCAAATAGAAGCAAATTTTGTTCAATGACACCTCAATTTCAAAATTTAAAATGTAATTAATTTGTCCTAGTGTTTATTTCATTGTTTCCATGAGTTAATTCCATAAACCACTTGTGTAATTTGATTTCCATTGCAGGGAAGTTCCAATGAATGCTACACTACCATTTCCAGTACCATAAAATATGGACTAAAATTCTTCTAGATTTGGGCAGCTTCTGAAGATTAGGGATTTATCAGGAAGAAGGTAACCCTCATTAAAACATTTGTTCTTCAAAAACAAACCAACCCTAATGATAATCTCTTACCTGTGCTGGTAAAAAAAAAAAAAAAAAAAAGCTTCAAAGGGTGCAATGTAAGTTTAAAATGCTCAATATTTTTACAACAAAAAGCACCATAGAGTGCAAGCACTCTCATTCCACAAATCTATGTATTTTGTCAAACAAGCACTGAAGAAGAACAGCCACAAACTCTCATTGCCTGACACGTGGGAGATGCTCAGTAGTAAAACATCCAAGTGAAGAGGATATTATACCAGCAGGCTCCTCACATTTAAATCCCCAGCACCATATGTGTTTAATGATAACAGGGAGCCAGGCAAGATGGACAAAGAATCAGAGACAAGCTTCCTCCTACTGAAAGCAAAACCCAAACTGTAATGATGAGATTGACACCACCTCCTGGACACAGCATTGCAGGAAAAAGCATGAAATACCCAATAACAGTGCCCAGTGCTCTGTAACAACACTTCTGAATTTCATTTACCCACTGAGGTTCATCCCCAAGGGTTTTGGGGCATCTTTAGCATCCCAGACAGCAATGGGGGGTGGGAGGGGTTGAGCATTCAAACCCTCCCTGGGGCAGGAGCCTTGTCCTGTGCTGGCCCAGCCAGAGATCTTCCACCTGCCTGCAGGGCTGGCAGGGAATATAAATTATTGCAGTCCAAAATGTCTTTTGGGACAGCACATACTTAACACATGATTGTACAGGTGGAAATACTTCAGCTGGAAACAAAAGGACCAGCACAGCTCACTAAAAGCAGTTTGTTTCATCTCAGTGCTCCCAGGAGGTTTAAATGTCATTACACACTTTAGACACTATCTCCTCCCCTCTAAGACATCATCTCTCCTCCAAAACCTTAGGCTCCAGTTATCTTTAGACATTTAAAATCTATAGATGCCCAGGATACCCCACACAGATAAATATCTTTCATAAAGACATACAGCAGACTTACTAAGTGACGTCCTCCAACTCCTCCCACAAATAGCTGCAAGATTACATGAGAATTTTCTGCTAATAATCACTGGTTTTCTCTGGCCTGGGCAGCAGGGAAATGGCAGCAGTTACAGCAGCCCATGGAACAGATGAGGGCTGGATGCAGGGGCTGACTCAGGAGTTGTAGCTGGGTCTGTACAAAAGCTGGGTTAGGTTACAGGGTAACACTCAAACAAGGATCTGGGAGAGGGGTGAAAATATTCACCCAGGGAAACAGCCCTGGAATGACTTCAAAAATTTCTCAACATCCCAGGGGCAAGACTGTAGAGGGGAAAAAAAAATAATAGTTTTTAAGAGGTCTGAAAAGAGGAAGCTTTGTTGATTATAATGAGGATGTAATCTGAAACTCCAACCACACCGTGCAGCACACAGGAGACAAGACAATTAGCATTTAATTAGGAGCTTTGCTCACTTTCTTCTACCCACTTTGATAGTTAAAATGACTGCCTTAGAGTATCTCTCACTGTTCTTTTGTTCCTTTTCCTTCCTTCTCGTCTCCATTTTCCCCAAGATTTTGGGGGGGATTATTTTCTAAAAAAAGATTTATTTAAATTATTCTTTTTTTACTAGAAATGAAGTGAAGCTGATGTCTAAAATTTATAACTTGACAATAGAGCCAAATAGGTTTAACCAGACTGAAATACTTATCTCTACAGAAGATTCAACAGATTTCCAAAAACCTCAGGCCATCCAAACTTGTATAACAGCACCTGCACATGAACATGTGCAGCCCCATTAAACCCACTGTGATTATTCATGACTTTTAATGTCAAACACATTTGACCTAAAAGCTTAGAACTTCTTCTTTAGGCAAAAACTCCTGAGACCCAGCCTAAAATGGCATAAAGTAGCTTTAATGGTAGCCTGGGACATTGGTTGAAAGGTTAGGGAAAAAAATAAATTCTGGTCAAAAAGAAAAAGTGTAAGCCAAGTTAAACTCATACATTCTTCCCACCCACAAAGCTGAAAAATCTGCCCTTGGAGCAGATGTTCCAAAGAAGAATTCCCTTGGGTAATCCCAAGGAAGGCCACACACAGGTTTTCTAAAATCTGTCCCTTCCACAGAGCTGGTGTCACAGTCCTCTTAAAGGAAATTTCCAGCTTTAGCTCCCAACTCCTGAGAAGAAGGTATGACAGGAGGACTCTTCAGAAACTTATCTAGAAGGAAATTTTTCCTGGTAACTACCTTACACTGGGAATATCCTGGATATTTTTATGGATAAAGATATCTGGATCCTAGGAACCTGAGGGAGAGATGGCATGTTGAGGACCTTGATGCAGAGCAGAATTTTCACCTGGGACCTCCTCCCATTCAGGTTAGAGGAACAGACTCAGGAAAAACCTGTAGGACAGTGACTCTGGATCCAAGAGCACCAACCAAGGGGTGTCAGAGCCCAGACTCCCAGGAAGGCACAGGTAGCACATACAGAGGAAAAGCCTCTTTTCCTCTGTAAAAAAGCCTGTCTTTCATTTTCCTTTAAGTTTCCTCTCTATTCTTTCTTGAAAACTCCAGGTGAGACTGTGGGGGTCATACATTCAGCTCCATCATTGCCAAGTCCCCATTGTCAGACCAGTGCAAACATTTTTAGGGTTCCCAAATAATGCAGTTTGCATTCAAAGCAAATGCCAATATCCTCCAACCAACTAAACCCTCTCTTCTCAATAAATCTAACATTAACTGGATGAGTCCTTTACAAAGCATACCCTCTGTGGGAGAGCTGAATTTAGTCTCATTAACAAATGTAGAGAGATCAGATGGCTGTGGGTAATCCTGTTTATCTGTGTTCAGGTCCACAGTCATGCAGGTCCATTTCTGGCTGGTCACTGAGGATGCCAGTTTCTCCTCATCTGTTGCATGAACCACAGTGGATATGACAGGAGGTGTTTCTGGAGTAGGCAGTGGAGTGGGATCCTGCAGGAAACAACACCAATTAATTCTGTTATGTTTGAAGAGTCAACTCCTTAATTTCCTCTGGATGGCCACAGTCACCTTGCTCATTCCATATTCTTTCCTGCAGCTCTGTACAAAATACTTAATGAGAAATATCAAAGTGCTTCATTCAGAACTCTACTAGCAGCACCTTTCCCCAGCATAACTAAACTCTTTGGTTTTGACCAACACTGACATTGCAAAGCTGCCTTGCTAACAAGGAAAAAAGAAAACCCAGAGCTGTTTGGATCTGTTAAGCACTTGACACAAGTGGCACAGGCACACATCACCCACAACTGAAGCCTTTGACTGCCAAAACTGACTTTTTAGGCTTCCCTCATGGAGGAAAACCTCCATAGGTCTGTGAGGTCATGAACCCTTTCCACACTTCTAGGCTGTCAAGCAGCATAAATAAAAGGGTGGGATGGATAACAGGGAGATGAACAGCAGCATGGAAGGAGCTGTGCTGCATCAAAGCACTTGGGTCTTTATAGGCAGAACAGCTTTTGTTAACTTCTCTTCCAAGAAAACCACCTGCCAGTAGTTTATATGAAGAAATGCTCCTGGCAGATCAGCCCACTTGTTTAAATTCCATTTCCCTTCTAGCCCCACCAGTTTGATGCATTTAGTGTCTTGCTTGCTAATTAAAAAAAAACAAACCCAAACCTAAAAATTATGTCTAATTTTACAGACAACTGATTGAAGACATTTATTCATATTCTTGCTCCACTGTAACACAGGGCTTTCCAAAATATATGCACTAAGAATCTAACTGGAACTCTCAGAGCAAATCCTAGTTCTAACAGATGTTCTAGAGACAAAAACTTAATGCTTTATGATTACAGCCTATACGTGCTGTACTTGAACACCAGCATGCTTGTATTATTTACAAAAAAACCCCCTTCTGTTATTAAATGTGCAATTCAACAATTAAATAAATCAACTTTCCCTATTTTCCCCCCTACAAGAACACAAATTACATGCATGAAAATAAAGCAGTGCTTTACCTGAGAAGGAGGATCAGATAGTGGGGATCTTTTTGGTGATTTTTTCACCCTAAATGTATCACTGAAAATAAAGTTCAAACCGTTAATATGGTAATGCTGGGGAGAATTGGGTCATTTCACACTTAGCAAGAGACAGCCACAGACAATGCAACCTCTGTAAGCCCTTCTGCTTGAAAATCCCATCCATTAGGCAGCAGCACCACAGAGAAACATGCCATAGGTACATATTCTTGTCATGCAGATGGAACAGGCCTCAATTCCCCAAAAGCTGGAAAAAAAAAGCAGGTTTGCCATATTTTTCATGCCAGCTCCCAGCACGATGACAGAACAACCACACTGCTCGATTGCAATTCAGATCCCAGGGGCTTTAAGCAAACTGTTCAGCTTCTGTCTGCTTCAGCTCCCCATTTTAAAATTAGGTTTAAAAAACATATTTAAGTGAGAATTAAAGCTGATAAACTTGGGCAGTCAGCTCCAGCTGACCCCACAAATCATTAGGAAAAAACAAAACAAACCAACCTGGTGTTTTTTGTGGAATAACTAAAAGCAGGTGAGGTAGGTGCTGCCAGAACAAGGGTCTCTCATTAGAAATGTGTGCAATGGATCCCTTCCCTCTTTAAATAAAAAAATAATACAACAAATATGGCAATTCTGCTTCCAGTTCCCCTGACACTTCCCAGTGCAGACTGGGAGCATGGACACTGTAGCCCTGCAAACCCCCATAGGTTTCAATGAGGCAAAAGGAATGAAGAATAAACATTATTTCTTGGTGTATAATTATGAATGTTGCCTTTATGTTCAGTGCCAATTGGTTAAAATATTTTCTAAGAAGGCAATAAGCCAATTATCCACCTCTCCTCCTGATGTTTGAGTTATTCAAACACATTTTTGCTACTAATTAGAAAAGGGAGAAAAACATCACATCAACTTTGCCAGTAAGGCCTTAATGTTTGAAGTGAGATGCAGTAGGAGAAATTATTGCCCATCAGCTCATCCCTGATCAATGATTGGCAAGATTAACACTAAAAATTACAACAATGGCTTTCAATTGGTAGAGGGTTAAATCAATACCATATCCAGAGGGGAAAGAAATTGGACAGCTGAGTATTGGTGTGTTCAATGCTACTAATTTTCTATTTTTGATGCTAGAAGTAATTAGGATAATTTATTCCTTAAGAAGGAGAAGCACTTTTTGCAGTATTTATGAAAAGCTGTACAACAATGTTGTTGTACAACAGCAGAAATAAAACATTCATATTTTAGCTCAAGGATGTAAAATCTACATTTTACAGAGGTAATGAGGTAATAGATGCCTCAAACTCATTCACAGCCAGGGATCTTACTTAAATAACCCTCATATGTGCCAGGGAAGTGAAATAGTTAACATAAAAGCTTCATGCTGAACAGTAACTGATCATGCTGCAAAATAAAGGAATAAAATTAAAAAGCCCATAAGTCAAAGAGGAAACTTGAATTGTTAGCTTAGAATTACTTACAACAGAGAACATACAGACATCACATCTTCTACCATCCTAAGACAAATAAGACAAAGAAAAGAGAGACAGACAGAAGGAACTGACAAAAAAGATAAACCTACAAATACTTGGTTAATGTGTTAAGGCAATCTGATCATGCATGTTTTCTACCTTTATAATATTAGCACCTACTTTTTATTGCAGAATACATGGGGAGAAAAAAAAATATTCATCAAGTCCTTTAATGCTTTCAAATTCAGTGCTAGAGTTTCAAGGTGCATTCATCTTACAAAACACATTTTTCAAAGCTGAGGCCTCCAAGTTCCTGTCAACAAACTAAAAGTCCTTCTCTTCCCTGATGGCAGCCACCTGCTTTCTTTTTAAAACATAGCCTTTGTTTTTGTCTGGGATGTAAGACTGCTCTTGAGGGAAAGAGCCCAGTTATGCAAGGCTTTTTGTGCCTGAGGATTTGTTACCAGAGCCCAGAAAAAGCTACTTGACTGTGTCAAAGCATTTACCAAAGTCAAGAAGGAAAATTACATTTCTTTAAACCCCATCTATTTTGGCTCTCACTGAAACCTAAGTTGGTGTTCTGATTGCCCCAAACCCAGAAGCAAACCTTGCCATACAAGTAAAGCTAAGAAAAGTTTTCATCTTGCTCATCATCAGCTCTTCTCACATGCAATGCCCTAGAAAGTTGGCACATTGTATTTCTAAAGGCAGCCTCCAACCATCCAACAGATCCCAAAATCTGTACAAGCCACTTATTTTTATTCATCCACTACAAGCAGACACACTGTGGGCATCTGCTGCTCTTCATTCAGCATCACCTGAGCAAGCTGATCTATTTCAGGACAGCTCAGCTCTTAGGTATATGACCAAAGAGTAATTTGCATTGTGCTGACATCTCTTTTAAAAATCTCATCTCTTCACACAGAGGTCGATGGTTAAACTGCTGCAGGTTTCATTCCAGAATAAAACCTGATGATTTGCTTAACACAGGTAAGACCTTGCCTATGGCACAGATTCAAAGCAGTAATGGCTTAAATTCATGCCTGGCTTCTTCACCTCCCACAGGTTCAACCTAGAAATCACTGTCTTACTGTATAAAGAAGACATTTTCAAACTGGTCCATCCAGTTGCATTTCTCCAGACTTCAATAGTGCTAAGAAACCCCCCTGGCTTCACAAAACTACCAATTAATGCATATTTACAAGTCCTGGTGTATTACAACATCATTTCCTAATTCAAACAGCCTCCCCTCTAGACCCCTTGTAACTGAAGCATCTTTCAGGGGCTTCTCTCTCACATCCCACCAAGACAGCAGCACCAGAAGGGTCCTGCACCCCACATCCCCTCTCCCTTCCTGGCCAAGGCTTCTCCTGCAACAGATCCCATGGAGGAGTCATTCCCAGGGACCTTTTTGTGGAGGAGAAACCACAGGCAGGCAGAGCCAAACAGAGTCACTGCTTCCCCTGGCATCCCCCCAACAACCCTTAAGCTAATTTTCTCCTAGAATATCAAGGCTCCAAGCTGCATTGTGGGGTAATATGCAGGTTCTCTTCTTAACCAAAGCAGGTTAAGGAGGCTGCAGTGAGCAGACCTGTCACCCAATGCAGTGAAACCGGTCCCAGGAAGGGCTGGGAACTACTCCAGACCTCCAACCCAAACCCTGTAAAGCTCTGCCCTGGGGTAGTTTCACCCCTTCCACCATGATAAAGAGCAGCAGTGAGTTCTGACTGTCAGCTGAGCCTAAAATTTCCCAAACACATGGCAGTCTAGCAGATTTTAACCCTTCTGCAGAACTGCAGGCTCTTACACAGAAAGGGAATTTTCCATATTTTTCAGTCTTGTATTTAAAAATATGTGTTTGAATACTACACTCTCCTCTTTCAGGTTATTTTCTTTTAAATAATGTAAGTCACTAGATAAAACCATCTTCCTCCTGTGTGCAGCAGGAGATTTGTCCCTGCCTTGTTAGTTCAGATCCCATTGGCAAAACCACTGATTCACAAGAGCCTTCATCAAAAGAGGTGTTAATGCTTCAATCAGCCTCAACAGCATCAAATTCCCAAGACGAGGTCAATAAAAATTCATCCCCAATTTACTGAAGTTTGGACTTCAATGGTAGGAATGTACTCCTGGGGATACAGAAGCAACTCTGCCCTTTAACTTACGTTTTTAGTGGAGTTTTCTTCTTCTTTGCAGGTTTATTCAAGCTGTCTCCTTCAGTTCCATTTGTTTCATTGGCACTGGCTGGTATCTCAAAGGAAGCTGGAGATTTGGAGGGTGAGCTGGCAATCTTAGGAGAAGACTTGAAAGGGTCAATAGAGTCCTCACACATCTCTGGCTCAAAGCTGTACGTTTGTTGAGGCAGTTTGGGGGATTCTTGCATTTTTGTACTAGATGAGAAGGGGTTAAAATTGGGATCATCCCACTTATCAATATCAAAAGTGTAAGAGCCTTTAGTGATGGGGATTTCGTTTGGATCCACGGGTGACTTGGTGGGTGTGGTTGGAGCATTGTCAGGCTTTTCCACTGACTTTTTAGTCTTTGGCCTCCGTAGTGGCATTTTAGCACCGGGCTTTTTCCCTGCTTTTTTGGGAGGAGCAGCACTCTCCTGCTGCTCTTCACTCACCCCTTTTTCTTCAGAATAATCGAACTCCAGCCTCACTGCAATGCCTTTGACAGGAGGGTCCTCTTGTCCTCCGGTGTCCGGCGGAGTCACTTCCCCAGCCTGGGGTGCCGTGGTCAGAGGTAGTGATTTCTTCTTGGCAGGGGGAGAGTTTTGTATTTTGCTGCCTCCAGTGCTAAAGATCCCTTCAAAACTCTCCGGATCCAAAGGGTTGGATCCTTCAGGCACGGGCAGGGCCTCCTGTTTCTCAGCAGAGATTTGAGAAGGTTCAGTACATTCAGGCTTTACTGAGTCAGCCTTGGCTTCCAAGGCTGCTTTATCCTCACCTGGGACACAAGCTGCTTGGCCAAGGTCAGGTGGTTCTTGTGGGGTTTCCTTCACTGCTGGAGCATCCAGAGATTTTTTGGCTGACTGCTTCTTTTTTATGGAAGCTGGTCTGGGTTTCTTTGTTCTCTTCAGGGTGCTGGAAGCACTGCTTGAACCAGTACCATACACATCTGCTGCTGGGGCTAATGTCTCACTGTTGCCAAGATAAGATGCTCCATCAAAATCACTTGCTTGCAAGCTAAGAGATCGAGACAACGTCGATTTGGAAACTGGGACTGAATCAGTTGATTTTCTTCTGACATTGGCTTTGGGATCACGATTCTTCAGGTCTGGAGAGCTCGGTCCTAAGGCATGGAGAGAGTCAACGAACTCAATGTTATCAAAGTCCAAGTTGTAAGTTCCACTGCTGGCTATGGGTTTGTCCTCATCGAAGACGGTGGAAAAAGAATGGGAAGGGGGACGGAAAGGGTTTTCTTCAACTGGATCACTGTGGGACACATCAGGTACAGGTGGGGTTTCTGAAGGTAATCCTGTGGGAACAGAGAGAAAATGCTTTGAATTTCAAACATGTTTTTTAAAACTGGAGCTTAGTGATTTCTACTGCAATCTATTACTACAAGTAGAAAAAACGAAGAGTTAAAAATCATACAACTGGACTAAGCAATGATTAAAGGTCATACACACCAAGTGACCATGAACTAGAATAGGGGGGAAAAAATAGTTCTGTTCTCCCCAAAAAAGGCTCCAAGGCTTCATGAAAACACAAAACATGCACTTGTGGTAGCTTCTAAAGCATCTCTGCTAAACTTATTATCTCTTAAATACTTAGCTATGTCCATACTGTGCTAACTATGCCAAATACCAGAAAAACTGAATATCAAGCACTTTATTACTGCTGCTTTCTGCTATTACAGAGTTGACAGAATTGTGTCAGAGCTCTTATGGAGCAAATGCCCTGTAAATTGACTGGTGCTTCAGCAATTACATGTTGATCTTAAGTTTTGTTTCCCATGTGCTATTTTTACCAGTTTCCCAGAGGAACGTGGCTTCCTCTCTGCAACCCATCAGTGCTGCTCCTCTCTCTGCACTAAGCAGTCAATACACTTCACTTTGACCTCATAATTCTGTTTGTAATGAAACAATGGATCACTGAGAAGTTCCTAGGAAATAAATCATGGTAAGGTAAGAAAATTAGCCAGTTCAGAGTACTGTATCTCTGTTGGTGATCTTCCTTAAAAAGCATTGAGAAGCTCCCTACAAATGATTTAGATTTCCCAAAGTGCAGTTCTAACTCATCAGTGAAAATAAAATGTAGAGAGAATCGTATGCTAAAACTCTTGGACCAAGCAGCTTTTCATTGTAATTTAAGGTTTTTTTATTGAATGGAATACTAAGCAGATTTCTTGAAGTCTCTTGACTTGGGATATAATAACTATATTGGGCAAAGGAGAAAAATACACAGTGCATACCAAAAAAAAGAAAAAAAAATGGGTAGGAAAGGAAGAAGATAATGATCCTTTCTGCCTTCCAGTTCATAGAAGTTCATTACTAAAATGCTTCACAAATTCTGAACAGGCTTTGTCCCTGCTGTCATTGCACTGGTCTCTGTCTGGATGTCAGATGGTCACCTCTGCCTGTGTGTACCTGTCCCAGTCAGGGCACTGGGGACCTGGGACTGCTCTCTCCAGCTCCCAGCTCCAGCTGGGACCAGTGAGATGCTCTGAGCTCCCAGCAACACGTACTGGAGCAACCCCCTCCCCCTCACAGTTTCCTATTGAAGCAATGCAGCATTCTTCATGTTGTCAATTTTTTAATTTATGCAATTAGAGAGAAAAACAGTCAAGCAAAAATGAATGCTTTTCTCATCCTTAAAATGATTTCACAGAAATGTCTACATGTCTTTTGCATTCCAGTCTTGACACATTTTGCAAAGTAATTCCCATTTTGCCCGGAACCACTCATTAACATTCATAAAAGCAATAAAAAAAAAATCAATAATTACGTTTAGTCAGAAGCTGTGTATGGCTTAAGAAAGGAAAAAAAGCATTCTTCTTTTGTTTCAGGGGAAAATAAATGGCTGCACAGAGATTACAAGAATTATTATTTATGGATGCAGAGGACAGAAAGGAATTAAGGATGTTGGACACATGTGGCAAAGCAGTACCTTGGAGTGGCACCACGGATTTGCAGGGATTGTCAAAGGAATGGCAGCTACACAGTTTCTCTTTTAAGATTGTGGAAGCTTATCAACTATAATAATATTTTAATGTGGTTTTTTTTCCTGCTAAATGTATGCTAATAACATGGCAGCACTTCAGGGCAGTTTATTTTTCTCCTTTTAATCCCTGCTGGGTTGGGCTTGGTTTCAACCTGGCTGAGTGGTCATTAATTCAGGGTTGCTTTGCCAGCAAGGTGCTGACTTCACTGGGGCTCCTCTTAAGGGGATTCAAAGAGAACCCTAAAACTCCAGTGTTAGACTGACACTGGAGGAATGGCAGAGGAATGGCAGACATTTAAGGGGAACACATCCCAGTAAACACCAGCACAGCTCTGGTGTGCCAGCAGAGTACAAACGTGGGAAATAAAAGGGGGACCTGAACAAGAAACTGTTTGCAGCTCTGATCTGTTCTCCTTCCAGCGTGCACCAAGGGCCTCAAAAGGATTGAGGCCCCTTCTTCAAAGCCTGCACAAACATGCATTTAAATAAAATAAAATAAACTGGTGCAGGACATGGGCTGTGGTGGAGCTGAGGTTAGGGATGCATTGCAGCAGCAAAGGGAATGCAGAAAGCTTTCCAGCTGCTCAGAGCCAAACAGCATTAAATTTGGGGTGTTCCATATAGTGCAGGGCTTTTTCAGCTCCCTGAATTTCTCATTTCATGACTTCCTCCTAACCAAATCCTTGACTTCTGGGATAGATTCTCGCAGAATGTCGCTCGACTCGCTACTGTGGAATTGTAATTGTTTCTTTAGGAGGCAAAATGGGAAATGGGCTCTGAAAACCTGGCTTTTGGTAGAACTGAAATGCTGCTGTGAGGCTCTTCCAGCATTACCCCGGAACTGGCTCAGTAGAAGTAACAGCAGAGATGCTGGAGAGGAGGATATGAACAGTACCATAGCAAACCAACACAGTTTTATCACCACAAAGAAGACCTCAGATCAAATAGACCTAATAGGTCAAATACAGAAGAAATCAAATTCCAGTTGTTTTGTAGAAAAAAAGCAAACTAAGAGAAATCATTGGAAACTGCATTTACACCATTGCACTCATATATTCCTTCATAATGAAATAACTCAGTAGACAAGTATACCTTGCCTATAACATGCAGGAATTGGAATTACCTAATACTAAAATTTTTGGAACACATTTTATTTCAAGTTGCTGCTTGTTATGAGATGCCTTTGAAGTCATAAAATCAATTAGTAGTGCTATTTTTTAAATTACCATAAAAAAGAAAAAAACTTCTGCCATTTATTCTGAGAGAATACTTTGGATATAAACCTTATCTTCAAATATTCCGTGTCAGGCTTCAAGAGAAAAACATGGAAGAGGAATGTTTTCCTCCTAAAATTCTGAGTTGCTTTGTCTGGGTCATCATCTCTCTACTGGAAAGCCTGACCTCAATTTCCCTGGCACAGGAAGGACCTAAATGTAGGTCTCCCAAATCCTGATCAATGGGCTGTAACGCCTGGAGGGGAACTCCAGTTCTTTCATCTGCCCTGTGTATACAGTCTGAATTAATGAATTAACTGAGGAAGGTGGCAGAAGGGTGGGAAAAATGCCCCTGCCCAGCCAGGAATCCCTGGACAGAAACAAGGGGAATTTGAGAGAAAGGGTTTGGGGCACTTTCTGGTGCTCAGCTGGCTGGGTCAAGGCACAGGAGGACACCACTTTGAGAAGCTGATGAGACAGGCAACAATAATTTAAAATACTACCAAAACAATGATACAATTTTAAAAGCACTCTCAAAGTCATTTTCCTGGGGAGTATAACCCATGTTCCCAACTAGAAAAATATTTACAGAGGAATGGACAGGCTCATCAGTGATGCTTCTGTGTTCAGAGGCTTTGTTACTCCTCTTCCTCTCCATTCTGACCCACAAACTGCCTCACCTCCCCTCTTCTGCTCTGCTCCTGATGGACTGGAGCCATGCAGCAGGTTTTACTCCACCAGGAGCTGGCACAAACCCAGGATGAGCCAAGCTGCATTTCACTTTCATCATATTTATTAAGCTAGTGTTGAAGTCAACCTAATTAAAACCTCTCCTCTTGCCTTTCCAGCAGTGGGGTCCAGCTGTTGTGCTAATGATATCATGCAGCATAACTGAACCATCTGCATAAGTAATCATTGTCATACACAGATAAAATAATCCTTTTGAAAAAAAAAAATAACCTTACTATGCTTCCTCCTTCCACCCAAGCACAAGCTCCTTCACCAAACTCCTGTAGGAGACAAAGCCAGGCAGCTGGTGAAGCAGAAACCCAGCAGGAAATCTCTGCTTCTCCCAATGTGAGTGCCAGGCTGTCCCTGTTCCTTCCTCCTCTTTTATTGCAATCTATTTCAATCTATTTCTTTAGCTGCACAGCACCAAGGAGGAACCCTGCCCATAACCCCTAAGGAAGGGACTCATTCTCTTTGTGTGCAGCCACGTGCCCAACCCAGGAGGCAAATAAACTACAAGGCAACTGTTCCTCAAGTGGTTTACAAAGCATAAAACATTTCACTGTTCACATTTCTGAAGATGCCTGCCACCAGCTAAGCAACACTCTGAGTATTATTCATTTCTTCTAAACATTTCCAAACCAAATCGAGGCTTTGTGCTGTCCTCCTACATCTGAATTTTTCCTGCATTACACATCTTCCTTTCCTCCCAGAAATGACCCTGTTGGATAACTGCATTTTGCATAATTTTGGGATGCTGAACACAGCTCTGTTAGTTTGTGGTAACTTGACTCCCAGGAACAAATCTCATTTGCAAAATGAAATGTTTTCATCTCTGCCATCCAATGGCCTTCACTATAATTCCCACTGGCAAATATAAATAGATATATTCAAGTCCCTACATTTCTTCAGAAATATCAGAAAGAAAAGAGGGGGAGAGCTGTGATGGAGGGAGATGAGAAGCACATGTGTAATCAAAGGTTTGAAGATAATGTACTGCAGTAATTAAAAACACTCTCCAATCCTGTTGAGCATATGTGTTCTTTTGTTCTCTTAGCACTTATTTAGTAATCACTAGATTGAAAAAGATTAGAAGAAGGAGAGAAGATGGGGAAACAGTAAAGTTGTTTGGTACAGTGAAGAGGAAACTGTAACAGTAGATAGGAAAGCATCAGGGAGTGAGTCTCACTTTTTTATTTTCTGGAATTAGTTTGCTGAGCATCTTCCTAGCTACTTAAAACCTTAAAAGTATGAATCTTAAAGAGCATTCCTTAAAGCTTAAGTCCCAGAAATTCAGTGGCTTGAGATGTCTTGTCATTTTCCCAATGCTTTAGGACATCCTCATCACAACAAACCTGCCATGGACATTGCTAAAAACACCCTCTTCAAATGGAAGCTTTCAAACACTGCCTGGCAGTGCTTTGCATATTTTCTAATGAAATACAAGTGAACATTTGTCTGTAATCAGAGTAAAATTACCTTTATACAATTCAGCCAGGTGATCAAGATGACTTTCAGATGAGAAAAAAGACAGCATAATGGAAAACTCAATCTTAAACTGTTGAGCTGTCATCTGACAGCCCAAACAAAGCTATTTTGGGCTAATAGAGTACTTTCTACTCCCCCATTACACAATTTGAAGAACAAAGAACATTTCTGGGGGGGGGAAAGACTTCTTTGTCTTTTAAAACATGATATTCCCTCTTTAAAGGTTACTTTCCCAGTGTGTACCAATTTTTATGTACATATATTATGCATACATTCACACATATTCCAGTGTTCCTCCTAGGAAGCTAATATAAATATTTCTATTTCTCTAATTCACTTTTTGTTCACCTTATGTTTCAGGTGACAATATATTTGAAAATAACATTTTCCTCATTGTCACAGTTAATGGTGCTCACCCAGGTACCTGCATCTCTATCTCAATTTCCTTCTGTAAAGTTCCCACAGTTTAAGAGGGACTGAGGTTTCATTTAGAAGGGAGGAAGGTTCTTCTAGAAAGTTCCTCTTTTCTTTATTATTTATCCAATGTTACAGACAGATTCTTCAATACTTTATCCCAGGAGGTGACAGGGTTTTTCCTCCCAGCATGGATAATGCCCAGCATGCACCAACTCGTCTTCCAGAAGACATTTTATGAGCATCAGTTCCTTGCCTGTGTTTACACAGACACCTCCCTGCAGCTTTACCTTCCTCAGTACCCTGTCCCAGTCCTGGCAAGCTTGTTACCTGTGTCTTCCAAGGGCAGCTGGGGTTTTATTTCTTGTTCTGCTATGTCTGCTGCAACAGCTGCTGCTGCTTCAGGGGGTGGCTGTGGAGGTGAAGGTGGTGCCTTGACTGGTGTGGTGGACTCCGGGGTCTCAAATGCTTCTTCAGAGTCAGAGCTCCTGGAAAAAATCAAAGGAGAGAACAATGAGCAAAGTGAAGATTCATGGCTGCAGGTTTACCTGGAAATCCAGGGATTTCTGAGCTGGCATCAGCCTCAGCTATCAGGATACCTCTGCATTTCCCAAAGGAGATCTTACATGGCAGTATGGTTTTCAGGGCAGAATATCATGGCTATGATCTTCTCCACATATAAATCTTTGTGTCACTTAGGACTTTTTGTGTTACAAAAGCAAAGACTGGAAAGAAATCTGTCCTGCAGAACCTGCTTTTCAGTGTGAGGGTAGCTCCACCACTGACATCTCTGGTTTAGTCTCAGAAACTGTCCTTGGCACTAGCCTAGCCAGATCAACTAGAAAGAAAATAAAAAGGACCTTCTGAAGAGAATTTCATAGCTTCATAAAAAAAAAAATCCATCCCAAACAGCATCAGATTTCTGTGTGTGCTCCTAGAGAAAGCAGACACGGAGGTGCAGCAAATCCTTGTGCTTTCCTCTCCATAGAAAGAATCCATTCTGCTTTTAGCAGAATTTTACCATAACCCTTCTTGAACAGCAAGTCTGTGGGTTTGTTACACCAGGTCAGACAACCTGTAAAATGTCCCCAGAGTCCTGGTATTGTCCATAATCCTTCTCTAGCACCATGTGCTCCCATAGACACAAAAACTGTAGGGACCACACGGGGTTGGTGCCAAGCCAGGAAGGAAAGAGCAGCACCCAAAATGGAGCCATCCCAATGAAACACAAGGTTGAAAGGCAGCACTGTACATATTGAGGGGTAACCTAAACATGAAGTCAAGATCTAAGCCAGGCAAGAACACACCATTTGCTCTCACAGCAGTACAGCCTCAGGAAACTGTCCTAGATCTGAAAACTACAAATCTCCTTTGTTCTCAAACCAAACAGACACTTAAGTTTAGCTTTTAAACATTTCTCCTTGAAGCCTTTTTTGGGGAGCAAGGAACACAGTAACAGTGGTGGCATTTTCAATAGGCACTGAACATATGTTCAATAGATGTTCAATAAGCATTCCTGTTGGTCAGATGCAATTTGCATTAATTTTAATTTTTATTTATTAACAAAGCAAATTGAATATGACAGCTTCTGACAGGACAGGGCTCATTTTCCCATTTCCAGTGATTCTTTGCATAGCTGTAGTCTCCAGGGCCCCACACAGTTACCCACACCCTGCCTGCCAGTACAAAGGGGACAAAATTTGCCATGAAATGAAGAGCTCCTTCATCCCCCAGAAGCACTTTACAAGCTGTCCTGAATCAAAAACTCTTTATTTCTTTTTGTTCAAGTTAACACATCCCTCTGAGCTGCCAGATTCTGCTTGGTTTCTCACTCAGTCTCCCCTGTCCCATCACCTCTACTCCTGTGCAAAGCTAAAAAAGTCTATTACCCAATACCTTTGGATGTCTGCATTACTTAGGGACTTCTGGCAATATTTTTTTTCCCCTAAACTTGTGTCACTTGCTCAGAACCAGTGTTCCTTGCTTGCCATTATATCTGTTGTTGCAGGTCCTCAAAATCCCTTCTTCTTGTCATTCTTAAACCATCCCCATCATCAGGCCACAGGACAAGTCACATTGGCAGAGGAAAGCTGCAGCATTTGAAATTATATGTCTTCAAAGATGCACCCTGTTTTAAATTCAGAATATTTTAAGCTTAGGAACAGCTGCACACCAAGAGCTACTAAAAATAAAGCTGCACAATAGGTATTCAACAAAGTGTCACTTTCTCTTCCTTCCACAGAACTGGTTCAGGAAACTTTAAAGTTGAAGAATCTGAAAGGGAAGAATCTCTGAAAGGGAAACAGAGCTCTGTGATACCTTCCCAGTAGAGAAATGTTTCTTGTGTCATAAAAACAAATCTAGAAAGTTATTATCTAAACCAGTAAAATGAGAGGCAATTCATATCTCCCAGGCTTTCATAGAACTCTGTGCTGTGCTCAATTCTTTCCTCTCTTCATTTTGAACCCAAGGTTCTCTGTAGAACTGAACCAATAACATTTAGACCACTTTTACCCAAACTGTCTGTGTAAATATCCAGTAAATATATAGATATATATAATAAAACTGAAACTGAAAAGAACAGTCTCATGCCCTACTCATATTTGTCACTGCTTTGTTAAACTGGTTTGATGGATCCTGTCTTTGTCCTCCTTTATTTAAATGATGGAGACTCTGAGCTTCTTTCTCTCCCTGTTAAAGGAGCTACCTTTGTTTATTTGATGAATTGGGCATGAGCATTTGGAGTAAAGAGAAACATTTGTTCTTTTATGTTCAGTGTGTGAGATTCCACACTGGAGAACCTGTGGACACAGCTGTAGTGCCTGTGAGCTCCAGCAAACAGCTTTGTTTTCCTTATATTCCATAATCCCCCAAAGATTCTGATGCAATACTTCTCATTTTCAGCTGCAGCCCTCCATAAAGAGCAGTGTAATTAAGTAAGAACCTTCTAACCATAATCCAAATGCTGCTGAGTGTGTTATGAGAAGCAATCCTGCTGGCAGAATATGGTATTTAACAAAGAAATAGAAAGGAGGGAAGCAGAATAACAGAAAAATGTTCTTTGTCATAGCCTGGGATCTGGGTAAGAAGATAAAGCCTGGAAGCACGTACCAGGACTATGCTGCAAGGACTACATTACATATATCCTGGGAAAATTAGATCCTGTGCTCAGTTTTCCTTAGTGAAAACACGGACAGTCTCTCTTGCATAGGATATTTTTAAGACAAGAGTCCAACCTTCAAACTGTAAGAAAAGATTTTCCCAGAACAACAGGATTTCCTGTGAAAAGGAAATTACATATTTCAGCCAGTTCCATTCATAATGTCTTTTCTCAGGGAATACACAGAACAAACAAAATTATTATTTTTTTTTTAAAGTTAAAAAAAAATAAACAATGCTGCTCTAAAGTTCACGGTGTAAAACAGATTGCCAGATTGTGAGATGCCAAACTGTGACATGCTGGGAGAACCAGCACCCATTCAAAGCTCTGCAAGGAGAAGATCCAGCTGTGGGCAGACTTTTATGAAAGGAAGAGCCCTTTGATCACCCAGAGTATTACAGTGATGCTCCACCCCAGGGTGCAGCAGGATGAGATGGGGTGTATGGGATTTAGAGGTGGAGAACTCATTTGCTGGCAATGAAAAAAAAACCAAACAAACCTAAGGAAGAAATTCTTCACCATGAGGGTGGTGAGAGCCTGGCACAGGTTGCCCAGAGAGGTGGTGGAAGCCCCATCCATCCCTGGGAGTTTTTAAGGCCAGGTTGGATGGGGCTCTGAGTAACCTGAGCTGGTGGGAGGTGTCCCTGCCCATGGCAGGGGGGTGGAACTGGGTGATCTTAAAGGTCCCTTCCAGCCCTAAGGTCCCCATAGGATTCTATGGGGAGTACAGGTGCAGAGTATGAGTCTGCAGGATGAGTTGGTGGGGCAGTGATGAAGTAAAGGCTAAAGGAAGGAACATCCATTTAGCCAGCTTGGGAAATCAGTGGGAGCTCATCTTTATAACATACATCCTGTCTTTCATCTGTATACTTCAGGTTTTTTTGTACATAACAGGCAAAAAAGGCACAGATTATTGAAGCTACAAAATGATTGATAGTCATAGAGTAGAAAAAATACTACAAATAATATTTCAGTCCCTCTCTTTCATCTCCCTTCTCAAAAGCTTGCCAGTAAACAGCAAATAAAACACATACAGATGGGGCTGAGACACAGGGGAGAACCAAGAAATGCAAGAATCAAACAAATTTGGCAATCCTGCTGGTATCAGCCTGTGGAGCAGGAGCACTCCCACTCTCCTCTGGAAACTTTGAAGTTTTGCCCAGCCTGTTACATCAATCTCCGGAGGAAACACTGAAGGGAGTCACCAGGGTTGACTTCCCTTCCTCACCTTTGGCCTTGCAGAAACCCAGCCTCATAAGTTACATTTTCTTTTTTTTTTTTTTGTTTTGGTTTGGGTTTTTGTTTGTTTTTTTTTCAACCCCCAGATGCTTATAATTTTAAGTCCTCCTCAGTTTCAAGATGAAAAATTGCCTTTTGGTCACCTTAGTTCAGTTCAGGAAAGATATCGAGGTCCTGGAGCAGGTCCAAAGGAGGCAACTGGGCTGGTGAAGGGACTCGAGCACAGATCCTATGAGGAGAGGCTGAGGGAGCTGGGGGTGTTGAGGCTGGAGAAGAGGAGGCTCAGGGGAGACCTCATCACTCTCTACAACTCCCTGAAAGGAGGTTGGAGCCAGGGGGGGTTGGTCTCTTTTCCCAGGCAACTCTCAGCAAGACAAGAGGGCAGGGTCTCAAGTTGTGCCAGGGGAGGTTTAGGTTGGATATTAGAAAGAATTTCTTTCTGGAGAGGGTGATCAGGCATTGGAATGGGCTGCCCAGGGAAGTAGTGGATTCTCCGTGTCTGGAGATCTTTCAAAAGAGCCTGGATGTGGCACTCAGTGCCATGGGCTGGGAACTGCAGCGGGAGTGGATCAAGGGTTGGACTTGATGATCTCTGAGGTCCCTTCCAACCCAGCCAATTCTATGATTCTATGATTCTTAGCTGGAAAGCACTCAGTCATCAAGAATAAGATTTCTTTTTTCCACCACCTCTCCTCAGGGTTTGTCCTCTTGGGCACAGATTAGAAGTCACCCTCCCCATTGTCACTTGAAAACTTCTTGATTCATTGAACAATAATTTGCAACAGAGCTGTGGCCTTCAGACCCCACCACCTGCCCTGGGTTCTCCTGATGTTCACACTACAGCAGTTGACCCAATGCCAGTGTGCACTCTGGTTTTATTTCCCAGGGGTGCAAAAGGGATGTCTGACACATGAGAAAAACTTAAAAGCTGGGATTTGACACCAGGACTGAGCTGCTGATCAATTTTAATTCACAATAACTTTTAAAGTCTTTGCTTGAGACCCAGCTGTGCTCCCTGAGAGGCAGGAGAAAATAATAGCTATTTTGTCTTTTTTTTTTCCCCATCTCATCTAAATATTATTAATTAATTAATAATTAATAATTAATAATACAAAATTAAACATCTTTCGCGAGGGGGGGGGGGGGGGGTCACGAACACGACGCGGGGACAGAGGTGGCAAAGCTTGGTCACTGCGAAGGGGTTGGGGACACCGGAGCCACCGAGTGGGGCGAGGGGTGGGGAAGGGACACCCGTGCGGGGACAAAGTGGGGAGGGGACGGAGCCGTTCACAGTCGGGACACAAGCAGGATGAGATCCACATGTTCTTTACAACTGGCTGGAGCTGCAGTCAAGGGAAAGATGTCTGCCCAAGTCCATCCATCACCTCTGGGCCCATAAAACCCCACTGGAGTTACCTGCTGATCTGTTTCCCTGGGCCTTGAGAACCAGGTGAGAAATAAAGAGTCCAGAAGGCACTCTTACCAGAAGGCAACACTCAGGTGTCTGAACTGAGATTTCTGTGCACCAGGGGTCCCAGCTGGGCTCTGAGACCAAGAGGGAGTCCAAGGACATGAAATGGAAGGATATCAAAAGTATTTACTGAACAAGTTCTCATGTGCTGAGAGGGGTGTGAAGCAGAAAAAAAAAAAAAGAAAAAAAAAAGTGATTAAAAAGTGGGGGAAAAAAGTGGAAAAAAAGTGGAAAAAAGGTGGAAAAAAGGTGGAAAAAAAAGTGGGGAAAAAAGTGGGGAAAAAAGGTGAGAAAAAAAAGTGGGGACAAATAGCCACTTCTTACAATGTTCAATTGAGTGCTGCAGATGAGTTTACATTTTCATTCTTGTAAATCTTATTGGGAAACGAGCTGGAAATAAAGAGGAGGAATGAGTTCTGCAGTCTCCCCTCCATCGATCACTTTCAGAGATGATCCTCATAAAACCTGCATGAATAATTCAGGTCTGGTTTAGCAATGAGATCAGAAGCAGGGTTGGGGGCCTGGCTGGATATTTCTGAGGTCAGGCTGGGTTGCACATCACTCAGACAGGGACAAACAGCACTGGCAAGAACCCCAGAGGCTGAAAAGTTCCTTGGTAACCTTAAGATTTAGAGTTTCTAAAACCAGAGAGACAAGGAACTGGGAGATGCACATCAATGTCAGTCAAACCACTCTAACCAGCCTGATTTTTCAGATTTCTTGGTGCTATTTTCAGTGGTTAAACTGGTTTTTTCCATACAGTTATTTAAAAAAAAAAACAACCTCAAAACCAAATAAACAGCTAACAAAAAAGAACACTGAGGCAGGATGGGGCAGCAACACATCTCTCCACCTTCTGGTCATGGAAGTTGAGAGTGGAGGAAAAAAGGCTGCTTGGACATAACATTTAAGGACTTTTTTTTCTCCTTTTAATGTACAATTTAGTACCTGACAACGTCCAAACCTCTTATAATTAACCTTGTGGTATCACTTATGGTATAGTTACACATTTCTGTAAAACAGAGGTACATACAATCTTCTTTTTTTTTTTTTTTTATTTTCCTTTTTCTTTCCTTCAGATTCTTACAAATAGAGCTCTGGCTCATAATTCAAAATCACCAAGAGAGCCCAAATGCAAATTCCTTTCCTAGAGATCAAGTTACCAATTCAGCAGCCATTAGCTGACCCAAGGGCCTTCTCACAGGGACCAAGAATATTCTATAGCTGCAACAAAAGGTCATTTTTTTATCTCAGCACGAGGTTAGGATAATATCAAACATGGGTCAACTTTGTATGCTGTCATTTTTGTAGTATTTGCCCACTCAGTGACTTGCAGCTAACGTGACATTCCACAATATTCAGCTTTTTTTAGCATGATGATTGTTAGCTTTGTCATTCCTCACCTACATTTTAAATATTAAACATCCCCACAGGGTTTAAATTTTAATATGAAATCTGTGTAGCTGCATACAGAAAACAGGGATACAATGGTAGATTCCTCTGGTTATTTTAGCTACTAAATATTAATATTTGGTGTCTGAATTAATCTACCTATCAAACCAAGCATCCCTGGCTCTGCTGAGCTGATGGCTTTATAAAACAACACAGATAGAAATGGGGAGGAGAATAAACCTCACAAACTGTCTCTCCCTCCTCTCTGATGAAATTCACCAGTGGAAGGATACAACAGGGCAAACATTTTGCCCAGAGAAGAGCAAAACCTTTGCTTGTCCTCCTGAAGCTCAAAAGGGGGTGACTTTTCAGGGACCACTGACATCCATCTGCCTGCTGCCTCTGCCCCATGGGGAATGTTCTCAGGGCTGGATCTGATGCTCGCATCAAGTCAGGCACCAGGGGAGGTACAAAACATGTCACTTGCATGTCACCAGGCCCCATTTACAAGACAGTTCCTTTAGGGACACTCTTCTGACCATTAACTATTAATGAACTTCTCTCACACTGTTGTATGGGTGTTCAGTGACAGGCTCATCTATCCCATGATTAAATAAATTCACAGCAGACCCATACTGTGAGGAGGCAAAATGCAAAACAAGTCACATGAAGAGGATGCTGAGAGGGAACCAGTCAGATCACCCACCTTGTTTTCAGCTCACACCCTGCTCCTATTCCATGATCCCATTTTTCCACTGGAACACGAGCAGTGATTTATCCCCAGAAGATGAGAATTGAGCCTTGCAAACAAAATATCCTCTTTGGGACAGGGTGCCCCCTGGAAAACCAGAGTGGATTGTCCTCTGCTCCAGTGAAATGCAAAATGCTCCAGATTACACCAGAAGTCACTGGGAATTTCTGGCTTTCTTGTGCTGCATCTGCTCTGAGCCCATAGATCACCTTACAGGGGAATTCTTGGCTGCTATGTATGGCATATGTACAGAAAATGTATCATGTGCCTACCAAGAAAAGGCAGTTATGCATTGCAACACTGGTGCCATAATTTATGGTCATCAAAACAAAACCATACTTTCATGACAGGATTATTAAATCTTCAGTAACAATGCTGGAGAATAATTTTAGTCTTGCTTTGTAACACTCATCGTTGTAGGCCTATAGATCTTCTCTGGTTTGCCTTAAAACTGGGGATGGCTCAATGAAAAAAATAAGTCCAGCTCCAGCTTCTGTAACCACAGCAATTTGAAATGATTTCTAAAATATCTGAACTGAAATTTATTTCCTAGGTATCTTGATTCTTTATGCTGCTCTCTTTCTGATGCATTAAAAACTTAATAAAACCAATACTGTAGGACAGAAAAATAGAATGAAATACAATTTTTTAAAAAGGTTTTTGTGAAAGAACACTTCCAATCAGAGTTGAGAGGTTTAAACAGGAATTATGTTTCACATTGGTGGGTTTCTGCAGCAGAAGTAATGCTCCACAAAACCATCCACTCTTTTTTTCCTCAGCAGAGGCATTTTGCCAAACATAAAAGCAGATAAATGTCACGTGTGTTCATTTTATGACCTGAGCTACAACACAGCAGAGGAGCATCCTCTGCCATTCTCACTTAAGAATAAAGCTTTTATCAAATAAATCCCATTCCACTGAAACAACAAAGACCTCCTTGAGTGCAACGCAGTTACAGGGGGAACTCTGACAGTGATGTGTGCAGCAAGCAAGGCAGACACTCCAGAGAAGGATTTTAATATTATTTCAACATAAATATTCCTACAAGACCCCTTGAAAACAGCTCTCCAGAAAAATAATTACTATTCCATCAAAGGTGACACTTCCTGAGCTACGAGTGATGTGTCAGGACAGGCACAAGGTTTCATTCTGCATCGTGCTCTGAAGCAGACAGAGTCATTTCCCTGCTTGGGGCAGTTTTCTGTGTTTTTTCCACACTCTGAGCCCAAGGGTTTAATGTGCTCTGCTGTCCCAGTGCATCTCAGAAGTGTTGATCACTTCTCCTGCTGCAGATTTGGTGTGAAAGAGCAAATATGGCTCAGTTATAGATGTGACACCACTGAGTGACTTCACTGCACTGCCAGTAACATTTGATGCCCAGCCTCAAGTCCTTAAAGCCTGAGCTGAGAGACAAATATCTGCATTTCCTTTTTATTTCTGTAGGTGAAATGACAGAAATAAAATGCTATGGCTTCCCTTTTTGCCATTATGGGGGACTTCAGCAACTGAAAACAACACCTTGTGTGGTACCCAAACCACACAGAGCAGTTTGGGAATCGGTTGTCTAGAATAGATGGCAAAAAGAAATTTATTAATCCTTTACATTCATTCCTGACTGCAAAAGGCATTTTTTTCTTCACAGGATGGTTGTATTTAGAGAACAGAACTAATACTGCAGTGAAGGAGAATTAAAAGGGCGTTATCATATTTATAACATTGATTTTTTGGTTTTAACCTATTGCATTATAAGTAATGTTCCTACCATAACTGATAGGAGAAGGAATTATTTTTCTTGCTTTTTCTGCTTGTTTATTCAGTGACTTTGAGAGCATTTTGTGCAGAAGCCAAACTCACACTCCCACAACAAAAGCCTTTTCCTGCTTTCACACAGCAACCAGAAAGAAATCTCAAGCTGGGAGAAGCCACATCAGAGGGGAAAAAGGCTGAGGGACAGAGCATGGCAGATTTACAGCAACACTATTTAAATCACTTTTCTAACTGGTTAGCAAGAAGTTGATTTAAAGCATGTTAATTTTTTTCCTTATTTTTTGTTTTTCAGCATGATTGATATAAATGAATAATGAAATGAATCCCCTTCCTTTCTGACCAGTCTGCTTTTTCCCTTTTTTTTCTGACTTCAGTCTGAATAATGGAATCATTTCTGTTATAAAAACAGGATTCAGAACTGAAGATTTTCATTTTGATTTTAATCCCCATGTTCTTTTCAGGCAGATGCTTCATTCTCAGAGGAACAACAGGAAAATACCACTTAATTAAAGGCACTCATCTTCAGACATCACAACAGCAAATATACTGATGTGTCCCTAAATCCAAAGAGGCTGCTAAGTATTCAAGCCCATAAACCTTTTCAGAGGTGAGAAGAAACAGTAAAGATCCAGGATACCCCAATATCCAAGGCAGAAAATGCTTACCACAAATATAGTTATAATCAGTTAATACAGAATAATCCCAGTCAGTGCTGCACTTTGTAGGTTAGGGATTGGTATTTGAATCAGGTTTAAGTATTTAATACTCAGGGTAAATACCTTTCCTTTGCCTTTTGTACCAAATCCTTAAGTTTTAAGCCAGGAAACCCCACCATGTTAACTGTCTCCTCAGAAAGCATCCATCTGCCTGTGCTCCCTGCCAGACAGCATCCCACAATGGCTTCAAGGCAAAGTAATCAATAATTCATCTGGAGCCAGAGCCAGAGGTTTGAAATTGCTTTGTTGATTGGAACAACCTTTTCAATGCAACAAGGCTTTCCAGAGCCACATCTCTGCTCAGCCCCACGGCTCCAAAGCAGGACCTGGCGACAAAACAGCAACTGGGAAGTGCAAAGATGAATATATGACACTTTTAATCCCTGGGGGAGCAGTTTAGCTGTGAAAATAGTGAGATGTGGAAATAAAACTGTGTTCCTCTAATGCTTATGGCCCTTCTTTAAAAAAACAAAACAAAACAAAACACGAGGAGATAAAGACTAAATGGAGGGTGGAGGAGAAGGGAGGTAAGGAGTGCCTTTGCTAAAGGGAAAGAGCAGAAGAAAAGAGCCCCCCTTGCCCCCCCATCCTGCTCCATCTTCTGCCTATTTACCCTGCACAGCCTCTGTACAGCTGTGCAGAGCTTTGCACAAATCTTCTCTATCCCTTATTCCTCTGCTTCAACACTTGAAGCAGCTGCAGGGAGAGAAACATAGGCAGGAAGCAATTGGAGCAGAGGACAAAAACCATCTCAATCTCTTAACAACAAAACGCCTCATCAGGCTATAATCATTTTATCTCCTGACTCAGGGATGGCTGTGATCCTTCTGCTGCTGCTGCTCCAGCTCTGGGAGGTTTTTCCAGGACTTCAGCTTTATCTTTTCCAGCACAATAAAAACCTCTCCCCTTCTGGTAGGTGCTGGGGGAACGCCCAGCCCAGGGAAGTGCAGACTCAGCACAAGAGGATGCTGGAAAAAGCAATCCCTGATTTCAGTGGCACCTCCCCAGCTGGCACCCCAAGGCTCTGCTACCTGAGGAGCAAAGGGACTGATGAACCTTCCCTTCCCCAGGCTCCTGCTCCAGAAGGGGAAGTTAAACAAAGGGATTCAAATGCCTTGCTCATCCTCCCCCTCCTTTAGCATCCAAACCCTCCTGCCAGCACAATAGGATTCATTCCTAATGAGGGCAATGAACTGTTATTAACCAGACCAATAAATGCAGGTTGCTGTGCTGAAGGAAACCAAAACTCAAAAGCAGGAGCTTATTTGAATCTCACCACCCCTAGGATTCACAGACAGTATCATCTATATTTAGCCCTGGAAATGAGCTTCTTTTGTTTGGGAAAAAAAACCTATCATGTAAATTAGGACATAATTCTAAGGATGAAGTCGAATCAAAATAAAAGAAACAGAAAGCCTCCAATTTTCCCAAAGTTTACTTTTCATCCCAACAAAACCAATGGCCCCAGTTTTTCCTTCAAGAAGGCTTTCCCAAGTCCCCATTCATCTCTTCCCTCAGCCCTTGTAGCAGAGGGAGAGGAGCTGTAGCAAACTAATGATGTGGGAAAGTAACAAGAAAAATCAGCAGAGCTCTACAATTACCCTGAGGTCTGTCTTGGAGATATCTAAAATTCCTTAAACCAAAAGTCAGTTCACATGCCAGATGTTCAGATGGTCTACTTTGTAGACTTTGGTTTCTAGAGCTAAGGAGGGATCTTTGCTATCTTGTCTGGTATCACTGTCAGGCCCAGATGTGCCTTATGAGAAACCTCTGATAACTCAGAGTGATGGAAAAAGGACTCCAATTCAGTGTTTTTTCCAGAAAGCTGGATCTCTGGCACTACTGGGATTCCAAACTTGACAGCCACACCCTACTGCTCAACTCAGATGGTTGCTTCAGAGCACTAAAGGATCTGAAGGGAAACACATTTTTCCTATCATATAAATTTGTTTGTTTGTTTCTTACAGCAAATACACTAATTTCAAGAAAATATAAACCACAGTGAAGCTCTATATAATTAAGCTTGCTTACCTGGACTAAATAAGAAGGTTTGTTACATAGCTAAATCCTTACAAAGCATCAGAGATGGATAAAGCAACGGTGCCTAAGACAAGAGCAAATACAAACATTCTCTAGAGGTGTAAGGTCTCAAAACAAAGGAAATGTGCTTATAATAGACCCATTTTCTACGTACTGTAAGAACATTACAGAAACACTAAAAGCACCCAGACTACTGCCTCTTGAAACAACCAGGACTCAAGTGCATCTTTGATTTAAATTGAACAAGCAGGTCCCTTGACTGCTGGGTCAAGCAAAGCAAAAAGCAGAAGCAGACAAGGAGAGAGTTCTGACTGCAAGTGACAGCCATGTGCAGGAACTCCTTCTCAGTCATGTTTTTACCACCTCCCATCAGTTCCTATTTTCCAATTTGCCCGGGTGCCACAATACATAATAGATGACAGCAGCTCCATTCCACGTGGCATAGGCCACACCATTCACTATGAAGAGTTTTATAATATATATATATATATATATATATATGTATTTGCCAGACACATGGAATGCCTTCCCTCATAAAAGGGGGAGTGATTCTTTTGGGGTCTTTTTTATTTTGTTTTCAAGTTGAAACCTGCCTGTTCCTAGTGAGAGATGTGGCAGTTGATGTAATAACCTCTCACATCAAAGGAAGCACTGTCGTGGACTTCAGAGAGGAGATCCCTTGGACTCAAATAAGGGAGGCTGGAATAAAAGATGGGGGAACTTGACAGCAAGACTTTGCTTGTTATTTCTGGTCTATTTTCTTTTAATTAAACCTCCCCCGTGTCTCCCAGCAATTCACCCTATTTAGGAGACAAATCTAGTAGACAGGGTTTGTTCTGCTTACTGCTGACTGTCAGTGAGAGGACGACAAACCTACACAGAGCCCTGACAATGGGCAGAGCTATCTGTCAGGGGTATACAGTGAATTTTTTTATGTTTGGGGAACAGAAAAAATACTAAACGTGGTAGCAAGGCAGGGCTGTGCTTTTGTACATCTGCACAGATAACTTTTATATATAGTGGAACATCTCCCTTATGAGGAAAGGCTGAGGGAGCTGGGTCTCTTTAGTTTGGAGAAAAGGAGACTGAGGGGTGACCTCATCAATGTTTTCAAATATGTAAGGGGTGAGTGTCAGGGAGATGGAGTTAGGCTTTTCTCACTGATGACCAGTGACAGGACAAGGGGTAATGGGTGTAAATTGGAGCACAGGAGGTTCAAGTTGAATATTTGAAAAAATTTTTTTCCTGTAAGGGTGACAGAGCCCTGGAACAGGCTGCCCAGGGGGGTTGTGGAGTCTCCTTCACTGGAGACATTCAAAACCCGTCTGGACATGTTCCTATGTGATGTACTCTAGGTGGCCCTGCTCTGGCAGGGGGGGTTGGACTGGATGATCTTTCGAGGTCCCTTCCAACCCCTAGGATTCTGTGATTCTGTGATAGCTGCAGGTATACACACAGAACAGCTGCTCCCTCCCAGCTCTTAGGCACGAGGCTGAGTTTAATTTTTCCCAAGTCTGTGCAGCATCCAACCAACAAACAAAAAGACCACACAGCAGAAGAAATACTGCAAAAACAGCTCACAAGGGCACCACCATCTTGGCCTGATGCCAGTGATCAGAAACATTCCATTTCTTTCTTGGAGCCTCATCGAGCTCCCACTGAAGTTGATGGTGAAATGCCCACTGACTTCAGTGGGAGCTGGCTCAGCCTCCAGTCATTTTCCTCTTGGATTGGCAAGGGATGAAAATGATAGAGATGCAGCACGTAGAGCTCCTGATGGGAGGAAATCACACAGCATCAGCCCTTTAGCTGATCAAGAAACAGGCATTGAGTGCAAACCCTGCCCAGCTGCTGCAGGGCCATGGACCACAATGCTCCACAAAGGGAAGGTGTGGTTCATGCTCAGGTGAAAAGAACCTTTTCAGGTGCTTGATTCAGATGATAAAAATGATTCAGAGATGACAACTGGCTAAGCTACCAACAATTTCAAAACCTACCAACATTTCAGCACATACCAGTAGTTCCAGTCCCTCCAAGACATAGATATATATATTACTATTAAAAAGAAAACCACTGCTATCCAGGTGATAGCACCTGGTAAACTGAATCCTGCTCACATCCTTAGCAGGACAGAAGTGCCATCTCAGCATGACAAGAAGATAATGTCCCAAGAGTGCACCTAAGAGCATGATGTCATCGTGTACCAACCTGCAGAGATTCAGGCACACCAAACATCATGATACCATCACCTGCTCCTATTTCAACCCAGTCCATTCCTATTATCTGATTGAAACCTGCCCTTGATTTAGCTCAATCTGTGACCACCAGGGTGCCTGCTGCAATTTGCAAAGTACATGACAGAGCTTATCATGTCAATGGGGAGGTCTGAACCTCACCACTTTTATCTGCAGTTAACTTTTATTGCCACGGGCTTCCCCTGGGCTTTCCCTTTTTTTTATTATTTGAAATTGCCCTTATTTTTTTTTTCTTCAATAAAAGGACAATTGTCTGCTTCCAGTGACTGAGTAACAGCCCACAATGAACAAGAGAATACCCCAGGCAGTCAGTATTGACACTGGTTTTATTACAAACACTTTTATCCTGGCTGAAACAAATTTACATTAAAATTGGCAATTTGCCATGCCCTTGAAAAAAGAGCATATTTGATCATAAATACACTCAAATCTAAACCCAGACCCCTTTGCAGCACTGATTTTATCAATTTCTTTCTATGGCTCTGGTTAGCAGTCAGCAAAGAAGTTCATCACAGGACACACTGGAGGAGCTCCTATTAAGGAATTTGTTTGTATGTGTTTGATGCCACCACCAATCTATTTCAGTACTGATTTCTGATTTACACCCCTCTCATCTCATGGAACTCAGGGCAGCCAAAGCCAGCTCTGCTTTCCCTTTGTTCAGAAGCTGTCTCCATTCAGCCCTCAGTCTCTGCCAATGGTTAAAATGATGACTTCAGGGATGCTGTAACTGCATGGGCAGTTTCCCAACTTGCCTGGGACCCAGCCAGATGGTTTTGCCTCTAGACTTATCATTGCCATTAAGAAAATTGCTTGTGTCTGCAAAGTAAGTTAAATGTAACCTCGTTTTACAAGTGTTGGTAACAGTTACAGTTATTGAGGTACAAAGGCTAAACCTGGGAGCAGAGGTGATTAACCATGACATGGTCTAAGGAGGTTCTTGTTTTGGGAAAGTGGGCTCATATTTTCTCAAGGATAAAATAAATATGGAGATGTTTCATTAAAGAGCACATAGCTGAAGTGACACATCCTCCTAGTGATTTAATGCAAGATGAGTAATGCCTGTCACAAACTCCTCCCAAGGACATCAGCACTTATGGAATGATGCCTGTGCTAAAAGTATGATCTGTTGAATATGCAGGGCCTTAAAAGAGCATCTTGAAACCCCACAGGAATGGCTAACTGCAAAAAATGAGTGTTTCTCTCTATAAAAGGAGTCAACGGCAGAGATTATAATATAAATTATTCATGTGTCCCCAAAATATATACATACCATGATCAATATGTTCTTCAACAAAAGGCTGTGAAAATTGTAGATAAAACCCACTTAACCCTGCTTTAGCTACACCTCTTTTATTGCCCAGTCCTTGGATCCCTGGTAAAAATCAGCAGCAGTTTGTGCAGATGAAAATGCAATTTACAGTACTTTAAAAATAATGAGACATCATTTTATTCCACCATCTCATTAAAACAGATGTACAGGAATGCCAGTGCCATATAAGATGGAATTCTGTATTTTAAAAAATCTTGAGTGGTGAAGCTGTACATCAAAGAACAAAGGATGCAGAGATGTTGTTAGGCCTCTATCTTACACGTACAACAAAACAGGATCAGGCAAAGCTCTCTGCTGATATGCTGAAATATGACAATAGGGAGCATACACCTACTTGTAAGGCCTATTACAGAGGCAAAACTATCAGTTACTGCTCTATCATTCCCCATTGACTCTGAAGCACCTATCTCAAACACAGAAATGATGTCTCAGCTATAATCAGAGCTACTTTAATAAGCAGACATGAAAAAATAATACAAAATCAAGAGATCTATATGAGGCTGGTTTATAGATTGCCCCAGTGGATACATACCTAAAAGTTACCAAAATACACAACCAGAAATTAACTGAGTGTTTAGACATGTTAGATAAATGTGATTTATGTAACTGAAACAATAACAGGAGACAACACAATTCATCTAAAATCCATTCAGAGGTAAGGTCCATGCTCTGAGCTTAGTGAACAGGATGGAGGGTTAGGTTACTCTTGGCTGAGTAAACTGCTAAATCCTTAACCAATACATGACAAAAGCCTATTTACAAATGGGAAATGACTCTGCTGTTTCTATATGCACATACATATTTGTGCACTTATATATGATTTAGACACCTGAAAAAATGATAGCTTGATCTGAACAAGCACGAATTGCTTTTTCCTCCCTCTCCATAATGAATCTTTCAGAGCTGGCCCACAGTGAGAAGAGATTTAAGGACACCTTGCTCATGATTCATCAGAGGATACAAAACCAAGACAGGGATGGATGCTGACAAGGATGATGTGACCTGAAAAAACAGTCTGATCTGTTTAAAGGAAGGCAAAAAGCAGCTCTGAGAAAAAACCAAAACGAAACAGTGAAATGCTGCTCCACATTGTGCTTTTAAAATAGAAAACACAGAGGTGGTGGGTTTGGGAAGGGGGAAGGGGTGTTTTTTTGTTCACTGGGAATGGTCATTGTCTTTGATTGATTATGCATCCAAAAGATAAAAAGACAAAACATATGGTACACAGCTACTGCTCGACACAAATGAATGAATCGAGGTGGTCAGTCCAAGAGAAGTGCCCCCAGAGTGGGAAAGCACTGGAAAAAAAAAAAAAAAAAATCTACCTCCCAATATCCAGCCAAACCTTAGCTGTGCCTCCAGCTGAATGCAATTAGCATTAAACAAAGCTCTGAGACACAAAAGTCAGCTCCTTAACCCGCTGCACAGGTTAAGTGCAGAAAGGCTGCAGGCCCAATAATACAGAGGTTAAAAAAAAAAAGAGGAGAGCAAAGGGAATCCACACTTACATGGCCTCTGATGGCTCCCGGTTCAGGCTACCTGTCTGTGCCTGCTGCAGGGACTGCGACCCTCCCATCCTCAGCGTGCCCTTGGGTTGAAGCTAGAGGCAAGGCAAGGCCACTTTCCTCTGTAATTCCACCAGCAAGGAGCCCGCCGAGCTCTGGCTGTGTAGAGGCTGCAATACTGCAGTGCAGATGGAAACAACTGCTTGCATCAGTGGCAGCACAAGCAGAAACAGTTCAGCAGCAGCTTCTCTTCTCTGAACTGTTGCCAGTTATTTTTGTTTTTCTTTTTTTTTTTTTTTTTCTCCTTCCCCTCCAGATGAACACTATTTATAAAATAAATAAAAAAATAAAAAAAAAATCAAATCCCAGCCACTGTGACAAGGCTCATCATCTGCTGAACATCAGTGGGGTCCAAGCAGCAGCGGTGCAGGCGCCTCCAACGCAGGACTATTGGCTACTGAAAGTGGCTTAAAGAAAAATATTAAAAAAAAAAAAAAGAAAAAAAAAAAAAGAAAAAAAAAAAAAAAAAAGAAGAAGAAAAGCAGACCCTCCCTTTAAGCACACATTGTCAGCTACTGTGGCTCCCTAAGGACCTACAGGCAGGACCATTATATTGTGTTGACTCAGCTGATTTGAAATGCAAATGCACGTGTGCGCTGGATGCCGCGCATACATTTCCCTCTAATAACAGACAAGTTGTGCACATCGGGGTGATTGGAGAGAGGATTAATAAGCAGAACCACTGCTTTTCTTCCCTTTCGACACATGAGCTCATCCCTCTTGCGAAAAAAAAAATGGAATCTTCCATGAGGAACGTAGGGAGAATATCATGAGCAGCCAAGGTAAACAAGCCAATGTGGGAGAGGACCCTGCCCGGCACAGCTCTATCTAGCAGCTCGGTGCATTGAACCCCTTTGCTCCTGCCTGCACACACCCCCGTGCTGGAAAATGAGGGGGAGAGCCACAGGGTGCTCATCATCTCATCTGGGTATGATTCAGTGAGAATCTTGATGCCCAGAAAGTACAAGCCCAAGCAAACAGCACCCTGAACCCCATGAATCCGCTCACGGTTTTTCCGCCCTGGAGGCAGCAGGGTGTTGGGAATTCACCTGCACAGACAGCTGGAAGGGCTGTCTCTCCACACTCCACATTTTCAGCAAAAACCAGATGCCCTGCACAGGAGTTATGTTCCATATTGCTAAAGGAGAAAGAGCAAATCAGTTGCACTACCACCTATAGCAGGACTTTAACTCCAGGGACACAAATGCCTGGAAGCTGAGTAACAACTCTGCATAAAGTGCCACGGCAGAGAGGTCAAAAGGATCAGATCAATTTCACAGAAATATTAAAATATACTAAGTCCCTAGCACCTACCACAGCCTAGATTTCATGTTTCAGTGGAGGCCTCCTTAAGTTCACTCCTTAAACAGTTTGTTTGTTTGTTTTTTCCTCTCTGCTTGCAAAAAAAAGGGAAATCCAGTAGAGTTTGCTTGCTTTACACAGACAAGGACTGCTGTACACATGTGCAAGGCTCTGTCTCTCATGGTGCACCCACAACAAATTGTTCTTGGGATAAGAAGAAACAAAGATGCTTGGTAAACCCCAGGCACATTTCATTTCCAGAGACTGGCTGAAATTAAATCCTGTCTAATGAAGAGCATCAAAATAAATGTGCCTTTTATTCTCCCTCTTGGAGAAAGCTACTGAGCCAGCACTTTTGTTTAGCCACAAACTTCCAAGCAAGTTACAATTTTGGGGTTGTTTCACTTGTGGTGAAAGCCAAACCCTCATTTCTAGTGTCTCATTGCTTGAGACCCATCTCAAGCCCCCCAGAGAAGCAGCAGCCTCACTCAGGGACTGAGCTTCTCAGTTTCTGGTTGGGTGCCTGAGCCTGTGCCAACTACCTCAAGTTCCACGTCTGTATCTATTAAATAAGCAAAGTACCAATAAAAAAAGGTTTGGGTTGAAACCTATTCTGAGGCAGCATGGTCCTCTCAGGAGCTATAGAGTGGAGGAAGTTTTTATCCCATTCCTCAGCACTCCTGTGCACCAAGTTTCTCTAGAAATGGCAGCTCTTGGCTAACACTGTCCCTGCCAGATTGCAGGATGAAGGATTTCAGCCTTTTGAGGCTAACTCTCATCTCCTTGCTCATATTGCCCGAGTTATCAGGGGCTCTGATCTCCCATGAGGGTGTCAGGGACATTTATTGCCTCCTTCTCACCCCAGCTCATGTGCTCAGCTCAAAGATCCACCAGAAGGACAGCTCACCCTGCTCAGAAAGGGGACAGGAATTAGTTCTTTTCTTAGAAAAATTGTCCAGGCAGGTGGATTACAGCAATGAGAACTGCAACACTGGCAAAACATGAACATGGGCTGCAATAGTGGCAAGACCTGGATGGATGGAGTTCTGTGAGTTTAGTGTCAATACTTCACTGACTGGCCAGCAGAGAGCTGCTTGGAGCCTTGGGGAAGTGTTCCAGGCTGAAATGAAGGAATTCAGTCCACTACACCCAAAGGAACTTGAACAAAGAGAAGCTACATGCCCCAAAGCAGTGGCAGGTCTGAGCAAGTGCTAGGTTGCCAATGAGAGAAACTAAAATCTGGAAAAGAAAATCAAATCAACCTTTACATGTAAATTCTTAACAATGAGTACAGTTACCTCATGGGGAAAAGACACATAATCATTTAAAAACTCCAGACTGTGATAGGGTTTCTAAAAAAAGATATACTGTAACCAAGCCTTGGATTTGGAGGTGTTCATGGTCTAAGGGATGCAAACACAACAAATAATGGCTGCAGGCTCTGGCCAACCCTGTGCAGGAAGTCAGACTGTAGATTTTCTTCTGATCTGGTTACAAAATCTTTTATGCTGCAAAACTGTCTGTAAACCAAGCCTGGGCTGAGCTTTGGAGAGGATCTCTCATGTTGCTTAATCTAACCCCAGGTATTCTTTAAATACCGTCGATGCCCAGAGGACCACACCACTCATTTCACTTCTTGCACTTCAGAGGGAGGAGACACAGAATTAAGCATCATGCAACTTCAGCAGTAAGCTGGAAAGCTGGTTCTGGCCTTGATTTTTTTCTGTGGGGCAGAAGCAGAGAGTTCTGATAGAGCTCAAAACTGAACACAAATGTGGTGTGATCAGGAGTAATGGAAAGTTTACCCCACAGCCCACCCTGATAGGGAAGGCAGACCTCAGATGAGAGGGGAGCTCTCCCACTCTTGCTTGGCCCCAATCCATCCTCTGGGCCTGCCAAAAAGCATCAATTTAGTACTAAATTTAGTGCTGGCTTTTAAAACTATGAGAACTGAATTGACACTCCAAGTACATTTTGTAAGAATTTCTCTGGAACCTGAAAAACACACAGATGTAGGTCAAAAAAAAATATATAGAAAAAAACCCCACTGTGGCCCCAGGCATTTCAGCCTAAGGATGAAGAGCCACATAACAACTTATTGTGATCCCAGTGCTGAAAAAGACTATTTCAGTATTCAGTACCATCCTTTAAAATTTACCATTTTCTCTTCCTGCCTGTTTGATCCATTTAAGCAGGAGCCATATTTTGGCCTATGTTAAGTCAATGTTCTATTGAAACTTAATGTCTGTTGGTTAGTTGTTCAAAAGGCTGCCCAGGCTCCTAAATATTTGGTCTTACTACATTTCATGTTTATATAAAATTCAGACTTTGGTCACTTGCACCCAATTTGAAATGCTTGGCTTCCATCAGAAAACAGTGCTGGACAGGACTAGGGTAAGTTTATGATATACTGAAATTTATGTTCTGTTACTCTTGGCCTCCCTGTGCCAGGCATTTGTGCTACTTATAAATATGATCATGCACACACATGTGCATGATCACACACATGTGCCTTTCCCTTATGAGGAAAGGCTGAGGGAGCTGGGTCTCTTTAGTTTGGAGAAAAGGAGACTGAGGGGTGACCTCATCAATGTTTTCAAATATGTAAGGGGTGAGTGTCAGGGAGATGGAGTTAGGCTTTTCTCAGTGGTGACCAGTGATAGGACAAGGGGTAATGGGTGCAAATTGGAGCATAGGAGGTTCAAGTTGAATATTCAAAAAAATTTTTTTCCTGTAAGGGTGACAGAGCCCTGGAACAGGCTGCCCAGGGGGGTCGTGGAGTCTCCTTCACTGGAGACATTCAAAACCCGCCTGGACACGTTCCTATGCGAGGTACTCTAGGTGGCCCTGCTCTGGCAGGGGGGGTTGGACTAGATGATCTTTCGAGGTCCCTTCCAACCCCAAGCATTCTATGATTCTATGATTCTATAGGGAAACATCAAAGCTCCTCCTGAAAGAATTCCCCCCCTCACATATCTATCCCTCCTGGGAAGGGGTGGGTGAATATTAAATTGTGCCTCTAAGCTGCAATGCATTCTTGAGGAACTGTGCAGAAATGAGCACCACACAAAGGCAAGTGCATGGAAGAGAGCAAACACCAAGCATCCCAATAAGAAAAAGGGGGTTCTCTGGTATCAGAACCTTCCAAAGCCCTGAGGAACAGCACTGCCTACAAAAACCAAATAGCAACAACCAAAGAGGAAAATGTTAACAAAGAATAAATTCTTGTTCAATTCAAATGTAATTCCCCTCTGCAAATTTATGGGTTTTTAAAATATATTTAGATGATATTTCATTTGGATCCCAAAACCTTGAGTGAAACCTGGGGACAAGTTTTCATCCCAAGGACTCCCTTAATATTAGGCTGCCAGGTACCAAAGGGCTCATGGCTGGCATAGCCACAACATCAAACTGCAAAGAAACAGCAACATCTTCCCTAGAGGACTAAAAGGACCAAACTGCTTTAAAAAAAAATAAAAATTAAAAATCAACACTGTTCTGTAAAGACTGGGTTGCAAGGCAAAAAAGTGCCCTTGGGATTCTGGCTGTCCCTTTGGGAACACATTAGCACATAAAGGCACTGACACCTGAAGTGTAGTGACAATCTTTTCAGGGCACTCAAAGCTGGAGATTCCTGTCCTCTGAAACCCTCCCAGGAGCACCAGCTCTCCTTGGCCTTTGTTTATCCACAGGCTCCCCCTGGCCAAGTCCTTCCCAGAAATCCAGGTCTCCCAGGACCAGAGTTGATCCTTGTGTGACAAAGAAGGTCAAGCAGACACTTCACCCACTCAAGGTTTAGAGTTCATCTTTCTGAAGGTTACACAGTAAGCAGTTTTCAAAGGTTTTAAAGAATTGAAGCATTATTCATTACAGGCTACACAAAAATACGTGGCTGGAGACATGATTTTTGGTAGGCTTTTGTAATTTTTGTGTTTCTTTGGGTTTTTTTAATAGGCCTGAGTGTGGTACTGATTCATGACTAGAGCATAAAAGAAATCTGAGCAGTAAAATAACTACAGAGTGTTAAATCAGTGAGGTATTTTTCAACATTCTCTTCAAGCAAAATAAAAGCCATTCATTCAGTTGTCTCTGTACAATACCTGGGATAACACAACACCTGGCATTACCAGGTTGTCAAATAATACACCACAAAAGAACATGAGGAAATACCAAGTGTAAAGCTTCAGAGTTTTAACTCACTTTTACAGATTAAAAGCCTTAATAAACACATTGTCTGCTCCCTACTTATCTAGATTAACATGGTGTGAGTGCTTTATTTGCATTGAAACATTGTTAGCTCATGGAAAAAACCAGTCTCAGAATTTTAAGCCTGAGCACACTGACAGAATATTTCCATCTGACAAGCCAAAGAAAAATGGAGTGACCAGTAATGATGCTGCCAGCATGGACCCTGCAACTCACAGGAAGCAAACCCTATAATGGGTTGCTAAAAATTAAAATAAAAAAAAAAAAATTAAAAAGAAATAAATAACTGTGCCCTCCAGCCCCATTGACCACTGCTTGGTTGCTAAGGTCACTGCTTAATCTAAATTGCAAGTGAGATTAAAGGCATTAACGAGTTATGAATAAGCAAGATTCCTGCTTAGTTATTTAAATTTCCTGCATGGGAAACCCACTGCAAAGATAACAAAAGGGGCCTCTGCACTGTGCTATTCAGGCTGCCAGGGGGGCTGCAGCCTTTCAGGGGTTGGCAGTGAATTACCATCAGTAACGTGAGAACTCCACACACCAGAAGACTCCACGTACAAAAGCATGTTATGAAATTAAGAAGCCAAACAAACAGGGAGATGGGGTTTCTGAGAGCTGAGCACAGCCCCTTGGAGCAAGGGAACCTCCATGGTGGCTGTGGAGATGTCACCAAAGGAGCAAAGGGGTCTGCCCAAAGTGGAGATATAGAGAGGAGATCCATGGGGAGCCTTCCCAGTGGGAATCATAGAATCATAGAATTGGCTGGGTTGGAAGGGACCTCAGAGATCATCGAGTCCAACCCTTGAACCACCGTTGCAGTTAAAGATCTTCATCCCACATCATTTTGTGCAGCCTCTGGCCCATCACTTGCTCCTTTGCTTCCCTTCCTGCTGAGGCACAGACACTTCAGATTCCATTTCTATCACGTTGCTACTGTATGAACAAACAAGACTTCAAACCCTTGTTTTCCAAATTTCTGAACACAGCTTTCCAGCCGGGACCACAAGCAGAGCCACACCAAAGGGGCAGTTTGTGTTTTCCTGCTGAATAAACCCCTACAGACCACATCCAGGAGCCCAAAGCTCTGCTGACATTTCTGTGGAGCAGAGCAGCAGAACCACCAACACAGACCAGGGGACCTCTTCTTGCTCTGGTGTTTCTTTCTAAACCTTTAAACATCCTGAGGCTTCAGATCCCCAGGACAGCTGGAGCCAGGCTTGTTAGGAAAAGAGCTGCCTGACACCAGAAAAGTGACATTTTTAAGGGCTTTGATGCCCCTGCTCTCAGCTAAGATCAGTGTGAATAACATTGTCCTTGTTGCAGGAGATTTCAGGATGCAAAGGGCTTTGTGAAGCCTTACATGAAGAATTAAGATGATGAAAATGCAGGATGAAGAAATCAGGAGGGAAGAGTATTCCTGCCCCACTGCAAATCTCTGCTGGGACTGCCAAGGATGGGTGGTCAAATGAGGACTGGGTAACTTGTAAAAGAGGTTAGATTTGATTTCAAAAGATTGGCTTGAAGTATTTTCAGTATTTTCCCCCAGAAGGTTCTTTTTGATTTTGTTTTTAAAGGATTTAGCATTAGAGGCAGAGTGCCCCAAAACCACGGGCCACATTTAAGCAAAACATTGATTTTGAGTAACACAAAATCATAGAATCACAGAATGGGCTGGGTTGGAAGGGACCTCAGAGATCATCAAGTCCAACCCTTGATCCACTACTGCTGCAGTTCCCAGCCCATGGCACTGAGTGCCACATCCAGTCTCTTTTGAAAGATCTCCAGACACAGAGAATCCACTACTTCCCTGGGCAGCCCATTCCAATGGCTGATCACCCTCTCCAGAAAGAAATTCTTTCTAATCTCCAACCTAAACTTCCCCTGGCACAACTTGAGACCCTGCCCTCTTGTCTTGCTGAGAGTTGCCTGGGAAAAGAGCCCAACCCCCCCCGGCTCCAACCTCCTTTCAGGGAGTTGGAGAGAGTGATGAGGTCTCCCCTGAGCCTCCTCTTCTCCAGCCTCAACACCCCCAGCTCCCTCAGCCTCTCCTCATAGGGTCTGTGCTTGAGTCCCTTCACCAGCTTAGTTGGTGAATACACCATGTTCTCCCCCATTCATCACCTGCTCTAGGACAAGAGGTGATCCCCTGCAAGTCCTCCATCCTCCTGGAAGTTCCAGGCTCCTCTGGAGCCTTTGGATCTTTCCCTGTCTGTGCCCCAGTGCCATGGAGCATCAACCCAAGCCAGGTTTATGTTCCCTGCCTCCACCCTGTACTGCCAGTTTCGTAGGGTTGAGGCAAGATGATTAATGCCATCCTAAAATTCCTTGTGGATGAATTCATTAGTGTCCTGACATACTCATTTTCATGCTGCTGAACCTGTTCTAGCAGCAAGAAAATTACCATATATTGCCTGAGGGAACCTGTAAAATACATAGGAATAACAAGCAAACAGAGGGCTACCATCACCCCTTTTGTCCACTGCCACATCCAGAGAGAAGCTGTACAACACACACAAATAATTGCTCTCTTTGAGCATAAATGTAGGAAGAATACACCCCAGAGAGCTCAAATTCTGAACAAAGATTTGCTTAGCAAACCAGTGACATTTCCCACTTCTGTCGTGCACTCACTAATGCTTTGCCTTTCAAAAAAAAAAAAAAAAAGAAAAAAAGGAGTTACTGGAAGCTATTTGTTGAGTTGCTGCTGTTTGATGGCAGCTGTCCTCTGCCATGAGGTCCCCAGGCACCTTGGCCATCACACACAGAACTGTCCCCCCCAGTCATGGGTCCAGAGAAGCCCATGGGATCCAGTCCCTCATCTGGGGACTCTACTGTACCAATCCCACAATCAGCTACAAGAAAATGCACTTAGTCCATATTTTTTAGCTTGAAACACATCTCCACAACATTTTTAGCTTGAAACACATCAGACATCCCAGGATTTGATGCTATTACCCAGGAACAGGCTGAGAAGATTTACAGTGTGTACCAGAAAGCATCCTCCTGCATGGAGCTGAGCAGTTCTGAACACATCACTCTGGAGACACAGTCTCATTTAAAAACCTGGAATGAAGGGAATGAATGAAGAGCAGCACTGTTGCCCATTCCTATCCATTTGTTACAAACTGGCTGAATAGGGGGAATAGAATCCATTTTTTTAATGTTGTCTTTCAGAAGTCTGTGAACACTTCGAGCTACCAGCCAGAAAGCATTAAAAAAAATAATAATAAATAAATAAAAATATTGGGGTTTAGCTTCTCAGACCTAAGCAACTTTATTTCAACTCCTTCATTCTGTTGCTTTTATTTAAAAAATCCCTTCACTTGTGCACCAGAGTCCAGACACACACCAGAGGCATCCTATCATCCAGTTCAGATAATACACATAAAAAGCAACATACCCCACCACCAACTCCCTCCCCCTCCAAAAAAAAAGAAAAAATTATTAAAAAACTCAATCCCCCACACTTTGGAAACAAGAAGGCCTTGAAATTGCATTTGTATTCCTATTTCCCATCTCTTCCTTGCCCAGTGCACTTGGAATAACTGCAAGAGGGTTAAATTCACTCCAGGAAAAAAGTCTCATGTTTCTGAATCCCATTTAATCACTTCTTGGTTTTCATTACATCATTCTGTGATTAAAAGCAATTCAGTCTAGGAGTATCAGTATTGGTCAGGAAGGAAGGTAATACATTAATTTATATTTAGGTTTACATCAGGCCTCTCCAAAGGTGGGCAAAAGGAGAAAACTTGTTTTCAGCATGTGATCAAACAAATGAAACCCAGAACTCATAAAGCTTATCCTGTTTTTCTGTGTGACAATAATAATTCAGCTTTGCTTCCTCCCAGGGAAGTCTTATGAAACCTCCTTCTGGAAACCAACACTGCAGAAAGCAGAGTTTTCCCTAAAGACTGCTGGGACTTTTTCCTTTTCCATAGAAAGATTGGTTGCTGTGCTTCCAATTGCTTCCAGGCTCATTTTGGGAAAACTGGGTCAGGCAGAGATGTGCATTTAATTTCAGAGATCAGCAGAAGCTTCCTATCCATCCAGAGCCTCTCCAAATGATCCTGCTCCACCCTGCTTTAGCTTTTGAAAGAAAACTGACCCTGTAGCTGACAAGGAGGACCCAGCTCTCCAGTCACAGCAGATTTAACATCACAGGTCTTGCTTTCAAAGCAGCTGGGGAGGATGAACACAAAGACAGCATTTGCTTTTTGCTCTCCAGACTGGATTATATCCATCCCATTTGCTCACAGGCCAAGCAGAGAGATGGATCAGCTCCTCAGAGCCTTCCAGCTCTACCCGTGGGGCTTCCCTGAAGGACAAGTCACACTCAGTAGCACTATTTCAGCACTTCACCCACCTTATGAAGTGTCTGTGACACAGCTCATAATGTGACCACCACAATCACAGAGGAGACTGAAGTGCCTCAGGGATCCATTTTACAGAAAAACAGCATTTGCAGAAGTTTAGCACCTTGCAGGCCAGGCAGTTGCCATAAATGTGACAAAGTGAAACACAACCCAATTTGCATGCTATTATTTTCCATGGCTGATTTGACTTGCTACACATGAAGCACATAAAAAAGGCAAGAAGTGTTTACATAAGGGGTTGATTACAACAGCAAAGAGCCACTTGGTCAGTAATAGATTTGCTTTTCAAGAGAGAATTATCTTTCACTTCACAGATATCTCTAATTCTCACCTCTGCATGCATCCAAATTCCCATTAGCATCAGTGAAAGTCTGTGCTCATGTCACACAGACAACAAACCTGCAAGTTCAGCTTTAGAGAAAGAAGGCACAACAAGGATGCTTCCCAGTGTATATTTTGGTTATTAACATCCTAGGCTGGATTTTCTGCTAATATTACTTGAATACACCATGGTTTACCCCATCCAAGAGATTCTGATGTACCCTTAGGTATTCAGATTATTAAGCATGCTACAGTATTATCAAAACCAAACAGAAACTTCAGAGGCATGAGCCAAGCTAAATATGCAAACACAGCAGCTCTGCTTGGCTGCAGAGCTCTAAAATACTTCTCCTCTCTTTGATGATGAATTCTGGTGAAAGGGAAAAAAAAATCACCATGTGTTTTTGGTGGTTTCAATTTGGATTTGTAAATTATAGTCACCTGGGACTATGCTAAAGTAGAATGGGAAACTCAGTTCAGGGTATCAATAAAGCTCAAATCATTTGGGATGATTCTCTAGAAACAGCCAACATCTCAGGGTGAATATTTTCCATCTTACAACCTCACCTGACTGTATCTCCATTTTAAGAGAATGGTCATGGTTTGTACCCTTCATGCAGAAAACTCTCTCCAGGAACTTGCACACTGGTGCAAACCAGACCTTTGAGCACTGTGGTTTCCCACCAACAAGACACAGGTTTAAAATGTGGGACCAGTAGAGTATCATGGAAAAATACTACACAAAAGACTTGGCCCAACTGCTTCAACATCAAGCACATAACCTACAAGTCAGGACATCATTTTCTGATCAATATAATCAGAAAATTAGAATCAATAGTTAGTCAACATGTTTCCTAGATACTGTGGACATTTTTTTTTTGAGTAGCACTTGCTGATAGCTATTAATTCACTCTTCCACAGCAGAACGTGTCCATTGTGTGTATTTTCATTTGTGATTCAGAGTATCCTCCTGCTGACAGCAACATCTTTTGACATTTCTAAAGGAAGCTTCAGAGGAATTGCTCTATTTCCCATGGTGTCTCCTGCTTTGTACCATGCTTGTCACAAGCTGCTGGCCTGTATTTGTGGGGTGGGGAACACTGTTCTCCAGGGAGTGCCCATTTAATATGCTCAGCTGTGACCTTTTCCATTAATAGATGTCACAATAAGGGCACAACAGCATCCTGGATAATCACCCACAAGACAGACACCCTCTGAAGCTCTGACAAGAACACCCAAGCACATATCTCATCTTGACTGAAATGGGAAGATTCAGCCTGAGGGTTTTTTTTTCCAAGCACAAATTCCCCAGGCCATCTATCAAACATTCTGACACCAATCAATGGAGATCTGAAGGATAGAAACATCAAATCTGACAACGTTGTGGAAGGTCATGCAGTATATCTTCAGCTAGAACAAAACCAACATGAACTCCTTCCTCAATTACTGACAACTACAATGCAAAAAGCACTGGGGAGGGGTGGAGGAGAAAGTGGCAGCATCTGAAGGGGAATGAGCAGAACAGGGCTCTTGAACACCACCTCACCTTGCATGGTTTTAGCCCCCCAATTTTTTTATGAGCTTCAAGCAATGAAAATTCGTGGGGAAAAAAACCAACTAAAAATACATTAATTTAATGATAGTAGGGGAATAACCCGTGTAGTCCAGGCTCCCTCTTCTGGCCTTTTGAGGTAAATATAGTGGAAGAAGCAGCTCTTGAGAGTCTAGCATTTGGTTTCAAAACCTAGCAACAAAGTATTCATATAACTTAGCCAAAACACCTATTAATACTTATTATTTGGCTTTTTTCACATTTGTGACACTCCTAGTTATGTTTTCTTAAGCAAAGGATGGACAGACATGGAAATGCATTGTAATGTATGAAATCACACTGCACAATACCTCTTTTTTTCCCTTGAGAAACCTTCAGCTGCTTGAGCAGGCACTTCTACACCATCAGCAGGGGCTGCAGCCAAAGGTTCATCCCCAGGAAGGAGGTTATCAGCTTCTTTGCTTTTATCAAGCTTGAAAGTGCTGCAAAACAATTATTAAAAATTAAAAGTTAAATTTCAGACATGCCCATGAAACTTTACTGAAGTCTCCTTAAATAAAGGAGACTTTGCTGGAAACTTTGGCTGGATCTGAACTAAGCAGCACGTTCCCCTCCCCAACACCTCCTCTCCCACTTCCCATGAATTCCTCCTTCCTACAAAGCCTGTTTTTCCATATTTCTCAGGTGACCATATAAACAGTAATACTGCAAAGGTCTGACAGCTCTTACAGACCATAGCATTAACTGCCAGAGGAATGTAACTGTATGTGAAGTTAGTAAAATAAATAAATGACTAATGGCTACTTTCAAGTTCTCACACAGCCTTCCTCTTCAGCGTACAATACCTTCAATTCAGTGACTTGAGTCCCTTGTCTTTTAGAAAAAAATTAAAACCTTCTTCTACTTTAAAAGCTCTCCCTATGCCAGCAGCCTAAAAGCACAATAATCCCTGAACTCATGGCATGAATGTTAAGATTACAGGGCTGTAATACTGCTTTATGTGTTAATTCATCCAGGTCTCTCTGGATCAGCAAAGCCCCACAAGACCCCAGCTCAGAAGCTTGACAGCCACGTAGTGATTCCCAGAGCACAAAAATACAGATGGGAATGAGCAAAGGAAGGCACAGCAGGATGCTCTGGGGAAGTGTGCCCACTCCTAAGCCCCACTGAAAAGCAGACAGACACCAACCACAGCCATCTGCAAAAATCCTGGCACCCAAGGCAGGGCAGAGTTGCCATTCCCTCTCCTTGAGGCAGTCCAGAGCAGAAAGCACTGCTGTAGCTCCATTTACCTTCTGGTTTCTTAAGCAAAACCCAAATTAATAAAAAAAAACAACTTTCAAGAGAAGCAGAGACAACACACATCTCTCCAGAGCCTCCTCGTGCACATCACCCACATAAGCAAAAGATCATCCCCCAGAAGCTCACTTGCACTCTCCCTCATTTTTAGCAGACTGATAACCACACTGCTCTTGCCCACACTCATTAAACTAATGACAGAAAATTAATTAACCAATGGCTTCATATCTCATGCCACCTCCTTCCCAGGGCACCCTTGACATAGCAGAGGGACACAGATGCCACACTCCACAGCCTTCCCTTGTGCCAGCTCCTGCTTCCAGAAACCCAGACATAAATGTTGAAGGAAACACTGGTGGAACCAGGCCTTGGCTGAGAAGTTTCCTTCAGGTTTCCTGAACTAAATATAAACAGCTATCTTAGCCATTCCCTTTGCAATTTCCTCTTCCCCAATAATTATACTGTAATTGTAGAAGGTGGATTAAATTGTGTTACTCAAAGAGTTGGTGAAGTTCAGGGACAGATGGTTCCTTTCTTTAGAAACATGTATACAAACAGAGGACAGACATAAATCACATCTCTAACTTTAGTTACAATACATACAGGCAGGAGAACAGTTATTCCCCAAAGTGTTTACCCATTAGCTCACTAAACTCACCAAAGCTCTTTCTGGGAGTGGTTTATCTTGATTAGCTCACACCCATCAAGTTGCTCTGTGCCATATGGGATAGCAACTCAGATATTCCATCCAAGAAATTATCTCTGCTTTATACCCTCCTGACTTCCTTCATTCCTTCCTTCCTCCTTCTGTTCCTCCCTTTCCCCAGTTTGTCCAAACTGGTCTGACACAGACATAGACCTCCTACATTGTCAGTTATACATCAAGCTAAAATAAATAAAGAAACAGTCATTAAAAAGCAAACTGCTTCCTTTTTCATGCAAAGGACTTTTCCCTTTTCTAAAAATGTCTTTGTCCTAATATAGCAATGGCAACAAACATATACAAAGGCAATGTGACTATATAGGGGCACAGGAAGATGAGAGAAAATAAGATTTTAAAGCAAAAAAAAAAAGTAAACTGCTAAAAATAAGCAAATGCTGCACATCTGTTTGGAGAGTAAGCAAAGAATTGCAAAACCCAAACAATTCACAAGAAGACCCAGCCAAGCAAGAAGGCCAAATGCATAGAAAAATATGGACTTTATATTAAACACCCATTAACCATCCCATTAACTGCTCCCAGTAGCACCTGTTCCCTGCTCACCCACACCCTTCACACAGCCCCACTGCAGCCCTTCAGCTTCCCTCTTTGTCTTCCCACATAAAATAAAAAGAAAATGAATTTTCAGAGATACACTTTGACTTAGGTCACTCCTCTTGCTCTCAGCAAAGCATAACTAGCCATCAAACTACAGGCATTTTCAGAAGAGCTTGCACAAAGCCCAAGGCTTCTTTTACAAACTATAATATCTCCATGTGGTAAAACCCACAAATGGTTTCCCTTCATCTTTCCAAGCTTCATCTTCACTGCTAAATATTGGATTCCCACAAAGATCATGCCTGCCAGTGGGTTGGTAAAGGAGCACTGGGGAGATGCAGCTGTATTTGCATCTTCTCTGACATCCTGCACCAACACAGGTACCAAGAGGCATCCATCTGCATTCCAGAGGGGGGGATGGTGGGAGAGGGCACCACAGGCTGTCCCCACTCCTTTTCCCCACTGCTGTCACTCTGACAATATGGCCAGATAATAATTTGGGTACTGTTCAGTGAGGGGTGGAGCAGAACTGCACCACTGTAGTGCTGCTGGTTCTTGCCCATCATAGATGGGTCTCATGAGATGGGTGCTGCCCACTGGTGGCATGAGCTCAAAAGGGACAGAACTGAGCACAGCAGCTAAAAAAAAAAATGAGAAAAGAAACTGAGGCAGGGTAGCACAGCAAAGCAACCCTGCCCAAAACACGGACATTGTGTTTGCTTTAAACAACCCAGCCTAAGTCTTCACCAACTCTGGTACATGTGTCAGCCTGTGGTATCAACTTGTATCAGCCCAGACAGGAAGGGGTTACATTAAAACCTCTGCTCCTTCCCAGCTCTTATTAAAACAAAATATGCCCATAAACTTATTTTCCAATTAGTAATATTCCAATGATTGTAGCAAGGATACTACCAAAGAGAGAAGTCTTCTCAGTGCACAATAAGCTATACAAATGGCCAGCCTCCTTTTAATAGAGCCAAGCTGACTAGAAAACAAACATTTTTCAAGCCTCTGTTTTTTTTAAGTACTTCTTAAAAGTCACTTTCTGACCTTCTGAAACCCCTGGGTATTCCTGCCTGTGTCCTGCTGCCACTGAGGAGCATGTCCAGAGCATCACAGATCCCAGGCTGTGAACTATGTGCCCAAGAGAGGTCCATCCACAGGTGAACCAGTACAGCTTTTAGTGCACCCAACATCCCCCATCACCAGTTCCCTTCTGACAGCTCACTGTGCCCTCTGCCTGACAGGAGCTACTGGAGAGGCTGCTGCAGGGGAGAATGATGTTTTCCAGTGCCAGCTGGGGTGCAGAAGAGCTTTCATTCCCTGGGATTCATGACAGAGCTGTGCTCACTCTGTCCAGGCTGGATTAAATGTCATGTTCCTGCTCTGCAGCATCAAAATGGAGATTAAATTCAAGAGCAGAAGCTTTCCTCAGCATGTGGAAGGGACCAGACTGGGTTGTCTTGCCTATTACCCAACTAAAGACAAGCCATGCAGCAAGTGCTTTCAAGATGTTTATTTCCTGAGCATGTACATTTTTCTTGCCTACAAGACAGGCAGAAAGTTGCAGGGAACATAGAGACACTGCTCAGAAATGTTGAACACCTCTGCCCACAGAGCCCAGCTGAGCTGTGGTTTCATACAGTCAGGACACTGATCTGCCTTTCCAGTCCAAACATTCTTCATGCAAAAGAGAAGTTCTGCTGCAGAGCTCTGCACCTGTGGCAAGCACAAGGATGTGTCTAGACAGAATTTCTCCTAGTGCAATGTGTCCTGGCAAATCAGAGTGAACTTGGCCTTTCACTGCTAAACAAAAATGCTTGGCAGAACAGTCAGTGAACTTCTTACCTAATTCTTTCCAGCTTCTCTTTAGATACAGTGAATAAAACCTACTTACTGAGCAGATGATATACCACGTTGTCCCTGATCAATATGTTATCAGCAGGGGAGGAGAGAGGCAGAGTCACCCTCAAGAAGCAGAACAAATACACAGTTTCTTGAGTGGACAGATGGAGGGACAACCTGATCTCTTATTAGGCACTGCCATCTGGAAGACATTTAGCACAAACTGACCCTTACATTATATGCACCATTATTTTTCCCCTCTCTAAGTGCACTCCATCTGCATTATGTGGCACCCCCAGTGGGGAAATAAATGGAAGCAAAAGGAATATACTAGCAAATAACTAAATATATTGGGGGAAAAAACACTTTATCATTGTAATTTATTTCAGGGGTTTGGATCTTGATGATCCTTGAGGTCCCTTCCAACTCTAACCATTCTGTGAATACCATCATGTCACCCAGTAGCCCCAATAAAATTTCAACAGTATAACACAAAGGTAGGACCTGTAGGCATCAACACAAGGACATCACGTGTGTGCATCACAGAATTTTTTTGCAGTTGTACTGAAGAGCAGTGGTGCAGTATTTCTACATGAAGTGCCAAAAAAACAGTGACTTTAATATGGTCATTTTATTTATGTAGGCAAGAATCTGCTCCACTTGAGAGGTGATAAAACTATGAAGGATAAGGCAATGACATGAAGCAACAAACATCCCTGAAACTCTTTCCTTGGATAAAAAAAAACCCAGTCCTGCCACTACTGATCTTCACTGCAAGCATAATCCCATGCATTTCAAGACCTTTAATTTGCTATTAATGTGATGTTATCAGTTTAGGTCTGACCAACCCACAGAGATAACAGCAGTGTTTCTTACTGTTGGAGAGAGCTGCATCATGCCTGTTCCTGACATGAGCTAAAGAAGGGTCCAGCTGGGCTGATATTAACCCCTCTTCTGCTGATCAGCAGGTTTGCAGGAGGGGACACACAGGACCTACTGCATTTCTCCTGCTGGGACACCAGGGGACACCTCTGCCAGGCTCCCAGAGAAGTTGGCAAACGACAACAGCCTGGACAGGAAAGACAGGTGGAAGGAGAACAGGTAGGCTTTTATGTCTGAAGCTGAACAAGGATGCAAAATAAAGGAGGAAGAAAAACAAACAATACTGACTAGAGTTACTTTGTGCAGCTTTAAAAACAAATAAACACAAAAAAATATAAAAACAACAAATATATGAGAACTACCCACAGCCAGATTCACTCCAGCTGATCACAGGGTGTTTCTCTCTCACCTTTCCTCAGTTTCACCTGCACTGAAACCTTGCAAAAAATCTTTGCCCCCTCCTCAAGGTGAAGATATGGAAACCAGAGCCAGATGCTGTGGCTGCTGCAGTCTCTGTGCTCTCATCCCTACTGGGCTCAGCTGCCCTGCTACGGGATCAGCACCAGCACTCAGCCTATTCAACTGGGATGATGCAAGGAACCCTGAGGACTAAATTTGGGATATAAATGGTCAAAACATTGTAAAGACAGAAGTTACAAAACAGATAAAAAGGTATAATATAAGGAACTTTCAATTCCAAATCCAGAGGAGAATGGGAACAGGGTGAATTTATGAGGTTTACAAGAAGAAGTAAATTGAACCCCTGTATGACTGCTCTTCTAAGTTTCCTGAGGTGACATTTAATCATAGACAGCTTGTGTGCCTTTTTCCCTACAAACAGTAAGCTCCCAGCCCATGGGTAAGACAGTATTCTATTTCAGATTGTAGTCCAGAGATCGAATATAATTTTTCCTGGCACTTTTGGTATTAGGTTTTTTTTCATTCCCCTGCATTCAGAAAGTAGCTCATAGCTCCACCTCAATTCCTGCTTGCTCTTTTCTAACAGCCTTACTACCACGGCCAACAATCCATTAACCAAAAAAACCAGAATCCACAAAAAAACATCAGTAACCCAATTGCATTTGTTAAAAACAAAGAAACACAACTCTGAGTAAAAACTTACTCGAACTGGAAGAAATCCACATAATTAACTTCCTGCTGTAAGCTTCTCTAGATCATCTTACTCCAACTGGAGGAAAAACTTTGTTTCCCACAGATTCCCTCAGCCAGCACTAGCTATCAACCAGCTTGGGGACTGATGGAAGACCAGCAAAGTCACCCAGCTTTTAAGGTGGATTGAGCAAACCATACAAGCTCCTTTCTGCTTTTGATAGCACATTACAACTACTTCAGCTAATCAGTTTAATGCTGGCTTAAATACATTGTAGGTATGTTTACCCTCCACTGAATTCACAATGACTGAAGGGTAAACACACCCTGCAAGGACTCCTCTACAGTTACAACAACCTCATACACCCAAAGATCTCCACAACCCAACTGCCACCAGCAAAACAAAGCAACAGTTTCCCTCCTCAGTACAAACAAAAGCAGATAAAAAACCCAGAGACCAGCAGAGACACCTGAATACCTTACAACTGGCATTATTCTGTTAAAGGAACTTGTCAATATAAAAAAAAATTGCCTAAAGATCATATACCTTTTATTAATCTAAAAAAATACTACAAGGACCTAAAAGAATATAAGGCATATATTGCAACTCCACATGGCAGGCTCCTCTCTGGGTGCCAGAGTGATTAAGTCCCAGGGAAAGGTAAAAGGCCTTTGAAGGATTTGATTAAGAGGGAAGTCTAAATTCTGGTGAATATTTCCACTGGTTACAGTCAGACTCAGCAAACCCATCAGCAATTGGCCATACTAGACTTATATCCACCCACGAGGAGTGACAGCAATTTCTCACCCACCCCTGACCTTGGTGGTCCTCTGGCAGCCCCCACCCATGAGCAGTTTGCAGCTGCCCCAGCTCCCATGGCTCTGTACAAACCTTGCTGCAGTCAGCTCAGCAACATCCACGGGCTCAACATCTCCAGATGCCACAGAAACAGGGAAGGGAGGTGCAGAAGGATCAGGGGGAGAAGCCAACTGTTTAGCATCACCTGGCCCAGGAGGGCTGTGGAGAGAAAAGACATGGAAGAAGGCAGTCTGAGATATTGCAGAGCTGTTGTAATTTGGTTCTCTGAACCCCTGGGCTTTAGCTAACTTGTGTGCTAAGGAATGAAGCTGGGGTTGTTTTTAACATAAGATGCTTTTGTGCACAGCTCTACTGTTCCCACCAGCCTGAAGTCACCGGATTTTTATCTGTGTTACAACTGCAGGAGTAGTGAGATAGTACAACCCAAAGGCAAATTAACCCCATTTTGATTATGATTTTAAAAGTCAAATGAGAAAACCAGCTACTGCTTGAACATGAGAAGTGGCAAGACTTCCTTGCTCAGAAACACTCGGGGAGCTCCAGGCTGCCCTTCCACTGCCACAGAGCTGTGCAGGAGAGCAGTCAGACAAAGGTGTCCCAGGTGTTGTCCTCTGTTGTCCTCAGCCACACCTGGGCTCAGCCTGCTGTAGGAGGCTTAGAGCTAAGATATGAACAAGTTCTTAAGTCCTCTAGGTTGGCAGTTTATACTGATGATGATTTATAGTGGTGATGAGTTCTCACTCTTTACTCAGAGCTATGCACACTTCCAGCACAAACTGGGCTGCTCCCTCTGCTTTGCCTTAAAATGAAGGTTTAGCAAGTAGACCATGACAACAGGAAACTCCAATTTCTTTCTTACATACAGAAGGACTAAAACCCAGCTCGGGTCTTGTTCTGGCTACTGACAGGGCACTGAGGGGCTTCCCAGTGAACAAACAGAAAATACAGCATGAGCCCAAGAGGTTGCATGGCCAGGGCTGGCAAGGAGCAAAGTGTTTGCCTGCCACAAATTCCCATCTGCTGCCCAGCAAACTCCCAGGCAGTGACTTTCAGAGAGGCTCAGGACAATGTAACTTGAAACTGGGGCTTGGGGAGGTGATGGCAGAGCTGCTCATTGCCAACTCACCCTGCTCAGGGCTGGCACAAACAATGAAGGTATCAAAAGAGCTGCTCAGACCCGTTCCACAGCTGAAATTCCCGGGCATCACAGCCACCTTCACCTCCCTGCTGCCTGCCACCAGGTCCCTGCTGCAGCTCCACAGCAGCAAGCAGCCTCTGAGGCCAATTTGTTTCAAGAATCAAGCTCTGTAAAAAGGCCCTGAGCTTTTTCTATCCTGTTGCCTGAGTTCTGGGACCAGCTTGGAGGAGGATCTACTTAAAATGAGTTCCCAGTTCTACTCAGGACAAGCATGACTGAAATACTTCTCAAAGGAAAATACCTCTCAGTTTAACAAGCAGTTGGTTACTAACAGCTGCAGCAAGGAAACTAAATTAGCCCACAGACCAATGTTATTAGTGTATCACAAGTGAAAGACCTTGCCCAGGCAGTGCCCTTTGGCTCTTGGGTTTCATAATTTCACTTTTAAGGCCTCTACTTTGTCTTGAAAAGACATTTTCCAAGTCCCTGTTGGAAGGCAGGTACACAAACAGCAAGCTTCAGACAAAGCTTAACCCACAGTAGTCATTAAATACCAATGAGCAGATGAGAAATAAATGCATAAACCTATTTTTTAAATTAATTTGTTGTTTGTTTAAGCGTAAGAGCTTTGAATTCTATGCAAGAAGCTTTATAACCATGGCAGGAAATGTATTTAAAATATGTAAGCAGCACAGCTTTTCACAGGTGGATGCAGGCTCAGCTCCTTGATGCCAACTCCACGAGCACAACGAGGGCCAGGTGCTCTGCAAGGTCCATTTGTTGCTCTCCTATTGACATCAGTGAGATGAAAACCTTAAAACCCCAATTTCAATGAAGTTCTAAAGCATTTTGACTTGTAGATGGAGGCAAAAGGCAGTTAAGGGTCTTGGAATTTTCCCTGCCTGCATTTTTCCAATCAGGAGAGCTGGATGTGGCTCCCTTTGAATACTCAACAGCTCCAAGTTTACTCCAAGGGAAAGCAGTAAGCATTTCAAGCCCTGCTGTCTCCTCCTCCCAAATATTTGGTCATTTTTACTGAGATAAGGGTAAGATTTACAGGCCCTGTTCATACTCCAGAAATCTCTAGAAAATGGCACCAACCACCCCCAGGCAGGGCTGAGCTCTCAGCATTCTCATCACCTGTTATTTCATTTTCTTCAAGAAATGAGATGTTGCTCAATGGACAGAGCAAAGCTGAGAGACAAAATCCTCCAGATTTCCTGCTTTCTAATACCCTGGGCCAAAGAGGCATGTTTCTGACCCTCAGTTTACACATGCATAAGAAAAAAAATCATTGAAGAAAATATTGAAGAAAAAATAGTGAGAGGATTTACTGTGTCTGAGAAGTTCTTACATTGGAACCCTCTGCAAGGGAAAGCAACCCAGTGGCATCTGTTGTACACAAATTCTGTGTACAAAACAAACAGAATTTGTTCCACTTTATTTATTCCTTCATAATATTAATTTTTACCTTCTCTAATTTGTAGTTTATCTGGAACATTAGCCACGTTCATTGAAATAAACCTCATGTGTAGGAAATCCAAAAGTAAACTGCTCCCCACCTTTGGTATTTCTGTCCTCTAAAAGTATTTTCATGCTTACTGGGACTTCTGTCAATATAATCTAGAAGATTAGGAGGTAAGAAACTATTTCTCAGAGTAGAAATCAAGAGTTACTGGTATCAGAAACCAAAACTAATCTTGTTCAGGAAACAGCTCAGGATCACTTCATAAACTACCAACACATGAATAAAAAAAACCCCAACCCCTTTCCCCACCACCCTCCACAGTCCTTAGTGTGAAGCAATTTAAGATGGATATAAATATTAAAAGAATTCTAGGACAAATGAGATTCTGTGCTTGAAATGGAAGGTCTGACTTGACTTCCCAACAAACTAAGGGGACATTCATAAAACCAAATCCTGTCCCCACAGGGCAAGTCCATATATCAGCAATAGTTTTAAAAGCTCAGACTCAGCAGTGGATGGGGTCACCAGTTACTTCTGCTGGTTGCAATGCACAGAAACAAGCAAGGCTTTACTTTTACCACCTAAACACAGCCAAAAGTTCAAGTTTGGGGAAATACACTGCCTTTTGTAGACTCAGAAAAGCCTGACATGCATTTAAAAAACAGGATTTTGGGAAAAAGATCTGTCAAATTCCTTCTGTACTGGAGAACCTCCACCTTCAGTGCCTTGCATCAGCACTCTGTGGTTACTCTGCAGAACCTCCTCCACCCCTCAGCCAGGGGGCTGAGTCCTGTTGAGCTGGGTGCTGTACCAACTCAGTAATGAAGATATCCAGGAGATGAACTGGAATGTGTTAATTAAACAAATAAAGTCACTGTCCTACAGGGGACACACGAGTTTGATGCACAGTATTGCCCATGGCAGCAATTTTTACACTTTGGGGGAAAAAAAAATAAAAAATAGGCATTGCCTCCAAGATACCAGAACCAGCTCCTGGGAGAATTATTCCAGTACCTCAGATATCCATGTTTTTCCTCCCAGCTGGACTGGTGCAGCCAGCAGAACGGGTCTGGATGTTGGGTGATGGAGCTCAGAGTGCCCAGAGAGTCTCGGGCAGCACCTGAGTCACATTTGTCCCCAGGGAGGGGACATCATCTCAGCCATCATCCTGGCTGAGCTATAGGAACCAGATCTATCTCTCCCAGAAGGCTGTGGGCTACCTGCAGTCCATGGGGCAACAAGCAGCTGTCTGGCTCTAGACACAAATCCAGCAAATAGAGAGACCCAAATTCCCACCTTACTGATAAAGTAGAAAGGAAAACAACCCCAGGAACGGCATGCTGGAGACGTGAAAATATCTTTTAAAGGACTTCCAGAAGGCAACACCCTACCTGTGAAAAGCAACCCCAGAAAAGCAGCTGAAAAGCCCTGAGGGTACCTCCACATCACCCCCACCCCCAGGGGGACGAGGACAGCGCTGTGGGGCAGAGGGTGATGCTCCCAAGAGAGACTTTTCTGGCTGTGCCCATGGAAATCCTGGCAAGACAGAGGAGTTGTCTTGGCAGGGGAGGGTGTTGTTGAATCAGCGCCTTACCTGAGGGCCAGGACTTCCTCTCTCACCCCACACTTCTCAGGAATTTTTGCCACACGTGTACCCGGACTGATCACCCATGTGATTAGTCAGAACCAGGAAAGAGAGAAAGAAAAATATATATTTTTTTTATCCCTGAGTATTCTACACGGCTGCGGTCACATTAAAACCTTCAAGTTATGGTAAGTGATTACATTAGACAAACAAACGCGATTATTTTAGATGAAAAGACTGCAGGGGACTGAAACACGAGTTCCAGCGCTGCTGCTGCCTTCGCAAGCTCAAAGAGGGACAAGAGAAAGCCACATAAAAGTGTGAGGAGGGTAAATCACGCCTGCAGAGGATGAATAAGCATATTTGCTGTAATAACTGTCAACCATTAGAAAAAGCCCATCACGTCACCCCCGTGCAGCTTTTAGGAGCCTCTGAAGGGCTCTCAGGCACGTCCTGATGTCATTGCTGCAGAATTTCCAAGTCTCGGCATTCCAGCTGGTAAACCTGAACCAGGAATTTCGGAGCCCTATAACTTTCCCTCCCTTCCCTCCCCCCAATCCGAAATTCTCCTCGCCCACTGACCCTCGGGCCGAGCAGAAACCCAACCACAAGCCACGGCAAGAACCACAAAACCACCCAGTTTCTGGGCTTAAAGGAGGGTTAATCCCCCGCCGGAGCTGGAGGAGCCAGGAGGGCATTTTACTCTTTAAAAAGTTGCTTAGAAGAAAAAAAAATAAATAAATAAGGAAAACCAAGCCGAATAATCTTGAGACAGAGAGAGAAAGGCAGAGGAAAACAACAAACTTTGGATTCCAGCTACAGGCTGCACGTTGCTTTTTGTGATTTCCTTGGCTAACTTTCCCCCTTCGCAAGTGTCTACTTACCAAGGCCAGGAAATAATCACCAGCTTTGCTACTATTCCCAGTCATCCTCGCTTCCACCACAACAACCCGCAACAAGCTCTGACTTTAACAACAATTCCTTCCACTTCCACCATCCCGGGTTGGGGAGGGGGGGGTGTTGGAAAAAAAAAAAAATAGAAGAAAAAAAAAAAAGGCTTTGACACCAATCCCAAAACCCGCTCCCCGGCAGCCTGGGAGAGAACTGGAACTGTACAAAAGGAGCTTGGAGCTTCTCGGAGGCTCCTCCCATGAGGCTCCCCGAGGAAAGGCAGCTACGACCCAGCTTGCCGCGCCCCAGGTCCTCCCCCGACCAGGGGTCGGATGCTCCGGGACGAGCCCGCCCCGGGACGATCCCACCCCAGAGCATCCGACCCCAGGTGGGGGAAGGACCCGGGGCGCTCCCAGGTACCAGAGCGCTTGCAAAAAGGGGAGGTTACCCCTCCAAAGGACCCTAAATACTGCCCTAAAGCGATGAATCCGTGGCTCCCACGTGGGTTTTGTTCCTTTTTTTTTTTTTTTTTTTTTTTTTTTGGCTGTGGAATTTCTTGCAGGACTTTTCTGAGTCACGGCTGCTCGGAGTTTCCATCTGCTGCGCATGTGGATAGATTAAGTTACGCTGTCTCCGGCACTTCCAGCATGCACAAATATCTCCTAAAGTTTTGGGGTTTTTTTTTTTGTTTGTTTGTTGGATTTGGGTTTTTTGCGTTGGTATTGGTTTTTTATGTTGTTTTTTTTCCTTTGGTTGGTTTTTTGTGTTTTGTTTGTTTGTTTTTTAAAGAGCCTTTGGCTGCTTTTTCAAGTTCCCTGGACCCAGGAATGGTGTTTGGCCCAACTTTACAGATAAGTTTTTAAAAGTTTCAGGTTGCAGGAAAAGTTTTTTAACCCCTTCCACCAAAGCTTTATTTGTTTACAGCTCTTAATCTCACCCAAGCTCTTTATTCCTACTCTAACTCCTGTGTTAAGTTCCATCAGGAACACAGGTTTTCTTACAGATTTTTTTGCCTTCTAGGTTCTTTCCTTACAGGTTTCTTTACCTATAAGAAAATGGAGCAGTTTTAATTAGCTGCATTCCCTTATTATTCTCTTAGGTTTCCTCTGGGTTTATAACAACACAAAAGATTGGCCTCAGAGGTAAAGTCTTTGCACTGAGATAGACCAAGCTGCATATAAAAGCTGCCAGCACCCAAGGAATTAATTGAGTCTCTCCCCAGGAAGATCATTATCAAGTTTATAACATATCATACAATACCTATAGACTATAGGTCTATAACAGGTCTATAACATCCATCCCACAGCAAGACACTTGGCACATTCATTGCTTGCCAAATGCCCAACCAAGATATTTCAAATAAAACACTGAGGGTACAAATTTAATTTACCTGAGTCATTTCCCAGCTGCCTCCATGTACACTCTGCCCAAACTCTGGACATTTCAGCTCTGCTTGGGTAACAAAATGACTATTTAATTTTCTTCAGAGCTTACTCCAGCTCTTAGTAGACTGTGCATCTCCTTTTTAATGTTAGGGTAGAGTAGTGATACCAGTCAGACCTCTCAGAGCATCAATTCAGAACTGAGCCTCAGGTAGGAAAAGGTATTAATTAATTTGTAAATGTTTTGTTTTGCTACTCTTGACCTGTTTCTCCTTCTAGCACTTGTTTGATTTCCTATGAGTAAAAGGAAGGAGCAAATTCCTGCTCAGGTAAACTTTATGTTCCAGGAGAACTTTCACATCTAATCTGAAGGCAGATGACAGATATTTGTCCTAGATGTGCTCCTTGAACAATTCAGATGCCTGTACAGGAAATTGCAGAATAAACCAAATGACCCCTGGAGACCAATGGGTGAAAATGTTGAAAAACATGTAGACCACCAACATCACCTGAGCTGCAAGGTTTGGCTTCTTGAGGGGCAAACACCACACAGGGTACAAGATGCTGTGGAGAGTTCACTCAGTTGCAGCACTGGATCCAGCAGCATCCACTCTGACAGCAGGAATTAAGATCAGGCAGAGAGTTGAAGTTTCTGGAGAGTTAAAAGTTTCTGGAGAGAGCAGCTCTCTCATACCCTGCCTCCCAAGCAGCAGGAAACCAGGCATGGAAAAAGTTACTGTGATTTCTGATACAGGTACAAGCATTCAGCCACCCTCTTGGTTGGGAGGGGAACTCAATTTTTGTCATCTGGAAACCATTTCACAAATAGCTTCTGCAGGTATAACAGCCCTGAGGGGGAGGGAGACCCCGGAGATGGTGAGATTCATTAAAATAAATTTTGGGTTTCTTTGCAAGCAGCACTTCAGTCTGGCACAAAGCCATGGAGACAGGCTAGCTGCGTTCTGGCTAACAAAACTAAATTGAGCATTTTTGGAATGAAATGGTCATTTTGCTCAAATACTAGGCCTCCCCTTCTTTATTCCTTCAATTCTTGCTGTACCAATCCCTTTCAGCTACTGCTAAGCAATCTCAACCCACCTTTGCCAAAAATCATTTCCACTTTCCTCCCTGTGCTACTTAAACAGAGAGGAACTGATGAGCAGCAACTCATCAGCGAGCTAAGGTGAGTTTGATTGCCTGCTTTTCCTGTGATTCCTGTGATTTTCCTGATTAATTGATCTGCATTAATAGAAGGCTTGGGGGAGGAGAGAGGAAAGAAGCTGAAGAGCACCAGGAAACCAAGAGATAAGCAACCTCCCAGCAAGGCTGGGGAGGCAATGACAGAGCAGGGGCTGGGAGCCTGAGCATCAAAGAGGTGTGGAAGAAAGTATTGCAAAAGATCCCTCCGGAGGGCCAGAGCTGGCTAGGAGCAGGGAAAATGCTGATGGGAGGGACTCAGTGGCAGGAGACACCTTGCTGGAACCCAGGCTCTTCCCTAGGGAACAGGGAGCCTCAAGGAAAGGCCAAAAGCATTGGGATGGTTTCTGCTGGGGGCGAAACTGTTTTGGTTTGGTTTCTGCTTGTTGTTTGTTAAATGTAGATCCTAAAAGTCAGTATTTTGCATTTGGGTGAAGGTTTATCTTTGCTAGGGCCCCATTTTTCCCTCTCTGCATATGTATGTGCCCACAATAACATTTCCCAAGCCACACGTAAAAAGCTGAGCTGCAATCTTAAGGGTGGTGAAAAAGCTAAAAGAAAAAATCATCTTTTTAGGCTGGCAGTGCTAAGAAGTTCAATACACAGGTACAATGAAGTCCCTGTGGTGACACTGTAGTTACCTGACATAACACAGGCACCTGGTGCTGGGAGGTAGAACACATACATGGGGATGCTTCCCAACAGCTTCCATGTCCCACACTGCTCCTATCCATGGGGATGCATGGATGTTCTTTTTAGGCATGCAGCATTTTTAATCTGCACCCAGGAACATGGAAAATTGAATGACAGAGAAATTAAAGGTACTTAAGGTCAGTCCTTCAAGAAGTGCTGGGTTCCAGGCCATTGATTTAGGTTGTGTTTTCAGGTCTGGATTATGACTTGAGAAATGTCCTAGGTAGAAACTCTCCCATTCAAGGAGCTTTAAGACTGCAGGTGGACACCTGGGGACACTGTGCTGCTAGTGGTGACCCACTCTGCCCAGTTCCTGTGGATTAATTCAGCCTGGGGGGTTTTCTCATAAACCATCTCACTTTTGCCAAACCAAAGCACTCAGGGTGTGAGGGTGGAGAAATGAGGCAACCCCAAAAAAACCCTATGAAAACCTCTTGGCTTGGAAAGAATGTCACATTAAATGAAAGAAATATAAAGAAGTAAATTAACCACACAGTTTTTCTTTTAAATTTGCATTCCATTTTTTGAGAATAGAGGGTGAATTCAGATCCAATTGTCAAGTTCAGCCCTGTAAGCACAAAACGAAGGCTTGTTCTTCTTCAGGTCTTTAAAATGAGATTATTAGTCTATAAGCACATACAAATACAACAGTATTTGTGATTACCTTGCAAAAAAGATGGGAAATCAGCAATGCCTGTATTTGTTTTAGGCTATGCAAGTAACCTCTAAGAAAATGTGATTTTAAATTATTCTTTGTGAGAATTTAGTGCCCATTTTAAAGGCCCTTTGCAACAAAGAAAATCATATAGATATACTTCAGTTTGCCTCAAATGAAAGAGGAATTTCTCTTTCACATTTCCTAGCCAGAGGTTGATACTCAGACAGACTCCAAAACCACAGACCCAATTAGCTGCAGAGCAACCTGGCCAAGATACCAAACCACTTCTCTAGCACACACCTGAACTTTATATTTCCACTACTCTCCACACACAAACTACCCACAAATGACATTTGTGGTGGCTGAAAATCATGCTGTGCAATTCCCAGAAATTTTTCTTGGCAAGGCTTTGGGATGGCTGTGTCTTTAAAATTACCAGATCTTTACCTTAACCTTTTGCTTTGGAAAAAAAAAGAAAGAAGAAAGCTTAATGTTACACCATAACACTTTAGAGGATCAAAGAGATGGGAAACTGCTGTTTTGCATATTTTCAAATAAGTAAGATTGATTTTTAGAAAGCCCAAAGCCTCACAAATTCCAGTGATAACTTCTCTGGCAAACCAAGTTTATTTGGAGTGTCAACCAGAAGAACAAGATTTGAAGAATATTATTTGGAACTGAAGCTTCATGTCTTGTCACAGCATTTAAAAAAACCCAGAAGATGTGGAAAATCTTGGAGACTCTGAAATATTCAGCAAAACTAAGTCTGTATTTTGACTCAGTAATGACATTGTTTAGAAGGGGAGATGAGAGTTTTACGTGTCCATTTATTTCCATCACAGCTGAAAGTTTTTCCTTAGTGGTTAGAAACTGAGCAATGCATACATTTGCTTTTTGCTTTCATTCCAGGAAACAAATCCAATCTTCCCTGTCTGCTGCAGAGTTATTCTTAGCTGGCTTTGATAGTTCTATCAGCTAGGAGAGCATAACAATGTTATCATGCTAACAAATTCCAAAGATTTTACATAAGCTTTTGAGTGCCCTAAAAGTAAAAAAAAAAACAAAAAAACCCCACCAGCTTTATTGATTACACTGTTTGTGTTTCACTAGCCAACTAAGCTAGGAAAAAGAGGCTGAAAAAGAATAAAAAAGCAGTTTGATGACTTTCAGTTTCCTGAAGCCAGTGCTGTGTGTGTTTTCCAGAGCATCTTTCACAAAAAGAAGCCAAACTTTACATGTTTGAGGTTGGAAACCAGCAGTTAATGTCAAATCCTTGTCTGCATACAGCCCAGTTTCCTAATTTGATTTTGTAGCAGTTGAAAGGATGAGACACCCCCTTATTCAAGCAGGATAGCTGGTGGTGTAGTGCTTGTAGGATGGTCTGGGTGAAAAAGGGATCACAGGACTGCACAGCATTCTCCCTGGCTGATGTTAGAGGCTCAGGGCCAAATTCCTTGCTGGTGTCACTCCACTGCTGTGATTTTGGCCCAGCATCTACTGATTTAAGGGTAGGCTGCAGCCATGGCCTTTTCTGACACAGCTGTCTTGAAAGGAATGTACTAAAAGTAAATTAGTGAATTTAAAATAGAAACAACCTTGCTGAGTCTTGGGGCACTTTATTTTCCTGAGGACTACGGATGGATGGGGCAGAGACTGCACAGGGAGAGATGGGAAGAGGAAGGTTTAAAGGTGATTTAAAGAGGAGTTCAACAGGAAATGGTCAGCCTGGGAGGAGATCCCAAGCACCTTTCAGCAGGGAGAATTAACATAACATCCTAGGGTTTGGTCCTTAACAACAGCACATAATGGTGGCACTCAGCACTTCACAGGGACCTTGGAATCCTGAAAAGTTAAGCCTTTGATTGGAACAATTAACACTTCCACACTTATTGCAAGACCAAACAGACTCCACTCTAAGAATTAACCTGTCAGGGTGAGTATAGATAGATCAACAGGCCAGAAAAATATTCATATGAAAATTTATGACTTTTCTTTAGGACCCAAACATTAAGGAACATCAATATCTAAATAGGCCTCACCTACTTTTAGCAATGCAAAGCTGAGCATCCCTATATCTGAACCAATATTGACAAGGCAGGCTCCAAGGACATCAGGATAAAAGGCAGCAGGAGGAAAAATAGAAAGCAAAGTATGAGGCAAGTGCTGTGGAGTTCTTGCTCTTCAGCCACGTCTCCAGAGAAGCACAAGTGCAGCACAAGCAAGCCAAGATGCAATAAAACTGGAAGGGAGGCACATCCCAGTCATGGAGAATATCCCTGTGCCTGTAATTGCTGTTCTCAGAGCTGCCCTTGGTGGGGTTCAAAGCTGGGGCTAATCCTGCTTTTCATATTCTATTGGAAAGAGGGACAGTGGAAGTTGGTCCATGGTATCCAGTTTTGCAAGAAGCCAGAAGATACAGAGCTGCAATAGAGAAAATATGGGGGTCTGCAAGAACAGTTTTGGGAAAATAGGCCTTTTACTTGGAAGAAGCAAAGTTGAGAAATACATCTGGGGAGAGCTAATCAGGAAAAAACATAATAATCTGAAAGCAGTTTTAACTTAAAGAGAAAAGACAAAAATGGATCCTAAACTCTCTGCCCAGTTATTGGACGAAGGATTAGAGTGTTCATGGTGGATTTATTCAGCAAAAGCCTGTATTTGAATAAATATTATGTGTTGGGACACATAGATGTGTGAAAAAAGCAGCTCATCTATCATCCATCCATGTTAATATCTGCCTCATGAACATGGCTCATGGTGTTACAGAAGGTTTGCAATACAAGAAGTAGCAGCAATTTGGCAGAAGAGGAGATGGTTTACTTCTAGACTTTTGTCTAGAAGATCCATATGTAAATAAAATGAAAAAATAACCAGCATGGTATCACATACCTAGTTTTCCACTCTGTGCTTTGAGTACAGCAGGGCATGCTATTAAATCAGCGTTTTATAAATGCTTAAACTCCCTTAGAAGCTGCCTACAACAGGGGTCAGTTTGGGCAGTGGCATCTATTGGGTGGGTGAGAGTTCTGTTGGGTAATAGTGAAGTTATCTTAACTTCACTCTTCCATGAATACAAAAATCCCCAAATTAAATATCACAGATTTCACACAGACAAAATTCCCACAGGTTCTCCCCATGCTGTTAATTTGACTCAGGACTGCAGGCTGAGCTGCTTGCATCTCCAAAAACAGGACTGAAATAACAGTTACACCTACTGAATGTAACAGTGACAGCAAGATGAGGGAGAGGGGGAAATAAAGAGAAATAATCCAAGTGCAAAGGGAGAATGAATGGCAGAATAGAGAGATAAACATCTTGGCTAATTGTGTACATGTGTGTAAATCACCTTCAGCACTATTTCCCTTTGGTTTGTGATCCTGAGATACTGCACACCTGAGCTAATTTTGAAGTTAAAAAACTAGAGAAAGCAAGCTGAATAATTACTCTTTTGGTAAGCTTCCTTTTAACTCCAAACTCTTGTTTTCAGATGCTAACAACACACAGCTGTAGTGCTCCTGGGTGTGTGCACCTGACTCATCTGAAAATCAGTTCTCTGCTCCATACCTCATCCAGCAAGACTGTTAAAATATTTAACATTCTATTTGTTCTTCAGACAAAAAAGACCAAGTCAGTATTTATTAAGGCCTGAACATTCTTTTCTGATTTACTGAACTTGCCAGATTTTGATGACAAGAACAAAGCAGGCATCAATTCCAAAAGGATGTCTGGACCTACTTTGGAGATTTTTCTGACCTATACATAGGACCTAAGGAATATTTTTCAAGTAGCTTTGCTAACTCCATCTGCTCCAACGTGCTCCCCATATAAGAATATATTTTTAGGTGATGTGAGTCAATGAAACAGAACTCTCCCTTCTCTAAAAACCAAAGGCTGTGTTGGAGCACCTATAATTCCAGAGGGAAAGGGCCTTTTAGGGGGGTGTTTCTTGCAGTATCCAAAGCTATTAGGAAACACTTGTCTTCAAAGCAGTGCAGTGCCACAGCCTCTTTGTCCCTTAAGGCTACTTTGATGTGTCACCAGTCTGAGAGGCCCAGGATACCAATTGCCTGCAGCCACACTGACCTGAGACTGCCCTGGACTCCCCCAGGTGCTGCTGGGGCAAACAAGACCATTATAGTGGCATAAAAGTTCCCTCTATGAGTCTCCTTTCTCCCTCCACAAAAGATTGAAGTTGCATGGATGCAGACATTGAAAAATGAAAAAAAAAAACCCACCAAGCTCACTCAAATCCTGCTCTCCCTTTACAAGGGAAACTCAGACAGGGAAGTGGAGTGGTGAGATGCCCAATAGTCAGTGGGAAGAATGACACTGTGGCCATCATGAACATGGGGTTTTAGTCATAGGCTTCTTAGAGAGAGAAATGTCAAGAACAGCTTGAAAATGATTATTTTATTTTACTCCTTTCTAGTGCTGGCATTCAGATTTATCAAAATTCAACCCTTCCCTATTTCTGCTGGTAGCATGGTAGAACTTCCAGAAGAAAGTGGGACTAATGCTTTACCCACAGCTTCCTTTCCAAAAAAGAACTGTCCTTTTTCACTGAAGATTTGAAGGGAAGTTATTGATGCCATGCTATTGCCTTGGTGTACAAATGTGGTTCTGATTTGTTGAGCACTACAGGAGATGGGGGGAGGAGTCACTCAGACAGTCCTTGGGTCTCTGTTCATCACAAGATCACCCTCCTACCAAGTGCCATAGCCAGGAAGGAAAGAAATTCCTCTATTTCCTCTACAGGAAGAAATCCTAACAAGGATTCAAGGGTCAGACCATGCAACTTTGTCCCCTCACCTGCAGTTCAGTAGGGTTTCAACATAAGAGACCTTGTAAGAGACAGACCTTTATGGATGCAGCACAGATGGTAGAAAACAGGGCCGAAATAATTCAGAACACTCCTTTCTTTCTCTTAAATATAATATACTTCTCACTGTTACTTGTTTATTGATTTTGAGAGCAGGGGAGGATTCTTTCTCCCTAAACTTCTTTCCACCAGGCCCACATCCCTGCAGTCAGCTCTTAGAAATAGGCCCTTTTTTGTTTGTTTTTGTTTGGTTGGTTGTTTTTTTTTGTTTTTTGCACAGCTATAGTAGTTTGTTCTCTGTAAGGATCAGAGAACAATAAACAACTGGAAACCACTCTGCAGCAATGAGTGTTGTGACCTGAATACATCAGGTATGGAATACAGAAGGCAATTTAATTCCCAGGGAACCAGGGAAGTAGTGGATTCTCCATCCCTGGAGATATTTCAAAAGAGACTGGATGTGGCACACAGTGCCATGGGCTGAGAACTGCAGCAGGAGTGGATCAAGGGTTGGACTTGGTGATCTCTGAGGTCCCTTCCAACCCAGCCAATTCTATGATTCTATGATCAATGATGCAAAATCAGTCTTAAGCTTAGAGGAAAAGTGGACTGGTGTGTTGCACCTGCTGAACACCAGCTGGCTTAGCTTATGTTTTCTGCTTCTTTTTTGCACTGGAAATGCAGAAGCCTTTAAGACACAAGCCAGATCCAAAGCAGAGACTCCTTTCTACCTTCCTGAGTCCCCAGTGTGTATGTCTGCAACCCTTCAGCCCTGTGCTGCCTTCACTGCCTGTCTCCTGCTTCTGGCTGCACTCTGGGTATGGGTGACACCACCTTCAGCTGCAGCCCAAAAGCAGCAGCTGCCTGTTGATACAAACCCTCCCACTGGAAAAACAGGTGATGATGAATTCTTAAAGCCTGGGCAAAGTATTAAGCAACTACTCCGTAAATTGCCAGCAGCTGTTTCAAAAACCCTGCCCTGCTTGCCACAGGTATTTATCTAAAGTAGGATACCCACCCTGATATAAAACACATGCATGTGTTTTATATGGACCATGCACTGCTCCATAGTCCCTTAAGGCTTCTGAACCAGGCTCTGCCAGCAATTCGTTTGGGAATTTCAAAGCTACCCCCCTGGGAAGCTTTCCCATCATATAAAAAGAAAGAAAAAGGATGGAAAGGAGCTGGAGAGAAATAGCAGGGTCTCATTTCCTTTTCACTTTATAGCAGATCCTTAGAGGTAAAGTCATACAGCTATTCAGATTCCAAACAATTCTAATACTCTTCTAACATGCATTTTGCTCCCACAATTACCTCACATTCAGTTTCCATCCCTGACTCACAGCAGCAATAAGAACTTTGCCTCCTTTTCACAACAGAAACGCTTCAGGTATTTTCACTTACAAGATGGTTTTATCATTTTACCCTCTAAAGAATGTAGCACTGAAGCATTTTCCCTACTTAGTATCATCTCATTTTTTGCTAACAGCAAAGATTCCATCTCTGCAGAGCAGTTATTGATGCTGTCTGAGTAGATCAGCACTGTGCCCTTCTCCTCTGCTGTCATCTCTTCCCTGAGCTGCTGTGGCTAAAACTGCTGCCTGCAGGATGGGAAGGAGAAGGACAGCACATGAGGAAGTTCCTGAGGTTATAGAGGAAGCAGTGAGATGAATACATAAAGGGTAAGCACCTGTTCTAAGACCAGAATTCTTTTGAATTAACTGCACATCAAACTGAGATGTCAGATAGCACCCTAGAAACTCACACACACACACAAAAGGTCAACTTTACTAAAGCAGCTACTGACAGGTCTGGAAAACAGAAACAACCAGCTCTAAGCTCCACAAATCCCAGCTAAGGAGAATTCACTTCTGAAACAACTCTGTGTCACTAGAAACACTGAATAACACAGTGATCAAAGGTGCTGTCAGTACAATTATATTATTTGGGAGCATAAGAGGGAGGCCCAGCCAACGAAGAGTGTGAGTAATTGGGTTGTTCTGTGGGCTTGGTTTTAAATAGTGCAATCCACCATGTGAATGCTGCAAGTCTCACTTAACTGGGTCACCAAAACTTAGGTAAACACCCACTAACTTAAGGCTAGGAAGTGCTATTTGTTTGCTTAACTTTAGGCTATGAGATGTGAACACTGGGAAGTGTAAACTAATCCACACATGTCAGGACAGACAGGTAAGAGCTGTGCTTCTCAGCTTTTAGGACCCCTCTGCCCTTACAAATTATGACAAATTTCTTTTACGTAGTTCACATTTAGAAGCAAGAGCAATTTAATAGAAATTAAGAAGAGAATAAGTGCACTGCCCTCCCAAACCACCCAGGCAATGGCTATCCACCTTGGCAATGTTATCCTTCTCAAGCCCTGTCCTGACAACCATTTCACAGAGTAATTTAAAGTAAATACCTTTCAGAGGGCAATCCTGCCACAGCCATCTCTTGAAGTTCATTGAGGTCAAGGTTCTCAGTGAGTGCAAGAGGGGACAGCTTTCTTTTGGCATCCTGAAGTGAGCTTTCTTCTTCTGAATTCACCTTGTTCTGCTCATTTTCAGCAACAGCAAGATCTGCACATGCAGACTGCTCACCCTGCTCCATCTCAGGAACAGTTGGAGAGTGGTTTTTGTGCAGGTCTGTTTCCTGCTCTTCAGTGCTTGTTTTCAAAGCTAAGTCACCTTCCCCAGTGACTAACATCCTGGCAGTACCTGTTTCAGGGATGCCTCCAGTTTTTTCATTGCCTGTCTTTAACACTGGGTCACTGTTCTCTTTGTCATTGCCCTCAGTCTTATTGCTGGATTCCAATTCAGAGTCAGTTTGCAAGCAATCATCCTGGCTCCCTTCATTTTTTAAGTAATCTATTAACCCATGCACGGTCAATTCCTTTTCTTCCTGTGCATCTTGTGACTCTTCCAATGTTTCCAAGCATTTTCTACTTACTGGATCATCCTCTATCACCTGCATGTCATCCCGAGGATTAACATCATGCAGAAAATTGCTGTCAATGTGTGTCCCCTGATTTTCCCCGGGTGACACATCCAAACTGTCTGGCAATTTTTCATGCTTGTAAGATCCTCCTGGGACAAACGTTGAAGCTGCCATGTCAGAGATGCTCTTGGCAGTGTCTGGAGCACCGGACTCGCTTTTCTCCTGTTCATTTGGCTTAGGATCCTGGCACTGTTCAGTAGGAAGACTTACATCCTCTCCAGATGAAACTGGTTCTGCCTTACACTCTGTAATGAAGTTATTTCCCTCTGCAGCAGCAGCATCTTTTGACTCACTCTTCTGTACGTCGCCTGTGGAGATCACAGCTCCAGTGGGTTGTTGCTCACTGGCAGAATATGCAGGGAAGTTCTCAGCTGCTGCCCCATCAAATGAAGCCAGTTCTTGCTGCTTTATCTCTAAGCTTATTAGTGAGTCAGGATCAGCTCCACCAGCACACACGCCTTCCTTTCTTTCCATCTCACCGCTCTCTGGTTGCTCAGTGGTTTGGGCTGATTTTTGCAGATTTTCCAGAGTGCTTGCAGCAGGTGTTGTGCCATCCAGCCCAGGGATCACTTCCAAACAGCTACTGGGCTGCCTGTTTTTCTCAGCGTCCTGGAGCCTCGGGGGTGGCAGCTCTGCCACGGTGTTTTCTTGTTGCAGAGATTTGCCTTCAGCAGCTTTGCAGGATGTCTCAGTAGCTAAAGACAACTCTTGCCCCTCTGCTTCTGAGGTGCCCTCAGGAGCTGCTTTGCTCTCCTGGTTGGATTCTGAAAAGTTCTCAGCACCACACACTTCTGCTGTGTCCCTGGCCACTGGACTCTGGTTGAAGTCTGCATGGTTTTCAGACAAAAGTTGGGGTAATTCAGCACTCAGAGTGCTGTGGACAGTTTTTTTAAATATCTGGCTGATGTGCTGCCTAAAGTCTGGAAGGCTGGAGCTGATGTCCAGAGAGCTGCAAGTCAGAGCCTCATGCTCCCTTCCAGAGTTCTCTGCAGACTGCTCAGAAATACTGATCTCTGCCCTGGTTATGTTATTATTCTCTTTTGAAAGCTCTTCCAGTTTTTGTGAATTCCCAGATTTCTCTAAGATCTCACCGCACTTGTCATCTATGCAGATCTTGGTTGCAATTTCCTCATTACAGCCTCCTTGTTTACCAACAGATGAAAGGCTCAGCAGCTTCTCTTCTAGAGTCGGGAGAGTGAACAGAGACTCTGCTGAACTGTCAATTTGCTGTTCTTTGAAGTTTACCTCACTTTCTGTTTCTTTGGATTTAATTGCAGATACCTCTTCTTTCAGCTTCTCAGGATTCAACTGTGTGAAGTTGCCAGGACCCTGCCCCACATTTAAAGTCTCTGGCAGGGCTAAACTTCTGTTTTCATCACCCTGAAAACTCTGGTCTGGAACATCTATTTCATCCACACCCATACTCCCTGCAGAACTCTTTTCTGAATTTGCTGGTTTACCTCTGCTTTCCCTGGGTGTAGGATCTGTGTGTGCAGACACCTGAGAACCTGCAGCAATCTGCAAATCAGAATTACTTTCTAAGGCTTTTTGGGGTGCTACAACTTCCAGCTCATTATTTAGCAAATCTCCCTTGGTTCCACTGTTGTTTCTAGGTTGCTGGATGGGATGGCTGAATGCAGAGGTCTCTGGAGAGAGGGCTGTAAAATTTGCTTGACCATACCCAGGCTCTTCTGGTGTCTTTTGAATGCAGCTGGATTTAAATGACTTATCAGTGGGAATAACTTCCCTGTGTGCCTGCAATGGTGAAGGAGATCCTTGTGCCCCTGGACTTTTAGCACTTTGCCTTGTTTCCATGGCAGAAGCCCTGTCCTCACAACTTAACTCTGTGTTTCCATCTTTCTGTATAATTTCCCTGTCAGCAATCAAACCTTCAATCTTTTCCAAGTTATTTGCCATTAATGGCATTTCCCCTTCAGTTTCTGGATGGGATATTTGAGGCTCATTTTTCTCAGGATTATCAGAAGTATGTGCTATTTCTGGATCACTTGGCAAAGCCTGTGAAATGTTAGTGGCACTTGCTGAATTCTGCATCCCTGGAAGAGCAGGGTTTATATCAGCAGCACAGCTTTCACCAGGAGTATCCTTTATCCTGCATACACTGCCTGGCTGTTCATTCTTGTCAGATTCTTTAGAAAACACATTGGTATGACATGCTGCTTCATGCTGAGTAGCTGAGATCAAAGAATTATTATCCTGCTTGGGCTTGTTCAAGTTTTGCTTACTGCAGCAGTTTTCTTCTGCCTTGAGATCACTTGTGTTTTGCTCATTGCAATCTGGCAAATTAAACATTGTCACATCAGGAATATTTTGCCCCTGTTCACTGCTGCACATACTCTCTGACACCACAGCACTGCTTTTATCCTGCTCCTTTTCTTTTCCTGTGGCAGACTCACATTGGGTCGGGGCTGGACCTGGCACAGAAGATTCTTTATTGAGGTTGTTGGAAATGTTGAGAGGTATTTCTGGTATGTTGCTGTGATTATGTAGGTCCAATGGCCCTTCAGGTTTTAGAGCATTTTCTCTGTGCTCCTGATCACCTGCTCTTGTGACAGTTGTCAGACTGCTTTGCTGGTTCTGCTGTTCAAGTCCTGTGTCTGAAATCCAGTCACTGGCCCCAGCAGCAGACACTGACTCCTCCATTTGCCCTGCTTGGGGAAGAGCAGCTGGAACACCTGCATTTTCCTGCAGTTCTCTGATTTCCAGGGTCCCTGAAGAGCTGCACGTGTCACTCTCAGAGGGACACTTGTTTTCACTGACAGGGCTGTCACCCCCTTCCTCCACACAAATAGGCTGAGGAATTAGTCCTGAAGGATCAGCTACAGCTTGGGAGGTTTCTAAACAAACCACCTTCATATTTCTGTGACTTTCTGCTGCTTCTTGCTCCAGCTGACCTTGCTCATCACATTTCCGTTCACTTTTCAGTGTCAAATCTTCGTCCTCCACAAAACTTTTCACCCCAGTTTGGTGCTTCTCCTGCTGGATATCCTCATTTACTTCCCCATCCCTGGCACTGCTTTGTGCAGCTGCAGGTTGTTGCTCTGGATCACTGCAAAGCATTTCAGTGATGGCACCATCCTCTTCTGCTCTGGAAACCTGTGAGGTCTCCTCACTTCGTAAATCCATGCAATCCATGGGCACTGCCAACTCATTAGAGCCCTGGGGCTCAGGTTTTGATTTGGACATTTCTCCTCCTTTTTCTGACTTGCTATAGCTCTCAGCCTTCCCTTGACTCTCAGTTTTGCATTCAGGTTCCAATGCAGTTTCTCTAGCAATAGCTTTCTCCCAGGCCTCATCCTGCTTACTCTGCTTAATGTTATTGTTCTCAGGGTGGAGGAGAGGTGAACTGTGTGCATCATCTGAACAAACTTTTTCAGTCCCACTACAGCCTGACTGGCCTGAAGTTTTGTCTTCTGCCTCAGTGTTGAAGCAATCAAAACTCAGAGGACATTCCTCTCTTGGAAACTGTGGTGAAGCCACAAGCTTATTCTTCAGATCCTCAGTTTTTTCTTCACTCATTTGTTGTTCAGGTTTGCAACCAAGAGAGTCTGAATTGTGTTCTTGCAGTGTAAAGTTGCTGTCTAAATGCAGAGGCTTTCCCACAGCTTCTTGCCCTGGGGAAGCCTTTTTACAAAGACTGAAATCTTCAGGATTGTGTCCCCAGTGGGTATTTTCCATGTCCTGGTGGTGGCTGCTGACAGAGTTCAGTGGTTGTCTTTCTGCTCCACTTGACCCCTCAGGAAATTCAGTGCTTTCTGTTACTTGTGCCTCCACTGTTCTGTCTTCTTTTTTTTCTCCTGTTAAACCCACCTTGGTTTCTTTTTGATTCAGCTCTGTGGATCTGCTCAGAGAAGTACTTGATGCATATTCTTCAGGTATTAATCTTTTATCTACTGGGGAATTTTCCGTGGTGGGACTGATAATGCTTTCTGTTTCAGAAAGTATGGTGCTTTCTCTAGACACATCATCAGCTTTTGTAATTTCATTGCTACTGGCTTCATCTTTTAGGCTTTCAGTTGTGACAGCTGATTTTTCTTCTTCCTTTTGCTTAAATGATAAAGGCACAGTGCAATGCTCAGTGCTAACGAGCTCATCCTCCTTTTGAAGCTCTCTTTGAAAAATGAGTTCAGTTTTTTCAGAGGCTGTTTTCCCTGTACCACTCATTGGATCCTGAGTGTCATTTCCATGCACATATTCCCTCGAAGGCTCTTTAGGCTTTGGTACCAGAAAGAGATTCGGAGGGTTAGAAGGCAACTCTGACATTAAAGTACAGGCTTCTGATTGCTCCCCTTTGCTTCCAGATAGAGCTGGATTTGTCTCATTCTCTTTAGCTGTTGTGACAGCCCCTGTCTGTAGATTGCCAACTTCACTGAGCTCAGTAAAGCCCTGAGCATCCACATTTGCTCCAAATTTTTCACCGTCTGAGCCTCCTGTTGCTGGATAATTTAGGATTAGGGTTTCCTTTTTCATTAGCAGACCCTCTCCACCATCTGTGTCCTGTCTACCTTGCTGCATTACAAGCTGTGCCTGACCTACTTCCAAAACTCCTTGCTCCTGCTTGGCCTCCTGAGCAGTAAAATAATCTCCTGCTTCTTTACCCTGGGGGAAGGTGCTGACATGTGGTTCCCTCATGCCACCCAGCTGTTCCCTCTGCCATAGCAATCCTAATTCACTCCAACTCCTTTGTGCAGTTCCTGGCATTTCTGTGATTGCTGCAGGAGGGCTGGGCTCCAGGCTGGGCTTTCTGGGATCATTCTCTCCATTTTTCATAGAAGTGGCAGCAATGATGTCACAGTGTGGGCCTCTGTCCTCAGCTTGTGCTATTCCCTCTTCTTTGTCACTCGTGGGACATGGTGATGGCACTGCTTCAGTGCAGTCTGAGGTTGGGAACTTGTCACTTCTGCTTGTAAGGTCTGCTGTGACAGGTTCTTTGGCACAGTCTGCTAAAGGCACTGAAGCAGGCAGACTTCTCTCTCTTGCTTCTGCAGCCTGCTTTAAGAAATCAGAGCCTGTTTGTCCTCCATCTTCTTGCAAGATCCTGTTCTGTCCTGTCACCTCTGAAGACATCATGCTTGACTTTGGGTTGGGTAAATCTTCAGCACTGAAGCTACTGATGCCTTCATTACTGATGCTGCCAACAATGGAAATGTTTATTTGTTTTACGTCAATAAAGAAAAGGAAGCATAAAAAGAATTATGAAGAAGTAAAGTATGGAGAATAAAAACAATTTGTGCCACTGATGTTCCAAAGCCATGCAGGACATGCACTGAGAAGCTGATAATCTGTTTTCAGGAGCTAAACCATCAGACACACATTGCAGTGATCTAAATGCTCATTACTCTGGAAAACAAGTCCCCAGTCTAACTTGACAGCCACCTTGCTCCTGGCACACCATGTTCATGACATGCATTTTCACCATTCCAAAATCTGCCTTAGCTAAGTGTGAGGAGAGGCAATGCCCACCTAACAAACTAAGGAGAAACATAGGGAAAAAAGTGACAAAAAAACCCCCCAGAACAACACAAGGAGGGTTTTAATTTCTGCTTCTACAAGATTACTTCATGCAAAGCTGCAGGCTGTGCAGTCCGGAGGAACTGTTGTTATCTGGCTATACTTTTATTGTGTAGCAGAGGATTAAGAAGGGCCCATCTGTTGAATATTTTCCCCAACTAATCAGCACAGTTGATTCTCACCAAAAGGTCAAAGGTCCATCTCAGCCCAATGACACACACCCTCTGAGGTCATTTTATTGCAATGTTTGATTTCAGTGCATCTAAGCTGTGACCCTTTTTATGATTTCTCTCCCCACCCATTAAAGAGAAGAGAGATTAAATGGAAGCAGAGATGATGTGGGTGCATTAACTGGAAAGAAGGAGGAGTTATTTTGAATTTTGTGCACATGCACTCTGTGGACCTCAGTCCCATACCTACTTTTGGTGGTGATGGAATAGGTTAAACCTTGTTGTTTCCCTCACCTCCCCTGGGAAGCTTGGGTATATTTTCACTGCCTTTGGGAACATGGAGTAAAATAACATTTCAAAACTGAACATAAAATTGCACCTGGGAGCAAGGGGCATCATTTACTTGACACAAAATGATACAATTCCCACCCAAAGAGAGATCCACAGAAAACACACTGTCAAATACTCAGAGCTCAGGGTGCTGGATGTGTGCTCCAGTTCTGTAGCTTCATGGAGAGAGAACAGGTACATGATGAGCCCATCACTGGGGTTTTCTCCCAGCTCAGCAGTAACAGGCTGCATTTCAGAGCTTCAAAGTGCCCAGCAGGCTGGAGCTACACAAGATGCTTAAAGCATCTTCTGTAAGGCCAAGCATTTATTGACTCTTAAGTCTCCAGGAAGCTGTTAAGCCTCTCTCCCTTTCTCTGCCTGAGTTTTACACACAAAACACCCAACGGAGAAATGAGTCAGTGAGCAGCCCTCATTAGGTCTGTGTTTAGACCAACACTGCCCCTTCAGCAACCCTGGAAACAGCCCTGAAGCCCCACACTTGGGCTGTGCACACAAGATGCACTTCCAGGGGGGGTCAAAACCCCTCCTTATACTGAGGACTGCCCAAAGCAATGATTTACTTATGAGTGGGCTGCATGTAAAACTCAATGGGAGCCTGATAAGACCCTAAAACCCTTCCTCAGAGTCACTACAATGGAAAATTAACTTGTCTTTAGAGAGCTATTGAAAGTTGCCAAGGTTTAGGCTAAGACTCAAATCTAAGGAGCATATCTATATTTTACAATTAATTCATAATTTGTACATTGAATTTATAACACTAATACATTTTAAACTTCTTAAAAATTTTTTTTAAACTTTTATATATTCTTTTGCCCAAAAGTGAAAACACCTATCCCTAAAAGACACTGGGAACACCAGAGGTGGCACTGCAGTATCTGGTGTTTGTTGGGTCACTGACAACATAGGATGGGACATGAACATACAACAGGAAGATGTCAACAGGCTTTCCCTAAGGAAGGAATAGACTTTATAATTTAACATTAAGCTTACAGTCAGGGACTCCAAATTGGGGAGGGAATGGAAAAGAAGGAGTCAATTACTGTTCCAGCTTTTTGTTTTTGTTGCAGGTTTATCTTCTTACTGATTAAATTGCTCCTTAGCAGTTGTGTGAGCTCAGCCTGGAAGCATCTTCCTGTCAGAAACCTGATCTTCAGGGGAAAACCAAACGTGGGTGCCTGGGGGAGGGGATTGTGTGTGTGGGATGCCCTCAAACCTCTGTGAAACTGAATGTTGGAAAAAGTAGAAAGCACCACCTACAATTACTGTTTCTTTTTATCTCTTATGTTTGACTTCTGATTCTCCTTGTTAATCCCATTTATCAACTGAGTTAGGAAAAGCATTATGGTAAGAAACCTGGGATTTGAACCTCAGTATGGATAATCATACAGACCATGATTCCATATTTGCATACCACAGGTTTCAACTGACTGAAATTTCTGTAAGATCTTTACAGATGTAACTTCTTTCTTACATTAGACTCCTATTTGCAGCTATTAAATAAGAAACAGTTCCAAGCATGTCTGAAGTGGTTGTTTCCTTGAATATAACTGCTAAACCCATGAACTGCCTACTGCTTGATGGTGGTAGCAGTGTAAAGAGCCATAGCAGTGAACCTCTGGCTCAGGAGGTTCAAGGGCAGACAACAGCCCTGTGAACCAAGATATTCAGCATTAGGAAACCACAAAAAACATTTTTTCCAGTGTTTGATAATGCTGAAAGTTGTTAATTTTATTTAGGAGTAGGTGAAGGAATGGGGACAGCTTTGTAATTAATGAATGCTGAACAAAATTGAAATGACAGTGCTGGCACATGCCACTTAAACTATCACTTTTAGAATGAAATAGTAGACATTCATCATCTGAGCTACTTCAGCTTGTCCAGGACGTAACACAGAATAGAAAGGTTCAAGTTTCCAATCATAAGACATGTCCAGACTGACCTATCTCACTATTATCATTTATGTTTTTCCTTCTGATCTAGGTAACACAGACAACAAGCTAAAGAACATATCCTATTCCTTTTTATTTTTTGTAATCTTACTTTTCTGTCTGCAAGACATGGCTGGGTTTAGACAAACATCTGCTGGGAATAACTTAAGCACAGCTGATCCTGCTTTACAGCAGAAGGATGGAATAGATGACCTCTTCAGGTCACACCTAGTCCCATTATCTTCCACTCTTTTTAAAGGGAATCACACTACAGGGAAATGACACCACATGCTGAAGATAATTCCTCAGAGTAAAAGCCTATCTACACAAAGATCTATAATTACACAAAGATTAATAATTACCTGTAGGGAATATGTATTTTCAGACAACCCTTTCAATATGATCAAGATAAAGCTAAAAAAACCCTAATAGTTGTTTGTTTGTTGTTGGGGTTTTTGTTTGTTTGTGGGTTTTTTTTTTTTTTTGTTGTTGTTGTTGGTTTGGGCTTTTTTTTTTTTTAAATATAGGAATATAAAATGTGTTCTGTTTTGTGGTTTCATGGTCTCTTTGTTTGTAGTCTGTACTAGCTTGATGTTAAGGGGAAATGTAGGGTAACATATAAAACAATTCATGCAAATGACAAAGCATGAAAGGGCATTAAACTTCTTCCTAGTTCACATAGAGCTTAGGGCAGAAAGAGTAATTTTATGAGGAATAATTGCTGCACATAACTGATGATCTGTTAAAAAGAAAATGCAGTCATGCAAAGCCCTAGGTGGATATGTAACTTGAAATAAGCAATTGTCCCACTGCACTCAAGGATTATCAAAGGGAACTTTTCCCTTGCCTTAGAATTTAAGCACACAATTAAGGATTTGTAACTTAGAGGCTTTAACATACTGACCAAATAAATGCTATCCTTCTAGTTACAACATCAAATAACAATTAGCTAAATATTTAGATGTCTAAAGTGTTTTGGATAAATAATTACTAAGAAATTGCTTGTCTGGGAGCATACTGCAAATTTACTGATTGATTTTTAACACCTGGAGTTACCTCTTCCACCTTCAGAATATGTTGTGGCAAGTTCAAATTATCCTGGAACAACTTCAGAGCTCTTGCCCAGTTAATTAGGACAGCACTGCCTGGTTTGTGTTCAGGGTGTGAGGCTGTAAAGGATTTTTAGAAACTGATGACTTGGGGTGCATCTACCATGAATACTTCTGGACTAAGAGCCATACCCAGTCTATCACCTGTTAATACTTGATTTTGCACCTCCCATTACTCTGTTTTCCCATCCACAACAAAGGCAAAGGAACAGAAGATAAACCCACCAGTAGTTAGAGAAAAGCTGCCTGGTGTTTATTATCTGAAAGGGAGGTGTGGGGTGGAGTGGTGGGGAGTAGAGATAGCCAAAGGTATTAAACCTACTTGATAAGCAACAAGACATGATGATCCAGCAAACAGAAAATAGATAATTGAAAGTTTTCTTGTCTTATTTCTTGCCTTCTGTAACACCCAGTAGTTGCTGGAAGGGCAGGCAGCCTTTCCAACTCTGTCACACTTGGGAGGGAAAAACACTCAGTGCTGAAGCCTATGAAACCCAGAGGTCCCATATGGTTATTGCTATCCACGCTGATGTAACTCAGAGCCTGAGTGATTACATTCCCAGGAGGATGAAATCTGAGGATGAATTTAGAAAGCACTAATGGGAACAAATGCACAGCCAGCTCTGCAACCATGGCACACACAGAGCTGCTTCTCAAATGTTTCTGTTCTCTCCCCCTTGACACAGGAGAGATCAGCATCAACATTTTGAGTTTATGCATGGTACTGAGAGGCTTGATATATTTTAAAGAATTCTATACTTTAATCTGACTCTAAGAGGCATCAAAAGTTAATTAGGAACATGGAAATAATTCCCACATTCCCTTTAAAAAACAAAAAGTCAGAATTTTAGAGGCAGAGCATGTCACTATTTGAACTTTTCAGTGTCAACAAACACATGAGAAATCCATCATCACTAAAGAACTGTGAACAGCAGCCAGCTCCCCTCACCCTCCCTGTTTTCTAAGCTTTCAGGAAAAAGTGAAGCAGGAATAATGATCTATATGATCCCCCTGGGAACTGTCCTTCCCTTCTGCCCCCACCCCGAGTCACTTTTCACCTCCTTATTCCACACACAGAATAAAATGCAGGGCCTGCAATATTTTCAGTCTAATCAAACTGAATTATTCTAACATTAAAGAAGCAGCTGCAGTGCTGCTGCAGCAAACAAAGATGGCCAGATCTTCAGCTCCAATTCCACAGCATGCTCCTGGTCTCCACCTGAGATATCTGGAGAGCCAGCAGGAAGTATGGCACTGAATGGATGATCCCAGAGGATGCCTGGAAGCTTCAGCTTGTCACTCTGCAGCACCTCTGTGGGTTCCATGGGATCTGTGTGCAGCAATCCAGGTGGGAAAGCACCCAAGTTCATCCAGGAGGAGAGCTTATTCCCCTGAACTACTTCTGGGTGTGTACCTTTTCCATTGCTGCATCTGCTTCTTCCTAAACTTGCAGGAAAAAATTGCCTCTCTAGGGCAGACTTGTCCAGCTTCTCCACTGTGTGTGCACCAGGAGAAAGGCATGGTTGGACTTCATGCAGACACCAGTGCAAAAGCCTGAGGCTTGGTAACTATTCCAGTGCTTTAACACTTTTATTTCATAATGAAATTTCACAGACTGATGCTGGTGGTGTTATTATTTGGTGAGAAACAGGTAGAAAAAAAATGGATTGAAACAGTGTTTTAAAAAAAAAAGAAAGAGTAATACACATTTTGAGTGCCAAAACATAAGGATTTAAAAGTGACTGAAACAATTTCTGAGAATTTGTGGAGGATGGAAGAAAGCCACCCAGAGGACTGGATTAATATGCATGTGGTAGTTTTCCAGACAGGTACCCCATTTGAAGGTAGCAGTTTATACCCTTTTAAGACTGTAAGAGTTCACTTCAGGGTGGAAAAGATGCATTCAAAGCAGCACATGGGAATGAGTTAAAAATAAATAGCCTGGAATCTGAAACTTCAAGGATTTTCCGTGTATTGTCTTCATTTCTATTTTGGCAGGATATAACTCAGGAGCCACCCTAAACAGACATATGCCAGCAGTCAGGGGTAAAGCTAAATAAAAAGTAATTGCCTGAGCTCCTGCCCCATCTAATACCTCTCCTGAAACCAGAATCTTGTGAATCCCTTCAAGATGAATCATCTGTTCACCTCACAGAAGTTCTAATTTCACATGCTGGAGTGTAAAGCTGTTGTAGCCAGCTAGAATACAAACCAAAGTGTTCTTGGTACTCACATTTTGAAAAGGAACCCCAAAAGAGCAGCAGCTATGTCATTGTTAAGCAATACATTTAAAAAAGAAGAAGAAGAAGAAGAAGAAGAAGAAGAAGAAGAAGAAGAAGAAGAAGAAGAAGAAGAAGAGAAGAAGAAGAAGAAGAAGAAGAAGAAGAAGAAGAAGAAGAAGAAGAAGAAGAAGAAGAAGAAGAAGAAGAAGAAGAAGAAGAAGAAGAAGAAGAAGAAGAAGAAGAAGAAGAAGAAGAAGAAGAAGAAGAAGAAGAAGAAGAAGAAGAAGAAGAAGAAGAAGAAGAAGAAGAAGAAGAAGAAGAAGAAGAAGAAGAAGAAGAAGAAGAAGAAGAAGAAGAAGAAGACTGTACTTGCTGCAGCCAAACCACAAACATTCAAAAGCCAAGATAAGAGAACCCACCCCATAGTCTCTGTTACTACTGCTGGACCATTCTAACACCAGTTTGGACAGCTTGATGTACCGGGTGGGTGACAAGAGTAGCCTTGTGTTAATCAGCTGTACTCAGTCCATTGTTCCAGACCACATTAGTGGGTAACTACTCACTCCTTCAGCTTACACAGTCTTCCAAAAGGCCACATGCAAGATTTGCTGATGCTGAAATAAACCATCACTCAGTGCACCTCAGCTCTCATGGTTGTTATGTTTTCATTCATGCTTAATACTCCTATCCCTGCTTACAGATTGGACCTGAATTTGTGCCTCCACTAAAAGTCAGACCCCCAGGAGAAAATTATCTGGCCCACTTCTTTGTTGGATGACTTTTGGCTTTATATCAGATTCTGTTATCCAGTGATCTCTACCACTGCTACAGGAGGAAGAAGATGTTTGCTACTTTGAGATTAAAAAAAAAAAAAAAATCAGTATTTTGAAGAGCTGCTCTCTTGAGTCCTACAGTGTGCTAAAACACAGCAGATTTTGACAAAGCATAGCATGGATGCAATCATTTGGGGGCTGAATTCTGCTACACCAAAGTCACCAAACAAATGAAAGAGCAGAACTTGTTTGTAAATTTTGCAACATATTTAGCAGACTTCTGCATTTTCAAAGGAGATTCCACCAGTAAGACAGGACATTGCTTATTGTATTAAAAGCCACAGTGAGGTCTTCAGCCAAGACCATGGAGCTTTGTTTGCCACACCATTTTTGATGGCAGGACTGCCCAGCCTTGCTCACCAGATGCAGATACAAAGTTCCAACAATGAAGATGCAAGACTAACAAGAAATGCTACAAATCTCCAGTCAAATATGCAGGTGATGAGGCCCTGAGAAGTTTACCACATCCTTCCAGTTCCTGTAGTGCTACTTTCTGCCATCCTTAATAGCACTGAAGAATCCCTTAGCTCTGCAAGTAGTCCTATGTATTTAATCAGGTGAATTTAAAGGCAGTTAGAAGAGTGCAATGCTGACAAGTATTAGTGGAGTTGGTACTTTTTAGTAGGGTTGTTACTCAAAGCTGAGCATGGCCTTTTTCAATTGTGCACAGTTACATCTTCCTTCCCAATCCCCTATGACTACAGAAGACTCTTCAGAATTTCTCTGTCTCAAAGAGAAGTTTATTAGTGTGAGCAAAAAGCATAGGAAGGTTAGGTCAAGGGTTACTACAACAGCTGGAGTCATTTTATAGCTTTGCAGTGAGGTGAGAAAGTCAGTTTGGTAAACAGTAAGTAGCCCTGTTTTATCAGGTTTATTATTTCATTACCACCCTTCATGATGATGGATTTTGAAAATTAGTTACACAGGAAGAGAAATTTAATGAGCAGCCCTCGACCATCAACAGCAGTAGGGCTTCTATTCTAGTCACAGGAAGAAACTTCATTTCTTACCTTGGAGGTCCTGGAACTGATGGGGATTTGCTCTCAGACAGTTGCACAGTGGCAGGAAGAAGATCTGAGCTGTCCTGACCTCCAGATCTTTCTATGCTGTTTTCCTGAGGGCTCCTTTTCAAAGTGTTCCCACTCCCAGGAGGCTGGCCTAATTCTGAGTCTTGTGGAGAGCTCTAGAATGAAAAAAAGAATAATTAAATAGTGACTGCTGCTTTAGAGAATACCTAAGCTTAAGGAGTTTTCTTCTGGCCAGGAATGGACAACTTCTGTGATAGATTTCACTGCTTTGATGGAACTTGGAGGTTCCCAACACAGGCCTTTTGTTTTCTTAACAACAAGAAAACAGAAGGCAGTGGTTGAGCCAAAAATTAATACTAGGAAAAGAAGAATGCAGCAATTGTTCTAAAGCAGCCAAGGCCTTTACTGACCCAAAGAGGGTATCACCTTCTCTTTTCCCAAACCTGGCAAATACTTCCTTGCTATGCAAGTTTTAGCTGAGAAAGGATGGGAAGAGGCTGTAAACTCTGACATTCATAACACTAGCAGGATCTTCAGAGTCAAGTCAGACATAATGCCAACACCAGTGAAGGCTCAGTACTTGACTCAGGTCCAGATTCTTTACCTTCTACTTCAACAAAGCTCAGAGTGCCCCTGCACAGAAATGCAGAGCCTGATTCTGCACCATGCTACAGAAATCCTATTACACAAATGTAGTAAAGCTGCATCACCTCTGCTCAGAGGTAAATATTTACCCTGAATCTTCACTGGGACATGCCTTTAAATAGGTGGGTTTTTTGTTTTGTTTTATTTTCTTTTATTTAGCATTGTTTCTATTGCAATTTTTTTTCTTTTTCTCCAGGGGGGAAGAGAATCCATCCCTGATCTGCCTGGAAATCCCTGGGGCTCTACAGCACTCCTGTGGGGCTGCTTACAACAGGTAGTAGCATCTTCCTCCTGATATTGTTTTGGGTTTTGGTTGGTTTTTGTTTGTTTGTTTTTGGCAGAATTATCTTTAGAAGACAAAGAAGAAATACTAAGTAGCCAAGGATGTTCTTCAAGTACAACAAAAGGAGAGAAACAATTAAGTGTAAAGCAAAAAAGATGTCTGAATGGAGAAGCTCCATTTCAAATCTTCTGGCATTTCAAGGAACAGTGAAAGAAAAGTAAAACTGCTTCATCAGATCACCCTCAACATCCAGTCACTGTTGGTTTCATTTTCAATTGTAAAAAGCCTAAAGCATATTTACTGTAAAAAGACACATAAACAGACATTCTGATGAACCATTCCAGAATAATCTCACAGATGAAAAGCACAGTACACAATTCCAACTAAGTTCTTAGGTTTTTTCACTCTCCATTTTTAGGTTTATTTTGTTAGAGAAGCAGCCAATAAATTGTAGAAAGCCCTTTACTGTGTCCAGTTCTGGGCCCCTCAGCTCAGGAAGGAGATTGAGGTGCTGGAGCAGGTCCAAAGGAGGCAACTGGGCTGATGAAGGGACTCAAGCACAGATCCTATGAGGAGAGGCTGAGGGAGCTGGGGGTGTTGAGGCTGGAGAAGAGGAGGCTCAGGGGAGACCTCATCACTCTCTACAACTCCCTGAAAGGAGGTTGGAGCCAGGGGGGGTTGGGCTCTTTTCCCAGGCAACTCTCAGCAAGACAAGAGGGCAGGGTCTCAAGTTGTGCCAGGGGTGGTTTAGGTTGGAGATTAGAAAGAATTTCTTTCTGGAGAGGGTGATCAGGCATTGGAATGGGCTGCCCAGGGAAGTAGTGGATTCTCCGTGTCTGGAGATATTTCAAAAGAGCCTGGATGTGGCACTCAGTGCCATGGGCTGGGAACTGCAGCGGGAGTGGATCAAGGGTTGGACTTGATGATCTCTGAGGTCCCTTCCAACCCAGCCAATTCTATGATTCTATGACTCTATGACAATCCTCTGTGTGAATGGGATGTGCTCTCTCACAACCAAAAGCTTCTTGAGATCAGAGCCAGGAATGGGAGACACCCAGTGGACAAGTCCATGTAATCAGGAATTGGAAAGGTCAGGGCAGACTGAAAATATAAAAAGACTTCCTTTAGACTTAAGGGAAATTTGATTAACTCTCATATCCTCTGTCTTTCCCTGGAGGAACCTTCCCTTCACTACAGCTTTGTTTGCAGAAGTCTCCTTTATCTCACTGTTCCTCTGGGACAGACCAAAGCTTCATGATTATGGAGCATTTACCCAGCATGTGCTGACATCTGACATTTGGAATATTTATCTAAATATATATGTTGGCCCCAAAACCACAGTATATTGCAAAAAAAAAATATACTAGAACATCAAGATAATCATGGAAATTTGTTTCTTCCAGCTAGAAAAAAAACCCAAACAACAACAAAACCAGAATTTAGTTACCTTGCAGGGTTCTGGTTTGGTTTTGGTGCTATGTTTGGGCAGTCTTGCTTCTGTTTGCATGAGAAAGCTTGCCCTGAGAACTTATTTCAGCATGCACACGTGTGCAAAGAGAAAGAACTATGAAAAAATGTGTTATAAAATGAATTATCATAATTAGGAACTTACAGCTCATCTCCAGCTATCTCTAAGGAACTTCTATTGACCACAGAAAAACCTGACTCTTTTTCTTCCAGTTCCCAACACAACTAAATTTAAATTACATTAAAATAATCTGTGCAACACAGCTGCTGTTGGGGCAGAGAGGAGTTTGAATAGTTGATGCCCTATTTTCTCTCTCTCCAGACTGTCAGGTGTTGAAATGATCAAAAAGCAAAGTTTCCCTCTTCCCTAGTCAGGCAAGAGCACTCAAAGCTTGAGAAGTGTATTTGCAAATGGAGCTCAAAGGAAGATTTTAACAATAATCTTAAATCTTAATGTAGATATTTCAACATCAAAGGAATGACAAATATTCCAAGATATAGGGAAGCTTTATGTATTGGTCTTCTACATTTAATGTATTAATTTAATCATCACAAAAGAACATGCTCTGTGAATGGATTCCAGCCAGCAGAAAAACATTTTATTTCTTGATCAAGTTTTTCAAATTTCAGCCAGCTATGCAAATCAGGTGTTGAACCAGCTTTCCAGAGCCTGCTTTTTAATTTTTAATTAATATCTGTGAAAACAATTAATTAGAAAGACTGTTTTCTTCAAAAGTGTAATCAGAAAGTTGCTGTTAAATAAATTACTTTTGAAGTTTCAACACATACACAGAGAAGCTTGCAGCTAAATTTGCTCAATATTCATTTCAAATGTAGCATCCTCCTTTTCAAAAGGATTCTGAGATTATAAAAAGTTACTCAATTAAAAGACTTAATGAAATAATGATATTAAAAATCAGAATGCAGAGGTTCTCAGCAGGTTTTTTTTAAGTTAATTAAAAAACCCCAACAACAAACAAACCAGTTTGTCACAGAGAATACACAAACAGATGGAAAACCAAAGTCTACACTTTTTTTCTTTTAAGCCGGCAAATTATTCAAATGACTAAAACTGATTCTGCTGAAATATGAAATGTAATTTCCATTAAACCTCTCCAAAAGCACTGGACTCAGCAAGACACCAAGTCAGTCTACGAGATCCCTTTATCCCGACCATACAGCAGCTTTGAACAGGAGCTTAAGAGTTTTAAAAAAAACAGAGAGAGAACTCCATTACCACTATAGCCAGAGGGATTATGTGCACTGCTGTACTCTGCCTGAAGTTATCATACCAGAAAGAAATCCCTTCAGTGCTGCATGGGAGCCTCTTCACAGCACAGCTCCCAAAACACTGACTCTCCCCTTCCCTAGCAACAGCATCAGGCACCACCACAGCCCTGGGTTACAGCCATTCCAGAAGCTTCCCAACAGGCTCCTGATCCCAAAGCACACAATGGGGCTGGTTTTAAAGCCCAGCATTCCCACTCCAAGCCCTCCCATCAGGCAAATTTCCTTTGATTTCCCCTTTTTCCTTTCTCTCCCTAAAAGTTGTTGCCTTTTACATCTGCCCCCTGCAACATTCCTCCATTAAACACACATCCTTTTATAGGAGTTCCTGGAACATGCCATAGCTCTGACTAGCTGAAAACAATCCTTAAAGACTTACATTAAGTTTCCATTCCCACCAAATCCCTCTGGTTATTGAGGAGGAAGCTGGAACAAGCTTTTAGAAGTCCCAATCAATAAACCAGAACTTACCCTTTATTTTCCTCCATTCCTTCCATTACAAACTGGGGGCCGAGGGGTTTAATAGAATTTTTTTTTTAATTATTTTTCTTTTTAAATCTCCCTGCTGGCAGTGTGGGTTGTTCCCTCCCAGCCACCACCTCCTGTGTGGGGACAGGGATCAGGTGGTGAACGTTGGGACACGGAGCAAAGGTTGGTCCTGCAGCACCCGGGCTCCACTTTCCCATTAACCACATCAGGAGGAGGGACACATGGGTCCTACCCAGGGGCAGCAGTCACACAAATCCTCTTCTCAACACAGGGGTGGCCAAACAAGCTGGGATCAAACAGAGAAGGGTGCCCATGATGCTCTTTGGAAAGGTTTTCCTGTAATGTTCTGCAGAGATTGCTCCTTTTGTTGCAGGAGGCTGCAGGGGAAGGGGTGGAAAAGTTGCCCACCCACAGCTTGAATCAATAAGCTGTTCCTCATTGGGTTTTATTGGACTTCAGCATTTAAGCCATTCCTCCAAAATGGAATGGAGATGCCAGAAAATGTCTTGCTGCCATACTTAGAATAATTAGGTTAACAGTTCCTGAGGGACTCTGCCCAATACCATGATACCTACTGAAAATCAACAGCAAGGAATCATCAATGACCCCATCAGTACCAGAAAAGTGGAGAGGAGAAGAGTTTCAAAGAAAGCCAATGGCATCCTGGCCTGTATCCGGAACAGCATTGCCAGCAGGTCCAAGGAAGTGATTCTGCCCCTGTACTCAGCCCTCGTGAGGCCATACCTTGAGTACTGTGTCCAGTTCTGGGCCCCCCAGTTCAGGAAGGATATCGAGGTCCTGGAGCAGGTCCAAAGGAGGGCAACCAGGCTGGTGAAGGGACTCGAGCATAGACCCTACGAGGAGAGGCTGAGGGAGCTGGGGGTGTTCAGCCTAAAGAAGAGGCGGCTCAGGGGAGACCTCATTGCTGTCTACAACTACCTGAAAGGAGGGTGTAGCCAGGTGGGGGTTGGGCTCTTTTACCAAACGACTTTCAACAAGACAAGAGGGCATGGACTTAAGTTGTGCCAGGGGAAGTTTAGGTTAGATATTAGAAAGAATTTCTTTACGGAAAGAGTGATCCGTCATTGGAATGGGCTGCCCACTGAAGTGGTGGATTCTCCGTCCCTGGAGATATTTAAAAAAAGACTGGATGTGGCACTCAGTGCCATGGTCTAGCAACCGCAACGGTGGTTCAAGGGTTGGACTCGATGATCTCTGAGGTCCCTTCCAACCCGGCTAATTCTGTGATTCTATGATTCTATGATTCTATGATTCTATGAAAAGTGCTGTTGGAATTTTTTTAACAAGAAGGCTTTAGGAGCTATCTTTAGCTCTTCTGGTTTGTTTGGGGTTTTGGGTGGGTTTTTTTTGGTTTTTCTGGGGGGGGTTGGGTTTGTTTTGGTTTGGTTTTTTGTTTTTTGGAGAAATGGTACCAAAACAAGTAAAAATGATGAGTAAAAATGAGAACATTCCAATCAAATCAGCAAAGTCTGGCCAGCAGAATTGCTCACCACTCCAGTGTCACATTGATACCTGGCATATTTGACCTACCTTGAATTCTCTGCTGGTCAACAGCTGGAGAATTACACTAAAACTTGGTTTTGTCACATCACAAGGGAGCTAAATTCTGATTTTAATAAACAGCTTGTGCAACAATCTGTATTATTCAGTGCCTGACCCCTGTTGAGAGTGGAGAACAGCAGTTTAGTGATGACCATCTTAACCACTTCTTGGTTTTTATGCCCAAATATCACAACTACTTAATCAGATGGATGTAATTATGACATGATCAGATGTGTAACTTAAAGGACTCGTTGCTTAAAGGAGATTCCATATAAAATTTTGCAGAGACAGTTGATCTTTTTTTTCTTTTTCATCAGTAATTTGGTGCAATTTGCTGTTGCTTCTGGCTTGGTTTATTTGTCTCTCAGAGGAGCAAAATTTTTCCAATTGAAATCCTCAAAGGGACAGGAATGCAAAAACTGGCCTTTGGTGGAAGTCTCATTTAATCTCCTTCTTACAAACAGAAGAAGCAAAGTATCATACAATAACAATGGTATTTGAAAAATTCTGGTTATAACATCCTGTTTTAAGTACCTATGACTTTTTTTAGAGATTGCTTTCTCTCCTGAGAAGCACCTGCTGAAATGACTCTAGCTGTGAATGTAAAAATAAACACTTTTTTATGTATAATTTATAAATAGTCACCATCTTTTCCTCGGCTTAGCATTCCTCACAGTACACACAACTTCCTCTTGGCTACAGCAAGAGCAATTCAAATCTTCAGGCTTCATTGTTCATGTTCAGGGCCCTTCCAATCCACTGAGGGCATTAAATGTTTGTCTTCATAGAATCACAGAATTAGCCGGGTTGGAAGGGACCTCAGAGATCATCTAGTCCAACCCTTGACCCACCGGAGCAGTTGCTAGACCATGGCACTGAGTGCCACATCCAGTCTTTTTTTAAATGTCTCCAGGGACGGAGAATCTACCACCTCACCGGGCAGTCCATTCCATAGCCTAATCACCCTCTCCGTGAAGAAATTCTTTCTAATATCTAACCTAAACCTCCCCTGGCACAACTTAAGACTGTGTCCTCTTGTCTTGTTGAAGGTCGTCTGTGAAAAGAGTCCAGTTCCCACCTCGCTACAGCCTCCTTTCAGGGAGTTGTAGACAGCAATGAGGTCTCCCCTGAGCCTCCTCTTCTTCAGGCTGAACAGCCCCAGCTCTCTCAGCCTCTCCTCATAGGGCCTGTGCTCGAGTCCCTTCACCAGCCTGGTTGCCCTCCTTTGGACCTGTTCCAGGACCTCTACATCCTTCTTAAACTGAGGGGCCCAGAACTGGACACAGTACTCGAGGTGTGGCCTCACCAGGGCTGAGCACAGGGGCAGAATCCCTTCCCTGGACCTGCTGGTGACGCTGTTCCTGATCCAGGCCAGGATGCCATTGGCCTTCTTGGCCACCTGGGCACACTGCTGGCTCATGTTCAGTTTCTTGTCAATCCAGACTCCCAGGTCCCTTTCTGCCTGGCTGCTCTCCAGCCACTCTGTGCCCAGCCTGGAGCTCCCCATGGGGTTGTTGTGGCCAAAGTGCAGGACCCGGCACTTGGCCTTGTTGAACCTCATCCCGTTGGAATCGGCCCAGCTCTCTAGTCTGTCCAGGTCCCTCTGCAGAGCCCTCCTGCCTTCGAGTTGGTCCACACTTCCTCCCAGCTTGGTGTCATCTGCGAATTTGCTGATGATGGACTCAATCCCTTCATCTAAGTCGTCAATAAAGATATTAAACAGAACTGGGCCCAATACTGATCCCTGGGGGACACCACTAGTGACCGGCCGCCATTTTGATGCAGCCCCGTTCACCACCACTCTCTGGGCCCGGCCCTCCAGCCAGTTCCTAACCCAGCACAGGGTGCTCCTGTCCAAGCTGTGGGCTGACAGCTTTTTCAGGAGAATGCTATGGGGGACGGTGTCAAAGGCTTTGCTGAAATCCAGGTAGACCACATCCACCGCCTTCCCCTCATCCACCAGACGGGTCACCTGATCATAAAAGGAGATCAGGTTGGTCAGGCAGGACCTGCCCTTCCTAAACCCGTGCTGGCTGGGTCTGATCCCTTGCCCATCCTGCAGGTGCTGTGTGATTGCACTGAGGATGATCTGTTCCATGACCCTGCCAGGCACTGAGGTCAGGCTGACGGGCCTGTAGTTTCCCGGGTCCTCCTTCCGGCCCTTTTTGTGGATTGGCGTGACATTCGCCAACTTCCAGTCATCTGGGATGTCCCCCGTGAGCCAGGACTGTTGGTAGATGATAGAGAGAGGCTTGGCGAGCTCTTCTGCCAGCTCCCTCATCACTCTTGGGTGGATCCCATCCGGTCCCATAGACTTGTGGGGTCCAAGCAGCTCAAGAGGTCACTGACTGTGTCCTTCAATATTACAGGGGGGCTGTTTAGATTTTTATCACCTTCTATAGGCTCCAGAAGCCAGCTGTCAACAGGATAACCTGTCTTTCTGTTGAAAACTGAGGTAAAGAATGTGTTAAATACCTCAGCCTTTTCCTCATCTTTGATAACTATATTCCCACCCATGTCCAGTACAGAATGAATGTTTTCCTTGCCTCTTCTTTTGCTATTGATGTATCTGTAGAAGGATTTCTTATTGTCCTTCACAGAGGTAGCAAGATTCAGATCCTTGTAGTGCCAACATAAGTGTCCTCTCACCAACTTGCTGCTACATTTGAGCTGTTTGAATGTAGGTAGCAGGAGTCTGTGCTGGGCTAAATGAAGCTTAGCTACTGAACTGCCTTCATAGTTCTTGTTAACCAAATATTTCCATCTGTCCATGTGATACAGGTTCAGTAGGCAAAGGAAAATTCACAGTTATCCCTGTAGCTCCAGCATGTCTTGCTGCAGTTTATTTTCCTTTGTCCCTCTCCTAACAGGATAAAGACCTGGTGAGGACATACATTATTTCCTGAAAATGGCCAGTGAATGAGTTATAGCAAGAAAGAGAGAGAATCAAGTTGATGATCTTGGGAAAAAAACCTTTGCCACATAGCCTGCAATTTGCAGTCAATAGATTTTTAGCTAAAGCAGCTTTCAGGTGAGTGTTTCTTAGCAGCCTAACAATGAAACATTTGAGAAGATGCTGTTAGATTTCTATGAAATAAAATTGGGAAAATATACTCCAAGCTGGGTTCCAAATTCTGTTGGGCTTTCCAGCTGATAGTGTTCACTTGCCTAGAAATTTCTGGCTCCCTGTAGCTGTGGAAAATGTAGATCCAGCATTTTCACACTATTTCTCACTGGAGAAATGTAGTTAATAATTATAGAGGTTCTTTAAATATATAAAATATTTTTCCTTTTCATCTGTGGTGCTTGGGGAGATGATTTAGTGATTACAGTGACTCAGAACTTGATGTTCTTGAAGATTTTTTCCAACCTTGATGATTTTATGATACTATGATTCCACATACCCATAAATGCAGATTTCCCATTAGAAATGGACGTGGCTTTACAGACATGCAACCATTAATTAACCAGTAATTCAGAAGAGAAGGAATAGTCTCCCAACTTTCTTTCCACTGTGCTTTCAAATTAAGAACTCATCCCAGCTTTGAATCTTTTTTCTTCTTTCATCTTCCTCCATTCACAGGGAAGATGAGAAGTATAATTATTCATTGCAGTGAGAAGTGTCCCAGAATTTGCTGCATTTGCATAGGTGGATGTATAATTGTCTATAAACAGACCATGGACTTTTTGTGTAAGCTCAAAAATGACTTGATATTACTCACCAGAGAATATGGGATCAGTGGTAATCATCACTGGAAGTAAGCATATGGATATGTACAGTGGATGAAATGGAAGGAAAACTGAAAGAAAATAATCACTTAGGGAGTAAAAGTGGTGAATTGTGTGGACACAACAATCTCAAAGAAAAAACCGTGTAGGGTAAGAGGATACCTCATTAAAATGCTACAGGGGTAATTATTATGCAGAAAACTGAGAGGGTATTATTGCTCCCAACTGAATGTAAACAATGGAATGTGTACAGATGGGATTGCACTATTCAAAAAGTGTGTAAACACATGGCCTGAGCACCAGAATTTAGGGGGAATTTGCCCAGTCTGTGGGGAATCATCTGTGGGAATGCAGACTGAAGGCTGAGAAGCTGCTGACCTGCCCAGCTTATTCTCTGTCGATCCCCATAATGCTGGGACCTGGCAGATCCATGCCACTTAACTAGATCCATCATTTCCACAGGCATAAGGAAGCTGGAATATAGGGAAAGTAATCCTGCAGAATATTAACCCCAGAGTGCACAGCAGTCAGGTGTGTTCATAACAACTAAACAGAGAAACTCCAGCAGGAACTCAGTGTGATGCTTCAGACAGACTTGGCAGAAGTTATGGTCCCTCTGACAAGTGAGCCCGTGTTGCCTATTTTATGCATTTCACAGTAGGAAACAAACCAGGATAAAAAATATAAGCATGCATTAAAATATATGTTTAAAGGAAAATGATGTGGAAACACTGTTGGGGAAAAACCAGCTTTGTTTGGCTTATTCAGAAAACGAAGCAGCAAGGATAAAGCAAAATATATGGAAATAATTTCTGTGGTAACTGACTTTGAAATTCTCTCTTCAGCTGTGAAGTAAAATATGTGCCACTAGAATTTCAATTCAGCAGCAGTTTTCACCTTCAGAAAGCTTTACAATTACTTTGCAACTTTTCTAGAGTCACAAGAAAGATGACAGCTTTCCTCTGCCTCTATATGTACACTCCTCATATTCTTCTATATACTCTACTCTTCATGGGGAATATTGCTTTTCAAGGAAAATGCATCTTAAAAATCACTTATATTTAATTTGTCATAGCCCCAGCAAGCTGTGCCACTGAAAAAGACCCTTGCTTGGAGGCAAACTGTGCCATTCTGATAGGGCAGGGCACAAACCTAAAATATCCCAGCAGTTTGGACTTTGTGTACTGTTACAACAAACCAGAACATGGTTAGTGTATGTAAAACCATTTTGTTAAATATACTGCTGGCCCCAAGCATTGTCTAATGGCCCCAAGCTCATGTCTAATAAATTTAGATTATATTTTCCTCAGAGATGGGTCTTTACAAGACAGACTGGGTATTTACTTTTTCTCTAAGTGCTTAGTGCATTCTTCATAGTAGCACATTTATTCCACAGATCTTCCCTCTTCCTAAATGAGTTCTAAACTTAGCCCAGGCTCTCCCATCTGTAATGCAAACCATGTGTAGGGCTTCCAAATGACTCAGCTGAGAGCTGGAGCCCAGCACTGGTGTTCTCTGATTAATTTATAAACAAAAACAACTCATCTCATTTGGTACTGAGCACAAGAACAACACCCACTGGGCTATTTTAATTGTGTTAGAGTTGGGAGGAAAGGCAGCATGCAAAGGGGGTCAAGCAAAGGCTGTTCCTCTAAAGCATAGGTTGCTACTGAATTAAAAGAAAAAAAAAAGTTAAAAGAAACAAGATATTTGTTTTACAACTTGCTGACAACTTAAATATAGCTGCCTTGCACATTTGCACTCGATGTCAAAAAAACAAAACCCAGAAGCAGATGTATAAGAAAAATAACAGCCAAGCATGATGTTAACATTTTGAAATGTAAAGCATGCAAAGCAGTTTCATCATCCACAGCCTGCTGTGTTCCTGGGCTTGGTGGGATAAGGATGACTTTATTTGCATCAGGAGCTTCTGACTAAAAATGCACATATTTAAACATTTCAGGGGCTGTCTGAATATTGACTACATTCATTAAGTGATATATTTTTCAAGAGCTGTTCAGCAGTTTAAATGGCTTGTAAGATTTTATTACTACTTCTTTTTATTTCTCTTAATTATTGGGGGTTGGACTCGATGATCTTTCAAGGTCCCTTCCAACTCCTAACACTGGGTGATTCTGTGAATAGTGACTTATAAATTAATTTGGATTTCTAGCATTTATATGGCTTTTCTTTTCTTGGGGAGGCACGTGTGTGTTTTGTTTTCTTTACAGTATGAAAAGCAGGCCAGAATCTTACTCTCTGTGTTACAAAAGAAGAGCTTTTTATCACGTCTTAATAAATTCAATAACTTTTATACTACATCTCCTCAGCCTCAGAAGGACTCCTGAAGAGGTATTTTTGACTTCTAAAAACTTCCTATGTGGAGGTTATGCACAATGGAGAAGAAATGGTCATTACTTTGTTACAGGAAATAACATGTTCCTTTCTTCCCAATCCCTGAAGAGAAGTGGGACCAAACCTTGGGCTAACAATACAGCTAGGTCAGACAAACCAAGAATTATGGAAGATTTTTCTTCTAAATATCTTTATGAAAAATCTGTCTAAATTGTACAACTAATTCCCTTGAGGGGTCCACTTTGCAGTGCACAAGGTACAGCAGATCTGCTGAGACTTGAGATGGAAACCAAATGAACCCTTAAGCATTTTATCACCTGCCATAACATACAGAAGAAGAGAGGATGAAATGTGTCCTGGCATTTTAATTGTTGAAGCCATTGAATTACAACTTCTATTCAAGCTTATATCAACTTCTAATGTAGCTGCATACCTCTGGCCATAGGGTATGGGTTCCCTTTATTTTAAGTATTTAAAAATATATCATCAAACACCAACATGCATTGACAAATGCATTACATGCATGCATTACACCTCTTCTAGAAGAGGTGTAAATTCTGCTATCAGCACACACAAAATCATTCCTGAACAAGGAGCAGCTACTGTGTGTCAGCACTCTGAGGACACCTTACCCATTACCTGGCTCTCAGGGCCTCTCCCCACCCTGCCCATGGCCCAGGACCCCATTTCTGTTCCCATCATCCCCAGGGGGGTTGATGATCCTTGAGGTCCCTTCCTACCCAAACCATTCTGTGGTACTTTTCTGCTCCACCAGTCCTGCCCTGAAACACCACCAGCCTTGCTGAGCTGACCCATTTTGTCCTTTCTCTTTCTCCTGGGATGTGCCTGATGCCCAGGGCTGATCCAGGTACCTGCTCCCAGGTTGGGGATATGGGATGAACCAGTCCTGCTCACCCCATAAGGATCCTCCACAGCTTCTGTCCCCCAGGGAACACCCAAGTAGCAGTGTCATTGCCACAGGAAACAAAGCAACAAACACCAAGTCACCTCCAATTACTAGTAATGGCACTTAAATATGAGGGTAACTGGGAGCAGAAGATGAATGTGAGGTTAAGTGGCCTGTGAAAACAATGTCTGTAAGGTTTGCTGTAGGGCAATAGAGAAACAAAATGCAGTCACACTGTCACACTCACCTGATTTTCTGCATTACTGTTCTCATTGCCCATTTTGATGAGGATGTCCAGTATTGCACAGCAATTAAAGAAGGATCACTGCAAGAAAAGAAAAAGCTTTAAGCCTTCCATTAAAAAAAAAAAAATTAAAAAAAAATACCCAAATCAAAACCCCCACCCTGGATACTTTGGAGCAATGTCAACTCAGCCACCCTATCACCTACCCCTCCTGACATTCAGTCTTAGAAAGATTTTAAATCATAAAACAGAGAAAGAGAAGTTCTAAAGCTTTTATTCCATAATGTGTCTGCTGGTTTCCCTCCACTGCCTCCACTTATGCTTCAAGACACTCCTTGAAACTCTGCTTTGTGACTCTGTTTCTGGATTACCCCATGTCAGCTGAGCACAAAGGAATTTCTCTTCCCAAAGTTACTTTGGATGGGCAGCCCTATGAAAACCTGGTTGTTTTAACTGTATCCAAACCACTTGCATGTCTTGGAGTTTCTGAACCCAGCTGCGTGCTCAGGTTTTCAGAACCACAAAGTAAAACCTGAGATTTATTGTTACCAAAATGTTTTTCCATGTATGCCCTTAGCTTTAAGAAAGAGTAAATGGATTTTTCTCATCCTTACCACAGGAGTCATACCCTGCTTTCTAAGGCATTATTCTGTTTACAGTATCTGCCAGCCTTAATTCCTATTGGTTTTATATTAGTTAAATTGTAATTATTTGATTTAAAAAATATTTTTAGAACATTAGAACAGTGACCAGCAGTTCTAGAATTAATGTCTCCTTTGGCATCATTAATTTCTGGTTTTGATTAGGGTTTTTAGTTTTGGTTTGGGGTTTTTTTTGTTTGTTTTTTGTTTTTTTAAGGATAGCAAATAGTTCTTGTGCACAAGAGGAATTCACTTACAGACATTTACTTCTTGCCCTAAACATTTCAGTTTGGAGCTCAGGAATTTAAATTCACTGTATTTATTTTATTACTGGATAGGTGAAAACTGCTTTCATATATTTTTTCCCAAAGAATAAGACAGTGGTTTGTGGCACATGTCAAGAAAAACTCCATTAAAATCAGGCTGGAAAAGAAAGATTGTATTTTGTTAGCCAAAGAAACCATAGAAGCTTTTAAGGAATGTTATTACTTATTACTACAGAACACTTTTTTAAAGTTGAAAGATTCTTTTTCTTCACAGGAGGCTTGGAGACAGAGAGAGAGAGAGGTTCAGTACTGTGCTTTTAAGCTATGCTCTGTTTAAACTTTAGTGTCTTCAGGGGCTTTGTTGGTGCTTGAATTTGCTCCTGTTGAAATCACTGGGGCCAGGATTGCACTTGTAGTGATTAATGAACAACACGAGGTTTTATCTGCTGAGATTACTTCCAAATCCTCTACTACTTTTAAACAGCACTGAACTCAATGAAAGACTGGATTTAATACTTCCAAATTCACTATTCCCCAAGTACCAAGTGCTCCATCATGCAATAGTGTGCAACACAAATCTTTGCAGGCCCAGCTCAGTGAAATGTTCCAAGACAGCAGGTTAAGATTATATTTAAGTATCTATTGATGCAACCAAATATTCTCACACTGTCCAAGCAGTTACCTAAGGCTTCAATGCAAGGGAGAGGAATAATAACCTCCCTAGAGCAATGTCCTGCTCTCAACCAGCACATTTCCTTCAGAGTGAATTTCCAGACATTTCTCTTCCATGGACCTGATCAGCTTTTCCCTTCCCAGCTCTTTTTTTTGCTTCCACAGAGAATGTGTGAAAACATTTAGAGCTCTTAAAACTGGCTCTTCACAAACACTCACAGGAATCAGAGAAGCTGGGGAATTAATGAAGCTCTCCAAGTCCCCACATGGAGGTGTTTGGTAAATTAGGGTGGGGGCTTGTGTATCAGCTCTGAAAAAGGCAGAGTGTGCTTATCAAGTTATGAAATAGATTCACCAATGTAACACAGTGCTGCTCTATTTATTTCAAAGGAAATTTACTTACTTTGGCTTTTATTTATTTACAGTGGATTATATATTCCTAATGCTTCTGCACCAACTCAACAAAACTTAGGAGAAACAACTACTTAATAGAGGCCATATTAGTAATATTCAGCTAGAAGACAAAAATACTTTATTTACATTTTTTAAATTGAAATGTGAAGGAATAAAAAGCATGGCAAAAGTGCTGGGTGTCACAAATCTCTTCTATTATGCTGTTTACTTTGTCTTTACCCAGAGTATAAAATGTCAATAGTCCTGCAATTCCCACATTACCCTCTGCTTAATAATGCAGATAAATGTCACAAATAGGGAATAAAGTATCTATATCCTGCAATAAGAAGTGATCATGATAATGCATGAATTACTTTGCAGAGTAACTAGGATAATTTTTCAGATTACAATGTTATTGTAATCCTTTTTACATAGATTATTTCTAAAGCATGTTCTCAGTGCCCAAGCACTACTTAGGTTGCAAGCTACAAGTGCTTTATCATATGTATAGAATTTCAAGTAAACATTAAAACCCTGCTAGAAATCCATTCATTAAATAAACATACATGAACCAAAAGATAATCACTCTCTGCTATCTTTTACAATTTACATGTCATTATTAAAATTATTTTAACACTACATATCTCCAAAAAATTGCTCCCTAGTACCCAATTGGTCTGATCAGCTCACACAGACTTTTGGATTTGGACAATAAAACAACTGCTCTCCTGAAATGAGCAAGTGACAGAACGTAGAACTTCACACTTACATTGCAGGATTAATCTGGCAGCTTTGGCTTCACTGACACTTTCAGAACATGTCTTCAAACCATTCCTTCCATCTTCACCTCACCAGTTTTCACCTTATTTTCCTCCTACTTCTCCTCAGACTGACATGAAGTGTAGGTTTCCTCCCAGGGACCCACCTTCAGAACCTGCTCAACAACCAACTTGCCTCCACCCCAGGCAAGAAGAAAACAAGTCAGACCTCCTCCACCCCTGGCCTCCCCCTGCTCCTGGGAGGCTGCTATGGCTCTGCATACCATAAACTGAGGATTAATGTTTTTCACAAAAGTAACCCCAGAGAAAATGGATTTTGGTTACAACATATTGCATTTCCAGTGTTTCTTGGCCTGTGGTGTGAGCAGTGCTTCTGGCACTACAAAAATTGCTCATTGAAATGGTATCAAGACCCCATGGAAGTTACTCGGGTGTTTTTGAAGGAAAATGAGTGTTGGCAGCCATAGGCATCCAGCATTTTGTTTTCAGGTTTGTCTTTGTTTAAGTTTGTTTTTCGTTTTCTCCTGTTACTCTTGAAAGCTCTCAGAAATACCTGCCAGCAAATGTGGATGTTCCTGTTCAGCTTATGCTGAAATAATTTCCCATTTAATCATCGTGATGGGTGGAGCCATGACAAAAACCCTTTGAAATGTGCTGTTGCAAGAAGTACTGGTTTGTGGGTGTGCTAATTGTTATCAGTTATGCTCCTTGTCCCTTCCAGAAGTTATTCCACTAAGGGCTGCTCAGAGAGACAGCTGATAATAAAAGACACTTTATTTATCATTAGTGGCCAAGTAGTTAGCAAGTTTCTGGAAACACCAGTGGTGCCTGTTGGTGCCACCCAGCCAATTCTCAGCTGTTTGCAGAACCTGAAAGAGCTGCTTGGCAGTGTTATTGGCATGGAAAACTCATACCTGACAGGAATAAGAGGCAGGATTTTATAGGATTTCATATGTTTTGGCTGCTGGCTTTCCAGAGTTTGTTCTCTGTTCCACAAAGTCTTGGTCTAAAAACATCTGGCCTGAAAACATTAGGAATGTCAAGAGGTAGAATGAGAAGTTGTAAGGTCAGGGACTACATGAGTACCTTGGCTTTTTAACCTTATTTTTGGTTTATGAAGCTAATGGTCCAGCAATCCAAGCTCCAGCATTATTACACTACCTTAAGCTACTGTTACTGATCAAAGAATCCCAGAGATCAGAAATAAATCACCTCTACTCCCTGAGGTTTTTCCAGCTTATAAAGGTACATATGGGTGGGTTTGGTGGTGTGTGGGTAATACAGTATGTCAAATAAATCTGTGCTGTATTCTAAGAGTTCAAGATTAAAAAGTCAAGATCTGCAGCAAAGCTCACTAACTAAAAGATGTGAAACTGCCATGTCCCATTTTCTCTGGTCTCCCCAGCCTGCTTTTGAATCCAGGAAAGCTGAAATTCAGCAAAACAAAGTTTTGGGGTGCTCTTCCTTAGAAAAAAATAGAGCTATTGTATAATTCATTGCCTATAGGCAACAAATTATGCAATGTTTTGTTTTGGGTTTTCTTAGGCTCTCTGCCAGGAATTTAAGAGCAAGGATCCTGCGGGATCTCAGGAAAACACAGGTCTGTTAATATGTCCCCACTTCTACTAACTGCATTATTTCTTCATAAACAGAAGCTGAATTCATATTTGCTGCTGTTCCATTTCTAAAGCAAAGGCCAGAAAATGCCACAAAGTGCAAGTGAAGAAGCTGCCTTACAAAACAACTTTTTGGCACAAGCACTGGGGGAAATGGCCTTCTGGTGGTTGATCATTATTTCTGACTGTATATTTTTGGCAAGACGTGTGCACAGGAGAATCCCTCTGTTTGCCTGACCTTGTGTAAGGTTTGCAAAGCCACTCAGACAACTTCACTGCTTCCAGACCCCATGAATCATGTGAAACGAGGGCAGTGACATCCATGCTAACAGACAGCAACAGGGCTCTCCCAGCTCTGGATCTAAAGCAACCCTGACAACACCCTTGGGGTCAGATTTCTGGTCCACTCTCATATCTACATTAGGACAAACCCAGCTCCTTATCCCAGCTATCCCAAGTTGTTCCCACCTATGCAGATGCTGCTCTTCTGCTCTGTTCCCAGGATGAAGTCAAATCAGTTTGCGTAAACCCCTAAATGTGAGAGCACTCCTCATCCTCTTATGTCTTGATTTGTTTTCTTTGATTTTATGGTAGAACTGCTGGGAGAACATGTGTTCACATCAGGCTGCATTACTGGTGTTTGCTGGAATTCCCCTGTGATTTACCCTCATCCTGGGAGGCTGCTTTTTCGTGATCAAAAGAGGATCTAAGCCAGGAGGACTGGGGGAAAACACAGCTCAGACTGCAAGCTGTGTAGCTTTAATGAGTTAGGCATTTCAGGAAGATCCATAAAACTTGTCTTGAGTGATCAAATTTAATCCTAATGTACACAGTTTTTGCTATACTTACCAACCACATCCCCCTCTTACATATATTGAATCCATGCTACCTTAGGTTTTTCTGTAAGACAACTTAATTTGAGCTCATTTTGCTTTATGATATAAATACTACTAAAATCAGACAAAATGTTTTTCTATTCCTCACTTTCAGATGATTGATACCACACATAAAGCATTGCAAAGCTCTGTTGAAGCACTTTTACCATTAAGCACCAGTTGTTCTCTTAGGTAAGAGAAGCAAGAGGGATGTTCAGAATTTTGCTCTTCTTTGATCTTTCTGGAACTAATGCAAAATTATATTTTGCTTCTGCATAAGAACAATATTGGAGAGACCATAGAATCATAGAATCATAGAATCATAGAATTAGCTGGGTTGGAAGGGACCTCAGAGATCATCTAGTCCAACCCTTGACCCACCGGAGCAGTTGCTAGACCATGGCACTGAGTGCCACATCCAGTCTTTTCTTAAATGTCTCCAGGGACGGAGAATCTACCACCTCACCGGGCAGTCCATTCCATAGCCTAATCACCCTCTCCGTGAAGAAATTCTTTCTAATATCTAACCTAAACCTCCCCTGGCACAACTTAAGACTGTGTCCTCTTGTCTTGTTGAAGGTCGTCTGTGAAAAGAGTCCAGTTCCCACCTCGCTACAGCCTCCTTTCAGGTAGTTGTAGACAGCAATGAGGTCTCCCCTGAGCCTCCTCTTCTTCAGGCTGAACACCCCCAGCTCTCTCAGCCTCTCCTCATAGGGTCTGTGCTCGAGTCCCTTCACCAGCCTGGTTGCCCTCCTTTGGACCTGTTCCAGGACCTCTACATCCTTCTTAAACTGAGGGCCCAGAACTGGACACAGTACTCGAGGTGTGGCCTCACCAGGGCTGAGCACAGGGGCAGAATCCCTTCCCTGGACCTGCTGGTGACGCTGTTCCTGATCCAGGCCAGGATGCCATTGGCCTTCTTGGCCACCTGGGCACACTGCTGGCTCATGTTCAGTTTCTTGTCGATGCAGACTCCCAGGTCCCTTTCTGCCTGGCTGCTCTCCAGCCACTCTGTCCCCAGCCTGTAGCGCTGCATGGGGTTGTTGTGGCCAAAGTGCAGGACCCGGCACTTGGCCTTCTTGAACCTCATCCCGTTGGAATCGGCCCAGCTCTCCAGTCTGTCCAGGTCTCTCTGCAGAGCCCTCCTGCCTTCAAGTTGGTCCACACTTCCTCCCAGCTTGGTGTCATCTGCGAATTTGCTGATGATGGACTCAATCCCTTCGTCTAAGTCGTCGATAAAGATATTAAACAGAACTGGGCCCAACACTGATCCCTGGGGGACACCACTAGTGACCGGCCGCCATTTTGATGCAGCCCCGTTCACCACCACTCTCTGGGCCCGGCCCTCCAGCCAGTTCCTAACCCAGCACAGGGTGCTCCTGTCCAAGCTGTGGGCTGACAGCTTTTTCAGGAGAATGCTATGGGGGACGGTGTCAAAGGCTTTGCTGAAATCCAGGTAGACCACATCCACCGCCTTCCCCTCATCCACCAGTCGGGTCCCCTGATCATAAAAGGAGATCAGGTTGGTCAGGCAGGACCTGCCCTTCCTAAACCCATGCTGATCTGAAAGGGTGACCTATGAGTCCTTCAGCCCTTGTTTTCTCACAAATTCTAGCAGCTCAAATACCAAGACCTGGGAGGGAAAACATCATCTTATAACGAGAATTACTAAACATGTAATGATTTAAAAGTGCACAACTTGATGGGAAAGATGTTGCTTAGCAACATCAGCAGCTGGATCTGCTGTAAAATTGTGATGCTGCTTGGCAACACAAAGCTGAGCTGGCTTTGTCTGAGAGTTTTGAAATGGTATTTTGCTGCCCTTCCCCCCAGGATAACCAGAGATTGGGCAATCTGGATATCCACCACTGGATGTACTGGGCTGAGCATTTAAAATGAGACAGCTCTTTTTTGTTTGTTGTTTTTTTTTGCAGCCCAGCCTTTTGCTGATTTGTAATGTGCAAGTATGAAAGAAAAGAAACAAAGGGATTCCAAGTTCTTTCTACTAAGAGACAAAATAATAAAAAAAAAAACAGATTAAGGAAGTCATGGGCCCTTCTTCAGCTTTTTTAGTCTAAACATTCATGGCACAAAAGGTGTAGAAGAAGCAGTCTATTTCTTTGGAGATAAATTGTTTTGCCCAAGGTAAAAAAGCCCACTGAGCAGCAGCTGGGATGTCAGCACTGGCTCCCTCAGCCTGCTCCAGTTTGCCAGATATGCTGGAATTTGAGTTAAATGTCATTCAAACCTTCATCAGGAGGTACCCTCCCTAAAAAACATGGGGGTGTTAATTGATTTCATCTTACATCTTATCCCAGCTCAAAGAAGTCTGTCATTTCAGCTGTTCACAGAACTTTCATAACCCTATATAGTTTCAAGCAATAATAAATAAAAATAATTCTGGTAATCTGAGGTGTGATTCTATTCCCTCAAAGAGGCTCATTGGACACCCAAAGGTGTCCTGTTTATCCCTGACCTGCCTCTCTGGAAGACATGGGTCTCAGATAAGTTTTGTGGTTTATCTGCCAGCCCCACAAGGATGTCACACCCACGTCTGTGTCTAAAATGGTGCTCAGTGCCTACATCTGTGGATCTGAATAATCCTTCTCTTGTGTTTTGAGCACATGTACATGCCCTTCTTTAAGTAATGCAGAGGTCTTTAAAAGTGATGCCAAAAGTGTTACATATGATCCAAAGAATAACATCCCAAGCATGGAGGATTTCTCCTTCCAAACCACATTTATATTTACTTTTCAGCATATGCAGCACTGCAGGTAGAGGGAATGCTGTTGATCCAGACAAAACACACAGCTCTCTGCAATGCCAGCATCCCTGTTCCTCCAAGATGAGGCAGGAAAAATATCACCCTGAATTAGGGCAAAGTTTTGGAAGGAGTGGTGGGAGGTCTGAGCTGATGGTTGGACTTTCAGAACCTGCTGGCTCTCTGCTCCCTGAGCTTCTCTGCCAGTCACAGCACCAAGGATGTCAGGACACAACTCAGAGACAAAAATCCATGTTATATCAAGGCAGAAAAGGAGACATAAGCAATGTGCTTGATTTAACACAGCACCAGAAGCATAGATCAAGCATGGGAAGAACACTTTATAGGGTGGGTTGTATCTTGCCTCGTTTCAGGCTCTTTCTCCTTCAAAAAATTCCCTCCTTGTTTGTCTCTAGCTGTCTCTCCCAGCTGTGGCAGGCAGCAGTGCCTCCCCTCCTGCTTCCTTGGCCTGAGGTGTGTGTTACCATGTCAGAGGCTGGAGGTGTTTGCTGAGCTGTGTGCTAACACACCCTTCATGCCCACACAGATGGCAGAGGAGAGGAGGTCTTGTTCTTGAGTTTCCAGCAGGCTCCATCAACACTCACAGACTGGCCTTGGGCTGAGGGGTGGATGCTTGCTGGGTTTTTTTGTGCTGGCCCAACACGTGTTATGTTTCCATATGTATACATAATTATGTGTACACACACCTAGATACACCTATGTATTACATATTATGTATAATTAAATGCATAGATCCTATTTAGGTTGTGTCCTTCATCCTCAGTTAGAGACCAATTACCCTGAAGCTGTTTTTCATAATCTCATGATAGGTGTTTGAGCACTAGGTGAGAATAAATTAGATTATAAACTCATCTTCTGAATGTTTAGCAGAGAACAATTTTCTCAGTCCAGATGTGCTGTGTTTTACCAGGGAGTAAGGGCAGCTATAAAAAGAGTCTCTCAGGAGAACTGCACCTCAAGACAACTTGTGAACAGTCAGACCAGGGTAAGGCTTCAGACTCTAGTCCAAGCAAGTATCCTAGATCTTTGCAGGCATAACTCTGGGAACTGAGTCACTGACCACTGAAATGATTCTGGAGTCAAGATGGAGTTGATAAAGCTATGAACCCTTCATTACAAAGATGCTGAAGTTGGCTGAACAAATATTTACTTGGAAAAATCACCTGCACCTTGAAAATAGTTATATTAAGTAACCACACCACTTACATTCATGCACTGCAAGGGGTTGGGTAGCATTACTTATGCAAACTGCTCACTGATTTACAAAGCAGGATCACACTGCTGATATTTTACAAAAGCAGAAACTGAGGCACAGAGGACTCGAGTGATTAGGCCACTGTTAGATTGTGCAGTCCTGGACTGAGCCCTCAGAATACCAGTTACTGATTGGGTTATTTGGCATTGCTGCTCTAAAAGAATAGGTTCTATTTTGCATGGAATATGGACTGGATCATGGCCTTTTCCCAAGGGGGTTATGCTGATTTAGCCCTGCACAAAAAGACCCTGTCACATTTCAAGCCTAAGCAAGACTGAAATACATCCTTAGGCTTATTTGTAAAGGCCAGGAAGGAGCATTTTTGTGTACAGTAATGTCACAGAAGTATCATTAAAGATATCATAAATCAAGAAAAGCAATAAAGTTAAAATGATTTTATATGCTTTTTTTTGAAAGGATAATAATTGCATAATAATGAGAATGCTTCCCTACTGCCACTGCCATTGTTCCATCACTGTTATAAGGTTTAAAACTGATATTATGATTTAATATTTAATGATTAATAAGAATATAAGTTATCAACCTATTTTCCCACCTTCAATTCAACTAAGCAGCCACACAAAACAAGACTCAGGAGTCAGTTCAAGGCAGTCCCTGTGCTGATCTGGGCACAGTGATGGATTCCTGAACTGCATTTCCTACTCTGAACTGGAGCTCTTGATGTTTGCCTTTGTGGTAGTGGCTTTTTTAAAAGGTGACCTAATGTTATGTTGTGGGGAGTGATCCTAGTGATCCATGGGGGCTGGTGGAGATCAAGTTAACTGAGCTGCTCCCTGTTATTACAGATGGCACCAGTCTTCACCCTTTTGACAGATGTAAACCTAATCAGCTTCTCCTAATGACAGATTTAAATTCACATAAGATATCATCTTGTCCAGCTTACACTATTTATATTCATGTTATCATTTGCCACTGAGAGAAACAATATCCAGTTTCAGAGGTTCACTCAGTTTCCAGGTGTATTTTTCCACTGGCATTTCTTGCTTGTTAGTGAATATATTTGTTACAGGCTTTACAGTACTTTAACTCGAGCTCAGTTTTGATTTAGGGAAGGTTTCCTGGAGACCAGGCTGCCAAAAAGATTGCTATTTTTTGTAATTAGGGACTATATTATCTTTATAAGCAGAGATTGTAACAGTGAATGATCATTTGGGAAGAAAATCTTCAGAAATCATTTGAAAATGGCTGCAATACTGACTTCCTGAGGCTGCTTAAAGATGTGGCTCAGTTGCTAGCACCCTAAAAGTGTACTAACATATTTCATATGAACACAAAATAAGGTCTACAATTGTTTGTTCAGTTTAAAGTTCAAAGTTCATGTGCAACTGGAGCCTATACAGAACCACCTTCCATAATTACTGCTAAAGAGAATCAAGATTGGTATCTTCTTGTGTCCAGATGTGATTCTTTTTTTGCTGTATGAGCACACTCTGAGGGGTTACTTGCTGAAGTTCAGTGCATCTAGAAAGGAATAATATTCTTTAATGAAAAGTGTGATAGCTTATAGGTTGAATAAAATCCCACTAAACTTAGGATGTAAGAGCAGAACTTGACACAGAAAGATATGTTGAGACTGTAGGAAATACTAAAGCAAAAGGCTCAAGTGCAATTTCTAAAACTCTTGAAATCCTTCTACCAGTAGAAATGGTTTAATAGTGCCAGGTTTTGAATATTCATTTTGGGCTGGAAGCTCTTCCTGTAGGGACTAAAACACTGCATGTATGACAATTATGAAAAGTTAAGGCAAGTTTGGTAGAATATCTCCATGCTCTGACACACATCACCTTTTGATCTAAACAGTGCAATGAGTTAAGAGTCTATCAGAGAAACTAAAAAAACCCCAAACCCTAACTTTATGTAGACCATGAATTTAAACCTCCTGCCCCCTTGCATCATGCAGAGGTTTTCATATGGGTTCAATAAAACTGTGCAATGCTCCAACCTTGTGGGCAAAATCAGCTCTTTCTCATAAAGTGATTAAGGACAATATTCAGTTTACAGTTGGAAGTGACATGGAAACTGTGAGTAAAAGGTACTGTAACAAGTAGGCATGCAACTTATTCCAACAGCTAATAATAATTACTGCAATTTAAATTGTATCAAGATGCTGCATTTATAATACACAGAAATATAAGCACAATATCTTTAAAGTCTAATGAAAAGTTTGTTTGTGAGGATGAAAAATAGATCAACAGCTCACACTGTTCTAGGCTAATAGTAACAAAAGTGAAAGGCAGCTGCTGTGTGTAAGATATCACACTGATCCCTCTGCACTGCTGAAGGATTCACAGTCTACACCAAGCTAAAACCAAAATGGAGCACATTAAAATCTAGGCATGTAGGATCCCAAACTGCAGATTATTAAGCCTTGCTGTAAAAAATTGGGGTTTTGGTACTTATGAACTGCTTTTTTATTCTTCTTTTCCCTCTCCGTAACTGCAGCAATCTTTGTGCTCCTGGCTTCAACTTGGAGTTGTTCATGATGTTGATGTGAGTTAATATAAAAAATTGTTTGTGCTCCAGATCTAGACAAACCCTCTCTGCCTCTTTTAGAGGCTGACATTGGACCTCAAGTGCAGGGAAGTGGTGCTGGATGGCTGACACTTCACAGAATCATAGAAAATAGGGCTGAGAGACATATCCATCCACTATTGTTTTTTATTTCCTCCAAATAGTTACATTTCTTACAGGTTTCCTGGAGGAAGCACATACTGAAAATGGGAGAAAATGTTCTGAAATCATACAATATTCTGAATTCATTTGAAAATATATGCCATTTTGTCTTATTTGATCAATTCTTCAGTCAGATCTATTCTGCAGAAACAGCTATAGTGTTGGTTCACTAATAAAGTTTTCTGTTTTCTTTCACTGTCTCTAAGGAGATTATCTCGTGGTTCTGCTTTCTTACTCCCAGTTATACTGGTCCTGTTTCCTTCTAAAATATTTCTTTTGAAAATATGGCAACCTTTCAAATAAAAAAAAACTAAGTTAGGATATCTACCACGTTTTGTCTTGCTAAGAAGAAAAGGTATTTACACCATACACCCAGCCAGCTTGTCACGAATCAGGAAACCTTTTCTCCTTACTTATATTCAGAAAATCAGATTTCATCTAGGTAACAAAAGAAATAATTCTTACCTTTTATTTATGTACAGTCCTATTACAGTCCTGTAACTCCCCAGAGCACACTACTGCTTCACACATGAAGAAAACAAACACATCCTAAGCCATTTGCAAGGACTCAGAGCTGGCTGAGTCTTGGGTTTGACCAAGAACCAAGAGTGCTAGCTGGATCAGATGCTTGCTCTGAAATCAGAGAACTAAACGAGTCTGTCAAGTCCTAACTAGCATTTTATGACAAATTTAATTTGGCAAGAATATGTAGTTCAGTATTTTGTGAAACTTGCTGAGGCTTGTATATTCTCTATATGTATCTTGACCAACCAATGTATTTTCATAGTATCCTGTGTTCAAGACCTTCTAATGAAAACATCCAAAAATTAAATCAAATGTTGTTTCAACATGTGATTTGTAGAAGCTGGTATTTAAAAATAATTATGTCAAGAAAACTAAACACTGTAATCTGTGAAGAATCTACTTCAACAAAAATCCTCCAACCATTAGTTGCTACAGTTGAATGTAGACTCAACTGAATTCAAGCTACTTATTTATCTTTAAGCTGAGATCACAGATGTTGGGTAAAACTTTTCAGACTTGTTATGGACATAAGGGGCTTCTATGAATGTTCTACCAGCATTAGAAAACACAAAAACTGATGTGGAAGACTTCTCTGCCCTGAGAAGTGGTTCCAGCCACTCCCAAATGGAAGGTCCTTCTTTCCAGAGTAATGGTCAGTGCTCAGTATGGAAGCTTGGTTTGACTTCCCTCACTGAAAGAAGCAGCAGAGCACTGATTAAAGAAAGGAATATCCTTAATATATCCTCAAATGTACCAGCTGAATGGAAGACAGGGACCCTTCTGCAGCCTTCAGGAGATTTCACAATCTGAACCTTCACAGAGATGTTTTCCCCTTGGCCCTCCTCCTCTGCCTACTCTGGAAGCTAACCTAACTTTTGCTTCTATTTCTACTTCTACCCTGCTTGCTTTGTATCAAGCCTCACAAAATAGCAAGTAAGCAATTAAGAGTATAAATTATTTTTTGTATAATGGGGAAAAAAAATCTGCAGGCATCCAAGTGTGTATAAAGAATAAGGTTGGAACTAGGGGCAATTTTTGTAATTTTTATTTTTTTTTTTTATGCAGCAGGCTGAGAGGCTTTGAAGAGGTGTCCTTCCTAAGCAGCCCCACAGACTACTGCCCTTGTGACAACTCAAGCACATCCACTCATTGACAACTTGCTTTAATAATAAAATAACCAAGCTGTAATACAACTTAGATCAGCTTTTTCCTAGACTACGTTGCTTTCCACAGCTTGCCCTGAGATTGTTAAAATGCTTGGTGAAAACATACTAACTAGGTAATTCTGGAGGAAGTGTCAAGTGACTCCTGATCTCCCTAAACCACAGGATCAAAGCTGTAGCCATAGGTGCAGGTGGAGATGACAGATGACACTTAGATAATACCTTCCATTCATAGGTCCATCTGATTTTTCCAGCCAACTACCAGCCCTTCTACATTCCTACTTTCCAAAATCACTTTAAAATAAGATATATGGATATATATACTGGTATCTACTTAATTAATCTCTGAATCCATCACTGAGGAGCTCTGACATGAAAGGATGGAGATTTTTTTTCCTTTAACTCCTACATTATAGCAGGTTTCTAACCCACCTCTTGGGCTGTGTAAGGGAGAAAAAGTCCACTGCTATGTAATTAGCAGCTTGATCCTGACTAGCTGTATCTTGAGAAACAAATGAAAGCTGTGAACAATCTGTTTTTTTTTAAAAAGATCAGATTTGGTAGAAAATACCAACTTCATAATACAGAGAGAAGCATGTTTGCCATCGTCATGCTGTGTCTGTCAATGTGACTGCTAGCTTCTGCCTGAAGATAAACCTACCTTTCTGAAGATAGATTACTTGAAAAATACTTTCCAAAACATGTAAGACATACCAAAATGTTGTGTTGACACAAACCTTGTTCATTAAAAAAAAACTCCACCAACCAAACCAAAACAAATAGAAATTATTCAAGCATCCATGGTCTTACTTGTTGCCAACAGATTTCAATATAGTGTTATAAATGTTCAAATTAATTTCATAATAAAACTCTTGTTAATCTCATGACAGTGAAGTATTAGCTTAACTTGATTAGTTCACCTAGTTAAAAGGAATGAAAGGGGTGACTTCAATAACCTGGAAATCAATAAAAGGTTTGGGTCACCAGAGGCAATATTCCACCTTCAGATGTTGAGTGTTGTGTTTTACACCCTGAAGCAACCTTCACCAGGCATGAAAGGATGAAACATCACAGTCAGTTCTCACTTCAAAACATTGTCAAACATCTGCATAATCTTTCTAATGACTAGCCAGCTAATTCTATCTCTGAAATTCTGCATGAGAAACACACATTCTTCTTCTGGTTACATGGCAACTTGAAATCAACAAGCAACCCTTTCTGAAACAAATCCTTAGAACTGTGTCTGAAAACAGAACAAGGGTGGAGGAGAGCCATGTTTTAAAACTCTGACATTTGCAAATTGCTGTTACAGTCTGTATTGTTGTAGCTTTTTTAAAAACAGCTATTTTAGGATATACAGACAAAGATCAGTCTTAGAAAGATACTAAGTAGACATCATCCTGTAGACTACTGCACAGGTTATGTGGATTAGAAAACAAGTTAGGCAAGAGAAGATGAAACCTCAAAAGAGTCACACTTTTTTTATTTTTCTGCTAAGGAGTAAAGTTTCTTTTACTTATAAGACACCACCTTTGATTTTTTGAAATGTGCAAAAAACATAATTAGCAAACTGGTTTGAGTCTAGACATTTTTAAATGTAAAGAACTAATTAAAAAATTACTTACCCGATTTTCCTCTAGGTTAAAAAAAGAAATGTAACCACTCTGTCCCTGATTTTTTCCAACCTTCTGCACTCCTTCACTCCTAGCTAGTCTATGGATCCCCTTTCCCCCTGGATCACATGAAAGTGTTCTATTAATGTGAATTGGCTTATGTTTGAGAACACTATGCTGGAGAGCTATGAAGTGCAAAGAATCTGACCCAGGGAGCTGCAGGGCTATGACACATCAGTTCTTCACAGGAATTCTCAGTTGCTGGATGAGAAGAGCATGAGATAGGTTCTGTTGACTGGGTGCAGTCTGCTGTCAGTGGAATTCTACCCTCTGGCTTTTCACTAAAGGGCTGTGACTTGGAGGTATCAGGCCATCTCTCTCACCTGACTAACTTAGTAAACAAATTTGGGAAAAAATGAATCAGGGTAGCACCTGACAAAGGTTTATAATCACTGGAAGTCTGCCTTAGGGAAACAGTTGCACTGCTCCACAGATTTCATGAGGAATGCTTTGCTGGAGTTCAGGGTAAACAAACATTCAGACTCTGGGAATGCTAGTGGATTACCTGGCAGGAGGGAGAGAAGGAAAAAGCAGATATTTCTTGCCATGTCCTGGTTTGGGCCAGGATAAAGGTGATTTTCTGTCTTGTACTTTTTGCTTTTAGCTCAGTCTCTTGTAAGTAGTTGCACTTGCTGAAATTTACAGCAAGTTTCTCAGACAGTGTGTGCTTCTAGGACTGATAACACTTGATGTTTATAGTTACTGCTAGAGACTGGTGTGCAGAGCCAAGCTCAGCTCTGAGGAAAACTTTTACCCTCCAGAAGGAAGAAAGAGATCCCACCTGAGCCCTCCTTTGGGGAGGAACAGACAAGATAGATGCCAGAATTGACCAAACAGAGTATTCCATCCCATACACCTCATACTCAGTATAAATTTGAGGGATCATGAGGGCCAAGCCAGATTTCCTGATTTCCTGCTTCCAGCTTCCAGCTGCCTGCCCTTCCTGCCTTTCCTACTTCCCTTCCTTCACCTGGCATCCTGGAAGGATTCCATCCCTTCCTCTGCCTGTGCTCCTGATCCATCCCAGCCCATATCTGTGTGTTCCTGCTTCCAGTTCCCGACTGCTGCTGACTCCAGGATTCCAGCCTGGACTTTCCCAGGGCTGCCCTGCAGCCTCGGTGGTGACGTGAGAGTTATTGGGGGAAAGGAGGGAGGAATGTGGTTTCCATTTTCCTGTATATTTGTATAGATTTAGTAATTTTTCCTATTTATCATTACTGTTTCTTTAAAGTTGTGTAGTTTAGTTTCCAACCCATCAGTCTCTCTCCCTTATTCTCTCTCCTTTCTTTATCAAGGAGGAGAGAGAGATTAATAGAGAGTGTCTGTTATTCAGTTTAATTGCTGGGCCAGGGTTAAACCCTGACACTTGCCAGTATTCATCTCTTTGTCTGTGTTCAGTCTTCCCTTGCCTGTAGAGGCAGAAAAGGTGGGGGGAAAGCACTTTGTTTCTTCTCAGGATGGATGAGGTGGGTCTTTCAGCCCACTTGTTTGACTGTAGTAGTTGAAAGTTAAAGAATTACATCTGAGAGCCCTTCAGGAAAAACAAAACATGCCAATTCAATTCAGTGTTGTCTTAAATATAAACCCCCAAAGCACATGTCACTGGAATAGGAAACCCACAGCAATCACAGAGCTGACTTTTAAGCAGAACATGTTTTCAGTTACATGGTGCTTTTGGAAAAATTTCCCTTGAAGTAAATTGTTTCAGAAAGGAAAAAAAAAAATCTATTTCTTCCATAATAGTTTATGAGTTGCAGGCCTTTAAACACATGCTATAAAATTATATTCACATCAGGATGAGATGTGGAGAAATGATTGCTGTGACAGGATTAAACCTATCACAGAAGCACTTAGGTCTGAGCCACTTGCATGGTGTTGGCACTGTTTAGTAGGTGATAACTTTTAGAGATTGATATATAAAAAAAGTGAATTCTTATGATTTTCTGGGAATACAGCAATTATTGGCATATTAAAATTTCAATGTGCAAAAAATTGCAATGCAGGTATGCAAAATATGGGTACAGCTCTACAGAGGAGTAATTGGCTTTTCCTTTTTTTGCAAAAAGCTGACATTGTTCTTCATTTGCTTTTCATTTCTATGTTCCTCCATTAGAAATGTACTGGATGGACCATCAAGGCTGCCTGGCTGTTCTCTGCTCTGAGGCAACACTGATGTCTGTGTATATTTTTTTCTGCCCCTGTGCTCAGCCCTGGTGAGGCCACAGCTTGAGTCCTGTGTCCAATTCTGGGCCCCTCAGCTCAGGAAGGAGATTGAGGTGCTGGAGCAGGTCCAAAGGAGGCAACTGGGCTGGGGAAGGGACTCAAGCACAGATCCTATGAGGAGAGGCTTAGGGAGCTGGGGGTGTTGAGGCTGGAGAAGAGGAGGCTCAGGGGAGACCTCATCACTCTCTACAACTCCCTGAAAGGAGGTTGGAGCCAGGGGGGGGTTGGGCTCTTTTCCCAGGCAACTCTCAGCAAGACAAGAGGGCAGGGTCTCAAGTTGTGCCAGGGGAGGTTTAGGTTGGAGATGAGAAAGAATTTCTTTCTGGAGAGGGTGATCAGGCATTGGAATGGGCTGCCCAGGGAAGTAGTGGATTCTCCGTGTCTGGAGATATTTCAAAAGAGCCTGGATGTGGCACTCAGTGCCATGGTCTAGCAACCGCAACGGTGGTTCAAGGGTTGGACTCGATGATCTCTGAGGTCCCTTCCAACCCAGCCAATTCTATGATTCTATGACTCTATGATTTCCTGCTCTTTCTTGCAAACATTGTGGTTTTGTTTTGTTTTTGTTGTTTTGTTTGTCTGTTTTCTAATTTCCCCAAAGAAATAGGACAAGATTGGAATTAAACTAAATGAGAGTTTTTATGGAAAAAGTGGAAGGTTTAGACTGGTTTAGTCTCCACCAGCATGACTTCCACATGTTGTCATAGCAACCTGGTGTCAATCTTTCACTTAATGTCACCTTCCAAGTCATTACAACAAAAAAGTGCCTGGTGCCAATGAGGGTTTGGTCTTGTCCAAGGTTTTTTCCCTGGCATCCCACCAGATTGGGCCCCAGGATTTTTTCAGAGTTCTATTAATAAGTGTTCTTTCATATTCCATTGAAAATACCTCCTCAGACTGGCACAATGCATACTGTGATTTGATGGGCTGTAACCTAATCCACTCTGTGGAAAGAGTATCTGGTGCCAGATTTGCACCTCCCACAGGATTACTGTAAGTATGGAAAAAAATCTACAAGAACCATGTGTATGAACTTACACTTCTCCACAGACCATTTTCCTAAGTTAGTGTTTTTGTTTTGATGATAAAAATTGCCATAGATACACAATAAGAGTCAGGAAAGCAGAGATCTGATCATCTGGACAGGCAGAACTCTGAAAATGAAAAGCCAGGGGAATGTCTGGCAATATTGCAAGATGTTTAGTTCATATTAATCATAGATGATATTAATAACTCACATATAGTGACATTTATTAAGATTGTATTTGAATCCTGGGAGAAGGTCCACATACGTTAAGGGCATATGTGGGAATTGCTTAATAATATCCCCCTGTATTTCCCCTATCTCTGAACAGTCAGAATATGGCAATTATTTTGGCAGGTTAGGTCTGGGACATGAGAGGTGATATTTGCATGTGTTGTAAAACAATTTTCAGATAAATAATGTTATTTTTATACAGACTTAATGACATAGAAGGCAGATTCTGCTGGTTGCATGATGCCACTCTGGCTACCAGCTGCTAAACAGTGTTTGAAAATCATCTTACTGTACTCTTAGCTCATGTTTTCCTAAGAAAATAATTGTCAGGGGGATGCCATATCACTGTGAGTGAGAGGTGAACACTGCTGTGAATTCTCTTGAATAATGCACGCTGTGCCCTTGCTATAGCTGAGACGGGTCAGAGTTTCTGACAACCTGTCCTATAGCCTCAAACACTGTGTTTAGCCCTCATTCTTCTGCTTTTCTATGCCTTTCACTGTCTGTATCAGGAATGTGCTGCTCATAATACTGCTACAGTGCAGGTTGAAAATCATTCACTTGATAAAATAGTTTATGGGCAGATGTTACAGCATGAGCTGGAAATATTCAGTATAATTCAGGCACTTCTGCCCACTGAAATCAACAGGAGTCAAGAACCTAGACATCTTTGTAGAGCTAAGGTAGGCTTGTGGAATGTATGTGCCAACCTACAGGATAATCAGTGCTGGCACTGTGGCTGTCACCCTCCAGTCACAAGACAGGACACTGTGGGTTGTGCTGGCTGACACTTCACCCCTGAAATTCTGCCCTGCTCCAAGAAGATGCAGTTATACCTTTTACTCCCAGTGCTCCCAGATTCTGTTTCTCCTGATGACACAAGATGATAAGATACTTGGGAATGCTGTCTGAAACTGCCTGCAAGAAGAGGGAAGAGGAATTAGGAGTCCTGATAGCATCCACCTTCTGCCTCACCCAGAGCTGCTGTGGCAGACTGGTCCACAAGAGGAGCAGCAGCAGGATTTTTCTCTCATTCCTACCACTCTCAAGTGACAGCTTTAGTGAAAGAGGTTTTTGTGGTGAAACTGAACAACTGAATTCAGATTAAACTCCACTGACCTAAGCGGAGTGGTCTTATTTCTCATATAAATACAAGCTCCTGCAGGAACGTGACAGAAATCATTGAAAGACTTTTATAGTGCATAATGTTCTTGTTAAAAGTATGGATTTATATCCTGCATGGTGTTTGTTGCACTACTGTGCTTTTTAGTGTTTAATTTTTTGGTTAATGTGAGTTGCCTCCTTAAGAACAGTTTGTGATGCTGTATTGTGTCTTTGAGACAAAGAGCAGTCTGTGGGCAATTTAGCTCTTGGACCCAGTGAGTAAAAGGCTCTGCTTGTCTGAGCACCAGGAAAGGTCAAACACAGATTTCCAGAAAGCAACCAACAACTTCAGAAAACACAGGATTCGAGTTTGCATGAGACCAGATACATGGGGTGTCCGCAGCAAGGTACTGAACCCCCTTCACCTCATATCAAACATTTTACTGCGTGGCCTCCCACCCCACTCGGGATCTTGTACAGGATCCCAAACTCTTTGGAATAAAAAGCATTTCTCACTATGTGTTTGTGTACAATGGGCCCCGGACTTGTTCGAAACCTCTCTTGAGACTTTCTTTGCTGGGCTCCAGGAGCAAATTTTATATTTTTATGCTTTGTGCCGACTTTTTGCTGCAAACTCACGATAACTCCCGAGTTGTTCAGCAGCCCAAACTACAACCCAGTCATTTTGTGGTGGAAAACGAAGTATTTTACACATGTATTTTGTGGAGCTGACACCCTTTTAGGCTATCAAGGGTTTGACCTTGGAGAGGCAGCACTCTGAAGATGTGAGAAATGGCTCGTAGGCTGCCTGCTGAAAAAAGCTATGTCCCCACCAAGGAGGGACAGTTTGACCAATCAAGTCATAAGTATATGTATATGTATATGTATATGTATATGTATATGTATATATATATGTGTGTATGTCTCTGTGTGTGTATGTCTCTGTGTGTGTGTGTATGAGTAGCAATAGCTGGTAATAAAGATTCGCTGCTGCAGTACAGCTGTGCTGATGCTTGCACCACCGGCCCCATGTTTTTCCAGCCATTTTACACGATAACGTACACACAGCTGCTCTCTCTCCGTAGCCCAGCAGCAGTAGCGATGCGGGGAAGACCAGGCCGTGTATATTCCATGCACCGACTGTGTGTGGAACCAGCCTGACCACCGGAGCTGCGTCAGACCCCTCACCACTGCCGCGGTACCTCAGCGCTGCCGCCGTGAGGCAGGGAGGGAGCGCTTCCCTCCGCCTCCTTCCCGCCCACCGAGGAACCGCGGGCTCCGTTCGCTCCCACCCCACCAGCGACCTCCCGGGGCGGCGGCTGCGCCGGTTGGGGAACGGCCTGAGCCGGCGGCACTGGTCCCGCCCTTCCCCTTCCCTCCCTCCGGTTCGGCCTTCTCCGGCCCTCCGGCGCTTCCGCAGGGCAAGGCTGCCCGGGCGGCGGCCTCCTGGAGGCCCGGAGCTCCGAGCAGCGATGTCGGAGGAAAGCAGAAGCGATGATTTCCCTTCCTCGCCCTCCCTGGGTAGGGAGCGAGGCCGTTTCTCGCTTCCTTCCACTTCTCGCAACGGCGCCGTCCGCGACCGTGATTCCCGGTGCCTCCTGAGCCCCCGACCCCCATCGGCCTCCGAGGAGGAGGAGGAGGAGGAGGAGCCGGAGACTGCGGGCGAGAAACGCGGGAGGCCGGAGACCGGCGAAGAAGCCGGCGATGAGAGCAGCAGGAGGGTGATCCGGAACCGGTACCGGGAGCTCATCTACAGCGTCCAGCGTAAGTCCGGGGTGCGGCTCCCCTCAGGGGCCCGGTCTGATTCGGTCCGGGGTGGAAGGCCGAGGTCCTGGGGCTGTGTCCGGCTCCGCGGCTGGGAGCGCCTTTCCACCCCTGGAGATGCCTCACGGTGCAGCCGAGCAGTCGTGGTTGAATGTTGTGTTTGAGGAACTTCTTGAGGCTTTCCTGGCACTTCCTTGGACTGCTGAATTTTGGGCCTGTGGCTAGGTCGGGATTGCTCTCCCGGGAAGCATTTGTATGCCCCAGGGTAGGGAGGTTCTGAGGGATTTACTTGCATGTAACGTGTGTGGCTGCACCCGAGGCAGGGGGATAATCAGCTTTAGACCTGGAGGTATAATAAAAGCTTAATTTTGCTTTCCTGCTGATGGAGCTTTAATTTGAAACTGCAGGTACCGGTATCTGCCTGGACCAGACAGTTTATTCCTTGGCTTTCCAGAAAGTGCCATAGGACATTTTTAGCATCTCTCTAAGACAGGTCTGTCAGCACTGCTCCTGGGTGTGTTTGGAGCGTGCTCTTGTTCTCTTGAAAGCCTAACGATTCTTTAAGCTCTGCCAAATTTAGCAGCCTGTGGTGGTGTTTTTTTCCCAGCATACTTGCTGAATTTGTAGGGTTGTTTAACCAGAGACTTCAGTGCAGTTTATGCATGATCCAGCCAGTGTTTATGCAGAAAAGCAGTGGTATGTCAGCACATTGAGTACAGTGCTTGTCCTTGAAAATAGTGCTTTGAGTGGCTGTTCAGAGATGAGCATCTGTGATTGACATGGTGATCTTTAGAAATCACCAAGGATGCTTTTTTCCTTTCCCCTCTTCCCCTCTTCCCCTCTTCCCCTCTTCCCCTCTTCCCCTCTTCCCCTCTTCCCCTTTTCCCCTTTTTCCTTTTATGAAAATCTTCAATAACTTCCCAGTCAAAGAACAATGGTACCAGGCAGCTGCTTTGACACAGACATACATATTTTACTTGAACCCACCAGGAATCTACAACCTTCTAACATATATTTAACTGTGTAAATCCTATTCCCTGGAAGTAAATGGGAAATCAGTACTTCAAACCAAGTTAATGCATAAGCATGAATAAAAATGGAGCCTATGTAGTGCAATTAATGTAGTATAACTATATTCTGTATTTTTGTGTCTGTGATGGGCTATGAAGCAGTTAGTTTTAAGGGGTATGTATGTATTTCTTGATGCTTATATATCTAAGTAACAAATTTCATTTCTGTCCCTTTCCTCAGAAAATCGTGAGGATATGCTGAGTTCAAAAAGCAACAGACTGACAGAAGCTTTGGAAGAAGCCAATAAACTGTTTAGTGGAGGTAAGACAAATTCTGTCGTCTTTATTAGAAGTGCTTGCTTGACAGTTGGTTAAGATTGAGGTGATGATGCCTTACTAACAAAAAAGGGCAAGAAAATGAAGTTGAGGTCCAAGTACTTTATTGGAATGACTAAAGTATAACTTGAAACAGAGGGGTTTAGCTGAAGATGGATTGTTTGAATAAGTTGATATGAGAATAAATATAACTACTTCAGTGTTTATTTGTTCTTAGAAATACTTCTTGCTTTATCCTGACTGTAGAACAATGTGTTTCAGTAGTACCTTTAAAAGATTCAAGTGTAGAGGGGTTCCTTTCACTTGGAGAGATGGGAAAACGTGTCAACAAAAAATGCATTTTGTTCTTTAAGATAATGTGTTATTTTTTCCATGCTTGCCTTTGTCAGTGTCATCTTTTCCTTTGCTCTCTTCTTTTAAACTGCAAATATTATTAGGATTACATAAATAATTGTGTTTAGAGACTGTTGCAACAGGATGATTTACAAAGCTCTGTGTACAGGACAGCCTCTACACTGAGTTCTATTGTAATATTTTTGATAATCTCTTATTATTAACATGAGATCTCTCCTGTGTCAGTTTCCCGTGCACGAGAGGCTGCCCTGGATGCCCAGTTCCTTGTGATTGCATCAAATCTGGGAAAGGAGAAGGCCAATGAGCTGCGCTCTGAGATGACAGCATTTGATTCACTGGCATTTGCAGAAGACTTGGTAAGCTCTAGACTTGAATTTGCCAGCAATTTTGCTTGAGTTTCTTACAGAATCATAACATAAAAGCCTCAGATTGTCAGTACGTGGCAGTTCTGATGGGATTTAATACTCTCATGAATTTATTAGCTTTCAGGTTAGTGTGGTAAATTGTTTTAAAGTATGTATTGAGCATTTTCATTGTGCATAGGGGAAAATCTAACTTAAAATGCAAACACCCTACCCAGAGCTGCACTTATCACAGTTCAGTCACTTCATGCTCTTAAGGTAGTAGTCTTGTGCACTTTTTTATACTCACTGTTTTGTAGTTTCCCAGAAGCTTAGGAGTTTCTTTATCCTGTCCACTACTTTACATGGTTTTGGGTGCAGCTCTCAAGTCCCTCTGTCACTGACATGAAATTGGACTTTGAATTATTTGCATGCTTTTAGAGTTGTCACATTTTGTCTCTTTGTACTTTGTTGTTTGTCTGTTTGTTCTTTGTACTTTGTACTGGGTGGAAGAGTCAGTTCAGAAGAGCTGTGAACCAGAGTTTATTGTGTTTTCCCTCCTTCCTCCCCGGATTTTCTTTTATGTTACAGTAGCTCAATAAGGATTCTGAGTCTTTGGTTAAGTCTAGAGATCTGCAGTATAAAAACCTATCAAGTTCAATTGCTTTGTTGAACTCTTTCCTGGATTGCTGGAGACAGTTTTTCCAGGATTGGTTGAGCCAAATAAGTTGTTTTATCAAATTTGGGGAGCTAAGCTTCCTGGAAGTGTGTGGTGATCAGAACCTGAGAGACATCTTAGCTTTATAGTGCAATTCAGGTAATGCTTTGCTACTTCATACATCACTGAAATCCTATTGGAATATAGTTTTATTTACCAATAGCTGGTTTTTAGGGTTTTTTTCCATGCTAAACACAAATCTGTATAGTAGTGTTTGTCTGTTTTCAGGCAAGTCAAGGTTCTTATGCAGTGATATTAAATATTAATCTAGAAGGATACACCTTAGTAGAGTATTTCAGCATGAATGTATCTCCTGATTGTACTCTAAGTGAATTTCAGTGCAGCTTTTTCTCTTTTGTAGCTGACCTTCATGGGTATAAATCGAACAGAAGAAAATGACAGTGATGCTGAGAGCACTTCAGGTGGCTATTTACCAAGTAATGCCTGGCACAAACTGGGAGAAGAAACAGAAAAGTACTTCAGAAGAGCACCTTCTTTTCACTATATGTAAGTTTATATAAGGAAATGGTGTATACTGCAGCACAGGCTAATGGCCTTAATTGATACTTTAATGCTCTGGGCTTGAATAGAGGTTAATCTGAGGTCACAGAGAGTCAACAAGAACTTCTTTGCACTCTTGTGTTCTTACAGTGCAATGAAATCCTTGTCTCCAAAGTATTTTGTAATATTTCTCTTTTTTGTTTTGATTTGGCTTGGCTGCAAGCTAGCATCACTTCTATCTAATAGCAAGGTATTCTTGATATACCTGTTTCAGACCAAAACCACTAGGAGTGATCCTCTTTCCTTTAAAAGCTGACTCTTGCCTCATCTTTCTCTCTTTACACAAGCTGCAGCCAGAATCATGAATAGAGGAATCTTTTTTCTTTCCCAGACAGTTATGGAAAACCAGTCCCTCAGGGTCTGTATCTTTTGCCTGGTGATAATACAATCATAGAGATTGTTCTTTTTGTGAAACAGTTCTTTTTGTGTCTCTGTGTTAATGGGTTGGCTTATAGAATCTTGCTTTCTGGTGCTGCCCTCAGAAAAAAACACCTAATTACTGACAAGTCACTTTACAAAGAACAAGCATCATCTCTGCCTCTGTGTAGGCAGCCCATTTTAGCTGCTGTCAAATGACCCTTAGTCACTTGGCTTACAGACAATATTTCAATTTAAATCTCTTATAAAGTCAGCCTACAGTAGCAGGATCTAGTTTAAGTTATCAACAGTAGAGCTGATAGAATACTATTCAGTTGTCTTTGCTTTTATAGATGTTCCATCCCCCAGTAAGTATCACTGTTAATTGTAAGGAAGCTGCTGAATATACCAACTTGGTCATACAATATCTGCTAGTTAATGTTGGTATTGATTCAAACTTAGGTTTGTGCTTTTACGTTCTATGCTTAAAGCAATAAGTATGTTTTCCAATATTTTTGATAGAAAGACTCCTCATTAGCTACATTTTGGCACCTTAAGTAATTGATGAGCTTCTTTTCATGGAGGATGTGTGATTAGCAAGGTGTTAATGTTGAATCATAAAGCTTAGTCCTCAGTTTAGGCAAATAACTACTCATTTCTGGCTCTGTTCTCTTGGAAAAGAAACTCCTGAGTTACTTTTCCTCATGGTCAGTCCATGACTTCAGAAATTGAGCAGTTGCAGCTCGCTGAAAGCAGGGAAAAATGTGGTGCAGAATTGTTTGGTACCTACTGAACTAACTTGAATTGAGTCTCTCTCCTTTAGGCATCTAACTTGGTGGAGACTCAAGGCAACCAAAGTTAGGAGCCTGAGTTCCTTAAATAGTCAATGGAAAGAGGTAAGCACTTCAAGAAAGTGCCTGGATCTACCACGTGTGCTGCACTCACGTTGTTTAATGAGAAACTTGGGATCTCCTCTTAGTCTGCTGAATGTTCTGTTAATTGACTATATTTTCAAAATTTGTATTTTTGTTCTGTTTTGGTTTTTTTTTTTTAAAAAAAAAAGCTTACCTCAAACCTCAACTTGCAGAAACTAAACAGTAGATCAAAGAGATAAATGTTGTATGGAGAGAGTCTTCAGGCAAAACAGTTTGTACTAAATTCAGATGGAGATATTGGTAGTTATGAACTGCTCTCTGTTTCATTTCTTCACTAGCTTTAAGAAAAGTAGGTTTTAAGCTTTTGGTTTGAAAAAAGCTAATTGAATATTTGCATCAAGTTATTTTACATCCTCTGTGTTATTCTGGGATCAGGCTGACATGTATATTGGGAGCAACTTTTGAGGATGGAGTTTAGAGAAAACTCCAAATGTGATAGGCTTTATTTTTAGATGTCAGTTGTTACTTTGCACTTTTATCAGGACATCAACCAGTCAGTGTATAGATTTCATAACCTACAATGTAAAATATTTTTCCATCTATATGTGCCTTTTATTTTGGTTAGGTTGGGATCTTTCAAGTCTGATCCTCCTGTACCAAGGCAACGGATTGAGAGGCAGAAAAAATCTGCAGGAGGAGAAGGAAAACGTGCAATGCCTGCTCAGGTTTGTGATGTGTTATCTTTATTAATGATTTGTGTGAAAGTGCCTGCAGCTTGCCTTATTTGTGAGGTGGTCAGAGGGAGAGTGGTGGTTAACAGGAGCAGCCTTGGCAGTGTCTTGTTTTAAGAACAAGACTTGTTTTAAGAACAAGAGTTACAGAAAAAAAAGACTTACACTTTTAATTATCTCTGAGATAGAAGTTAATCCCGTTAGGACCCTGTATTGGTTACATTGTTCTAGTGGGAAAATACCATGTCTCAGCTGCTTTGTTCACTTCTTTCTCAGTTTAACCCTGAATTCTACTAGTTATGAATACAAATTCATGAGCATATATTACAAGTCTTAATTCTACATAAAGTAAATTCACACAAACAGCTTGGCCTGATCCACTCCCCTTACAGGAGTTAATCCTGTCAGGATCTTTTCTCTTTTTCACTTTAAAAGTGAAATTGGTATTCTGCTGATATTTGAAGGGCAATTTGGAGTATCCTGGTTTACAGCTGAACAAATGAACAAATCTGTAAAATCACAATAATCGTGTCCTTTGACCATGTCCAATGTTATGCCATGGTGTTTCTTACACATAAACTGAGGTGCCTTTGCTGAAAAAAAGATATTAATGAATTAGCCATCTATGCTTATTATAAACTTCTTCACTAAACTCTCAGACTGTGTACTCCTGGGGTATCACAGTTTTAGCCAGTAACCAGGTGACAAAGCTCTGTTATTCTACTACCTTTCAGGGGAAGAGAAAAAGAGAATAAAGGAGACAGACCTTAAGGCTGGAAAAAAACAACTAGAATAGGTTTAATGAAGTAGTAATGATGATGATGAATAAAAATATATACAAATATGTAAAATGAAACCCACATTTCTCAGTTGGTAATCACTTCCCAAACAGAAAAGTCCCAAATGGGACTTGGCAACCAAGCTGGTCCTGTCTGGGGTGGCAGGAGAAGGCAGCCTGGCCCAGTGAGCAAAGTTCTTCTCTGGTGAGGAATTGAGCAGCAGATACCAAACAAACAGCCCCTAACTGAGCCAGCACCCCAGCCACAGAGGCCAGGGGGGTGTCTCTGAGGCACCATTTCATACTGAGCCCTCTGGAGCACTGTGGTTGCTCCATTTGGGTCACCTAACCCACCCTCTCCTCTCACTGTAAGTGCTGCATTTGCTGGTGGTTTCTGGGCAGTCTCAGGTCAGCATCACTGCAGGAAGTTTTTTTTTAATCCTGGTCCTCTCAAACTAGGACATATGGGTGACCCCGTTCCACAGAACTATTGCAAAGTAAGAGTGGATCTGTAGGTAGGCTTAAAACATACAAACTGTGGCCTTGCAGTTGTTGTAAAATGGGAATTGATTCCTAAATCACTTTGCAGGTGGTCTCATGTTTGTGTTTTTGCAGCCGGGTGTGGTTTACAGAGAAAAAATTACCTTTCATCTTAAGTGTTACCAAAAGGCCCTTTTCAATAGTCTTGTCCTAAAACAGTGGCTAATCTGAGGTAAAACTATGTTTCTTTTTTGCAGTTAAAAAAAATGGAGGAGTCTCATCAGGAAGCTACGGAAAAAGAAGTAGAGAGGATCTTGGGACTGTTGCAAACTCATTTTAAAAATGATCGTAAGTATGATTCAAGTAAACTTTAAAGGATCGATTTGAGGAAATAAACAATCTTCTACAGTTAAGACTGTCTAAAATGTAGATACAAAATTAGGTAGAGGTTGAAAGTAGAAATCTTTATGCTGAAGGTGATATACAGACTGTTTTATGACCACTTAGCAGCTGCTGCTTGATTGCAAAACAAATCTTTTATACTCTCTTCCTAGAGCTGTTTTTGAGTCACTGCATATGTGGGTGCCTGTGGCAAAGGGGAAAAAGAACACTCTCTAGAAACTTTGTTTCTTTCTGCAGGGGCTGGGAATTGGCTTTGCAACTAAATTAAGATAAACATTCAATTAGCTTTTATAAAGAAGTACTGGCTTGCTTACCCATATGTTTGTGTTAGTTCTGTGTATGCCACCTGTTTGTTTTTTTTAACAAACCCCTTTTTGCATCTCTAGCTGATACACCTATTTCCTTCTTCGATCTTGTGATTGATCCAAACTCCTTTGCACGCACAGTGGAAAACATTTTTCATGTGTCCTTCATCATAAGGGTAAGGCATGAGGTGTTCTTGAAGTCTTCTTTTAGGTATTGGAATTATGTAGAATTAATTAGGGTGTTTTATGGCTTCAGTCTTGATAGATTTGGGTTTAAATACTAGGAACTTAAATCAGTTTTATACAAATGGTCTATGATATTTTGATAAACTAATGAAAGAGAACAGCTGATATAATAATTTTTAGCTTTTTCTACTACAATTTATCAATAAAACTGAAATTTTCTGCTGTCAATACACTTTTCAAAAATGGATTCTAACTCATGTTATTAGAAGAGTAGTCAGGACAGAAGAGTTATTGAAGTTGTAGTAAAGTGTGTTATGGGTTTTTTTTTCAATGTGTAGATTTGCACTGCAGACTATGCTTGGTTTGTATAATAAAATCAGTTTAGGAAAAGAGAAACTTACAAATATTTTTGACTAAATTCAGGTTCATAGTGAATAATGATGTCATCATGAAGGCTTAACTGAAGTCTTTTTAGTGAAGAATAATGATTTTTAGTAAATCAATTTCTTGTAGTCCAGCTCTCCTATATCAATTGCATTCTTTATGAATAAGTGCTATATTTAAGTAATTTTTTATATTTGGTATGACAGTTAAGGTTTTATATCAATATGTGGGCATCTCTTTCTGATTATGTAAAATATTAATATGAAACATGAAATTATCCTAATTCCTAACATTTTAAATCCCACTGTCTTTTAGGATGGTTTTGCAAGATTAAAGCTGGATGGGGATAAGCTGCCAATAATAGGTAAAATCTAGTTTTGAAGGACTATAATTGTCTTCTGTTACTACATCAAAAATTAGCTGCATCTGATGCATTTACAAAATTTTAGGTATAGTCTTATCTGTAAGGGGAGAGTTTTGAGGATATGCAGGGAGTGTAATTGAAGGCATGAAAGGATTTATGGGGAACTGAAAGGACTAAGTCTCTTTACCAAAATATGGTAAAAAGGCCATTTACTGATCTATACAAATTCTATTAATAGAAGTAAAATATTATTCCCTTTTCTTTTAAGTGACATTTTGCTAGAAAGTATATGAACATTGTTATGGTTTGATGAGAGAAGATATTTTTGTGTGCTAATCTCCCTTGTCTGCCTGAACTGGGAATTGCTGCAACTTGGAAACAGTTGAGAGGAACTGCTTGTGTATAAAGGTCTCTGGCTTTCATTCCCACCACAGGATTATCAGTGGGACTGAGGATTAAATACTTGGGTCCTCCTGGGACTCTGATAAGTTTTTAATTTCTTAGGAGACAGGACTAAAGAAATGCCACAAGAAGCAGGTACAGGCTGTTGGTAGAGACTGGCTTAGTGGAGCATGTATAATTTATTTGCTTGTGTTAAAGTTCTTGTGTTTCTGGAGGAAACTGACTTCACAAGGGTAAACACTGTGAAAACACCATTATTTTGAACAGAGCCCTCAAAAGACAACGAGAGAAAGGTTGGGAACCATAGTGCTGGAGCACGGAACCAGGTTGTCCTGTCTCTGAGCCATCGAGAATGGAAGGTAGAACAACACTTGATATTTTTAATAAACTTTCTTATAAGAGTAATAAATACATCAGAGAGCTATTCTGATGAGGATAGGTGTTCCTGCATATATGTAGCCACAAGTAATTCCAGAACAATCACAGATTTAACTTTTTTTTTCTTTAACTGCAAGAAAAATAAGACCTAAGATAGCAATTTCATCTTTGCTCCTTGAAGTCCGGTCAGTTTAAGAGCTTTTAAGCTGTGCAGTGACTTGGTTTTACTGTTTTATATCAGGGCTGCATAACTATGGAATCTTTTTCTTTCCTTATGTAAGATAGCTTGCTTCCAGAGGGAAAGTTCTCTGTACAATTTCCTCACTGTTTGCAATAAATCTTAGACAAAAATTAGTTTTTATCACATAAAACTCTACTCCTTTGTTCCTCTGTCAGGATGTGCATAGGAAACTCAGTGTTTTTCAAGTAATGCTTTAGTATGAGAAACTTTATAACTTGACTGATGGTAACTACTATTAAATTGAAGTTCAGCTCTTGTAACATCCATACTCTTGTCATCTCTAACCAGGAGATCGTGGAAAGATATGAAATAACAGAACCCATGATTAGCCCTCCTTATGACAAAAAGGAAGATGAAATGGAGATAACTTAATTATTCCAGTAAGTTGTTCTAATAAATCAAACTAAGGATGCATGAGTTTGTTGCATGTGGTAGAACTGCAGGGAGACTCTTTGTGACTTACACAGTTACCCTGCTTATAGTTTTTCTACACTTACAACTGGAACATTTTTATATTTTTTAACTCTTTATGGAACAAAATGTCATCTAGTCTTCCATGCAGCAATGATGGTCAGTTATATGATGTAGTTGTTAACTTTTTGAACTTTAAACTCAAAATGCAATGCTGTAAAGAATCATAGCTTAGTTTTTATGTGGGTTTTTTTAATCTACTGACAGATGATATTTTTAATGGAGAAGTCTGAAGAAGGACTTAGGGAAGCAGGGAGGGAAGACAGACTGATTCCCTCTAACACCCTTTAAATGACAGGATTGAAATCTTTTATTGTCATGGTTACTTGCTAAGTTCCAAATCTTAATGGATTTTGTCTTATATTAACCCTTTTATCAGTCTTAACTGTCTTTTTTTCTTTTCCTCTAGGTGCCTTAAATGAAGTATTTTAACTGTGTCCTTCAAAAGAGTTTTTATATGTATATGTTGTAAAATTAAATTTATTTTTATTTGAATATCTTGCCACTTTGTATAAAGCTGTCTTGTTACCTGTCCCAAGGTTGTTACTATGTATTTTATTTATTACCGATTGCTTACTATTTATATAAAGTTTACAGACAAACTTCCACCAAGGGAAATGCTAAGGCCCCTCCTTTCATCTCCTCTTTCTGCAGTAGCCTCCTGAAGTAGAATTTACATGGTTAACCATCTCTACTGTGATAATCTTGTTGCCAAAATGATCTTGGGTGATGCAGGGAAACTGATAATTGTTTTTCTGTTCTTATTGCTCTGGAAATCAAGGTGTGAGTTTGGAAATGCCGTGCAGGGAGGAATTACTTCTTCCTTTGGATTTTTAACTTAGGCAGGACAACTATCTTAGGCGATAACATAATTTAAAAAAAAAAATAAATAAAGTGTAGCTCTGTCTCCAGAACCTGCTCTTCGGGGGACCACTGCCTGGAGTTTTTAGGGATATTTCCCTGTTTGGGCAGGGAAATCTAGCAGGTACCAAGGGCACCACCAGTGATGTTCCACCGTGTTTCTGGGGGTCGCTGAAACACAGCCAGGCTCCCAGGATGTGCAACAACGCACTTTGATCCTTTTTTATCATCTACAAGAAGACGGAGAACCCTTGTGTTCACGCAAACCCAGCAAACAAAGGGACCCGGGGCTCAGCCGCTGCCCCTGAGGGGCGGCCGCTTCTACCGGGCGGGGCGCTGCGGGACCGGGGCGCTGCAGGCAGCGGGGTTGGCGGGCGCCATGCCTGCGGCCGTGGTGGAGTACAAGGGCTGGAAGGAAGGCTACCGCTGCGGCTACTGCGCCTCGGAACGGGGGAAAGTCTCCGCTGGTAAGAGGGAGGCGGCGGGACGGGATAAAAACTGCCCGGGGGGATGCAGCGACGGGAGCCGCGGGGGAGGCGGGCGCCCTCACTAAAGATGGCGGCAGGGAGTGAGGGAAAGGGAAAAGGTGCCCGGGAAGAAGATGGAGGGGTCGGGGTTTCCTGTGGGCGCTGCCCGTAGTAAAGATGGCGGCGTCGGCGGCCGTTGTTTCCGGGAGTCCCGGGGTGCTCTGTGGGGCGGCGGTTAAGGTGCTGTCCTGAGCCGGGAGAAAGGGTCACGGCGGGAGATGGCGGCGGCCGGCAGCTCTGCCAGCATCGTGGAGTACTTCGGCGGAGAGGATGGCTACCGCTGCGGCTACTGCAAGAACGACACCGGCAACCTCTCCCACGGTGCGGCCCGAGGGGCAGGGCGGGCTGTAAGGCTGCAGCCGGCAGCGGGCCGGGCCGCGCCGGTGCTACGGGAAGCTGAGGGAGGCCCGGGAAGGGTGGGGGAAGGCGGAGGTTTGAAGGCGGCAGCTCCCGGAGCTTCCCGCGGGTGTTGTCCCGCCGGTACTCGGGGTTTGGCAGGGAGCGGGGCCGGCAGCAGCCGAGACGGCGGCGGAGAGCGCTCCGGCGGCCTCCCCATGGAGGCTGTGGGGTCAGGGGGAAACCGCGTGTGATGGGAATGCTTCTCCGGTCTGAGGGCAAAACCTCAAAAATAACGGGGAAGGTTCGTAAAGGTGAAGCGGTTTAATTATGGTTACCCGAATAGCCGCACCCAGAGGAAAGATGCTGCCGGAACGGGCAGTGGTGGAGTCACCGTGCCTGGAGATTTTAAAACAAAACAAAAAAAGGATAAATCTATGGACGGAAAAGATAAATCTATGGACGTAGCTCTGGTGGTGGTGTTGATGATTGGATGTGATGAATCTTGGAGGACTTTGCCAACTTTAATGATTCACCCGGAGCTTTCTCATCCAGTTACACAGCTGAGGTTGCGAGTGCCCTGTCCCAGCCTCCCCCTCCAGCCCAAGCCTGGGTTAACCCCAGATAAGAGCGTTATCTGTCCCGGTGCCCTGGATCTAAAGCTGTGTCTGGACACGTTTCACCTCAGCAGGGTGTGTTCTCCTCCCTGGGGAAGAGTGGATTGTCCTTGGGCTCTGGGGACACCTGAGCAGTGGTTGAAGGATCCCTAGGAATGGTCAGTGTCAGCTTTAGAACCTCTTGGGAGAGTCTTGGGTTCAGTGTTTTGGGCTCAGTTTAAAGAAATTAAGGAGCAATTTTGTGTTTTGTTGGTGTGTCTTTGAGAAAGATGGCAAGTAGAGAGGTAAACATTTAACTTGTACAGTCAGAGCAATGCAGTTGGTTGCATCCCAAGATTTGTGTTGATTTTTTAATTTAATTTTATTTTTTTTACACTCAGTGTGGTGTTGTAATCGATAATTTATGAATATGCCACATCCTTGAAAGACATCTGTTTGAAAGTTGCCATTAGCATTTCAGATTTACAGTCATATTTCTCCAGAGCCTGCTGTATTTTCATGTTTTCAAGCATAACTGTGGCCAGTCAAGTGTATTGCTGTATTTATTTCAGGTATGTGGGCACATTCCATGACAGTTCAAGATTACCAGGATCTCATAGACAGAGGATGGCGAAGGTAAAATTAAAAAGAGAATTACAAAGCTGTGTTGTCAGTTAAATAAACTTTAGGAACCAGATTTAAAATTTTAAGTCTGTGAAAACAGTTAACTTGTTTCCATAAGGAACTGAAATAGAAATATTTGTCTAATGCTCTGTGACTTTTTTTCCTAACATGACACTGTTGAAAAGGAAAATAATTGGTTATTTTACAATAATATTTTAGAATAGCAGCAAAAAGCTTAAGAGCTTGCTTCTTGACTTCTGTAATATGCAATACATTTATGTTATTTTAACAAGGTTAATCTTATATTTATTTTGTAGTATAAGCAACAAAAAAAAAATCAATAAATATTTATTATTATTTTTAGAAGTGGAAAATATGTCTATAAGCCTATCATGAATCAAACATGTTGTCCTCAGTACACAATAAGGTAAGAAGCTCAAAATATACTTTTGTAAGTAATATGACCACTTCATATATATTCAACCATTTGTGTTTACTGCTTTAAACACAGAATACTTGAAGAGTTTATCTATTTTTAATGATACTTTGAATACTAAATAGATGTTGTTGAGATTGTTCTGTGGCTCACTGGCTGCAGGTGACCCAGTATCTCTGTGTGCCACAGGCACAGCTTTAGTAGCCCAAATAAGTGAGGTTGTTGGTTGAATAGGTGTGAATAATTGTAGGTATGCTTTTCCAGCCTTACCAGTTGAGTATCAATACCATGAGATGGGCAGGTGAAAAATTCTAGTGTATTAGCCCCCCTAGGAAGGGTTTTTTTTTATACAATGCTGAAGGTCTCCTCACATTTTAGTGATTGTAATAATATACACACAGAAAGTGCTATAAAGGGTGATATTTTGCAGTACAAGGCAATATAATTTTATTAACTAGTTACTATTAACTAAAATCTAGTTAACTATTAAATATAATTTATTAGTGTTGATGAAATATTTAACTGCTTACTATAGCAAAATTTAAGAAATAATTACAAAACATACAGTGTAACTTCTTAAAGTGGTTCCTTAATATTTTTTTTCTGAAGTAAATCACCAAATAAACAATAGATTTTTTTTTTTTTCTTTTTAAGGTGCCAAGCATTGCATTTTCAGACCTCTAAATCTCAAAAGAAAGTTCTGAAGAAAATGTTGAAATTTCTTTCCAAAGGAGATGTTTCGAAAGCAGGGAGTGAAGGTGAGAAATTCTTAGTGCTTAAAAACCATAACTGATGTTTGAAAGAAGGATCAAACACCTGCTGGAGTGATCAGATGGCTAAAACCATTTGATTTTTGTATACAGACCCTTGAATAAAGGTCTGGCTTGGCTGTCTCTTTACAGTTTGTTTGGAATCAAGAGCACTGTGTACAGAGACCAAACTTGCTCTCTTGAGGAATGTGATTCCTTACAGTTTGCACACACCAGTTGATTTTCTCTTTCATCCCTGGGTTCATCTTTACTTCCCAGATGGGTGACATGGAGAATGGCAAGTGACAGTCTGGAAAGGACTAAGGAGGACAGTGTGTGGCAGAGAAGAGGTAGTGCAAGTGGGGAAATTTATCCCTATTTATCCAACACCAAAACCAGATATTCTCAAATATGGTGAAACTGATTGGGTTGGTTCTAAATCATTATGATTTGCCTCTTTTGAATATGTGTGTGTTGGTATTTTTTGTCTTTTTCTCTTTGTTTGAAGTCATGAGAAGTTGGCTGCCTTAGTGGAGAAAATAAAACTCATAAATGACAACACTGCTCAAGTAATTCATAAAGAAAACTTTCTGTTTTCAGACTGTTGCAAACTGTCACGTTATGTGTTGGAAAGCAGCTGTAAAATAGGAAAGAAGTTGCTTTAATATTAGTGTTAATTGTCCAAAGTGTGAGCAGCAGTGATACAGAATGAACCCAACTCATGCAGTGTTTAATTATTTGCAGAAGAGCCTATGGATTCCCATATAGAAGATGCTGTTGTGTGTGATTTTGCACACAAAAGTGAATCCCGTGTCAGTCAGTCTGAGCTGACTCCCCTGAGTGTGGATCACACAGAGAGGGTGGAAAATGAAGATAAGGACACTAAAGAAACAAAAGAAGAGGTGAAAGAGCAGGAGGTGGAATCAGGGTCTCTCCAGATATGTGCAGATAGAGACACACCAGTCCCTGGAGAACCATCACATTCATCTAAAGTTGCTCGTGCACTGCCCAAGCCAGGTAGGAAGATTTCTGGTAGTAATTGGAAAATTCTATCATTATTTAATATATTGTTTAGGATCATTTTGTCTTGCCTAATAATTCAGTATTTTTTTCTTCCCTATACTCTCACCAATTTATGGCATTATAGTATATAAATTGAGAGGTGCTGTGTGTTACTTGTGTTCTTTGTTTTTCCTGAAAGTTGCTTTGATTTTTAATTATATATTTTAAAAATTTTAGTTCTTGAGAACTCCAGCTGATAGTTTTCTGTAAGCTATTTAGATTGCTGTCAGATAGGTCAATGTGATTGAACCTCAGCAGACACTGGGACCACTTTCCTCTTTGGGATACTTGTGTCTGCAGAATAAGATGTACATCCAGCTTTCTCTTTTGTCTGTAAGTTGTGGTGACTCAGGCTTTAGGTACCATTCTATACCTCATGCAAGACCAAGAGCCAGACACAGCTTTGGCTGCAGGAGCAGTAGTTACTGGGTCAGTTAAGGCTTAACCTTGTGCAGGAGTAGGAAGCCAGTTTAAGATCCCACAAAAATATCCTATGTATTGTTTTTAAATTTATTAATTTCTTCAGGTCATCTTTTTGTTAGACATTTTGCATTGTCTACACTCTGTGAATACACCTGTGTGAATAACTTATCTCAAGCTGTATTTCTGATGTTTTTGTAGACTTATTTGCCAGGGCCCTAACTGGCACTGGAAATACACTCTGTGTGTTACTGTGGTTTTTATTCCTTAGAGTTAAAGGAAGTCGTGTAGATTTCTCTTGATTTGAAAAACAAACAAAAAACCCAAGCAAAATATCAGACCCCAGGAGCCTACAAAAACACAACTACCTTTGGTTCTCTATAAAGAAGGATATTTTTTAATTGAGTTTTTTCATCTGTTGGAATCTTGCCTTGTTTTAGGTCTTGGATAACGTTAGGTTAGAAAAGCAGTGTCAGCAAAGGATGTGAAATAATGGAAACCTGTAGTTATTTCTATTTATTTGAACTTTATATTATACTTCCTTAGGGAAGTAAAAGTAGGTATGTACAAGAAATTAAGCAATTGCCTTATCTGTGTTGCTGGTGCATTTACACAGTGCTGCAGCTCTCATGTGCCAAAAACTGAAGGTAAATGCTTATTAATTTCTATAGTTTTGTGTGAAACCACATGGAATATTGGTAGCTTTTTTATTATAGTACTGAGAATGTGATCACTTTTTCCAGTATGGAAGTTATCTCTCAGTCAAAGTTTTACACTGTAAAGTTTTCTGAAATTCTGCCTTTTGGGTTGAATTTGAACATAAGATCTCTACCCTAAGAAGGGATAAGATCATTGTCTGTAATCTTTTTTTTTTTTTTTTGTTTAAGATGTTAGGGTGCCTCTTGCTGTGGTGGTGAGAGCCTGGAATCTCCATCTAGCAGCAGTGTTAAGCTGTTTATTTAGTGTCTTATGAGAGGGAAGACTCATGGCTGGTGGGTACTCATCTGCTTGATCATGCAAAGAGTTGGTGAGGTTCCCAGGGGGAAAAAGAAATATTGGGAACTTCTGATACCTGCAGAGTGCTGTGTGTTGCTTCTTCTGTGTCTTCTTTCGTGTCCTGGCTTCATTCTCGTGGAACATGGGGGATTTCTAGAAGGAAGATGGTCAAAGGTGGATGGTTTATTGCCAGGATAATTAATCTGAGCAGCAACATGCAGGTAGAATTGCTAATTTTGTGTCTGTTTGTGGTCCAGAGGTTGCAGACGGGGCTTCCTTGTCTTCCAGATCATGTTTCCAGTTCTGTGTAGTGTCTGGAATGAATGGTCTCTCCAGAAAGATAGAGGGTATTTTTCTGAATTGCAATTAGCCCATACATGACAAATAATGTTAATTAAAATCCTGGTGAAGACTGGATATTGGAGTTACTATGTGTGTTGGGACATTATACCAATTCCTAATTTCACTCACCTAATACACGTGTGCCAGAATTTTTAAGAACTTGGGAGTACTTGTTTCTTCACAAAGATTTTTGTCTCCTTCTGTAGGTTGGCTAATTCCAGGTAAAATAGTTTGTTTTGTGCTTAATGGACACTCATTTTCATTGCATCAAATTTTTATCATCTAAACAAAGAATTTTACCTCTAAACAAAAAACAAATTCTCAGAAACTCTTGATCACAAAACCAGTGATGCTGTTACACACTCCTGGAAAACCTGTCCAGAACTTTTGATGACTCTGTTTTTATATTTTATAAAATGCAGTCAAAACTTCATATAGCCCCCTTATAATTTCTATAACTTTTATTTGTTGTGCAAATCTTCAAAACCCTCTTGTAAAGTAAATGAAAACTTTCTGTCTTCTGTAAACTTCATTTGGGAAGCAAACTAAATGGGTGTTGACAGCAGATGGCAGTCGTGGGTAAAGATTAGGGGTATAAACCTGACAGTGTTTTGGAAAAGGTGTGGGACGGTCTTTGGTTGTGTTAATAACGTTGGTGAAAACTTTAAACACTGCAAATAGGGATAAAGAAAGCTGGAAACATTGTTTGTTCTCTGTTTCAGAACAAGAGGGTCTACTTTTACAAAAGAGAAATATTCATTAGCATGCTTCTTTCTTTTAGGAGGTTTTAAGTGAAGTATTAGAGTGAGTCACAAATGCATCAGAAAACTTGTTTCATTAGTCTTTAAATTGTTTTATTTTAGGGTAGGTGGTGTCACAGGTCAAATTCAGTTTAAAATTTTCCAGATAGAGAGATGTTTAATTTTCATCTTGGAAAACGCAGATTTATTCCGTAATAAGATTGTTTAATTGCATTTTATTCCTTTATAAACAAAGCAGGTCATTGTCCTAGAGGACTAATGAGCTGTTTCTGCACAGTTTCAGATAGAGAAGAAGGTTTGCTTATGTCTGTGTGCACACTCATTGTTTTAAGAACTTTTTCGTGCTAATTTAGAGCTCACAGAAGATACGAGACATGAAACAGATCCCAGTGCAGGCAAAGTGCTCATTCTTCAAATGTATCACCAGTATTTTAAATAAACTCTTCCTGACTTGTTTGCCCGTCCACAGGTCACATAGTATCTTTAATTTCTTCATAATATTTATCCTTTTCTGGTGAGTAATTTCAGCAGTCTGAATGAACCAGATGCTCAGAAAACTTTAGCTGAGAGGTAAGATCACTCAATCATAAAACCTGCTGGTGCTGAAGAGTGCCACAGTGGTATTTGCTCTGAGTTTCTAAGTCCCTGAGATGCTCTCAACATTTCAGCTGTTTGCAGTCTACATGGAAAAAACAGATTGGGACTTTTCTGAGTTAGCCACAAAGAGTTTGCTACTTACTGGCCCCAGCAGTGCACTTACAGACTCCGTAAATTCTGTATGGAATGCATGTTAAAAAGAATATTTTAAGGCTTTGCTGATAGTTAACAGTTTATGCCAGGATGAAGTGTTTTGGCAGTTTCTATGATGTGTTTCTTGGTAAAAAAATTTACAGGCACCGAGGGCTGCAGTTCCTTGTGGGTGAAGTGACTCTAAACACATCAGTGAGCTTTAAAACATCAATGTCCTCACCATATCCACTAGGTGGGAGGTTACCACTGTTCCCATTGTCCATGGGAATGTTTGAAGCAGGGAGATGACAAGAAAGATGTTGATTTTGGCTGTTAATTTACTGGTAAGAAGGAGCAGTAAAGAAAAATCTAACTATGTTTTCATAGGAGTTATGGGAAAACAACATTTCCATGTAATTTTCAGGCCTTCAAGAGAGTAAAGTGGGATAAGCTTTATGTACTTAAGTTTGGGCTTGGATTCTTCTTTATTTCTTATAAATTTTAACTGAGTCAGAAATGAGTCTTCCTGCTAATGCTTCAAATGAAAGCATCTCACCATTCAGGGTACTTTCCCATTTGAGAAGGTAAAAAAAACCCTTCAAAAGTTGCCAGTATGTCTTTTGCAAATACATGGATTTTGGGAGAGAGCTAATGGTGTAAAAGACTTCTTCAGCAGCTTCTCATAATAACTTTTACAGCCTTGCTTCTGTGCAGGATACATGACTGGATGTCCCTATATGGGAGTCCTTTTTTTTTTTCATTTTTCATCTCTTTTTGATATTTTTAGTATCATGGCTCTTTTTTGGCCCCCAACTCACCTACAGCTGCTTTACAAAGTAATAAAAATGCAGAATTAAGTTACTTTGTATGACATTAGCTGGCTGCTGATGTGATTTTGAGTACAGCTTTCCCTCTGTATGGAACTTGCAGCAGCAGCTGCTAAGCTGAGACAGGTATTCCTTGAAAATGGAATTGTTTTTTTCCAGCACTGTTTCCAGTGATGCAGCAGATTCAAACAGCTCTAACACAGCTTCTGGTGGAAGGGTGTTAAATTCCTTTTGTACCCTCCATGGAGTAGACAACAATGATGAACACATTCCAGGCAGAACTGAAAGAGTTTGGAAAATGTTTCTTGCTTTTTGTAATTTGCTTTTTTTCCCAAATTTGAATATATGGATTTACAATCACTATTGAATTAAAACCCTGTTGTTGCTACTTGTAAGTAGATTATTTCTTTGGTGACCATCCTCTCAGTGCATTTAGTGGGTAGGATGAGGAGCAACAACCTCTTTTTTATAATTGTTGAATATTCTTATTGTCTTAAATATAAGCTGAGGAATTTGGACCCCTTGAATTTTTATTTGTGAATGTCTTTGGATTTGTATTGCTTTAAAACTGATTTTTTCTGGTAATGTATACTGCTCCCCATGCTGATCTCTTTGCTTTCTATGTTTGACTTCTCTTTTAAATAAATAACGTTTCAGATGGTTATGAATGGTTGATCTATTAGGGGTAAATTGATAAAAGTGAATCAATTAGTAAAAACATACAATCAAAATATAATTTAAGACAAAGATAAAAGCTAAAGTGGCCTTTTCCTCTTCTTTTGCATGACATTAGGGTGTAGGCAGCATTTCTATACATTGCATCAGAATTTCAGGTGACAAAAAAATAATTTTTTTTTTCTTTTTTGTGTATCTATCTTCTAGGAGGAGCCTTTTTGTGTAGCCACCTGGGTTTCTGAGATAGTAGAAACAATTCTCTACGAATTTGGCTTTGAGGCTTTGTAGTTTTGGTGTTTCTTTCAGTATTTCAAGCTGATCCTGTAGCTGTCTGAATAAAACACCTCATCACACCGAGTCTTCAGCAGGAGCTTTTCTGTGTCTTTGAAAGAGGGATGTGGTGTCATGATTGTCAACAGACTTCTCTAAAGAGGGGAAGTCTTTCCATTTTAATTTTTAAATATAACCTTGGCTCTGGGGTAGAATCCTGGTCATGGTGTTTTTATATCAAAGTGCTGTAGAGGAAAACTTACTGCAACTGAGCTTGGCATGGGGCATGGTCTGTGGACGTGCAAGACCTTGTTCTGTTCAGACCACAGTCTGCAAGTAATGGTGATTTTAACTATTTCCTTTCCATGATTATGGAAGAACTGTTGCAAAATGTTGTGTTTGATTCTTTCCTTGTGCCCCTGTAGGGAAAGGGGCTGATCAGAGCAAACCACCCTGTCGAAAAGCAAAGGACATACGGAAAGAAAGGAAGCTGCAGAAACTCCTCCAGAAACAGCCATGCACCTTGGAAGACCCTCAGCTTCAAGGAGGAGATCAGGTTTCCCTTTCACAAAACTCTAAATCTAAACCAAACCAACCCAAAACAATTGAAGACTTCATTTTTGTCTCTTTACCTGATGATGCACCACACAAACTAGAGGTAATGTCTCATTCACTGCTGTTGGAGGTAAATTAAGGAACAGTCTAATTTGGGAGTTCTTTTGACACTTGGGTGTTGCATGTCTGGGACTTTATGGGGGTGGTTATGGATTAAATCTTGGATATTGTGTGGTACTGTATTGTCTGTCTGTGGCAGCTGAGCTCTGTGTAACCACAAGAGGGGACTCTTGCACTTGTAATCAGTCACAGCACAGCACAGCCCAGTTACCAGAATAACTTGTAAATTGATTTCATACAGTGTGACTTGAGAATTAAAGACTTTGAATTAACTGTGTGTTGAATGATGAGAGAGATTCAGTATTTAGCCCTGCAGTATATAAATACTTAAACTATCTGTACTAATGAATCTCGACAAGAAAGGAGCAATGGTTCATAAAATTAAACAGATAAGAAGATAGCTGCTCTTTATAAATGACATTGATATGTGCTGATCCCTTTGGAAGCTGTAAAAGTGATGGGAGAAAATTTTGGTTAATATACTGCTTGCCATTAAATCTATTAGCAGTATGGAGACAGTCATCTGGAAGACTTTGGGGCTTTTTTAACCCATAAAACAATGTTATCATAGTTTTCCAGCTTCCAGAAAAACTTGAATATATGTATTTTCCTGGAGCTACTGTCATCAGTGATGAAGTTTAAATGTTTAATTGTCTTTTGGTCATTATTCAAAGAGGTAGTGATTATGACTTAAAAGATTCACCCTGAATAACTGACAGGAAGCTGTGATCCATCTCACTGTGTCCTTCAGATTTCCCAGTGAATTGTGTAACAGAAGTATCATGGCTTTGTCTGAACATCTTCATTTATAAGATGCAGGGAGAATTGCAAGGAAAATAACCCCAGCAGTGTTTTCTCAGGGTCTTTTGTTTGTTTATTTGTTTTTTTGTGGAACAGAACTAATGCTGTGAAAACAGAATCATACTGAAAATGTTTTTTGAATTGAGCATGTCTTTAAACATGCTTGGAAAGAAATGCCCTGGTGCACATGTGGTAATGCTCTTTTGTTTGGGGAGCAATCTGGTTTACTCAGAAAAATTTCTAATTGTAGATGAAACAAAAAAAATTTGGTTTTGTGTGTAAAGATGATGATGGGGAAGATGGATAATTTCCTGTGACAATTAAATGGGACATGAATATGGAAACATTGTTTCTTCTTCCTCTTTCAAGTTGAAAAATATCAAGAACTTATTCTGGGATTATTGCAAAAAAATTATAGTCTTTATCTAAAGAGCACAGGTATGAGTCTTCCAAATGCATGGATCCTTCAAGTATTTTTTCAGTAGAGTGCAAAATTACAAGAGATTTTAGAAGTACAGAAAACTTCTTTAAAATGTCAATCTGCCTGCCATTTGTTGGTGTTGTTTGCTGAAAACTATTTGTGTAGTTCTTCTGTAATTTGCATTCTGAAAAGCTGTGTTACTGCTATGAAAGCCTTCAGTAGCTTAAGTTGAGCTGAAAATTTGGAAGACTATTGGCTAATATTAATTAAATTGTTAGAGCCCTGCTACAGGAAGTAAAAATTTATATTGTGATGTTTGTATATGTATAAATATATAGTTATTGAGTGATATTGTAATAATAAATGTGTTTAACTTCTTCTGAAGGTGAGGGTGGTGAGATCATCTCCACCAAGTTCACAGTTCAAAGCCACATTTCAGGAGTCTTACCAGGTCTATAAACGTTACCAGATGGTTATTCACAAGGACCCACCTGATAAACCAACTATAAATCAGGTCAGAAGGCCAAATGAATTCTATGCAAAGCTCAACTTCCCTTCCATTTTGTGTGTCTTGTTTCTTGAAGAAACAAATGTGGATTTTATATCCCTTGTATACTCAGGAGCATGTAAAATATCAAATAAAATCAACATCCTGAAAGTGCAAACCCTTTTGATATCTCTTTTGGTTTTGATTGCAGACAGAGGAGTTAAGGAAGATACATGGGGATGCTGTTGGGTAAGAGATGGAGAGGATAAGATTTATATAAGATACACATAAGATATCTATAAGTACAGATCCCATAAGAACTGAACCCAGCTGAGCACTTACCCTGATAATTAATCTCATTGGCTTCGTTTTTAATGCTTCCATAAGGAGGAACAAACATGATCAGGGCCAGCATGTGAATGGAGAACATAATCACACATAAAATGATTGGTTTAAGGTTCCGAGAGGTTTTATAAACCTCTTTATTTTCAATTTAAGCCTTTCAAGAAGTAATCAATGCCCTACATCTACATTAAACATTGTTACTGTTTTTATTACTGCCCAGTCAGTGTGTAATAATTAACTGTTAGACATCTCTCTAATACTGTAAAGACAAAAATCAGCTTGGAGAAAAAGTATATTTAGCAAGAATATATAATTACTAAACTTGGGCAACGAGTAATGTGCCATTAAAAAGAATATTTTTAAAAAGTCCTTGAGAATGTGTAATGAAACTACAATTTGTGGTTGATTTGTTAAATAACTTGTTCAGAACCCCAGGCTGAATAAACTGATGCTTTGAAGTGTTCAATGTTAAACAATTTTTATTCTTTAATGGAAGTATCAACAGCCAATTGAAGCCTGGTGGTAACTGTAGGAGGATTTTCCTGTTGCTGTGTTTAAAGTAGGAAACTGACTTCAGAGGCTTTGAAGTGGATAGGAGGAGATCTTTCACTAGCCTTACCTTCAGAAGCATATTACCTGATTATATGCACTCAAACCAGTATGCTTGTATCTCCCTTGCTCTGAAGGTGAGGTTAGTACCTGTCTCCTTTGAGGACCCCCAGTTCAAATCATCCTTCAACCAGTCAGCCACTTTATTTGCCAAGTATCAGATGGCTGTACACAAGGACACACCTTCTGAATGTGGCGAAAATGAGGTACAGTTCCCTGCATGCACCTTTCTGAAAACATTTCTTTAAATGAGCAATTAAATGATGGGCAACAGTGTCTCTTACAGTCATCTGAAATATTAAAATATTTAGAGTTTTCATTGGGGAGGGAAAGCATTGTGGGGTTTAGCAAGCAATCAGGCCAGGGGAAACTGAGCTGGAGAGAGAGAGGGATTTTGCACCATCACAGGAGTGAGTAGAGCTGTTGTTTGTATGTCATTTGTAAGTCTCTGGGACTGAGTTTTCCACTGCTAATGAGATCATGGTATGGAAGTGCTCTTCTGCTGGCTAAAACATCTCCTGCTTCAAAGCTGTTCAGTACCTTTCCCACAATTCCCTTGATTATTTTTTTTTCATCTCTCTTAATTTCACAGGTGAATGAGTGTGAAGGTTTTAAAAATCTCACTTTTATTCACATTTCATTGCTAAGCCTACCTCTCAGCTGGGACTCAACTTTGCAGTAGAAACAGTGCAAAAAATAATTCCCACCAGCTGATTGTCTGAGGTTCAACCTTGCCTATGATTAAAAGCAGCTCTTAAAATGCTGTTTACAGGATGCTAATCTGAACAAAATCAGGAAAAGTTACCAAAACCAAGTACTCCTGGGCTTCCAAACAAGCAGCAGTTCTCCATTTCTCTGGCAGGTGGCACAAGATGTGCAGAATTAATGAAACTCTTACCTCAGATCTGTCCTTTTTATCAACTGCAAATCTAAGACTTCAGTATTGATCAGCTTCCTAGCCTGACTTTCTGGTCTTGAGAGCAAGACTTTGTAGAACTGATACCTAGCAAGCTGTGGCTGCTCTCCAGGTAGAGAAATAAATCCACATAATCATTTTTGGCTTTGGTTCAGAGGTGTGTAAGGAGAGCTTTTTCTGAGATCTTTCTAATGCTACCGTGAAAAGCCATAAAATTTATTTCACTTTTGTTCTGCAAAATAATAGGGTTCATAACAGTAAGTAGAAGTTGCCACCCTTTTTATAATTACTGCTATCAATCAGGTTAAGTAGAATTAAGGGGGAAAATGGAAACCTGCCAAAAAAGATGGAGCTTGTTACTAGTTTTTTCACAGGTACTTCCTGGACTGATTAGGGACTTGGATTTGTCTCTATGAATGTATTTCAGCCCTAATGCTTAGCTACAGCATCCGTTCCCCCCTGGCTTTGCTCTGAAAGCCTTGTTGCAGCAGAGAGGGTGAGGAGAACTTCATCAATTGATTCTTTGCTTCCCATTACAGCTGATTTATTTTTTAATGCAATCATTACATGATGAAGAAGCAAGGGCTGGAGCAGGGTGGCTGCCTGGAGCTGGTTCTGAATAGCACTTAGCTCTCGGTTCAGCTCACCCCTGTTTGGGTCAGGGTGCATGGCTGGGTGCAGCCTTGGGTTTAATCACCCATGGAACTTGTTTGAGTCTAGGGAAGGAAAGCTTTTAATGATGCATTAAGGAGAGTTCCCTTTTCCACCTCCTTAAGGTGTAAAATCTTTTGTGGGAATTGCTGTTGAATAGGAAGAAAGTGGATTTCTCTGCATACAGCTAATGCTTTTATGGATTTTTATCCTTTATTTCTCCCTTGTAACTTGCTTTAAGTGTTTCCCTGCTCTGTCTTTACCTTCTCTCTCTGGCATCATGTTTGTGTAGGCTCAGTATTATATTCCAGGGGAGACAGAAGACATTCTCAGAAGCTTCTAATGAATGTAAAAACTCAGTCTGGTGCTGATGGCTTTTAATTTAGGTCTTTCTTTAGCACTAGTACATTATCTTGTGTGGCTAAGAAGGTCTTTTTATTCACAGTTTTTAGGCACTAAAGCTTTGTCACTTCAGTCAAAAGCATTTTGTATTTGATCCCTGCAGGAAGTAAACTGAAGAATACTTTACACAGAATGTATTTTGATGTAGATTAGAAGCCTTTTTTGCTTTTTTTTTTTTTTTTTAATATTGAATCCCTGTGGTAGGAAAATTTATCTGAGTCACTTTTAAGAACAGAAGGTACCAAGTAGGGTAAAACTGATCCAAGTTATTGAGAGGAAGGTTGGAAAAGGCTGTTTGAAAGACTTCACATTTTTTTCTTCTTCCTCTTTTTCAAACTTTTTAATATCTCACACAGACATTATGGAGCCAAGCAGTTCTTTACGTAATGGTAGAATGAAATTCTGTCCTCTACACAGGGCTTTTTATCAGGGGAGTAACAAGTCTGCTTTGGGCTTTAAATTGGCAAACATCCAGGATTTCTCTTTTTTTTTTTTTCTCTAAAAATTAAATTTAGCTTTTAATCTGTGCAAACTAATAGATCTTTGTATGGTAGGTAGGTGAACCTCCTTTTCAGGGAGAATCCTGCACCCTTTTGTGTTTGGAAAGTTTCTGGTTTAGGAGAAGTATTTCATTTTATATTTGGCTGAACACTTCACATCAAAACCCCTGCCAGTATTTAAATTCAGAATCCTACATAAATTGCTATGGGACATATTAGCAACTTCTTTTTGGAATATATTCTTAGCCTGTTGCCATTACAATATTCTGTTTGCCTGTATGAGCTGCAAGACTGCTTTAATATTTATTACACTTAAAACCAATTTAATGAAGAGATTTAGAGTGCTGGTGACTATATGAGAAGAACACTGATGTAAAAAGTTACAAACCAGTTCACAATATTAGCAAAAGGGTTGTGAACCATGAAGCTTGTGACTGTGTGGAGGAAGCCCTCTTTTTGCACCTATGCAATGTCTTTATATCTTTTAATCAAGATTTTATGTGAGAAAGGGGAATAGATAATTTCCCTGACAGGGAATCCATGGAATACTTGACATCAAAGTTACTTTGAACTTCTGGGCAGTCTTTGGTTAGTGCCAATTTGAGGCCAGTGATAACAGGTTTTGAATTTTGCCTTTTCTTCCTTACTTTCTTCTCTCCCTTAGCACCCCTGATGGAGACTGCCATAGCACTAATAATATCCATCATTCATTAATATGGTCATTAACAAGAATTTCACTGGAGATTTTGCCAGGGAGAGTCCTGCAATGGGTTTTGGTGATGCAGTACTGATTCCTGACTAATAAAAAACAAGGTAGAAATTTCCTGGTGGAATAAATCCAAGTTGGATTTATCCAAGCTATTATTCAAGAGTTGGTGTTAGCCCTGCAGTGATGAAACTTCCCTTTTCTCTGGAAGCAACATCAGTGCTGCTGATGTGCTGCTCTCCTTGGCTGTGCTTCTCTCAGTGCTTCAGTGCTGCTCTCATTGGCCAGCAGAGGATGTGGTTAAGTAGAAATAGACCAAATGAGTTAATATTCTACAAACATTTTTGAGTATTTCATTGCTCCTGGAATCAACAGTAACTTAGTTGTTTTCTGTATAGTCATTTTAACTGTTGTTTATCTCCATTTCTCTTGGGTTTTGTGGTATAAATTCAGCTTCCCTTGGGCATCTTCTCAAACCCTTCAGAAATCTTTGTTCAGTTTCTCCAATATTTCAGCTTCAAAACTGACCTGGTTGTCTCTGTGCTTCTGAGTGCCCTCAAGTATTGATGTTATGCAAAGTTTTTGCCATCTTAGAGTACTTCTGTCACCTTGTTTTTATTGAATTGAATTGGTGTCTTGAGGAAAACCATAGCAAACAATTTTCTCATTGCAGATTGCTTCATAGTCCTTGCTCTTAAATAGTGCTGGGGAAGAACTGATTTTTCAGGTTTTCTCTGTGGGAACATAAAACCTTTTTGTGCTGCCATGCAAATGCAGAGTCAGCCACTTCTTGTAGCACTGAATGCACTCTGATCTTATAAAGAGTTGTTGGAAGAAATCAGAAGGATTAGGGGGAACCTCAACAGGTCATTAAGTGTTAAATAATAATAACTTCAGAAATAGGGAAAAAAATATCACAGAAAATTGGTGTCTCACTGCCTGTTGGACAAGTTTATTCAGGGCTGCTCTGGAATCAGCCAAGTCCATGAGTTGCTTGGTTTTTTGAAGGTGTGAAAATGTGCAAGGGAAGAACCTCTTTTAGTGTTTGTCACATTATAGGTGTTTCTCCTGACCCTTATGAATAGTCTGTGTATGGACTTTTTTCTCAGGGCAAAGCCAGCAGTTCCAATGTACTGTTCCCAGTATATCAGAGCTATTATTCACTGGTTTTTTTTCTTCCCTAAAGTAGCAATAGATTATCCTGTAGATAATCTGTTTAGTAGTAGATAATCCTGTTTAGTATGTGGATCTGTGTCTGGAGCACAGAAAAAGCCATTAATGCAATCAATTGGCACGGATTTGTTTGCATGCCTACAAGTTACTTTTTGGGTTTTTTTTTCTGCTTGGATGGTGGTTTTATTTCTTTTGTGAAACAAGTCAAGCTATAGGGAAAAAAAACAAAATCATGAAAACCTGGAAAAAAAAAAAAGGCTGAGTAATAGATTTCTGTAAGGACCAGAGGAGACAGTAGCTGCACTTTGGCCACAACAACCCCATGCAGCGCTACAGGCTGGGCACAGAGTGGCTGGAGAGCAGCCAGGCAGAAAGGGACCTGGGAGTCTGCATCGACAAGAAACTGAACATGAGCCAGCAGTGTGCCCAGGTGGCCAAGAAGGCCAATGGCATCCTGGCCTGTATCAAAAACAGCGTCACCAGCAGGTCCAGGGAGGTGATTCTTCCCCTGTACTCAGCACTGGGGAGGCCACACCTCGAGTACTGTGTCCAGTTCTGGGCCCCTCAGTTTAAGAAGGATGTAGAGGTCCTGGAACAGGTCCAAAGGAGGGCAACCAGGCTGGTGAAGGGACTCGAGCACAGGCCCTATGAGGAGAGGCTGAGAGAGCTGGGGCTGTTCAGCCTGGAGAAGAGGAGGCTCAGGGGAGACCTCATTGCTGTCTACAACTCCCTGAAAGGAGGCTGTAGCGAGGTGGGAACTGGACTCTTTTCACAGACGACCTTCAACAAGACAAGAGGACACAGTCTTGAGTTGTGCCAGGGGAGGTTTAGGTTAGATATTAGAAAGAATTTCTTCACGGAGAGGGTGATTAGGTTATGGAATGGACTGCCCGGTGAGGTGGTAGATTCTCCGTCCCTGGAGACATTTAAAAAAAGACTGGATGTGGCACTCAGTGCCATGGTCTAGCAACTGCTCCGGTGGGTCAAGGGTTGGACTAGATGATCTCTGAGGTCCCTTCCAACCCGGCTAATTCTATGATTCTATGATTCTATGATCCTTTTGTTAAACAAGTGTTGTTTCCCTGTTTCATCAGGGAACAAGTTTTAGAGCTGATCAGCAGATCAGGAGTACCATAATTATGCAAACAAATTGTATGAATAGAAGTTTGTCCCCCCCTTTTTTTATTTTTTAATTTTTTTTCCATAGGAAATGTAGTAAGTCATAATATAGCTGTGCCAGAAGTCATGCAGAGAGGAATAGACAAGTAAGAGTTTTGGAACCTGAATTTTATTTTTTTTTTTTTAATTGAGTGACTTCTAAGAGCATTTTGTGTATTTCTGGGAGAAAATGTCTAATTAATGTATGGAAGGAGGATCTGAGAATAAGACAGAAGAGTGCATTTTTTGTCTTATATAATCCCAAGGAGCAGAAATCCTTTGGTAAATCATTGATAAATGATTGAATCAAGTGGTGGTGCAAGACAGTGCTGTTGGAGGTGGCTTCCTTCCTGCCACAGGTTTTTTATCCTGGTTTTACTTCCAGAAAAAAAGACTATGGGAGTGATCAGGCAGTACTTCATGCTTTAGCTTTGTACAGTCCAAAAACCTGAAAACAAGGTAGAAACACAACAGAAAGGAGCAGTAACCAGGACTGAGGCTCCTCAGATGACAACATGGGATTTAAGGAAGCTTGGTAACAGCTTTGTCTTGTCATCTGCTCTGCCAAGACCCATCCATATTTGTTTTAACTCTTGCTCAGCAGCAAAAATACCTTTGTGTCTGTGTAATAAATGCAAGGAGGGCTTTGTAGAGTACAAATCATCAGGAAGATGCCATGGTCCAGCTCTGCCCCAGCTTCAGTGTGCTTAACAGGCTGTGGAGATCTATTTGTAAAGTGTTTGAAAATGTTGCCACCTGAATATCTTCTGTGTCAAAATTTCTTGGTCTTTAAATGATAGATGGAGATGTGGGACTGTGGAGCACTGGAGGTAAAGGTTTTAAATGAAATTAATGCAGTGAAAACATTTCCTTTTGGCCCTTTCCAAGAGGAAGTTTTTTGATCCCAGTGGATGGAACAGGAGGGGTATCTCTACCAGTTCTTACTGAAATATCATCTGACCGGAGGCACTGCATTTCTGATCCAATGTTGTCTTTTTTTTTTCTTTTTTAATGTTTCTTGGAGTAACTTACAGACGTTGTCACCATGTTTTCCATTTGTACACTCAGCTAAAAGCTCTCAGCTAATTTAGCTCTCCAGGTGTATTCAGTTCTTGGGCGAAAGAAAAATAACTCAGTTGACTTTCATTCCAAACTGTAACAGATTGTCATCTAGAAATTTAAAATGACCCTTTTCTAGTGAACATAATGATTGATTTGGGTGGTTTCAAATGCAGACACAACACACCTCCTCCACTGATGTGGTTTTTTTTAGGCTTTAAGTCTTTTTAGAGTAATCTTTGTCTTTAAGGGTATGTGGCAGCTACACAAGTTAGAAAACATTTCCATAAAAGCTCATAAAAATCCTACAGTAGTTTCCAGAGAGAGCCCAAGTGAACAGTTTATTGCTGTTTAGACCTTCTGAAGCAAATGTTTTAGTTCACTTTTCAGGAGTGCTTTGTAATGACAAACTTGGAGAAAAGCAGAAAGGGTCTCAGTTCCCTCTGCAGGGCTTGCACTAGGGCTGGACACTCTTTGCTTTGTGCTTAACTAAATATTTGTCTTGGAAGAAAAGAATTTCACAACACACAAAAGATACACTGTTTGAAAAGGTGCAAAAAATTACTGAAATAGGTATAGTGGGTTTTTCTTTCCCTGCTTAATTTTTTTTTTTGTAATTGCCTCCCAGAAATCCACTTGAACTAATACAGAAAACTGAGTGAGTAGCCTGGGAAATGCCCAGGAGCATGTTCTGATCAGTTTGAAAGCTGCTATCAGCAGCCAGTTGTAAGCTTTTAGGTTTCTCCAACCTAGTTTCTCCCCACCTTTATTTTTTTTTAAATCTTCTAGTGAGAGAATGCTTAAAAAAAAATAAATCTATAGCCTTAGTGGTTATTTTTAACCTTCCCTAGCTTGCCTGGGCAGCCACAGGATTCTCCAGTGCTCTTGAATCAAGTCTTTTGTCATTTGGGTTGGTGGCAGTGCTCAGCTGATGATCCTGGTGCTGTGGCACAACAACTCATCCCAAGGAGTTTGGGTTTCAGATCCCTGATGCCCCTGACTTGGATTTACAGGCAGCACATCTGGATCAGCCCCATTCCCTGTGGCCCTAGAGACTGCAGTGCTGTGAACTGATGGGTTTTATTCTCCAAATGCCTGAGAAAAGCCAAAGATTTCAGGCACCCAGGCAATGAAGTAACTTACCCCGAGTTATCCTCTGGGCTCACATTTCTTTTGCATCAGTTTATGTTGTTCTTCCTGGTTGTAACACTGAGTTTTCTATGTGAACACCTATAAAATTAATAAGAAAAAAAATAAGGCTGATGGATCTCTGTTACTTGGAGAATAAGTTTGTTCTGAGCACACAAAGCCACCTCTCCATGAGGGAACAGAAAACTGTGATTCAGAAAGGTTCATTCTGTCCCATCAGCAATTATTTCTGGTTCATTAACCTGATTCTTGTACTGAAGCTACATCTGAGCCATGCACTTGAGCTGTAAGAACTCTCTTTCCTTAGGTACTCTGCTTTGAAGGCTCTTTCTTCACCTGCAGGTCTGTGGTTATCTCTGAACCTCTATTTTATTTGCATTCCTGTATTTTTAAAGTGACTTCCACCCCCAGAGTGAGTCTTAATTCCTTTGCCAACTTTGCTGGAGCCCATTCCCCGCTTCCAGGGTGCAGGATAGTTGTGCACCATCCTTCCTTGTAAAGAAAGATGCTGAGCTCCCAGGTGAAACCCATTCCAGTTTAACAGCCCAAGCATCTCAATGTCTTCCCCCTTGTAAAAGGAAGCAGGTGTTAACACTGATTTTATAAAACTCTGGTTTTATCATTGCTTTTTGAAGCTGTGCATGTACTCAGCAAGTAGCTTGGGCTTGAACCAAACCTTCCTTTTATTTTTCTGCCTTTTTTTTTTTTTTCCTCCCCCCTTTTTTTGTTTTTTAATTCTCAGTGATGTGTTTTCTCTCTTTATTAATTATTTTAAAATTTATTTTCAATTGTTCTGTTGGTTCTTTTTGGCAGCTCTAATTAGTTTGCAAACTTGGTGGATTCCATGTAGATGATAAGAGTTTTAAGAGACTAAAGTTTGTGTTACTCAGTTTGAAATTAAAATTGGAAAAACATGGCTTTGTGAAGGGAATTTTAATTGTGCTTGTGTGACAGATGGGGTTATTCCACATGCAGCACAGCTCTTGACTGTATTTCTTTCATCATTTATTGGGTCCTTTTTGAACTGTGTTCAGAATAACCTTGCAGCATTAAATGCTTGCTAATTGAGAAGATGAATTTTAAATTTTACTTTAGATTAAATAAATGTGTAGATGAGGTGTGCTCCTAGGTGATGATGAAAGTGCTGGGGGTTTGTGGGTGGCAGAGGAAGGGTTGGGAAGGTAACAGCAGGGGTCAGTGGATTGGAAATACTTATTAAATTCTTCAGCTTTATGCAGCAATTAAATTCTTAGCTAAAAAAAAAATAAATCCCGACAAACACTCAACATAAAAAGTTGTTGGGTTTTTGTGTAATTGGTTCTTGGGTGTCTTCTAGAGGAGATTCACAGCTTCCTGCAGTTTTCTAGGACTTCAGAAAACTGGGTAAGGTGGGAGCTTCAGCAAGGATCAACAGGTGAAATAAAATGTACCAAGACTTGCAGTGCTTTTACCTCTCTTTAAGATTGGGATAGAAATTCAAGTGCAGTGAAGTTGTTTTTTCCCAGCCAGCAATACTTCAAGCTATAACTGTATTTACACCCCAGCAAGCAGAAGCAATACTTAAATCATAGAATCATAGAATTGGCTGGGTTGGGAGGGACCTCAGAGATCTTAAAGAACTTAAAGAAGTAGATGCAATGTTCTTGTTTCAGGTTTCAATCCCAAATCCAACAAGGCCACTTTTCAAGAAATACTGTATTATATTACACCACATCTGATTTGCCCTGGTGCCAAACCTGAAATACTTCTGTGCACAGGTTTGGAACATTGTCCCTTGGTTTGTCCTCTCAGGGGGTTCTGCTTCTTCTTCTGCACACATATGTAGGGATGACTGCCCACAAAATTCTATGCCCAAAGGACTTTGTTCCTTTTGTGTCCCTTTCATTTGCACAATCTATCCCATTGCTTGGAATTTTCTAACACTAGATTGTATCCATTTGTTGTTATAATTAGCCAGACTAATCTTACATGTAGTTTTTAAAAATACAGTTTTATTCCTACTTATGGCATTTTAGATATTTTTTACAAAATTAAACAGCACTGTCAAGACTCACAGCGTAAACCTGAAACTAAAACCAATAAAAATTTATGTTCATATAATGCTGGCTTGTCACTCATGTCCAAAAAGTAAAACTTAAGAATGTAGCACCTTTTGCTTTGGTAACCTCTAGCCTGGCTTTGGCATTGCCGAGTTTCAAGACTAGAACTGAGTCTTTGTAATAGAATCATAGAGTCACTGAATTCATAGGATTGGCTGGGTTGGAAGGGACCTCAGAGATCATCAAGTCCAACCCTTGATCCACTCCCGCTGCAGTTCCCAGCCCATGGCACTGAGTGCCACATCCAGGCTCTTTGGAAATATCTCCAGACACAGAGAATCCACTACTTCCCTGGGCAGCCCATTCCAATGCCTGATCACCCTCTCCAGAAAGAAATTCTTTCTAATCTCCAACCTAAACCTCCCCTGGCACAACTTGAGACCCTGCCCTCTTGTCTTGCTGAGAGTTGCCTGGGAAAAGAGCCCAACCCCCCCTGGCTCCAACCTCCTTTCAGGGAGTTGTAGAGAGTGATGAGGTCTCCCCTGAGCCTCCTCTTCTCCAGCCTCAACACCCCCAGCTCCCTCAGCCTCTCCTCATAGGATACACTTGAAAACTCCCCCCTCGCCCTCTGCCTGCCCAGCAGAGCCTGGAGAATTGATAAAACTATTTGAAAAGTGTCTTTGCTTCAGTTTTCTCACCCATAGGGTTTAACTTGCACCATAAAGCTAAAGTTACAGATTAAGGGAGTCTCCTGACATGAAAATGAATAACACATGGTTTATTTTAGCTGAAGCCTGCACACTCAGATCACTGCCTTGCAAGGACTGATGGACTTGCAGTGGAGGAATTTGTAGTTCAGCTCCTTTTTTTTTTATGGGGACAAATGAGTCAGATTTTTAATTATACTTTTTTTTTTCCCCTCTTTAAATACTATCTGTTTTGTTTTGTTTTGTTTTCCCTCCTCTTGTTCTCTCTAGTCACCAAATAAAAAGAAACCTAGAATTTAATTAATACCACAGTCTTTTTTTTTGTTTTCTTTTTCTCTTTTTTTAGTTTTTTTCCTTCTTTTTTTCCTTCTTTTTTCCTTCCTTTTTCATTCCCTTTTCCTCCCCCTTTTCCTCCCCCTTTTCCTCCCCTTTTCCTCCCCCTTTTCCTCCCCCTTTCCCTCCCCCTTTTCTTCTTTTTTCCTTTTTCTCCTTTCTTCTTTTCTTTTTTCTTTTTTCTTTTTTCCTTTTTTCTTTTTTTTTTTTGTTTTTTCTTTTTTTAGTTTTTTCTTTTTCTTATTTTTTCTTATTTTTCCTTTTTTCTTTTTCTTTTTTCTTTTTTCTTTTTTCTCTTCTTTCTTCTCCTTTTCTCCTGCTTTTCTCCTCCTTTTGTCCTCCTTTTGTCTTTCTTTTTTCTTTTTTTTTCTTTTTCCTTTTTCCTTTTTTCTTTTTCCTTTTTCATTTTCCCATTCTTCTTTTTTCTTTCTTTTTTCTTCTTTCTTCTTTCTTTTTTCTTTTTTTTTTTCTTTCTCTTCCCCTAACTGGGTAATCCAAAGTGACAGTGACCAGATCTGAACCAGTTATTCAGAGGAAAGGCACAATCCCCTGTCTTCACCAGCCCCTTACAAAAATCCAGTGTTTCTCCAGAGATTTATCACTCATCCAAAGAGCAGCTTGTGGCTGTGTGTTTGAGGGGGAAAAGTCTGTAATAGGACTTCTGCACAGTCTGGTTTCTTACTGGCATCACCAGAAGCCCTTTCTTAGGGACAGAGCCTTAGAGGGGCTGAGGTTGTGTTCCCTCTGAGCTGGGAATGGTCCAGTCAATGCCTGCAGATTGAGAAGTGGATCTCCCAGAAGCTGCCTTTCTATTTCTAAAATCTTCTTAATAGCACCTTCTGAAGAAAAGGAGGTTTGAATTACTTTGGCTCTCTATGGAATTCCCTCCCAAGCCAGCAATTTAAAATATTGGCACTTTTTAGTGTTGCTTGCCTTCCCCTTCCCTGGGAAAAGTGGGGTAACTGACAAGTGATCAAGCAGCTTTTTGTTTTCCCTTTTAAACAGAATATTCTTCTCTCATTAAGCTCAAAAACTAATGGAATTCTTGATAAAATCTCAGCAACAAACAGGTTTTTGTATATAGTTTTTATTTAACTTTTAATTAGAAGTTCCTGTTCACTATTACTTTGCAGTTTGGGAACTGCTGGCAAATTAAATCATCCAGCTACTACAAGAGGGTGAATAAAAGCATGTAATATATACTAGGTTTTTAACAAAGGATTTTTTTAGGTTTAAATACATACCAAAGCTGTAACATGTTTAATGTGGAATCCACCAATAAGGAAGTATTTATATCTAATGGGTTAGATGATGGTAAATAAAGAACTATTACATTTTATTACTCTTAGAATCTTGAACGTGCTCCAGATCATTAAAACTTTGCCTTTTGGGTTTATCATCTGCAGCATATCATTTTGTATGGAGTAAAGAATCTAGGTTTGAAAATGCTTGCACTTTCAGGAAGTTGATTTTTTTCTCCTTCTTCTTCTTCCTCTTCTTTGGGCTTAAAATGGGCTTGCTTATGACCTCGAATTGATTTAGATTTAATCAATTTATATTAAGAGAAATGAGGGCCCTAATTCATTTGACTTAGTGGTGGGGCAGATACTGATGGGACAGTGGGAAAAGACTTTTATAGAGAGGAAATCCTCAGGGGAGTTAATTATTGTACCTCCTAGTAACTAAAAAAATAGAACACGTGAGTTATTTTATGGAATTTTTTATTTTAACTCTGAAAATCTGATTTATTTTTTTTTCAAATAGATGGTTTTGCATGAGTGTGTTTGACTGTTACTGTATCCTGAAGCCCAGCTAATATTTTTCTTCTTTTTCTGCTTTTTTTGCACCTTTGGACTGTCTGCTTGGACCTGGATTTTTGGCGAATCCACCTTGATGCAGTTCACACGATTCCTCTGTGATTCCCCCCTGGAGGTATGTATTCCTCTGCAAGGTTTGAAATGGGTTTATTCATCCCTCTCCACCCCATAAACTCTTATGGTACAGGCTCTGTAGATGGCTGGCACAATATTTGTGTCATCACCAGCTGGTAAGGGAGTTTTCCAAGGGATCTGTGGACTCCTTGGGATAATAACTTGGATAATAAGCTACCACTGAAATTTGTGTTGCTGCATTAAAAGGCAGTAGCAGAAAGTGCTTTGTCTTCTCTTTTCTTTCTCTGAAAGAACAGAATGCAACCCTGTGCTGGGTTAGGAACTGGCTGGAGGGCCGGGCCCCAAGAGTGGTGCTGAACGGGGCTGCATCAAAATGGCGGCCGGTCACTAGTGGTGTCCCCCAGGGATCAGTGTTGGGCCCAGTGCTGTTCAATATCTTCATTGATGATTTAGATGAGGGGATTGAGTCCATCATCAGCAAATTCACAGATGACACCAAGCTGGGGGGAGTGTGGATCAGCTGGAAGGCAGGAGGGCTCTGCAGAGGGACCTGGACAGACTGGAGAGTTGGGCTGATTCCAACGGGATGAGGTTCAACAAGGCCAAGTGCCGGGTCCTGCACTTTGGCCACAACAACCCCATGGGGAGCTCCAGGCTGGGCACAGAGTGTCAGAAAGGGACCTGGGAGTCTGGATTGCCGGGAAGCTGAACTGGAGCCAGCAGTGTGCCCCGGTGGCCAAGAAGGCCAATGGCATCCTGGGCTGGCTCAGGAACAGTGTGGCCAGCAGGTCCAGGGAAGGGATTCTGCCCCTGTGCTCAGCCCTGGTGAGGCCACAGCTTGAGTCCTGTGTCCAGTTCTGGGCCCTCAGCTCAGGAAGGATATCGAGGTCCTGGAGCAGGTCCAAAGGAGGCAACTGGGCTGGTGAAGGGACTCGAGCACAGATCCTATGAGGAGAGGCTGAGGGAGCTGGGGGTGTTGAGGCTGGAGAAGAGGAGGCTCAGGGGAGACCTCATCACTCTCTACAACTCCCTGAAAGGAGGTTGGAGCCAGGGGGGGGTTGGGCTCTTTTCCCAGGCAACTCTCAACAAGACAAGAGGGCAGGGTCTCAAGTTGTGCCAGGGGAGGTTTAGGTTGGAAATTAGAAAGAATTTCTTTCTGGAGAGGGTGATCAGGCATTGGAATGGGCTGCCCAGGGAAGTAGTGGATTCTCCGTGTCTGGAGATATTTCAAAAGAGCCTGGATGTGGCACTCAGTGCCATGGGCTGGGAACTGCAGGGGGAGTGGATCAAGGGTTGGACTTGATGATCTCTGAGGTCCCTTCCAACCCAGCCAATTCTATGATTCTATGATTCTATAACACCCTAAACTTGTACTTGGTTACAATCTGAGCTAAAAGTTTAAGAGAGATGCTGTTGCTTTGTTTCAAAGCGTCCTGGATTTCTTGCACTGTCTTTCTGGTTAATCTTCAAGAGTTAAGCCCTGTGTGAGTGTAATGAAATTGTCAGGTTATAGTAATTACTCTGGTAATTTGATATGTCACAGCTTGACTGGATCCATGTGTGGAGTGTTTGTTGCTTTGCTCTGCTGGGTCCACTGCCCTCTACATTCCTGCAAGCTGGAGAGTAATAGAGCTCATTAGACTTTATAGGAAAAGGGCTTTTATCACCTCGTCAACTCAGGCAGCAGACTGCCATTATATTCTTCATTTTGTATGGCTGGGTAGATGTTGATGCACACTTCCCTGCCAGGTTTATACCAGTATTGTTTCTTACAGACACTTTTTATTGACATTTCGGAGCTTGAATGAAATTTCGTGTGGCACCACTGCAGATGTCTTCAATTAGATGAAGTTAAATAAAAAGGGGTTGTGTATCAGGGGCCAAGGGATTCTTGAAATTCTTTATTCTGAAGCAGTTGCCACAAGCAAATCTACTGGTGGGTAGTCTGTTTACTCTTTTAAGCAGAAATAATGTAAAATCAAATTTAAACCTTACATGATTTCAATTGGTAATTCTTGAAATTTTTAGTACTGTTGTTAGCTGCAAATAGTATGAACACCCAAACTCTTCCTGTCTCTTAGTTCCTGATTTTATTATTCTGTGTAGTTTCTGTTTTGGCTATGGGCTCTGGCACAGAAAAATGAGTACTTTAAAAAAATGATACAGTGTGTAGCAGGATAAAACTTTGCTAGGAGTAAACAGGATAATGGAGAGAGAACTGTTTGGGGTTTTGTTTTGTTTTTATTTTATTCCTCCTTTCATCTGAGAAGCTACACTTAACCATTTTCCATTTCACCACTTTACATGGACAAATGCTGCTTTGATTGGAGAGGTTTGGTTTTAATGGAGGCCTCTGAACCAGAAACCCCAGTGGCTTGGTACCAGGTTCCTGCCAAAGTGCAGTGTGGTGAGAAGAGGGAAAATCTGAGCTGCTCAGGGTGGATTCCTGGGTTTTGGTTCTCTGTGAGTTGAGGGGGGTGTTCTGGGCCAGTGGTTGTACTGGTGTCAATAGTAATCATCCCTGAGTTTGTCCTTCCCAAGTTGTTCCCTGTAATCTTGATACCACAGCTGGAATGAGCCTCAGGACTCAGATCAGCTGTGCCATTGCATGGTCAAATAAGAATCTTTTTAATCTTTTTTTTTTTTTCCCCCTAAATCTACTTTCAAAAGCATCTTTTTCCATTGCTGATTTATCCCCATTGCTTAAGATGTGGATATAGCCATATCTTTTTTCTCCATACCTTTATGTTCCATCCATCTATGACCAGCTGATATTTCCTCTGCCTTTTTAAGCACCTGGTATTGTGGATCTTCTTGTAGTTGGACACACTCTGCTCTTCTTTATCTATCCTGAATATTTTTAAATTATCAGCTCACTTTGCTGCAGTGGGGTTTAGTCCTCAGTGATTCACATACCAGGATGGAAAAGAGAATAGTCCAGCAGGATGGAAAGTGAGCTGCTTTCCATCATATAAATGATCATGTCTTCTCCCTTGGTTTGCCTTTATCCATACTGAATGAATCCTAAAAAAACTGAGGGCATTTGTGACTCTTTGCTCCTCAAAAGGCACATCAGCTTCTGCTTCCCTTCCCTTTTTTGTTTATTGAAGTGTGTTAATTTTTAGGAGATGTGATAACAAATGGTACCATTGCAGGTCTGTAATTCCCCAGATCACCTTCTGTAGAATCCCATCTTTTAGTCACATCCAATGCACTGCTTTGGATTCAAAACTCATTTCATTTGGAGCTCTTGGTTTTTTTCTTTACAGTGTTGTAGCCATCACCGTGACATCTACATGGTAATACTCAAAGTCTCTTGCCATTGAAGCCCCTTGCACCTTCACAGCTTAATTACTATTATTTTTTTTTTTAGTATTTTAAGCTTACTGGCACTGGCCTGATTGAGTAGCTAAGAGGATAGTTTAAGTACTGTATTTCTCCAATAAGGCACAGAAATTAACTCTGTACAGTGCTACAGCTTGATGCTGTGAATTGATTTACTTTGTTTTAGTACAGAATCATGGAATTGTTCAGGTTGTAAAGGACCCCTTGAGATCACCTAGTCCAGGCCCCCTGCTCCAGCAGGCTCAGCTAGAACAGGTTGTCCAGGAGCATCCAAGAGGGCATGGTCTTAAGTTGTGCCAGGGGAAGTTTAGGTTAGATATTAGAAAGAATTTCGTTCTGGAGAGGGTGATCAGGCATTGGAATGGGCTGCCCAGGGAAGTAGTGGATTCTCCGTGTCTGGAGATATTTCAAAAGAGCCTGGATGTGGCACTGAGTGCCATGGGCTGGGAACTGCAGCGGGAGTGGATCAAGGGTTGGACTTGATGATCTCTGAGGTCCCTTCCAACCCAGCCAATTCTATGATTCTATGATCTCCAAAGGTAGAGACTCCACAGCCTCTCTGGGCAGCCTGTTTGACCTCTTCCTCAACCAAAACCCATTTCCTTCTGTTCAGATTGAGTTTCCTGTGTTTTAATTTGCATGCATTGCCTCCTGCCCTGTCAGTGGTTACTCCTGAGAAGAGTTTGGCTCCCTTAGTTTCATTCCCTCCCCCCTCCCTTCATCCTTCAGCCCAGGATGCTGATGCCCTTTTGGGCTCTGAGAGTGCCTCTGCTTGCTGTTTTTTAATGGAAACATTCAGTGCTACCTCTCTGCTGACACAACCTGTATTTATTTGTAGGCTGCTTTCACAGCACCTCCACTAATCCCTAATGAAAGGAGGATGAGGTAGTGAAAAGCAAATATGTTGCAAACTAAAAGATAGAAATCTACCATATGGTAGGTTGTGTGTGTGTGGATGCCTTTGGGAAAGGAGCTGTTGGAATGAATCACTTCTTCAGCAAATAATTTCTACTGGAGTGTAGAAGTCAAAGGTTTCCTGGCTTTTTCTTTTTTCTTTTTCTTTTTTTACTCTGTGTAAGGAATAGCATGGATTTTATGTCTTCCTTCTCCCTCCAGCCACAGCAGAAGGTAATATGAAAAAGTTCATGATAGGAAATGTCATGAAACTTTCCCAAGAAAAATAATCATGAGGTACAGGACCCATTTTTAGTAGACAAGTATGCAGTGCCTTCTGCAGCTGCACAACAACCTGGCATGCAGGTTAACAACAGCAATTTCCATCATAATAATAATTAATAATAATGCTAAACATTTTTATAAGAGAAAGTCTAAGGTGCTTTGAAGAAAACTGGGCACTCTTACCATTCCTATATTCATTGGTGAGCAGTTATTACACTGAGGTGTACTAATTGGGACAATAGGTAATATCAGTTCCTATTAAATATTTAAATGTTAATAATGTATTACAAAATATCAGCAAATGTGTTCATGGACTCATTAGCTAGCAGCAAATGAAGATAGGTAGAATTAATGTGATGGAATAGATTGTGGTTTTCTCTGCACCAGAGTGTAAACATTGGAGAGAAAATAATTTGTTTACATTTTTGCCCTGTATTTGGTTATTTTATTTTATTTTAATCGTTTGAATATCATCAGATTATAATAATTAATTGTGTTGATATTTGTGTAGAAATTGTTAATTTTAAGCAAGTTGGTCTCTCTGGACTGATCCCAGGGCTAGTGTGTATTTTTTTAGGTAGATAAGGTAAACCCTCCCTGGTGGGGCATGGTCACCTCGTGTCACTGGTGTATTTTACATCACCTTTGACAAACACAGTCCCAGGTGGGCTGTGTAATAGTGTGTGAAATGGTATAACCTGCTTGAGGAAAACCTTTCATATTCTAGACCTGTCACATTGCCTGGGTGGTGTGTGAGAAATCAAGTTAAAGGGGCCAAGTATTCATTGAGAAATTGGAGAAAACATAATACTGAGAAGCATTACAAAGGATTACATTGTGTGAGAACTTTTCAAGGAAGAGGAAAATGTTCCTTGTTACCAAAATGTTTCTTGCTTAATGTAACGGAGATCCCTGAGCATTTTGCCTGAAATCAGTGCTGTGCTTATGATGTTTGCTACAGAACATAGCCCCCTTTATGCTCATGACATTTTCACTGCAACTGCCTTAAAGAAATAACTTTAGTTTGGACTTTATTAGACGTTCTTAACTGATGCTAATACTTCAGTTTGCAGAGGCCTGGTGACCAAACCCAGGAGATGCCATTTGGAGGCTGGGGTCATACACAGACACAGCATTTATTTAACTCCAGCAGACTTTGCTTTGGATAAAAATCTTTTCCATGTAGGCTTAGGCCAGCTTTTTAATCATTCATTAAATCCTATATGATGAGATTTTGACAAGGAAAGAAAATATGTTTTATCTGAAGTTTAGGCAAGTCTGTGTTATATTACCAATCACATTTTCCCTTGGCTTGCAGGAGATGTTTCCCTTTTTCTGTCACCAACCACACCTTGGTAGCTGAGAGAAGAACTTAACCTGTGATTTCTGAACTAAGAAATCCTTAGAGAAAATCTCTTACTTGACTGTGTCCCAAATTAAAAGTTTTACCACTGCCCATTTGATTTCATTTAGCTCTGCTAAAAAACTGAGGATATTGTGTAAAACTGTAACTGTTGAATAAGTAGGCTTTCCTTGAATGAGAAGACCCCCAGTTTAACTTGCCAGTCTCTAATCCTCTTATACTGCAGACTGAGCTTTCAGATGTTTGATCATTTCACTTTCCCAGTATCTGTAGCTCCATGTCTAGTTTTATGCTATGAAACCATCCCCCAAAAATGCAAACATAGTATTATATCTCCTTTCTTTTGGGACTTACTGGTTGGGTAAGTCAGTTGAAATGATTTTTGCTCACGTGATTGATTTCTTTTGACACATGTGCTACCAATTAGAGTAACTTCTCCTGCCCATCATCTCTTCAGTCTGTGCTACTGTATCAAAATACTTGATTAAACCCACCCTCTGTTGTTGTAATGCAAACCAGTTGGTAATAGTTGGCAATATTGTCAGATTTATTGAGTGAGAAGCAGCTTTCTGAAGATCTGGCACTACAGTGAAAAACATGACTAGATGGATAATTAAGTTGAGCACAGTGGAATTCAGGATTAAAGTCAACTTGATGTGGGAGAAAATGGCATGCCAGAGTTGGTTGTGTAATGCAGTTTAAATTAGGAGATCATTTTCTTCTTAATTTGAAGCATCAGTTTCTGGCTTTAGGTGCTTTACCACGTCTGGAGGCATTCTTCAGTGCACATCCAAAACCACAGCACACAGGAATAGTGAGTTCCTTTGGGTTTTTGGAGAAGACATTCTGGTGTGGGCTGACAAAGCAGCAGCTCCACAGGTTCTGTCACAACACTGAGTTTCAGGTTTCGTTGGTCATAAAGAGCAAAACCCCACATTCAGATTCTTTTCTCAAGCAACTTTAATGTTTCTGTTGCCAAAGTGCTTCCAGGGCTTGAGGGCACTGAGGACAGAAACATTTGGGTCCTTGCTGCAGGAACTCGTTGGAGACCTAGCTGAAGGTGGGGTTGGACAGGATGACCTTTAAAGGTCCTTCCCAACCCAATGATTCTATTGTGGCTGTCCCAAACAGCTTTGGGATGTGCCACATAGTGGAATGTACCACCTGCATTTCAGCTTTCTGCCTTTGGGCTTCATCCCTTGTTGAAGAGTAAGGAGGTCAAAAAAAAAAAGAGTATCTGCAGGGCTTGGTTGCATGTAAGAATGCATCAAAAACTTGATGAATCCTCTTGTTGTCTTATCATCTCAGCACTATAAATGCTACATGGCAAAAGCTATTTGCAGATTTTTGTTTGGGATGGGTTTATGGATCATGAGTGCAGCAAAGGTCACAAATGATACAACAAACCAACACTGTTTTTTTCCTTTTTCTAAACAGGAATAGCAGGAGTGATTCCTCACAGTATTTCCTTTGGTGTTGAAATTCTTTCTAAAACTGTTTTTATACTGTTACCTACCTGCTGGACAATTACATCCCTCTTTTTTTTTTTTTTGCTTAGGCAGAGAATGCAGCAGATGGACCAGACTGTGGCTATGGTTCCTTCCACCAGCAGTACTGGCTGGATGGGAAGATAATTGCTGTTGGTGTCATTGATATCCTGCCCTACTGTGTGTCCTCTGTCTATCTGTACTATGACCCAGAATATTCTTTCTTATCTCTGGGAGTCTACTCTGCATTAAGGTAAGAGGATTTTTTTGTTATCTGGTTAGAGGTACTGGTAAGAATTGATACTTGTTCCTAAACTTGAGCTTTTATTTCCAGTCTAATTGTTTTACTGGTAACAGTATCTCTAGCAAAGTATTTGTGGTTTGGTTTTTTTGTGCTTTTTTTTAATTTCTCTACAGCTGGCTGCATTCCAAATAGTTTCTTAATTGTCATCTTTGAATAGGAATCTCTCTTTCTAGTTAGCTAAATACTTCTAAAGATTAAAAAAAAAAAACCACTCAGAAATGAAATACCTAGTTTTTATTGCCCTTGAAAATAATTTAGTATTGCTTGAAGGAAAGCAGGAAAAAGTCCCTTCTTTGTCTGAAATAGAAATAATTCTTCCTTTGACCTTTTTCTTAGCCTAGTCACCAAATGAAATTAATCACTTTTATGGTTTTATACACATCAAGATCATAAATAACAGAGTACCTAAAAAATGATGTCTTCTGAATTAGTAGTCTCCTGCTGCACTAGCACTAGGTATTCAGGTATGTTAATCTCATTATCTTTGTCTTAGAAAGCCTGATGGAGAGTAAGCCTATGAATTTTAAAGCCTTAAATTAACTATCAATATAATATTGCAAAACAGCAGTGTGTAGTGAATAATGCTCTTCACTGGAAGACTTTAAGCTAAATTGCAAGTGTCAGCTGGGAAGGAAGGTGTCTCTTCATTTCATCAGTGCAAAATTCAGACTCAGTATTTCAGTCCTCCATAACCCAATTCCAAAAATTCAACTCCTTTTCCTCTTACAAAATAGAGGTTATGAATACTGTACTTGTCTACTGTTCATGATTTTAGATAGTAGAGGGAAGGCTTCACTTTTCCCTGCGAATAAGAACCACTCAGTATTTCTTGTTGGGTTTTTTTTTCCCCCTTTGGTAAGGCTGGTATTTCACAAGTAGCTGCTTCTCCCCTCATTCATTACTTACAAGCCTACATATTTCAAATGATCTTCAAATCCCATCCTTTCCACGACTCAGCAGCAAAAACTCTCAAAAGTAGAATGAAGTGGAAGTGACAGCACTGCAATGCAGCTCAACCTCCTCGGAGTAAAATTGGCAACAGCTTTGAAGGTATCAGATTCCTTTGCAACTTCCTAAATCCTCCCTAACTCTCAAGTTGGGTTTTTTTTTTCCCCTTTTTTTGAAAGAACACCACAGTTGGCTCCCTCTAAGACTGTTGGGAACTCATTTTTATTGCCTTTAAATGCTGCAGAATTTATAAGCTGCTTTTTCAGCAGTCGAGCTATGCACGCATGTTGCACCCAGAGAGTTTTGAATTTATTATGTAGAAAATTTAACATCACTTCAAGAATTCATAAGCGTGGATTATGTCAGGGTATTATTACATGAAGAACTGTGATATGAACAAATACTAAAAAAAAAAAGCAAACAAGTCTTAGGAGGACTTAAGTTTTTTATGTTATATGCTCACCTTACATGGAAAAACATAATAATCAGTCTAATTCCAAGCACCTAGCACATGTAATAAAATACTTCTAAAAATCTAGATTACTGATAGGAAAAAAGACCAATTCTAAACCACAGGAGTTCCAACATTATTTTCTTCATCTACATCTCAGCAAGACAAGAGGGCAGGGTCTCAAGTTGTGCCAGGGGAGGTTTAGGTTGGAGATGAGAAAGAATTTCTTTCTGGAGAGGGTGATCAGGCATTGGAATGGGCTGCCCAGGGAAGTAGTGGATTCTCCGTGTCTGGAGATATTTCAAAAGAGACTGGATGTGGCACTGAGTGCCATGGGCTGGGAACTGCAGCGGGAGTGGATCAAGGGTTGGACTTGATGATCTCTGAGGTCCCTTCCAACCCACCCAATTCAATGATTCTATGAATTCTGATTAATTTAATAATATCACCAGTGCCCCCCAAGTGCCTCAGAAAAATTACAAATAGATGATTGGAGATGCCACAACAGCTACATTAATGCTCATGATGACTTTGAAACAGCTCTTGCCAAACTCCGTTGGCACTTTTTAGGTAAGTGAGTTTAGATACGTGGCCTGAAAGGCTTACAAAAAGGTTTTTAGGTATGTGCCATGCCTGAAAGGTTTACAAAAAAAAGGTAATTGTACAAAAAGGTAATTGTGAGGGTGTTGTCCCTTTCTCATAGCAGTTGAGGCAGCAGGAATGCAGGTAGAGGGAAGTTATGCATTACAGTGATTGCTGCTTCTGGTTTGGAGTGATGGAGGTGGAGGGTCCTCTTGGGTTGGATCACAGCACACACTCCTGGGTAGAGGAAAGAGAAGGACACTTCAGCCTCCCCTGAGGAAAATTTAGCCTAGAGTGGGGTTGACCAAATAGATAAATGAAAGGCAGAGCAAAAACTTGAATTAAGGGTCCCTGCCTAGGGCAGTCAGCCTCAGGGAGCCAACTTTGATACCACGTACATTGAATTGCTGGCACAAAGATTTATTGCCCATGGTAAGGTCCCTGCAGCAGCCCAATATTTCCCTTATTACGTTATAGTCTATTTACTTAGCTTTCTGTTCTCTGAGACTTGTTGTTTTATTAAATCAAGCAGTGTAGTCCAATTGGAAAAAGTATTTAAGAGATTTTGAAATGCAAAGAGAATTTCTTTTCCCTTCAGTGTTCCAGATTTTTTGAGTTGCAGAAAGGCATTTGTTTAATTAGGTCCAGGATAATCTGCATGAAATAGTGAGGTTGTTTTTGTGCCATGTCTTAAGGACTATATATATTAAATGTATCTTTAGAGGTTTGGGGTTTTGGGATTTTTTTTTGGAAATCCATAAATCTCTTTTCTGGGATCTGTTTTATTTACCTGGATTTTCAGATATGGAGTAACTTCTTTCTAGACATTCTCCTCTTGGAGAAGCTATATATTTACACAGAGTTATCATGGACCCATGAGGGTCTTGGGAAACTATATGCAACTGAGCTATTAGGTTTTCAGAGAATTAAGACATCTTCATTATTAGCTTAATACTAAGAGATAAAACCCTCCAGATTTGTATGTACCCCCAGCACATTTCTTACCCTCTCTCCTTTCGAGATTGGAAGAGCCAACATTTATATTTTTTCAACTTTGATACAAATGTGAACTGCAAGGTTACAAATGCTGTGAAAATGAGCATTATAGTAGAAGCACTGGCAGAATCTTTGTAAAAATGCCATTTTCCTTGTCCCAGTAAAATGAAAAGCAAAGTTGTTTTGGAATCCGTTGACACAACTGGTTCAAAAATAAACAAGAAAATCCTGCAAACAAACATAGGATATGTGAAAAATGCCTTTTGTTGCATAAAGATGGGTGTTTTGCCATGTAAATTGCTAGAATGCAAATACAAGAACAAACAAGAGGCTTATCCCTGAATCTTCTTTTTTTCAAACTACTCTTTTCCTGAGCCCCATTAGCCAATCTGTGGACAACAGCTGAGCCTGATTTCTGTAGAATTCCAATGTACATGAATATTAACAAGAAACCTGTTAAATAAAGGCTCTTTTAGTTACTTTTATTTGAATTTCAGGTCTGTCAGTTGTCAGGACAAAACATGAAAGGGGAGATATTATTAAGCATGCCCTGGTGTTTTGCATTTTTGCTATTTGTGGATTTTTCTTAATCATTATTTTTCAGGTTTTTATCTGTGGTTTTTTTAATCATTAGTTTGGGTTTATTATCTTTATTTGATGGAAGTCAAGTCCTTTAAATACATTCTTTTATAAGAGCCAGGTAGCTGTAAAATCTTTCAATATGAAGAGGTAACATGAATGTAAGAATTGTATTCAGCACTAATTAGTCTCTTCTTTCCTTTCACAGGGAAATTGCTTTCACGAGGCAACTTCATGAAAAAGCTCCTGATCTCTGTTTTTATTACATGGGTTTCTACATTCATTCATGCCCCAAAATGAGATACAAGGTAAAGTGTGTGTTTTTACTTATTTCCTCAGTGTCCTGTTATTCAAAGCATTTGACAGTGTTCACAGTAATGTAATATTTTCTAATTACCAGTTTGGATTTTAACGTAGACTTAATATGGTTAAATCTGAATGTTCATTACTATTTAACTTGGCTTAGGATTATTTTTGTGTTGTTGTTAGTTTAGCTGCATGTGGCATTTATTACGACTTGGCTTCAAAACAATTCAAATGGAGAGGTTTTCAAAGTTGTCAGATAACAGTTTGTCATTTGGTTACCTGGCTATCTCATGTTTACACCATATCTTCCAACAGAGTAAAATTCTCCCTTTTTAAGGTATGTGTATCTGTGGAACTGTTGCTTAGTGACTGCAGGCAGTGATAAGATGCTTCCATGGTCTCGGCTGTACTTGGGTTTTTTCTTTTTCTTTTTTTTTTTTTTTCCCTTCTTTTTTTCTTTTTTTTTTTTCCTTTTTTTCTTTTTTGTATTCTTTCTCTTCTCTTCTCTTCTCTTCTCTTCTCTTCTCTTCTCTTCTCTTCTCTTCTCTTCTCTTCTCTCTCTCTCTTCTTCTCTTCTCTTCTCTTCTCTTCTCTTCTCTTCTCTTCTCTTCTCTTCTCTTCTCTTCTCTTCTCTTCTCCTCTCCTCTCCTCTCCTCTCCTCTCCTCTCCTCTCCTCTCCTCTCCTCTCCTCTCCTCTCCTCTCCTCTCCTCTCCTCTCCTCTCCTCTCCTCTCTCCTCTCCTCTCCTCTCCTCTCCTCTCCTCTTCTCCCCCTCTTCTCCTCTTCTCCTCTTCTCCTCTTCTCCTCTTCTCCTCTTCTCCTCTTCTCCTCTCCTCCTCTCCTCCTCTCCTCCTCTCCTCCTCTTCTCCTCTTCTCCTTTTCCTCCTTCTCCTCTTCTCCTCTTCTCCTCTCCTTTTCTTCTCTTCTTCCTTTCTTCTTCCTTTCTTCTTCCTTTCTTCTTCCTTTCTTCTTCCTTTCTTCTTCCTTTCTTCTTCCTTTCTTCTTCCTTTCTTCTTCCTTTCTTCTTCCTTTCTTCTTCCTTTCTTCTTCCTTTCTTCTTCCTTTCTTCTTCCTTTCTTCCTCTTTTCCTCTTTTCCTCTTTTTTTTTATTGTTTTTTGGGGTTTTTTTAGTTTTTTTTTTTGTTAGTGAAGCCAGTGAAATATTATTCAAAATATTATTCGAAATTATCACTATTATTCAAATATTATCAATGTTATTCAAAAATAAACTTCTGAGGAAAGGCTGCCCAGGGCAGTGGTGATGGTCACTATCCCTGGAGGGATTGCCAAGCTGTGTTCATGTGGTGCTGAGAGACATGGGGTAGTGGTGGGGTTGGGTTCAGGGTTGAACTTGATGACTTTAAAGGTTTTCTCCAACCAAAACAGCTCTATGATTCCATGCTGCAGCAATTATGAAAAAGAAAACCAAAAAAACCAAAAAACAATGCACAGGGGAATGCACAGAATAATTAGAATAACTCATTTATCACCAGACATCCACTGTAACCCATTAGCTTCAACTTTATGTTTAGACCTCAATGCCTAAGGGTGTGTCAGTTCTCTGTTTCTTACATATCTTGGATGTGGTATCTTAGTAAATATATCATTGCTTTTTGAATATTATAACATTTCAGAGTACTGAACATCTATACCTAAGCACATGTATCTGTTTACAATGTGAAAAGATATAAAGCCCATGAACCAAAGAGCAAGAGGTGTTTTCTTTCCATTTTTCCTCTCAAAATGGGCTGAAACTCTGCAGTGTTTTCAACCAGTTTTCAAATAGCCAAAAAAACTGAGGCTGATGGAAGTGATTGGTGTGAAGGAAAAACTGGTTTAGCTTTGTGGTGGCCTATACTGCAAGTGACCAGGATGATTCAATCATCTGAAAATATAAAACAAAACCCAAATCCCTCCCTTTCTCCTTTTGTTAGGTGTTTTTCTTTTTTTTTCCCCCTGCCTCTCTTTGCCAGCTTGAGTTTATTACCTACATCTGCTTGCCAAACAAAGAGTGGAAAGTCTGAAGAAACCAAGTGAGTGAGTTGGTGAAGCACAGGTTGTGATTGCTTTCTCTACTCTTTGAAAATATTTAAAAGTTGGGGATGATTTGTTTGTATAGAGACACTGCCATTGAACATCCTTTGTCTGTTCCACAACCTGCACAGTTCAAAACTTGTAAAAAGGATGCATTTAGTCTACTAGGGCACATGAGAAACCAATCTGACTATAATGGCAAAAAGCAGCCCCAACCTGAAAGAAATTATTGATGAGAAACTTTTCAGGCTCTGTAACTGGTCGTAAGTTTTCATGAAGACTTAGGCTTTGTATCCATGGATTAAACAAACTCATTTTAAGTCAGTGTATTAAAGTAGCCAGCAAACTATTAAGTTATGAAGATGAAATGCTGTAAATCTGGGAGCTGACCTCTATATCCACGATACATTTGTAATATTTATTACAACATGGTACCTCTTTGGGCCTGTGCTGTTATATGAAAATCATTGTGTCAAGAATGTAAGATTGAAAACTAAAAGCAGAGTGACAGGCTTAAATAATGGAAATTGAATAAATGGGAGTGGGAGTATTGGAATGACTTTTTCTTCTTCTTTTTTCCCCCCTACAAAGCATCCATATCTTCCCTTGCTTACACTTAACTATCCAATGTGGCTGTGCTTTTGTAAAATATATATTTCAGTTTTCTAGTAGCCTGTACATCTCTGCTTAACTAAATTTGACAATTACTGGGGATGGGGAGAAGAAATCCTGGATATATTTAGAACACACACAACAGCAGGCAGGTAATGCTCTTTGTTGGGAGAGCAGTTATTTAGTAAATGAATTGCAAAGGGTTTTTATTTTATTTCCTATTTCCTTTCCTGTGCATCTTTGCTTTACAAGTGGCCAAATGAAATGTAATTGGAAATCAGGTTGACATTCATTCTCTAGTTCCATTTTCTCCTCCCTGCAATAGAACTCCGGAAACAAATTTGAGAGCTGAGGTCTGAGCTGTGTCTGGATAATGCCACTGCCCTTGGGAAGTGATTGGTAGTGGTAGAGCTGGGTGGCTAAGTACTGATTTTGTGGATTAAGTAATTTTAGTAATGCCTGGTTGATTTAGAGGCATTACATGTTGAAGAAGTTGCTTTATTGCAATTTAATAGAGATGTTAAAGGCTCCCTTCCCTTAATGATATTAGTGTAGGCAGGCTGGAGGTAGCTGTTATTAAGCTGATGCCAGGTAAGCAAATTAAATGCAGGAAAGGAAGGAGCAGAAGATCTAGCTGTTGGTTTTTATCCTCTGCTTGTAATTTTCTTTGCAAATTGTTTGTTCTAGGATGTGTAGAACTGAAGTTTAGGCACCAGTTCACTCCTTTATGTAAGGAGCTGAGGAACTCATTCATGGTACACGTATTTACAGTGAAGTCACAGCATTTTTTGGAAATTATTTGGAATTTTCCTTCTCCTCACAGATTTATGAGCACTGGAAATGCCTAAGCTGGCATTTGTATTTGATATTTTGATGGGAACACAGCAATTGTGTGCAGCAGTCTGTCTTCTGCTGATCCTTACATGCACTGGGGCACATAAGGAACAGTGACTTTATGGTGCTGATTTAAGGAGTTTGACAGTGTTCCACTTTGCATGGAGTGAACCTCAGCCTGCTGGACAAGACATGGTTGGAGAAATTTGGGGTCTGTGGATGACCTCTTGTACTCATATTACAATCCAGGACTGCTGCATTAACACAGGGCACATGAGGACATAGCAGGATATTTTGATTTTTAACCCATATGACTGCAGATTGGAGGAAGAGGTATCCAACAGCAAGCACTAAAAACTTGTTCTGCATGGGTGCTTTCTTGGAATGCAAATTGTAGACATTTCTGCTGGATTCTGACTTGTTTGTGGATGTAAAGTAATAGCCAGACATCAGGTTTTGAGGCATGGGTAATGAGTGATCAAACCTATCAGTCCCTGAGCTCCTCCCTTCTGTATGAGATCATGTTATGTTCTGTGGTCTAAGGAGGTCCAAGGCATTGATAGATTGTTTTGTTGAAGTTTTACCTTTAATAAAGCTGCTGGTATGCTTCTGCTTTCTGTCCAGTTCTTCTTCACATGATACTTCAGCCTTTAGCCAGGAAAATGTCTTTGAGCAGACACTTTCTGATATGGCTCAGTGTTTTTAGCTGCCTCTAAGCATCTCGAGTTGAGCTGGCAGAGACAGTGCTATCAGACTTCTTAACCCAAAGTATTCTATTTCCATGAATGATACAATTTGGGAAATAAATATTTTGTTGTCCAGTTGAAGATCAGATGCTTGAGTATCCTGGAAGAGGATTCCCAAGTCAGGATTCCTGTGGCTCTGTGATAGAGTTGAGGAATTCTGGATTATTGGGCAGGAAGTTCAATGGTTAATAGGTATCATTCCACCCCATGGATGAGACATAATTGAAGAAATTTTTAAAAACAAAGCTCCCTTCCCTTTCCTTTCATTCTCCAACAGCTTGTGTTTGATTTCAATGTGATTTTAAAACAATGGAGCACTGGTGAAATCATTTAGGATGGGGGAAGGGAACATATTGCAATATTAGGCTATTTCTTAATTCCCAGGTTCTGTTAGCTCTGTTCTGAAGTATGGGTTAATATTTCTGAACTGGTTAAAAAAAAGAAAAAAATCTACATTAAATTGAGACAAAAGGATTTCTGTATTAAAATGGAACTATATTAACATGGAAAAATGCTATGAAATACCTTAAGCAATGGCTTTGATCCATCTTTTTCTGGGTAGGTTAGGGGAATACAAGATGGAAATGGTTCTCTGAAGAAATTCATGACCTTGTGGTAAAACTCTTCAGGCTCCTTCAGATGTGGTAGTTCTTATGTTGGAAAATCGTCTCCTGGAAAATTTTCCAGGCCTCATAAGATGCAAAGTGGTTTTCCTAATGCATTTTGGAGTTTCTGATAAAATTTATAGTGTAAGAAAGTGCTTTATTTCAGGCTGCTGTTGGTCTCAGGCTCGCTTCTCACGTGTTTAAGTAGTAATGAGTACTTGTACTCATTACTAATTACTCATTATAATGCTTTTCCATTAAAGACATCGGTTTACAAGCATAGTTTCAGAATTATAGAAATAAAAGAACCACCTCTAGTTAACAGCCTTATCAGAGAAATGCTTGAGAGGGTCTTGGGATTTTCTCCCTGTATTGGTACTCTGTCTTTTTTATCAAGTTTACTTGATATCCAAGTAAAAAGTTTACTTAGGGGCTCCAGGTTACTAAATTCACATTTTCTATTTGCTGCTGAACTCCTTGAGAGCCTTTCTGTTCTTTTCATTACAGTTCTTTGGTGCTGATTTTGTGTCTTGTGGTGAGTGACACTTAAACAGATTTTGGATTTGGGCTTCTGGTGTAAATAATAAATGTATGAGCTGCCCTGTGTTTGCCAGTTAGACCCCTGAATATTCTACATCGAGTTCACCTCTGAGGTCTTATATTGGGATCATTGCTTTTGGGTTTTCTGAGGCTTTTTCAATGCCAGTATTTGCAGGGGAATACTGCAATAGGGGCACATATTAGTTCTTGGTTTGGTCAATGAGCTGCCATCCCTGAAGTCGCTCTGCTGAGCCTGTAAATAACCATCAGCTCACTTTGAAGTGTGTGATGTTTAATGTTTTCTTGCTTTGTTATCTCTGTGCACCATTTTAAGACTGTCCTATGATGGGAAGAGGTGTTTTGACTGAAATCTTTATCCAGACTTGTATGCAGGCCAAAATAAATGGAATTATTTCAAACAGTCTCCTTCGGTATCAAGGCATGGCCAGACTTCAGATAGATGGAATACTAGAAAGGGTTCTGAAATGTCAGAAAAGAAACAAAAGGCTGATTCATCTGTGATTAATCATTCCTAAACTAAATACCTCGGACTGACTGTGGTCATAAGCTGTGCCCCTGGAATTTTATGACACTTTAGAGCCAATTTCTTTGCCTGCTTTCAGCACTGCTCCTCCTGCAGCAGTGAAATTCATCCATCCAGTGGATGGAAGCCTGGGCTTCCACCTCCATGGCATCCACTAAAGTCTGGCTCAGCCTCACCTGTCCTCACCTTCTTGCCATTTCTGGCTTTGGAATTTAGTTATTAACCTTGGATTTGCCAAATAAGATGAAATGTGTGAGGGAGAGAGACTTAATGTGATGTGACTTAATGTGCTTCTCTGTGATGTGGGGGTACCAGCACTCGCTGTCATGGTTCTGCCACCAAACAGCAGACAAAAATATGTCACACAAAGAGCTGGCATCTTCATACCTCTGTGCTTGGTCTCTTTTATTCAGCATGTAATGAAGTTGATAGCAGCTGTCAGCCTGCTTTTCTCCCTGCTGTTATTCTTTACCTTGATAATGGGAAAAGATGATAAGCTGAGAGTGCTTTGGAGGACTGGAGTTGCTCTGCTCAAGTCTGTTAGCACTTTTAGCAGTGGCTTTTTCAGGATTAATATTGTCTGTTTATAGGAAGAAGTATTCATTTAAATGAGTAAGAAACATAAACAGGTCAACTAAATATTCTGAAGAGTCAGGACTCGTTAGAGAGTGCCAAGTTGTTGCTTGCAGTACCACTTGTTAATAAAGAACTAAAATATCTGAGTCAAAAAGCCATTATCTACTCTAAGAAAGCAATAAAGGTTTTGGCAACACAACTGATTTTGATTTTTTAATTTTTTGTGTGTGTGAGACTGTTAAACAACAACAAAAAAATAAAAGGCAGAAACATACAATTATAATAAAGCCCTGAAAATGATGAGTTGCAGAAGTGGGGGAAAAAAATCCCTGTTTATCTTTGTGTCTTGTTAACATTATTTTTAACTCTCTCTCCTCTTCCTTCATTCTTTCCTTTTCTTCACCAGACTTTCCTCCCTCCCCTACATTAGCATCAGGAGCTGAGATTGAACATTCATTTCTCCAGAGCTCTGAACTTCTCCCATGTGTTCCTTCTAATGGTTTGGGTTAGTGACTGAGGGATAAGACTATTTGAGTTGTATTTAAGTTTTGGCATTAAAACCCAAAGGGATTTTGAGAAGTCTTTTCAAGTGGCTGGCCAAGACTTCCAAAAGCATCTTGGATGATTGACTCTGTTTACATGTGTTAAACACTTCTGAAAATCAAGTTGCTTTAAGATTCAAGTTGTAACTAGTGCAAGAAGTCCTTATCTTTCTACATACATTTTATCACATGTTTTGACTAAAAGGTTGGCTGCCTGGTGGTTGGATCTGATTAGTTCTGTGCTATATTCAGGGTTCCAGTGTCCCTTACGAAGTGCTCCTTCCCTCTTTATTTACATAGAATCATAGAATCATAGAATTGTCTGGGTTGGGAGGGACCTCAGAGATCATCAAGTCCAACCCTTGAATCACTGTTGCGGTTGCTAGACCATGGCACTGAGTGCCACATCCAGGCTCTTTTGAAATATCTCCAGACACGGAGAATCCACTACTTCCCTGGGCAGCCCATTCCAATGCCTGATCACCCTCTCCAGAAAGAAATTCTTTCTAATATCCAACCTAAACCTCCCCTGGCACAACTTGAGACCCTGCCCTCTTGTCTTGCTGAGAGTTGCCTGGGAAAAGAGCCCAACCCCCCCCTGGCTCCAACCTCCTTTCAGGGAGTTGGAGAGAGTGATGAGGTCTCCCCTGAGCCTCCTCTTCTCCAGCCTCAACACCCCCAGCTCCCTCAGCCTCTCCTCACAGGGTCTGTGCTCGAGTCCTTTCACCAGCCCAGTTGCCTCCTTTGGACCTGCTCCAGGACCTCAGTTGCCTTCCTGAGCTGAGGGGCCCAGAACTGGACACAGGACTCAAGCTGTGGCCTCCCCAGGGCTGAGCACAGGGGCAGAATCCCTTCCCTGGACCTGCTGGCCACGCTGTTCCTGATCCAGGCCAGGATGCCATTGGCCTTCTTGGCCACCTGGGCACACTGCTGGCTCATTTCCTTTTATTTTATTTTGTTCCTCTCTTCCATAAAATCTTTCTGACCTTTCCTCATCTGGAAAGCTCTTAGTAACTACTTAAGAGTCCACACAGAGTAAATGGAACTAAACCTGTTGGACTAAACATCTCTGAGAAAGTGGGGCAGAGGAAAAAATACCAGGGCTGGAAAATTTCTTAGTTCTTTAGTTTTTGAAGTTGTCCTAGTGATAAATATTTAAAAGTATTTCTGGTGTACTTTGAACAGCATCTTACAAAGTGTTTGAGGTTGCTTTTAGGGTTGTTTTATTTTGTTTTTTTTTCTTTTGAGCCATTTTCTAGGTAATTGTGAAAATTATATTGGTATGAGCATCAAAAGGCAGGAATAGGGAGCTGCTCTGTTCAGGATAGCAGCAGCTGTTACTGGGTGCTGGTAGTGGATTTCTACTAAAAATATAATTAATAAAAGCAGAATATCAGTTCCTGTGCTGGTTTTGTGGAAGGTTGTTAGTTAATGCAATTAATTCTTTATTTTTTCCTAAGATGCTGTTTTATGCCATGTAATTGTTAAATGGTTACAGTTTTTCCTTGGTGCAAGTGCAAAACCTGTGCTGAATTTCACACAGCATTTGCAGGCTTAAAACCAGTTAGAATCCTGTTTTGTTTTGGTTTTCTGCTGGAAACAGATACAGATACCAACTATCTCTTTTTTCTTAACTTTATTTTTCCCTTTAAAATATTTTAAATCAGGATTTTATTTTTTTTTTTTGGTCTGTTAGAGCTCCCTTAAGAACAATGTGAACATGTCCCTGGGGCTTGCTTTTTCTAATTTTGGAAATGTGGGTTTCTTTTCAAGTTGTTTACTTGAAATGTAAGATGATTGAAGTGTAGCAGAACTGAAGTGAAAGTAATGTGTATTTTTATGCCCGTTTGTATTATTTGTAGACTTTTATCAGGGTGAAAAGAAGTATCTGTTTTATAGGTCTTAGCTGACCTTGGAAGTGAAAAAGTCTTTTTCTCATTACTGCACCTTGAGAAAATAAACATGTGTCCAAAAGCAAAAAATTTCAGGGTGTATGTTATACAAGCTTTGAAGGAATTGTATCTGAAAGTAATTTTCAGTGTGAATTGTGAGATGTGGCTTTTCTGCAGCCTCAGCTGTATACCTGTAGCTTTTCATCTGATGGGTCTTTGATTACAAATTCCCTCAAATTAAGTAACCATTTTTTTGGGGGGTGCTTTGCTTCTCCATGCTGGAGAATTAAGTGTTATTAAATAGGAGCAGAGCCTCTTAAAACTCTCCATTTGTTACCTTCTCTATGAGACCTGGATCAGGTTATGTTATTTTCATGCAATCTTTCGAAAACCAAACACATCCTTCCACCCAAAACCAATGAAATGAACCCTCCCCCCCCACAAGAATCATTTTCTATATCAGTTATTTCAGAGAAATGTTCAAAGCCATACACTGTCTTTTAATTATATATAAGGTGATTTAATATCAGACTAGAATGTTGATGGTTTAATGTTTTTGATGATGAGAATATTAATGCTGTTAATGATTTTAATAGGTATCACTGGAGATTCTTTGCTCCACATACAGCAGGAGCATGTTTGTGCAGAAGTAGAGATGAATTAAGGATTTGCTTTGAAGAATAAACAAAAAAAGTGGATTAGGGATGGTATTAACTTCCTACATGGGTACAGCAATTAGGATAAGTTGAACACCTTTTACTTGTTACAGGAATTTTATTAGTTTGGGACAACTTTCCTATAGTTGTGTGAGGCTTAACTAAAATCTTACCTTCCTTTTATTAAAGCTCAAGAATAAGAGGTAGAATTTGTTAAGTTGTAGCCCAGTTTTGTACCAATGGAGGTTTTATTTTATTAGAGGTATTTGACATGCCTGTCAAAAAGAACTGCTAAAAAGATTTATTCAGGATCATGTTAACAGTCCTGAGGCAAAGCATCTTCTGAATGATTGTAGCTGGTGGAAATTTATCATGTCTAATTCATGCATAGCCATAAATTCAGTGCTTATTGCTGACTTGTATGAAATCTTTTTTGAAAGCTTATTTGGGGACTGCACAGCACCCATTAGCAATTAAAGTGAAAGTTGCAAACTCTGCAATATGTAGGCGAAAGAGGTGTGGGGTTTGGTTGGGTTTTCTTTGGAGGGGAAATATAATAAATTACAGTACAGTTCACATGATATTAAATTTGCTCCCTTATCTGAGGGATAAGATCACAACTCAGGTTTTAAAAATTTCCAATAATAGGTGTATAAATCCAATAATTTTGTGTGCTTTTTAAGTTTCTATCAAGAAAATGAATTAATATAATCTGTTTTGTCAGCTCCACTCATCTTTTGTCGATGTCATCATTTTGGGATGGTTCTCAAACACAAATTAACATTTATTACTTTTGAATTTTGTCTTTCTACTTTGTCTCTTTGTGGGTGTTCCTAAAAGTGAGTGAATTTTACTATCTGGAGATGCACATTACTCAATGCCACGATGCAAAAGTGATGAGGAAGATAACTCTGCTCTACACATTTCCTAACATCATCTCTGTCTGAAGTTGGTCATAGCCATCTTAGTTTGCAAGTCTTGGGCAAAATGGCAGAATTGTTGTGTCCTGGAGAAAAATCAGCCCTTGAAATCCAACCCTGAGGTGTAAGTCATTGAAACACTGCTTGGAATTAAGCTGTGCACCCCATTTCTTGAAACTGGCAACACTTGGATCTCTCATTTAACTTCCAATCCGATTTGTCTTATTGAATTCTTTCTCATTTTTGCTCTTTTGCTGGTTCTGTTAGCTCTAATTAGACAATATTGTCAAGTGGAATTTATTTGGCCTGAAAGCCAGGAGCTCCTGCTTTCCCTGGCTCTGCCCTGGTTCACCTTGTGGTCTTTACAGTAGGAGTTGGCTGACACATCAGGTAATCTGCACAAGAGATGTATTTTTCTCCAGTTTTCCAGGAAAGATTTAATGGGAGATATTTTAATGAGTTCTGGTTTTACCAAGACCTCATTAATTTTCCAGAGGTATCACAGTCCACTGCTCTGATGTGTTACATTTAATCTGGACCAACAGTTCATTATTTGGAATGATTATTTGTTTTCTTTGAGTTGGTTTTACTGGTGACTGTACTGAGTCTCCAAGTAAAAGTATATTAATAAAGTACTATTATTTATCCTCAATCCTGATATTAAACACAACATTCCTAACAGTCTAATTTGCCATATTTTAAACATCAGTGCTTGGATGGGTATGGACCCATATAAGAGGAATGGTTTGGAGCCAGGAGGGACTAGGGCAGTGTAGTCCATTCCTTTTTTTCAAGGAATCATGCAGTCCATTCCCTTTTTTCAAGGTTTTTTTCACATTTGACCAGAATTTTTCTACCTAAACAATATTCAATTTTGTCCTACTTGTCATGGACATTAAACCCCCTCTGTGTTATTTCTTCTCTTCAACACTTTCTAAAGCTGCCATCATGTCTGCATTTCTGTCCTAGAGAATAACACCTAAAATTAGGCCTTCTGTCTCAGCCCCTCAGATGCTGACATCAGCTTCTACCATTGTTTGCCTGAGTTATTGCCTCTGGAGGCAAGGAGAAAGGGTGGAAAGGAGGAAAAATGGGAATTGTGTGAGGACAAAGTTTTCTGAGTGGGCTAAATTGGGATTTGGGCTGAGTTATTTTTAGTGTGAAGGTGTGTGAATAAGTGACAAGGAAAGCACATGCTCCAGTTTAGCAAAGTCTGTTAAAAGTTGCATTTTTTCTTTCAGGAGGTAATACTGCATTAAATGAAGTGAAAAAAAACCAGATGATTTTATGGTTGCTCCTTATGGTGACTATGGAAGTCTACTGGATGAGTTTTATTTTATCTTCTTGTAGTAACTTGTTATTTATAGTGTTATAGTAAATACTATAGGTTTCCCAGAGAAGCTGTGGCTGCCCCATCCCTGGCAGTGTCTCAGCCCAGGCTGGATGGGGCTTAGAGCAACCTGGGCTGTGGGAGGTGTCCCTGACCATGGCATTGGGGTGGGAATGGATGAGGTTTAAGGTCTCTTCTAACCCAAAACAGTCTGGGATTCTGTGTTACAGTAAATGCTGGAAGTGGCAGCTAAAACAAAGAAACAAATTAAGAATAAGCAAAACTCAGAGTCAGGACATGTTAGGACTGGATTGCAGGTGATGCTAATGAATGATATTTTCACCCCAGCAGCAGATCAGTGGTAGGGGAGGAGCTGGCTTTGTGTTACCTGTGGTAACCACCACCAGTATTCAGATGTAAATAATCTAAACCCAAATCTTTACTCTCTTTAATTGGCATTAGAGGCTTGTGGAGCCTGGCAGGTTCTTGGGTGGTGCTGGCTTTCCCTGAAGGCTCTGAGGAGGGTCAGTGAAGAAGCAAAAAATTGCTGTTACATCTTCTTTGAAGAATTGTCTTAATCTAATAAAACCAGTTCCCAAAGGCTTTTTGAAGGTTACCTCTTCCAAGGTTGGAGAGGCCTGGGTGGACCTGGGAGCTTGGCAAACTGTTGTCTTTTGAGTGTGAACCTGAAAAAAAAATCCCCACAACCCCTCCTTGCTGTTTCCAGGCACTGCCCTGAGGTTTCTGCCCCACAACCACTGCCCCAGACTTTATTTTGTTGTTTTCAGCTGAATAACTGGACTGTTCTAAAAGGAATGACTGCAACTTTTAAGTGTAGTTATTTGCTGTGTTAGTTGTGTAGGGTAATTTGGGGATTCTTAGTAGAAAGGTTTCAAAGGAGTAGATGATATTTTTTAATTGAATATTATGCTGTTTGCTTCCTTTCCCTTTCTTGCATGGAATAAAAATGTTTTCACAAATAACACTGAGCTAGAAGGACAAAAAAAGGATGTGAAAACGACCCCATTGTCAGCTAACTGAAGAAGAATGAATGGGTTCATGGAGCAAAAGTACAGAGGAACCAAATTCTCTGTTCAACCCCCCACAAATGTGCTGTTGTTTTATGTGTGGACAGAAGACAAGATGAGCTTTTTGTTCCACTGATTTTATTTATTTATTTAAGATATTCAGGCTAGTGTTCTGCAGGGCTATTTAGTGCTAGGATGGTCAGTAAAGTTGACCCATAATTTATTTTATGATTTATTTTTTTCTTACATTGATTCCTTTATAGTCTTTACCAATCGGTGTGGCTTGCTGTTAATTGTTTTTAATTATCTTCCATTTAGGAGAAAGGAGAAAAAAGCAGAATACTACAGAATATTTTTTTTTTGGTGTGGGGGTTGTGTCTTGTTACTCTTTCCATCCTTTCCATTTGTAGCTAAGAGTGGCAGGGAAGGACATTGAGTAAAAGCCACAGTGCTAGCAGAGAGCCAGGGAACTGAGCAATCTGAGGATGCTGTGCAGGGAGCTCAGGAGGAAAGGGCTCCATAAAGAGAAGCTTTGGGGCTTTTCCACCCCAAATCCTGCTAAATCAGGTGTGGCATTGAGACAGGATCCAAAGGACAGCACCTGTGTGGCCAAAGTTGTTGCAAGATGGTATTTTATGTGTTTCTCATTGTGTGGTTCCAATAGAGCCCTGACTGAAACTTTATTTTTGAAGATAACTTGGTGTCTTTCTCAGGATTGTGTCTGGGTTGCTGTTTGTGGCTGGTTGATGGCTTAATGGGATTTAAAAGCACAAAATGTCAAATCAGTGAAGAATCTCTGTACATGAAATGTCTTCTTGATTGCAGTGATGACCAAATCGTTAGTTCTCAAATGCCTGTACTAACAGCCCCACCTTCTGATGAAGTTTTAAATGCTCATTCACCTCCTTTATTCATAATGTGAGAAAAAATTAAGTGTGATAGTCCAAGAAAAAAGAATCCCTCAGCCCAGTACCCATGAAGTTGGAAAACTCAGTTGCAAAACCTTGGGTCCAACCTGAAGAGGAGGCAGGAAAGTTTGGAAACATTTTTAGCCCCCATCCTTTAGATTTGTAGATCTGAATAAAAATGATTGTGCCAATGCTTACTGGCATATGAGGGCGGGCATTTAAGTATTGAGATACTTGGTTGTCTGGTTTAGAAATGTGCTAAAAATAGGTGGAGGTGGAGTCATGTTTTTGGGGGTGCATGTGCAACATGGAACAACGTGGAGTTTTATTGCTTTTAAAATACAGCAAGATTGTTGCCTGGACAGTTTTTCAATTCTTTTAATTCTGAGAAGGGAGGATTATGAACTGTTATAATATCCAAAAAGTGCTGGATTTTTATAAGTGCAATTTTCCTTTTAATACTCTCCATATCCTATGTTTGGATGTATGTTTATTATACCCTTGAATTACCAGGTTTGGTATGATCAAGTTTTAATATAACATATGGTAGAGATCCCCCCCCATTTGCCTCCAAACTTGTTTTCTTCTGTGAAGATTCTTATAAAGAAAAGAATTTCCAGATATCTGGCCTGAAGAGAAAACTGAAGTATTGATGTTTCAGAGCAAAGACTTAGGGGATACACCATGTCCAACAGTGTTTGCCTGAACATGAAAATAGACATTTGTGTACCTTTTAATGGTAATAATTTGGATGCAAGCATAATAGTGAATCTGTTCTAGCCAGCAATGAGAAGAGTGTTGGGCAGTTTTACAGAGCCACATGCATGCACGTGTGCATTTACATTGCTAATAAATACAAAACCTCCACACAGAATGACTGCTACAGAATTTGCTACTGTAATTTCATTTTATTCACTTTTGTATAAAAAAAGATGGGCTTATTTGACAAGAATTCTCGTGTTAAGAGTTTAATATTTTGTTTATAATTAAGGAGACAGTATTCACAAGCATAAGGAAGAGTTTGAAAGAAGTCAATGTCAGAAAGAACATGCTGAAAGCACACAATTATTTTTATTATATTATGTCCTCGGGCAGTTGCAAAATAGCTTGACAAAAATTCTATACATCTCTCTATCTGCCCCTATTTTCTGTGTCTTATTCCTACAATTGTTTGGTGTTCCTATATTTGGATTCTTTCACCACTTACTTATATTTAGCACGGTCCCAGAGGGACTCAAATGCGTTGAAGCTGAGAAACTCAGTGGCTCTCCCAGTTTAATATTTCTTCTGGCAACTCTTAGAGCTTCAGCCTGGTTTTCAGGTTGGAGTGGAGAGGCTGAGGAGATGGACAGAACCTGGATGCTGCTTTCTGCACCATTGGGGTTTTTGGCCCTTGCAGTAGGGGTTTGTGTTTTGGATGCTACACACCATCACTTCTCTGGTGACAGCATTTGTACAGCTTTACAGCCCAGATTTTGGTCTCCTTTGGAGGCAGTGAGATGAATCCTGGCTGCAGCTGAGCTGTGTGGTTGCTGAGCTGGTCCCAAGGTGCAGGAGGATGCTCTCCTGCTGAGGAGGGGCTCCTGGCATAGCACACCAAGTCCCTGTTTACAGATTCTCTTCTCCCAGCAAACAAAGCAAGCTTGTTTAACAAACACTCGACAAACAAAAGGGACCTAAAATTAGACTGCTTATTTCACGAAGAAAAATTTGCTGTGAAAATAAACATTTTTAGGGACAATAGAGGAAAGTTCTTTCAGAGTGAACTTTTGGTGGCCCAGCGTTTTTCTGCAGATCCTTGTTGATCCTTTGGACAGATGGCTGTTGCTTTCCATGCTGTTAAGTTTTAAGTTCTAACACATGCTTGAAATAATGTGGCAGAACCCTTCTATTTATTTATTCATTTTCTGTAATCTCCAGTCGTAGGGAAGCAAGCAGGTTTAGATTTTTTTGGCAGAGTTGTGTTAACTCTGTCCTAATACAAACTGCAGACACTTAAAAACTGAGAGTTATCATAGCCTGGTTTTCCATTGGATTTTTAGTCTGAATGACATCTTTTTGTGTGTGTTAAAGGATCTGTTAACTTCAATTTCACAGTGTCATCTTGTCAAGATGCTGCTGGATCAGTTTATACTAATAAGCTTTCCTCTGCTGTGGTTTTTTTTTATTTGTTAGACTACAACTTCATTCTTCTGTCTTAAAATGACTCTAACACCTATTTGTGTATATAACAACACAGTACCACTGTTGTTGAAACTGTTTCTTCACTACTGGGTTGTTTATATTTCAATGTTGAATGGCTAAAGGTAAATTATTTGGCTTTTACTCATTTTTTTCATTATTAGACTTGAAAAACATCACATGTACCAAATATTAACAAAAAGCCTTTAATTTAAAAATCCTGTACTGGTCTGAATATTATCTCTTGTTCTTAGATGTAGGAAATCAAATGGAAATTAAAACAGATGGAGTGGCAGTTCTTAAAGTCACATTGGTTTTTCAACTTGACTTAGTTGCATAAATACTGTAAATGCTTTTGAAAATCCCACGTAGCATAACTTAATCTAAAAGCAACATCTCGTGTCTGAATTCTTAATTAGGAGTATATTTCAACTCATGATTATCAGTGTTTCACAATTTGGAAAGCTGTCAATTAGTCTAGGATTTATTATGTCTTCAAATATTCCCCAGACTGAGTCAAGAGCTGGACATGAAGGTGAAGTATAAAATCATTTATTCAGTATAAGGCTACCAACAAGCCAGACTTTCATGAGTAGGTCTTATTTTCTTGCCCTGATAGTCCTGTCTAAATAGAATTTTGGCAAATTTTGTGTGTTTGAGGCTGAGTTTTTAGGGAACCCCATCAGAGGCAGAAGCAGCACTTAGGGAAAGTCGAGTACCAAGGTCGTGTTGCTGGTGGTGTGATGGGCTGAGTGGGAATGAAGAGACAGATAATTAATTAGCAGAAGGGGTTCTGGAGGGGGGGATAAAGGGTTGAGTTTTGGAACTAGGAGAAGAGAAGGTTTGGGACTATGGGGAAAACTTTCAGGAGATTTGTTGGAGAGAGACTTGGAAAGGTAGGGAAGGTTTGGGCAGTGATGGGGAAGGTGACACAAGGGGCTTGGACTGAACCACAGAACCACAGAAGTTGATCTGGAGGAAGACACACTGGTCAAAAGAGTTAAAAATACAGAGAAATTCATGGCCAGGAAGAAATACAGGTTTCTGGCTAGAGAGCAGCCAGGCAGAGAGGGACCTGGGAGTCTGGATTGCCAGGAAGGTGACCATGAGCCAGCAGTGTGCCCAGGTGGCCAAGAAGGCCAATGGCATCCTGGCCTGTATCAGGAACAGCGTGGCCAGCAGGTCCAGGGAAGGGATTCTGCCCCTGTGCTCAGCCCTGGTGAGGCCACAGCTTGAGTCCTGTGTCCAGTTCTGGGCCCCTCAGCTCAGGAAGGAGATTGAGGTGCTGGAGCAGGTCCAAAGGAGGCAACTGGGCTGGTGAAGGGACTCGAGCACAGATCCTGTGAGGAGAGGCTGAGGGAGCTGGGGGTGTTCAGGCAGGAGAAGAGGAGGCTCAGGGGAGACCTCATCACTCTCTCCAACTCCCTGAAAGGAGGTTGGAGCCAGGGGGGGGTTGGGCTCTTTTCCCAGGCAACTCTCAGCAAGACAAGAGGGCAGGGTCTCAAGTTGTGCCAGGGGAGGTTTAGGTTGGATATTAGAAAGAATTTCTTTCTGGAGAGGGTGATCAGCCATTGGAATGGGCTGCCCAGGGAAGTAGTGGATTCTCCGTGTCTGGAGATATTTCAAAAGAGACTGGATGTGGCACTGAGTGCCATGGGCTGGGAACTGCAGCAGGAGTGGATCAAGGGTTGGACTTGATGATCTCTGAGGTCCCTTCCAACTCAGCCAGTTCTATGATTCTATGGACAGTGCACAGTAGTGAACAGTTTTAGCCAGAGGCCAAGAAGCTATGGTTGGGTTAATTTGTAAGAGCAAAGCATGTGTTAAGTATCTATAAAAAGAGTAAATTAGAGTCTTGGTAGATACCTGAAAAGCAACTGCTGTATCTCGCTGTAGAACGTACCTGCTTTTCTCTTGAGTTGCCTCTTAGGATTATTCAGGGTTGTTACTGCTTTAAAAGTTGAGAAAAAGCAGATTTGAGTTGAAGTGAGTCATATGAGCAAGGGTAGCAGGTTTAGTCCCTGCTTTCTTTTAATCATCATAAAGGATTAAAAAGTTAATTTGCATTGGTTTACTTTTTGGTCCATCATAATCACATTAAAGAAAAAAAAGTCCTAAAAAATTATGACCACTGCCCTCACACTCATTCCTTTTGTGCTGCTGGTTTAGTTCTGGTGAATGTTAATGTTCCAGTTCCCTGTGCAGCTGTACAGAGAAATATTTTAAAACATGCTCCCTTTCATTTAAATTCTATCAATTTAATTCTGTGCTTGACTATATGCTTTTTCTATTAAATAAACATGGTCTGCTGTGTTTTTACTTTGATACCAGATAGTAGAAGCCTTTTTTGACAGGGCATTAATTGAGCTTTCCTGCAGAGTATGTCTGTAAGCTGCCCAGATTAATGCTGGTTTTTAGATTTGATTCCAGCTAGTGAGCTATTAATGAATGTTTAATGTTATTTGATATCAGGGTGACATTTTTGTGTATCTAAGAGTAAAGTGTGCCTATGATCTCTTATGTTGTGCATATTTTCCCTGCGATTATTTCACTGTATGTCCAATATAATGAAATAAACTTTAATACTTAATTTCATACGTTTAATTTAATGAACTCAAAATTATTGTCAGTTTATGGCAGCTCTTCAAGAAAAGAGATGAGATCCACATGATTGAACACTCACTTTTTTTTTTCCTTTTGCTTCTCACAGCTGCCAAAATAAACCCCTTTTGAGATAGACCAAAGTCAACATAGTTGGTGTGTCTCTAATGAAGCATTCCTCCTGAGGCCCCTACTTGGGTTTTATCTTTTTATCATAGTTGTTTTTTTTTTTAAAAGTTCTCTTTCCAAGTTTAATGCTAGGGTCTGCTTAAGAATTTCTGCAGCAGATTTAAAGTAAACAAGACCCATTTCAGTTATCAGATTATTTTTATTCCCCAAAACTTTTGGTTTTTGAAGTAAAAGCACAAAGCATATTACTTTTTTCCCTGTAATATACTTGATATTTTTTCAAGTTGTTGTAAAAGAAACAGCGTCACCAGCAGGTCCAGGGAGGTGATTCTTCCCCTGTACTCAGCATTGGTTAGGCCACACCTCGAGTACTGTGTCCAGTTCTGGGCCCCTCAGTTTAAGAAGGATGTAGAGGTCCTGGAACAGGTTCAAAGGAGGGCAACCAGGCTGGTGAAGGGACTCGAGCACAGACCCTATGAGGAGAGGCTGAGAGAGCTGGGGCTGTTCAGCCTGAAGAAGAGGAGGCTCAGGGGAGACCTCATTGCTGTCTACAACTCCCTGAAAGGAGGCTGTAGCGAGGTGGGAACTGGACTCTTTTCACAGACGACCTTCAACAAGACAAGAGGACACAGTCTTAAGTTGTGCCAGGGGAGGTTTAGGTTAGATATTAGAAAGAATTTCTTCACGGAGAGGGTGATTAGGCTATGGAATGGACTGCCCGGTGAGGTGGTAGATTCTCCGTCCCTGGAGACATTTAAAAAAAGACTGGATGTGGCACTCAGTGCCATGGTCTAGCAACTGCTCCGGTGGGTCAAGGGTTGGACTAGATGATCTCTGAGGTCCCTTCCAACCCGGCTAATTCTATGATTCTATGATTCTATGAAAAGCTGGCTAAAATTCAGCCTTAACTCTTCTTTCTGTTTTCCACTGAAGCTTTTTCAAACTGTGCTGCTTTTTAAAAGATTCCTGAGTAGCTTCTCTATGGGCAAAATAGAATCATGTCACTGTTCTACCTGTTTAGTATCACTGATATTAAATTATAATAAATGAGAAAGAGGGAATGGAAATTGTAGCTGTGCAATGGTTTAATATTCTTGGTGGCAATCTCTGGAATTCCAGCCAGGAATGTACAGGATGGTTTCTTGTCAGAACCACCCCATATCAGCAGCTCTTTTATTTTTGTGTGCCAATAACAACACCAATAATAATGATGATGATGATAATAATAGAATCTTGGGAAAGATAAAGGCAAATAGTTTGATGATGCAAAAGTGCTCAGAAAATATGCTTTAAAAGTGACCCTAATTTTATGTAAGCTTTTTTTTGAGTAGCTACATACTTGTAATATTTCTCTTTGTTTTCAGTTTCAGGAGTTGTATTCATACTTGTCTGTCATTTGGTTATTATTATTTCAGCTTAAGGCAGTTCAGGATCCATAAATTTGATTTTTCTGTCACCAAAAGTTTGGAGCCAAAGTGCAGTAGCTGGGGGAAGGTAAATAATGCTCCTTATTGGTCTTGAAGGGACTATTTTGTAATGTTTTGTACTGTTGTCTCTCCAGATACCTGGCTTTAAGCAGCCTTATACCTGTCACTGCCCAGGTTTGGGGCTCAGATTTCTATTTATTACACAGCATCCCCAAAGGGAAAGGGCAACAGTGAATGGTTTATATAATTCTTTCTGCTCAAACTTGCAAAAAAAAAATTTAAAATCATAAATTTATATTTAGTACAATGTTTCTATTGTATAAGCTGGAAACTGAATAAATACATTGTGTGGAAGGAACAGTGGGAATTTGGGAAGTCAGGAGTGGCTGGGAAGTGTAGCTGGAGAGGGATCTATGATGGGTGGAAAGAGAAGTTGAATTTCAGGTGGTTTTCCCCATCTCTGTGTCTGCCAAAAGGGGCATGAAGCTGGGGTTGTTTTCAGACAATAGCTTATGAACTTCTCAAGCAAATACAGCCTGGCAGAATTTATTGTTTAGATTAAGCTTACTGAAGTCTAAGAATAGTAAAAGTAGAATTTGTTTATATGTATTTAGGTATCCATCTACCCTAGCAGAAAAAAAAAAATGACTGAGAGCAGGTATGAGGTGGGAATAATCCCAAATGTTTTATGGCCTGTGTCCAAGTTCAGGAATATTACTGTACATTAGGCACCCACTGGCCTGAATAAATCTCAAAATGCAAAGAATATCAACATAAAAGACTGGCAATCACCCCCCAGCAAAAATGATCTTTAAATTATCTTTTCTAAGTGTTCATTTTAAGTATGTGTTTGTCGAATCACCAAGGAGGTGTTAGAAATGTAGTTTTTATGATGTAATTCCTGAACATACAGATGTTGCCCAGGTAGCCAAGAAGGCCAATGGCATCCTGGCCTGTATCAAAAACAGCGTCACCAGCAGGTCCAGGGAAGGGATTCTGCCCCTGTACTCAGCGCTGGTTAGGCCACACCTCGAGTACTGTGTCCAGTTCTGGGCCCCTCAGTTTAAGAAGGATGTAGAGGTCCTGGAACAGGTCCAAAGGAGGGCAACCAGGCTGGTGAAGGGACTCGAGCACAGGCCCTATGAGGAGAGGCTGAGAGAGCTGGGGCTGTTCAGCCTGAAGAAGAGGAGGCTCAGGGGAGACCTCATTGCTGTCTACAACTCCCTGAAAGGAGGCTGTAGAGAGGTGGGAACTGGACTCTTTTCACAGACGACCTTCAACAAGACAAGAGGACACAGTCTTGAGTTGTGCCAGGGGAGGTTTAGGTTAGATATTAGAAAGAATTTCTTCACGGAGAGGGTGATCAGGCTATGGAATGGACTGCCCGGTGAGGTGGTAGATTCTCCGTCCCTGGAGACATTTAAAAAAAGACTGGATGTGGCACTCAGTGCCATGGTCTAGCAACTGCTCCTGTGGGTCAAGGGTTGGACTAGATGATCTCTGAGGTCCCTTCCAACCCGGCTAATTCTATGATTCTATGATTCTATGATATTTCTCTCTTTTCTGCAAGCTTAATCACTGGCTTTATTTTATATCCAGTGGCTTTCATGTGGTGACTTCAGACTGAGTGGACACTGAGACACTGTCCTCAGGGACACTGCAAAAACCTTCTGAAACGTTATTTTTTTATATTGAGTGAAGAATAGCTAAGTGTGAATATGCAGTCAATATTTGTAGGAAATTATTTGTTTCTTACTAGCTGTAACACATGTAGGAAAGAAGAACCATAACTGTTTTCTCCTTGGAAAGATTTTATCATTAATTATTTCTATTAATACTTTACATTGAACTGAGAAATAAACAGGAAAGAGGTAAAAATTGGCAGGTTGCATTGCTTTGGGCAGTCAGCTTAAGGATTGTTGGGGCACATTTAAAAATAAAATGGCAGAAAAATATCTCTCATGGCAAATTAACTGATGTAAGTGTGGTAGACTTTTACTTGAATTGAAGCATGAAAAATTTGTATTTTACTCACAGAATGTAAGTCATAGACTTCTCAAAAGAAATGGGTATTTTATGAGCTAGAAAATTAATTTTACTTGTTGTTCCTACCACTGTGATTACAAGGATTACAATGCATTTTTCTTTAAGAACAGGCTGCAAAGCTCTCAAGAATGCAACTCTTTGGCCTTAAAAATGTTAATTAAAAATGAATTCAAAGCTTGCATTGGATAAAACCAAGTTGCTTGAGACTGGCAGTGCAGTATCAGTCTGTTTGAACCTGCAACTCCAAGGTTAAATCCAAATTGATCGTTATTCATTGAATTACTCACAAACAATACATTTGCTGATTTAACTCCTTTCCTGCATATACCTGTGTGCTGAATACTTTTGTGGTCAATCTGAAGATTCCAATCATCTCTCTTTGATAAATCTGCTTTTTTTTAAATTCCATATCTCCTCGTTTTAGGGTTTTTTTGTGTGTGCTTAAAATATACTTAAAAAAAACCCAAACAACCTGGTGACTATGAGACAGGAGTGAATTTTGCATGGGTTCTTTGGATTATTTTGTGTTTTTAAGTCTTTCAGGCCCTGCACAGCTGGGTCCCACATGAGGCAGTGCTGAGGCTTGGGAGCACAAAGGGATTCTGAGGTTCGGGCCTCGCTGGCGGCATTTGGGGAGTTCCCTCTGAAGGACTCTCCTGGGGATCAATCAAATCGATTTCTGTTGATGTTAGAAAATCAGGGAGCCAAGGGGCTGCTGTAGGGTTTTTGCTGCTGGGATTCCAGCAGGGTTGTCTTGCAGTGCAGAGGCTGAATTGAATAAAGCTGCAGACCCGAGCGCTGCTGCTCGGCCGGCGTTGCCTCTCTCTGCTGGGTGGCTGCTGATCATTTGGGGTTGCTTTGGTTTTCAGCAGTTGCTTCTTTTTTTAAGCAGTTAGCTGGGAATGGAGATGAAGGCAGTCTTAATTGGCTTTTATTAAAAGATCAATGGAGTTTATTGTGAAAAAATAGAATACAGATGTAAGCTGTACCCGATAAAAGAATTAAATGTGTGTTTAACCTTCCTATTTTGTTTTTTCAGTGCTACTGGTGCTTGACCTTCTCCAGTTTTGAGACTATTCCCCTTCTTGGTTCTACTTTTTAGATTTTACTCAGACTACAAAAACAAACTCTGCTGGTGTTTTTCATCTCAAGTGCTTACCAAATCCCTCAGATTTTACAAAATATTTTAGAAGTAATCTCCAGACTAAAGTCTCATTAAAACCTTTGCCCTTCCTGTGGAACACAAGTTCAGAGAAGTTCTGGTCAGTTCTGATTTGGAAACTGCAAAACCAAAGAATATCATCGTGTGAAGTATTAATTTATTCTTGGCAGCTTCAATGTAAAATTTATTTCCAGAAGTTTCCAATTAAAATTCAACATGTCTGATATTAAAAGGGAAAGCACCCTAAAGGCTCTTTCTTTTATATTATATAGGAAGAAAAATGTCCCAAAGATTAGTGACAATAAAATGTCTTGGGGGTATTTTTTATTGAACAGTCACATTTATACTGTAGTGAGCTGACTTGGTAGAAGAAACTTCATGCTCAGGAATTTCTGAGCTGTACTAATTTTAAGTATTTGATAGATAAGTCAGGTGTTCTTCTTTTAGTTTTCTTTATATCTTTATTATACTTTGTGCTCTCCTACTCCTTGAACTAATGCTGCTTGGATGTGTTTTCCCTGTGGCCCTTTCCCACAAAGGAGAGAGATTGTGCAGTTCTCTAGTGTTGAGAATTTAAATACAACTCTGTTGTATTTAGAAATGGAAAGAGGACAGGTTGAATAGGATGGATAAAGGTATAGAATGCCTTAAGGAACAGGATGCAGTAAAGAATTTAGGTCCCCTCAGACTGATGGAGGTACTGTATTTGTCTGTAAAATCATGATTGATATGAAGATAAATAAAACAAGTGTTCACTGCATTTCTGTAGCTGAGGTAGGGGTGCTCATCAAACAGAGCTAAAGTTTGAAGTAAATCACAGCAGTTTTTTAGGATAATTTAATGGCAAAATGCATTCTTACTGAAGTTATCTGCTTGTGGAAGGGTCTGCATTAAACTGTTGGAGGTCAAGAGTATTGGCAAAGTAGCTTCACATGAGTCTTCACTGAATATTTCCTATTGTTGGCTGTCAGAGTTTGGGGTATTTCATAGAATCATAGAATCATAGAATTGGCTGGGTTGGAAGGGACCTCAGAGATCATCAAGTCCAGTCCTTGAACCACCGTTGCGGTTGCTAGACCATGTCACTGAGTGCCACATTCAGTCTCTTTTTAAGTATCTCCAGACACGGAGAATCCACTACTTCCCTGGGCAGCCCATTCCATAGCCTGATCACCCTCTCCAGAAAGAAATTCTTTCTAATCTCCAACCTAAACCTCCCCTGGCACAACTTGAGACCCTGCCCTCTTGTCTTGTTGAAAGTCATCTGGCAAAAGAGACCCACATCCACCCGGTTACACCCTCCTTTCAGGGAGTTGTAGAGAGTGATGAGGTCTCCCCTGAGCCTCCTCTTCTCCAGCCTCAACACCCCCAGCTCCCTCAGCCTCTCCTCATAGGATCTGTGCTTGGGTCCCTTCACCAGCCCAGTTGCCTCCTTTAGACCGGCTCCAGGACCGCGATATCCTTCCTGAACTGGGGGGCCCAGAACTGGACACAGTACTCGAGGTGTGGCCTCACCAGTGCTGAGTACAGGGGCAGAATCACTTCCTTGGACCTGCTCAGTGGTCAAAATGTGTTAATATTCTGTCTCAAGAAGGGTGCTTCTGGATGTCTATGAAAAATTATGAAATTTTGGGCAAATGTATTGGGTTTTTTTTTTAATTTCCTGTTTCTAAATAACACATTTGACATCGTGTTGGATATTCCTCAAGATAGTGTAGATGCACAGAGAGAAATATGTGTGGTTGCTGTACAGAGATGGAGTGGGGTTTCACCAGCAGGTGGTATTGGATTTATGAAGCTGAAACATAAGAGGAGTGCTTAGGGATGGTCTGTAAGATGATGCTTTTTGTTCAGATTCTTGCAGTTAAGTATTCCCAAGATGGTCTGGACAGCATAAGCAGTGCTACTGTGCAAGAGCTTTTTTTTATTATGAGATAAAAGAAAGCAAAATGTTTTCAGTTGTGGAACTTTACCATCGAGAGCATTACTTCTGAAATGTGTGCTAATTTAGCTCTGAAGCCAAAAAGAAATTCTTTTCAAAAACACTTGTGCAAATATCATGAAGTTCTTCTGCTGTGGTGAATAGTTCTGAAGCAGTTCCCTTTGGGACATCCACTTTCTGTAGATCCCCTTTCTATTTTGGATTTATGTTGGGAGTATACTGCAAATCAACAATATTAAGAACAAGAAGGAATATAAATAGCATGCTTAGAGGCTTTTTTTTTTTTTTTAAGAGGCTTTTTATATAATAGTTTTAGTGTGAATAGTGAAATGTGAACATTTTTTCTAGAAATACAGATGCTGCTGTAGATGAGGCAGAATCTGGTTGGGTTCTTGCAGTCAGATTTTTTCACAGTTTAGGAATAAGGAGAGGGTGGAAATGAGGAGGATTAATTGTTTATTTTCATGCTGAGTTTTTAAGATTTTTAAGAAAGTAAATAAATTAAGAGTAAGTGTTTAAGGGAAGGTGGGAAAAAAAAAAGGACAGAAGCCCTTAAAAATTATTCCATCTCACTGAACAAATTCTGTGGATTCCCTTTTTAAATCTATCAATTTAGAGACAGTGCCAACATCATCCACTGGGAAACATCCCTCTGGATGTCTCCATCTTCCCACTTCCTCCACTGAGTGAGTCATGGGATGTGGGTTTAACCAGTAGAGTAAATAAAATATCTTTACAGAAGGAATATCTTATTTCTAATATGTTTGGAAATACTTTTTAAATGGGAAGGCATAGAAGAGCATCAGTGGCTTGTTTAATTTTTACCTCTAATTACATTTCATGTCACTCATCAGTGGTGCCTCTTTCCTGTCTCTCATCATCACCACAGCCTCACACAACTTCAGGGGAGTTTATTACCAAGATTCTAAATTTCAGGGGAAGAAACCCTCTAAAGGAAGTTACCTCAGAACTCGTGCTTCCTTTTTTAACTCTTAATTAGGGTATCTTGATGTCTAAAATAAATACTGAAGCTACAGTGGATAATCAGATTTTCCCATTGCTGTTTTGCTCAGTCAAAAAGCACTTTTTTTGTTATAGCCAAACTAGTCATGCTGCAGTGTGGTTGATTAAGTACATCCCATTTTATGACAGAATATGACATTACAGAAAGAACTGGGAAATTTACAACCAGTCTGTGGAATGGTAGAATTTTTTCATGTGTGATTTTCACAAATGGGATATATTTCAGTATCTCTTGTTTCAGAATCTTCAGTGTCTTCTGGAAAAGCTAAGTGGCTGAGCAATCTTTACTTACACCCATGAGTATGTCCATGCTACTAGGAGAAACTAAGTTGCAACCTTGTAGTTTCTGTGCTTAAAGGACAACTCTGAAATAGGATTACTTGGCTCTTTCTGCCTCTTTGGCCAGAAGAGAAAATATCTTTAAATCAACAAGTAATTATGTTCTAATTTTTTTTTTTTTTTTTAATGTCTGACTGAAAATACCTATTTTTTTCCCCAGGTCCTCAAATTATTTCATCTGAGTCCTGGTGACTAAAACATTACCTTTAAACATTACCTTAACATACCATACAGCTATTTCTGATTGCATGCCATGTCCAAGCAGTTTGTTAATGGCATTTCCATTCTCTGGCTTTAGAGGATTTTCTAAGGCCTTGAGGTTTCTCCATGGAACTGGAAGATTATTGTTTTATCTTGATGTAGAAATTTCCAGTTAATTAAAAAACAGAACAAAAAAAAAGCCCAAACAAACAAAACCACACTGGTAGTAACAGGTCAGTTCTGGATGTTGTTCAAATAAGAAGATCAGAGACATACATGCTCATTTCAGAAAAATACATCAGTTATTTGACAAGATTCAATAGGAAGCTTGGTTTTTGCTTTTTTTTTTCATGTAGTTATTTATGACTTGGTTTTTATCAGAGGTAATATTTCTGGTCCTTAGAATAGAAAGCAATTTCCCAATTTATGTGGGAAATGCATAATAATGATAAAGAGTTAATTCTAGTCTAAATATTGAATCATAGAATGAATAATAGACTGGTTTAGGTTGGAGGAGACCTTCAAACTCAGCTTCCATGGGCAGGAACACCTCCCAGCAGACCAGCTTGATCCAAACCCCATCCAGCCTGGCCTGGAACACTCTGGAGTATCCACAGCTTCTCTGGGAAGCCTGGACTAGGGTCTGAACTGTAGTGAAATGAGGCAACCAGGTGCCACTAATTTCCAGGGAGTGAGCATGAGCTTGTGTCAAGCCCACCTGTGCCTAATTAAGGTGTGCCCCCACTGCGCATGAGCAGGACCAGGGGGCCAATAAAAGGTAAGACCTAAGACACAGGCTCAACTCACACTGGAACTCACAATCTCGGCATGCTTGGCTTTAAGTGCTGCTTTCAGCACCTTTATTGCTCCACTAGAGCTCATCGCTGTCAGGGTGAGGCTTTGAAGAGTCTTGAACCTGCAGCCCCAGAGCATTGCTCGGGGTGTGTAGTTACGTGCTTAGCCAGCTGCACCACTCAAGCCTCACCCTGAGGGCGATGAGCGCTAGTGGCACAATGAAGGTAATACAGTGCTCCAAGAGTGACTGACCTCTCTGCAAACATGCTCAGGACTGAGCTGAGCCTGTGCTTCAGGACTCACCTTTTATTGGCCCCCGGTCCTGCTCATGTGCAGTGGGGGCCGGCCCTAATTAGGCACAGGTGGGCTTGACACAAGCTCATGCTCACTCCCTGGCAATTAGTGGCACCTGGTTGCCTCATTTCACTACACTGAACACTTAGAGAATAAGAGGCAATCTCAATTTGCCTTTTTTTCATAGTAGATGTTGTGATTCATAGCAAGGTGATCACCTTTGTTACCTGTTTGCAGTAATGGATATGAAGGATTCTCAGTTCCATCACCATCAGTGTCACTTCCTATAATGTCCTGTCATTAACTGTTGCCTCAACATCTGTCTAATTGAGATCCTTAATCTTTTTCATTTTATTTATTGTATGGCTGTTTTTCAAGCTGCTACATGAACTGAATTTTCAGGTTCCAGATTAATTTGATATTGCCACCATATGGCTCTGAACATTGACAAGATATGGATTAAATGAATAGTGGATCAAAGACAGACTTTTGACTTAAGTTATAGGCTGATGAATAATCTTATTTTAAATCAAATGCAGATCTGATTAGAGCAGGTTATTATTGCTGAGGTGGTGATTTTCTGTGTAGCTAAAGGGAAAATAATTATGGCTGTTTAGTCTCTGGAAATGTCTGCAAAGGATATCTTTTTAATAAATCAATGAAGAATAGAAGAATCTCATGATTATTTATCTGTGAGCTATTCCAGGAAAAACTCCATAAATTAAAAAGAAAACATTACAATTTAAGTAGCAATAAAAAGAATGCTCCATCACTAATGCAATGAAAGCAGCATCCTGGTTACTGTTAAGTGGATTTTTTGTTAGATTGTTTCAGGGTCTGCATTTTTTTTTCTTTTTTTTGCTAGAATGAGCAACACTTGAGACAAGCTGCTTTTGGAGGTGCTGAGTTTTTTAGTGACGGCACCAGCTCAGCAGAAATCTAGGGGATAAATTAAATCTGAAGTTTCAGTAAGCAAAGCCAAAACTTTTGTAGTTCATCTTGAATACTGTAAAAATGCATCCTGTTCATTTTAAGTTTTCTCCAAGTGCCAAGCTTAGGTTTGTATTCCTGAGCTGGTGTCCAAATTACTACAGGAGGAAGCTTGGGATGTCGGCAAAGCTCTCCCTGATTCATTTGGTATTGATTAGATTAAAACTATTCCTTGTTCATAGGAAAATCTGGAAAGTTGTAGCCAGAACATTTTTGTGCAACTGATAGGACTACTTACTTTTTTTTTTTTATCTTTTTCCCTTCACTTTTTTTTCCTTTCTCCTCTCCAGGGTCAGTACAAACCCTCTGACTTGCTGTGTCCGGAGACGTACGTCTGGACACCGATTGAGCAGTGCCTGCCCCTGCTGGAGCATTCCAAGTACTCTCGGTTCAACCAGGATGCCAAAGCTGGTAAGTTCACCAGAACAGGTCTGCAAACTGTCTGTCTTCTTTTTATCACATTTTTGGTTTCCTCTGCTGCTTGAAGCATTATGGAAATCTGAGCTGGAAAGCAAGGAAGTGTAAAATTCACAGCTCCTCCAGTGAGCTTGAGCAAATAGTTTAATCTTTGAACATAAAATAAGTGGGACAAATTTTAAGTATGTTCTGGTTTACAGACTAGATGGAGTTCTAAATGAACACATATTGCTGCCTTTCAGCTAATTATATTTGCTGTTCTGTGCATGAGCAAGGCCTGCCCAATAATTGTTCCTCCCTGCGATTCCAGTTGGACGAATCCATAAAGGAAGGAAATTAGAATCAATAGAGGAAAGTGAAAGGACTGGAGAAGCTTAAAGGCAACCAGTGCTTTTGCTGAGAAACAAAGTGGCAGATTTATTTTAACAATTTGTCAGCAAATTGAAAGAATACAATGAGCAGCAGAAACACCTTCAACATCTTGAAGTAAATCTAAATTTTTACAGTCTGTAAAATAGGTGCTTTGTGATTTGCCAGTATAGAATCATCCACAGTGTTACTAACCAGAACATAATGCAGTAATGATACTGTAAAACAATGCAATCAAATGTAAAAAAAAACCCAAACACATGTACTTGCTTTTAGCTATTTACTCTGTGAGTGGATTCCAGACCCCAGGGGAGCTGTGTTAGACAATGCTTGGTGTGATGCTTGGGTGGAAAGCAAAAAAACTGATTAACTTTTTTCATTAATTGCAAATTGCTGGGATATCATCATCTTGAAATTTTCTCTTTCTACACTGAATAACAGCTGAGAAAGGTTATGGTATTATTCAGATATGCTGGTGATTAAGCTCAAGAGTGTATAAAACCACGCTCTGTTTTTAGCCATCAAAAGTCTGACTCTAATCCATCATCATCTGTCTCTGAGTTGAAGTCATCTTCAAGAGCTGTTGTGTGTTTTGTTTTTCATGGCTGTCATTGAATAAAATTTTCATTCACTAGCTGGTTAACTGCCTGATGATAAATGAAAGGAATTTGGAAACACATGACCACTTCAGGAGGATTGTGAACTTCTGAGAAAGCTGCTTGAGTTCCTGGCTTTTCCTTATCCTGTGCATGTTACCACTTAAGCAGTTTTGCTAAGATAATTATTGCAACAGAAATGAAGTTCAAATACAATTATAGATGCAGATACTAATTTTCAACTTTTAGTAGCAGAATCAAGTGTTGTGTGCAAACAGAGAATGTTCTTTAGGGATTCTGCAGATATCTATGCAATGCAGTGGGAAATAGACTGGGGAGTGGCCTTGGATGCTTGTACAGAAACATCTGCCACCATCAGAAAAGAGCATTTAAAGTGATTTAAATGATACATAAATGATACAGAGCGTTTCAAGAGATTTATATATGTGGCACATCATGTCTTGATCAACTGGAATCATTATTAGATTGGTGAGAGGAAATTGGAGAAAAATGACAAAGGTGGGAGGAAGCAGAGAAATGGTTTTGGAGCCCAGCAGTGTTCAAGATATTCTTGTTACTCAGAAAGAAGTGGATTTTTTTTAAGTGCAAACTGAACTACTGCCTTCAAAGGATCTAACCCCATACAAGCAAAGGGGCATCCTCTTCTTGATTCTCTGAAATTCCAGGGGGGATACCACGCATTTGGAAGCTGCAAGGATAGAAAACTTCGCATTGCTATCAGCACAGAACATCTCACTCCAGATACTGCTGGAACTGTGAGTTATGTCCTGTGGTTTAAGGAAATTAAAACATAGCTACACGTTGAAATGCACTAGAACTGCTGTGAGCTTACAGTGATTTGAGGTTTAAATAGTTGCTAGCTCTAAGGAAGCTATTTCTCTGCAGTAAAGCCAGTTTCCTTCTTTACTCTCTACAATAGTCAGTAACAGGAGTTTAATGAGGTTACAGTGAATTTTTAAAAAGAGCAATAGGAATGGTGGTGTGCTTTATTCCTCATAAATCAGCTTTCTGTAACACTGCCTGTAATTGTGTCACTTAAGTAGGTCATGATTTATCAGGAGTGGGACTTCCAATGTAGGAACTGTGGGCAATAACCAGATCCAGTAAACAACTGGGAGAAATGGGGTGATTTGCATTGCTGCCTGGGGCAGTAAAACAGGCACTGGAAAAGGTCATCTTTTAATATGGTGTGTAATGTCAGAAAATTGCCTCAGACTAGTTTTTTCATCAGGTTTGGCAATTTTTTAACTCCTTTTCTCTCCCTTTGAAAAATAAGAAAAAAAAATGGCCTAGTAAATTGACCAGCTACAGATTATGAAAATTCATGATGGAACCAGCAGAGCTGTTATGGGGGTGCCTAAAATATCACAGAATCCTATGAAATATGAAAATATAATAATATAAATAATATAAATAAATATAAATAATATAAATAAATATAAATAATATAAAATAAAATATGAAAAGGTTTCCTGAGTACTCATACCCATCACTTTGCAGGGCACCCTCCTGTAATCAGATTTAGTTTTTTCACCAAGAAAAAAAAAAAAAAAGCTCACAAAAAGTAGCAAAATTTTTCTGAAGTATAAAAAAATATTAATTGGTAATGGCAGAGGATTTTTGCCTGGTTTACATTATGTGGTTGTCCCAAGCTTGAGCATTTTCAAATGGATTTAAAGTGTATTGTTTCCCATCCCCTTCTCCTCTTTGTCTAATGCTTTTGTTAACAGATGAAGAATGAAGAAGAGAGGACAGACAAACCAAGCAAAGCTCTTAGCACTTTATACCACAGAGATAAAACTGGAAAAGTATCTAACAGTTAATAACTTTTTTTTTAAAAAGCAATGCTAGGAACTATAATAACTTTTTATTGCTTAGGGTGGCAAATCATGGGTGAATGTTTAAATGTTTAATGATGGCTGAAACCTGGTCCAGCCCTGTACTGCTTCTGGCCAGTGTAGAGGGATTCAACCTTACTTAACCTCAAATACTACAGTCACAGAGAGACAGTGATGAGGTTTTGTGCCAGCAGACACTCAAATCTGGTATTTAAACAAACTGTTTGTAGGCTCTTTATGTGCAATTCTAACATTTATTGAAAAACCTCAGTTACTTCAGGAAAAACAATAAATTGTATAGCAATGCTCAGGCAGAATTCATGGATAAAAGGTCATGTTTACCAAGTTTTGGTTAAATTACCCGTTGAATCATGTCTTTTAGAACAGATTTTTCATTTTGTTTGTTCTGTTTAAGAAATTCAGAAGACTAAATGAGAGAAGTCTATAAGGATTCTGCAGTTTCTTGTTGAACACTGACCATTTACTTAAGCAATGAGTGGGGCAGGGCATGAGTAGAGGCTTTGGGTACTGAGATTGTGTTGAACTGCACTGAGCAGACCATTAGTCCTCCCTTTGTACAGGTAAATCCAACCTGAAATGAGGCTGTAAGTTGTGTTGAAGAAAAAAGAAATTCATTTAATGGCTCAGCAGATGAGTGCTTGCCACTGGCTTTGGTGGCATCTCAAAACTGATGAGCAAAATTCAGTCGTGTGATGGGAGTCTCCTAAAATATTCCTGGGCATGGTCTGTCTTATCACACTGGTCAGGTTCCTCCTTTCCAAACTGGTCTTTAGGGTTTTGCTTGCTTGGTTCTTCAACTCACAGCTTTGCAGTATGAAAAGAGTGAGAAATATTTACTTGGTACCCTGGCAATATTTTTATCCTTCCACTTTCCATTTTTCTGCCACCTGGCTTTTTTCATCATGTCTGTTGAGACCCACAGCCTCTTGCTGCTGAGAGAAGCCTGTGAAGAAAGCTTTGTGAGGGAAAATCTTGATGAAAATCTGCTTTGAGGCTGGTAATCAAATTAGTGGGAAACATCAAATCTTCCTTTGCATCAGTGCTGGACTCTCAACATGTTTAAGAAGCAACTTCAGATAAGGGCAGAGACAACCCAGATCTGGACTGGTGCCTTCAAAGCCTTTGTAGTTTTAAAGTCTCCTGCCAGGGTGAAAGGGGCAACCCAAGGGACAAACCTGTGGTTTGGTGCCCACTGCAGTCTTTGTGGCAGAAGCTGTGTCCCTCCTTCCTGTAGTAGTGCAAATCTAAAAGGATTTAAATGCTTTTTTTTTCCTTGACTGATTTGTTTGCTGAAGTTGATGAAGAGGCTGAGCTAATACACATCTGTTCAGCTTCCTGTATCTCTAATAATAGAGTGGAATCAAACTAGAATTGGATGGAATACATTAATTAAAATCAAATTACTTTCTCCAGCGTTGAAAAGTGCAGATGACAAAGGCACACCCAGACTCTGGGTTGGGTTTGTGTTTGCTGGAGACAAGATGCTCCTTGCTCCTAGAAACCACAGTGGATGCAAATAGGAGGCATACAGAAATGGTTTGTCTGGTCAGTTATAGTAATAAATTAAATTATACTCTATTAATAGACTTAATACTAAGAGACTAAGCTGGGATTTTTTATTTTAAACATCAAGGTAAAGTTGAGGTTTGAAGAGGGATCTAATAAGATACATTCAGTTTATGGAGGAATCTTTCACAGCATGAGAGTTGTAGGAGAAATGAACAATGTGGGGAGACACAAAGGGGTTTCCCTCAACAGGAAAGGTTTTCTTCTTGAAGGTTTTCCTTCAAGATTACTGCTCTGGGGTAGCAGATCCCATAGCCAGCCCAAGATGGATCTGACATTACTGCCAGCAGCCTGGGCTGGTTGGAGGTGTCTCTGCCCATGCAAAGGGTTGGAACCAGGTGATCTTTTAGGTTCCTTCCTACCCAAATCAATCTGTGACTCTGTGAGCAGTGCCATAGTCCTGGGACAGGACCCACATCTCTGAGGGGGTCAGAATTTGAAGTGAGAGCTCTCACTGCATGCTCACAGGAGTCTAAAAAAACCCCAGCCATTTAATGTATTCCCTCATGAACAGGGCTCATACAGATCACTGGTTTTTTTAGTTACTGTGCTAAGGAAAATTACTTAAAAGTTCCCAGTCTTCTTCTCTGGTAGTCCTGTCACTTTTATTGCAATTTTTCACCAGATTTTTAAAACTTCACCACTTTCTCTGCTACATGGAAACTGAAACTTCTCTCAGCTTTGCAGCATTGTCATTCTGCTGCACAGAATAAGCTGGAGCAGTGGAAGGAGACAAGATCCCCAGTATTAAATAACTTCTGAACCATCTTATTTGTGACTTAATTACGCATCTTAATGCTGCTTGCAAGAAACTGTGGGTTATTAGTTCTAGTGAATAAAACTTAGAAGTCTTCCCCAGAAATCTGGAGGCTTGGGCAGTTGCACAAAATTGTTTTTATTTAAAAAACAGATTTGTGTCCATGGTGCTTTCACTAGAGAAATAATCTGTCACAACTAATTTAGTAGTTCTGATATTTCTAGTGCTGTGCTTTTCAAAACACTTATGTACCAGTTAGATGCTGTTCTTTGCTCTTTGCTGCATTTCAGACACGTTTGGCATTTATTGTATACAAAACCAGAAGGATTTGGTTGGTTTTTTTTTTTTCCCATCAAGTACAGAGGCTGTTTAATTTAAGAGAAATTTTTAAAGGGTAGCTTATTAGAATGATACTGGTCTTATTCTTCCTCCCTCTCTGAACTGAAAAGCTATCACCAGGTATCTGTACCCATGAAGGGGACTCTGGTTGCCATTTGGATCCCTGGGAAAGGGCTGGATCCGTGTGGTGTTGCATCCCAAAATCTAGTCAGCTGGATTAAGGCAAAAGAGAGTCAGTGTTAATGTTTATAAGTGTGATGCAGATGAATATTTATAAGGAAAAAGTTCTTGAGGTGATGGAAATATAGTCACAGAACTGTCACAGATGGAAAACATTAAACAAATTGTTTAAAAGTGTGCAATCATCTGATTAGGGAGAAATTGCTGGTCTGTAACACAACTGCTGTTTACAATTTTGTTAACAGATGCAGTGTTTTGGAGTTAGAGAGTTAAGGAAAAGTTTAAATAAATTCTGCTAGATCCTGATCTAAACTCTCCTAACACACTAACTCTCCACTGTCTTATCAGAGCTATAGGTGATAAATTTGAATTTTGTAACCAAGAAAAAGACAGACCTAGCAATTATTTCTGGCAGCTCCTCTGGAAGAGACACATCTTACAAGTTTCTATCTGTTTCTAATTAAGTTTATAAACACTTGGAAGCATCAGAATGCAGATTTCTAACGCCAGTGTGATCCTTGAGCACACAAGATATTTAAACAATGATTACAGTGCCAAGAAGGTGTAGCCAGGCAATTTTTTCCCCCTTACTTTTTAGTATGTTTGGACTAAACTGAAATGACTGGCGTGGAGTTTTAATCATATATGCAAAAATATATGCTCAAAAACTCCAGTAACTCTCTAATAAAAAGGTTATGTTATTAATTTGTGAGTCCTAAACAAGTGACACTGCATAAATGGCTTTCTGTGGGTTAGAAATTAGACTGTACCTCCCAAAAGAATCAATTGCAAAGCCAGAGAGAGCTTTAAAATGTGATTTAAAGTGCAATCCTAATCTGAACACCATTTGCAATGTGCCAGCATGTCTCAAACTTTGCTTGCTGTTTGTGATTGGAAGTGTTTGTATTTATTGAGATTCTAAATAGAGCTGCTTCTGACTTACATAGAGTGGAGTAAACCCAGTGCCCCTTGACAAGCACCATTGTCTGACTTGGGCTATAATTCATGAGAACTTGGCTTGGACTGCAAAATACCCCAAAATAAAATTTAATAAATTCATTAAAATAAATTTTAATCCAAAATGAAATTCATAGAGATTTAGTACTGTGATTTATTTCACTGATTTTACTGTCTTTGCAAGCTCCACAGATGTATTTTTGAAATTACACAGTTCTGCTGGGGGCACTTTGCTTAAAAGATAAAGATATCCTGGAATACTTCTCCTCCTGTTGAACAGATGAATCTTAGGTGGTTGTGTGCTCAAGAAACTCCTTCACCATTTGAATATTGTGATGTTTGACTGGCAGAATAATTCTGCTTTGTTTTGTTTTTCTTTTTTGACTAGCAGTGACCTCATTAGTTGGTGAAGATTCAGGAGAATGTGGGGAAGGACAGGGACTGCCAAACCTTGCAGGACTCATTTTCTACCCTCAGAAGGTGCTAGAAAGAGCAGAAATGAAAAGTTAACTAATGTAGGAGCAGCAGAGCCATCAGGCAGATTTCTTTCTCGCCAAGGATAACCAGCAGATGGGATTAGTTTCAAAATGTGATAAAAGTTAAAAGCTGTAATTAGGTGCAGACACAGAGCAGCTGTGGAAGGGACACCACAGGCATGTGCTGGGTCCCAGCTTGGCCACACACTACCAGCCATTTTTTCCAGGGTCAGACCTTTTGTAAGCATCCTCAGTTCCTTGGAACGTGTTTACTCTCTGCTCTGCTGACATCATCTCAGCTTTTCACATGCAACATAATTGATTCCATGTTTTAATTAATTTAGCCAGTAAACTGATTGCTGTAATCTGATTTATTCAGCTGATAAGCTACTGCCAATTGCTTCAGTTTTGCCTGGTTCATGGAAACACCTTCATTTGTAATTCTCAGCTTGACTCCTGTATTTATTTTTTTTTTTACTCATCTGTCAGTCTGAAAAAGGACTTTACTTTGCCCTTATTTTTGAAAGATCCTCATACTGCTTTCTGCCATTTTCCATTCTATATTTAACATTAATAGTATTTAACTCTGCCAGATTTTTTTCCTGTTTGTGTCCCATTTTTTGGAGCTAAAACTCCATAAAGTAAAACCTTACTTTTACCTTTTGTACTGTGGTTTATTCCACTGATTTTACTGTCTTTGCAAGCTCCACATGTTGTATTAGGTGCTGTTCTTGCAACAAGATGTAGGCTGACTGATTAGTGTCATTTTCTAGTTAGAAAATCAATGATTTTAGTGGAATCAATTATTTGGCTTCTAGGGTAAGTCTTACTGAAGTACAAGGCATTTTAGCCACCAGTTGTAATGAAAATCAGTTTATGTTATGGTTCTGTTTATTCTTATGCAAAATATGTTCAGGAAAAAGATTGGAATAAGCTGTTCTGGTTAGATGTCAATGTACTTACTAGTTTTAAAGTTTTACTAGAGTTAGGAGTGAAGTAAACATTCTGTGTTTATCTAAGAAAAATATTTATTCATGTTTTTAATGAGGAATTAATGAAATATTTCATTCATCCCTAATAGGAAGTGCTTGTGTGGCAGTTGCTTTCCTCCCCTCATCTTTTCTATTGATGCATCCCCAATTTATTCTGCTCTACCTTTAGCTCACAGATTTAATGACATCTTTTATGTGGCTCTTCCAATAGGAGCTGAGTCATTTTGGGTAATGTTCTTGAGGCACCTCTGGGAAGATTCGTGCGTGGTTTTAATTCCCTGTTAGTGAGTGAATTAAAGTTCTCCTTTCATAGAATCATTTTGGTTGGAAAAGACCTCTAAGATCATCAAGTCCAACCATTAACCTAACTCTGCCAAATCCTGTGCTAAACTATGTCTCTGAGCACCACATCTACACATCTTTTAAATAATTCCAGGGATGGTGATTTAACCACCTCCCTGGGCACTCTGTTCCAGTGCTTGATAACCCTGTGAATAAAGAAGTTTCTTATAATATCCAATATTAACCTGCCCTGGCCCAGTTTTCATGTGGTGTTTCCAAGTGCTCGTTGGATTTTTTGACCACAATTTTCCCTCCTATCTCTGGAATGAGCAGCTCAAAATACTTGAACCTTCCTGTGTTGTTCTGAATAACTTGGATTCCTTGAGGAACAGTAAGGCTCAGCTAACAAAGATTTAGGGAAGCGTGATGGAGATGTGGGACAAAGCTTGATCAGGCTCATCGATGGCTGACCCAGAGCAAATAAACCTTCCCAGAAATCAGAGTGGTCAGAATTGGGCATTAGGAATGGTTGCAAAGTCCAACAAAAATAAGAACATGAATGAGTTTGTGGAACTTTGCCCTGGATAGTTTGGATCTACAAAACTACCTTGTGCAGTCTGCTGGGTTGCTGGGTCACAGAACCTGGTTAAGGGAGAAGGTCTGGAAGGCCATGGACAGACTAAATGGCCAGAAAAGGTATTTAAAAGAAGCAAAAAGAAGAAATAAAGCACACAAAAGCCTCCCAGGGTGTGCAGTTAATATTCCTCATTGGCAATCCACATTCTCATTTCTTGTACCTGAAGTCATGGAGTAGTGTCAGAGATACAACTTCAAAGGAGCTGACTGCTTCATTTTCTCTCCTGGAAGAGCATCTAAAAGTGAAATAGTTATCTTTGTCAGCTTGCCATCTACCAGATTACTTTCTCCTTTTAATTTTTTTTTTTTTTTTTATTGGTGTCTTGACTTCGGAGGCACTGGATCGATGTTTTCAGATGGGAAGTTGTTCAGTTTCCATTAACTAACATTTTCCCAGGTACTATTAGTGAGGTTTTTTTGTCACGAATCCCTGAAAAGCAAGTCCTCAGAGAACCAGCACTATCAGTTAAATCTAGCCCTTTGCAACTCATTCCAACCTCCATATTCTGTGATAATAAATTGCATTATACGACAGCTCCTCATACACAAACCAGGGGTTTATACTTCTTATTTTATGTGCATCACAAAACGTGGCCACACTTGGATTTTAACATTGGGCAATGTATCCCAAAGGATTTTTCTTTTTTGCAGGTAAGCCAGAAGCCTTTGCAGGTTGCTGTTGAGTTACAGCTGAAAATGAGAAGTGCAGTGAATTTTACTGTATTCCCAGGAAATGTTTGCCATTGGCCCCCATTCATGTTTACTACTGGAATAATAAGAGTCACAACACAATGAGTTATTGTTTCCGTGTGGCACAGCAGGAGGAGAGGGGTTTGAATGGGTTTGTCAAGTGATTAGGCTGCTTGCTTCTTGGGATTGAATTGCAAATCATAAACCAGTTGTATGATTTCAGGCACAAAGCCCAAAAGTTTTGTTCAGAAAATGGCTTTAGGATTTAGCCTTGTCGCAGCTGCCTCTCTTTCCCCGTTTTAAGGTTTCCCAACAAGTTGGACTTGGAAACCTGTAATTCTTCTTTGTGTTTTAAGGATCATTGATATTAATTTGAGAAGGTGATTTTGTTGTTTTTTTTTTTCTCCTTACAAATGCTCTCTTTTCCAACAATGCTTTCAAAAGTCCCTGTTTTGTTTTGTTCTTTCTTGCTTGCTCAAAAAATCACTGCAAAGAGTTGGCTGATTGAGAACATCCTGAGCATTTTACTGTACTGCCTTTGTGCCTTGTGCTTTCTGCTTTCAATTAAGACTTCTTTTCATGGAATTTGTTGTTGTTGTTTATGCTTCATTTTAACTGTACTCTTATTTTGGAGCAAGTTAGTGAGTTTGTACCCCAGGGCATGCTGCTCTTTAATACTTCCTAATGTGTGAGTTTAGTATGAAAGAAGCAGTATAAAAAACAAACAAACAAAAAAGCAATATAGCAACTCACTGTTTTATATAAATATTGCTATTAATGGGTGTTGCTTATCTTGTCACTGTATTGTCTCTCATTTTGGAGGTTGATTTCTTATGCTTTTCTGCTGAAGGGAAGAAATCATACTTTAAATTGAGTAAGAAATCAGCTTAAATTCAAAGGTCTGATGCATGAGACTTCTGATGGAGGTGGAAGCTTGTTCTATTTCCAGGAATTATTATCACCTATATCTTTGTCACAAAATCTGAAAAAGCTAATTTGTTTCTTCCTTTTCAAGTTCCTTTGTTATAAAATCACTGATCACTAACTGTGACAAGGTCATGTAAAACAGATGTAGCTTTTCTTCAAAAAAAAAAAAAAATCTGATGAGGCTGCTGCAGTGTTTCTCTAATAAATGAACTTGGCTGTAGTGTAACCAGCAAGATAGAGGAGCTTCTTTTGGTCATTTTTACTCCTACTCTGGTTATCATGAAACCTTTTAACTTGTAAAATGAATTTTCAAATTATTGTTTTTCTTTGATTTGGAAAATGAGGACACTGCCTTTATCTTTGAAAGTGTTACAGACCTTAACTGCTTCAAAGCTGAATATTAAAACCCAAGCAGAACTTGCAAGCAAGCCAAAAAAACCCAAATACCCTTTGGGCTGTCAGTCTGAAATCACAGCAGTTGTCCAGGGTAGACTTTTTTTTTTTCTGTGAAGTTAATGTTCACAGAATCATAGAATTGGCTGGGTTGGAAGGGACCTCAGAGATCATCAAGTCCAACCCTTGAACCACCGTTGCAGTTCCCAGCCCATGGCACTGAGTGCCACATCCAGTCTCTTTTGAAATATCTCCAGACACGGAGAATCCACTACTTCCCTGGGCAGCCCATTCCAATGCCTGATCACCCTCTCCAGAAAGAAATTCTTTCTAATATCCAACCTAAACCTCCCCTGGCACAACTTGAGACCCTTTGTGCCCTCTTGTCTTGCTGAGAGTTGCCTGGGAAAAGAGCCCAACCCCCACTTGGCTTGTGTTTGGAGGTAAGAATAGTTTTTCAGAGATTCCATTACTAAATATTAGAAATTTCTAAATATTACATTTCTTAAATATTAGTTGTTTAATCAGGACTGGTTCTTTGCCTCTTTGCTTCCTTCCACTGTTTCATCCTGCTTTGGAGCAAAAAGAAATCCAGGTTCTCAGGGTAACATGGATGCAGAAACACAAAGCTAAGGTTGGCCCAAGACATTCCTCTCGCTCCCTGGAGTATAAAAGTATTTCTGGGGCTGATTTCTGGATGAGGTTGCCTTTGAAGACCACTGCTCTTACCTTTAACTTGTTCCTCAGCAGTATTTCCATGCCTCTGATGAAGGTGTGTGTAGCTGGGCCAAGAAATCAAACTAATTCTGGCTGACATCTGCCAAGATAAACCATGACTTTACATCACTTCTTTGTTTTTTACTGCTACTTAGAGACATACCTGATATGCTTGGTTTTTTCAGAAAAGAAAATCTCCTTCTATAAGTTGCACTTAATAGTGATGTGGGGGTGAGAACAAAGCATTTTAACACCTCTTTGCCATCTTTCCAGCTTTTTGTGTGGTCACAGTAGTAAGGGGGGATTATATATGAAATCTATATCCAAATGGATGCTATGTAAATAATTTGCTGGTTTAGGAGCATAGAGGAGAAGGGAAAGAAGTGACAGGTGATTGATTCAACAAGAATTCAGCTGCTTTTTTACCTTTGACACTTCCAGGGTAGTATACAGACAGTTGGCATCCACAGTTACTCAGTTTCCTGAGGTACTGTCATTTTTATAGAACTGATTTTTCTGAAGTTTAGGTGTTTGTTTATATACCATCCCAACTATATTGATAGATGTAACTGAATTAAGGTATGAAACTTTGTTTTATATGTCAAGTGACAGCATTATTTGGAATGATAAAGATGAAGTGGTTCTGGAGGTTGCTAGGAGAGGCTGCACAGAGAGAGAAAAATGGTGAAAAACTGTAAAACCCATAAAAATACACTCCAAGACCTGGTGATATTTGCCTAAATTAACAAAATGTGGATTTACAGGAGGATGGTTTCTACAATATTCTTAAGAAGCAATTTACCTTGTGAGCTGTGTGACTCAGTCTTGGAGTGCACAAGGTCTTAGGATTGGTTGGGGGAGATGGTTGAAGTCTTAGAAAAATTAGAAAAGAAGTCTTAGAAAATTAGCTACCCATAAGTTCTAATCTTGAGGTATCCAACAGTTATGAAAATTTGTGTTTGAACCCATGATTTTATCTTCTTGAGGGTTATATAAATTAATTTACCATGTAGTTGTGAGGTGAGGGTTAGTGAGGGACTCAGAAGGTATAAAAGGAGAAAGTGTAGAGGAGGAAAAAAGATTTTAGCTTTTTAATAGTAGCAATACTACACTGAGTAATTACAGTAATGATTCAAGTTGCCCTGACTTCTTGTCCCACTGTCTGATCAGTCTGGGTCCTTCCAGAAATGGTCACTAATTGAAATAATACTTATTGATAGAGATGTTTTTCTTATTTTTAACAAGTCATTTTATTTAATGTAGTATATGATCTCATTATGAATTGGGATTACTGCTGTGTCCAAGCACCAGACATGCAGAGAAGACCTGTTAGAATTTGGTTGGCAGCATCTTAAATATAAAGCAAATTTTATCACCCAACAAGAGCAGATATTACCTACCCTGCCCCCAGAAATTCAGTTTCTTTTTTAAATGATGCCAGAGCCCAATCTGCTTTTATTTTCTATTAAATTATCTTAACTTCAGTCTGCTTAAGTTTAAATAATGAATATATAACATGCATTTTCTGAATGCATTTAGTGTTGCCTCCAGAGCAGTAGCAATTGAAAGGTGACTGAATTTTAACTTACAGATTTGGTATTATGGTGACACAAGTTCCTATTCACCTTCTCTAAAAAATTATTTTTTTAACTATGTACTTGAGATTACTGCTTAACATTTCACTAAAAGGTTTCTTTCTCAGGTGGAGTTTAAATTGGATATATTTAAGTACATTTCCAGAAGGTTATTTTTATCAATAAAGTTTTTATTTTGGGGGGAGTTGGTGGAAAAGTGTTCACTACACCTGGTAGTTTTTCTACACATTTTACATATTATTTTTCTGCCTTTCAAACCTTATTTGAAGAATCTGGAATTCAACTTGAATTTGTAGAAGAAATATAAATACAGTCAATCCAATGTAAGCTTGTGAGACCAAACATATCTGGCTTTAGACTTTTCCTGATGCTAAACAAATTACCAAGTCTATCTCTGTAGTTTATACTGTCTGTGTTAAGCTTAAAACTTGTCTGATGTATTCATATTACAAGGGATTTTTTTTTCAGGATATTTGACTGCTCTGGGAGAGCCTTTTTCTGCCTGAGGGTTATGTTAGAAACCTGTGTCACAGTCCAAGGGAGGACCTGGTCTACAGCAGGGTTTGGCAAGCTGTACTCCTCCCCAGAAAGCTTTTGGCTGTGATGCTTAAAAATTTCCTAGAGTCCTCCTCATAATAAAGAGTTTCATGTGGCTGGAGAGCTAGGGCTGGCAAGTGATTGCAAGGAGGATGATGCACAGACTGCTCTGGATGTCATGAGTAAAAGTGGAGTAAGGGCAACAAGAAGAGAGTTGGGGCAGCAAGGCTGTGCTGAAGCTGAAGGTACAGTAGCTTAAGTTGCTGCAAGAAATTGAATTTGGTGCCAGGAAGACTGTGAGCCAAAAAATGAACTCATCCAGAATATCAGGCCACAGAATTATTTGAAAGCAATGAGTATCAAACAGTGAGCAGTGAACAGCTTTGCAAGGGCTTTTGGCATGAGGCTATGAATCTCTAGGCTTGGCCTAAATCCATTTCAGGACACAAACTTGCAGTCAGCTTAGAGGTGCAGCAAAAATAAACTTTCCAATTTAAGAAGTTAAAATAACTTTACACTTGTGTCACCTCCAGAAGTTCAACTTGCAAACTTTTTTTCCTTGGTGAATTTTTCTGCAAGGAGGAGGGTGTAAGGGAAGAGGCAGTAGGGCTGGTGGGAAAGACAACCTCGTGGGATATCAGAAAGGTGTTGGCCACACATCAAAAACCTAACAGATTTCAAAGAAGGAATAAAAATCATAAAGTGGTTTTGACCTGGGTGTTTATCCAAAGCAATTGCCAAGGATAATTAGTGGGGAATGCAACCCCAGCAAGCACTGCTCTGATTTTCTACCTTCAAATCATATTTTCCTACTTAAGTCTTAAGAAATGCATTGTGCTTTCATGGCAGGAATCAAAACACAGATAAAAGTAATGAAGTCATTCTCAATTTTGTCAAGCAGACTTAGTTAAGTTTCACTCACTAAATTCAAGCAATCAGCAGAAAAATGTTTGTAAGGCATTTCTGCTGATGGATAGGGACAGGGTCTTAAGAATATCTTGCAAAGCAAAGCATTTCATGACTTCTTTTGTCTTTATTGAAGCATAATTTGTATTAAGTTTAACCAGAGGGGTACATTCAAGCACAGATTTGTCTTAAAAATGTTTTTTGGATTCTTCCAGACAAGTTGCTTAGCTTACCTGTGGCAAGTCTTGTGAGCTTCAGGTGTGTAAAGAGAAAAAATACAAAAGGACTTGGTGACCAGTTTGCTTCCCTTAGCTGGTGACATCTCCTCTGTGCTTTGGGTCTATTGCCAGTTGAGAAACTTGATGAGGAATTTCTACCCCCATTTATTCTCTTATTAAAAAAAAAAAACAACAAAAAAACCCAAAACCTCCAAATTATTTTTTTCCTGTGAAGTAGCTACTTGAATTACCTGGTTTTCCACAGCAGTTTTAGTTTGATTTTGAGTCAAGTGATGATGAGCAGAAGGCTTCAATGCAGGTGCTGTAATCAGGGAACCATGGACACCATTCAGAGCCTGTCAAAGTTCCTAAATGAAGTACACAAATGTATCAGATAATTTAATTTTGGGGTAGATTGATGCAGTACTCCAAGCTTAGCTTAATTATAGTTAACCTTTGCTGTCTCTCCAGTTAATGTCCTGATGCCAAAAGAACAAGGCAGACACTGTATAGTTTATGTTGCCAGATGCTCACCTCCTCGTAAGCATCTTTGTTACTATTTGAATTTATATGGTTTAATTCTCTTAGTTCAGCTTTTCTGTTTTAAGCAGATTCATACATTGGTGGCTTTTTAAACCCAAAGTTCTAAAAACTCCCAAGATTTCTTTTACTGTTATATTCCAGTAATTGTGTTAGCTTACCAACTACAGTGGCCTTAGGCATGTGTGCTCCTTCACTTTCTTTAAAGTGTTTTCTAGCACTGTTGGGCCAATTTTTCTGACAGGCAGCAGCTTTATAACACTATTATTCACCAGTAGTAGCATCAGTTGGATTCATAAAAGTAAGGAAGTTTTAACTTACTCAGTGATGCTCTTTTGTGTATGATCCTGGCTAAATTAAGTCACAAGGGGCCTGTAGGTGAGGTTAATAAAATTCAGCTATGGTGTGTGTATATTTTAAAGCCTGAGGTGCCCACCCAGGTAGTTACTGCTCTGCTGACTGTAGGATCAGCAACAAGGGATGTGTGTAACTTCTTTCTGCTAGAGGAGCTCAGAAAGCAGTAGAAATGGGGGGAAAAATGATGGAGAGCCAGGGATTTTCAATCTTTTTTCCTGATGCTGACCTAAGGTGAGCAGTGTGGAGGCTTCGTGCTGGTTTTAATACATTTCTGCCAAACTGGGGCAAGGGGGTGCTGTGGGCTGGTGGGTTTTGTGAGTGATGTGGTGAGTGCTGCATCCAGCTCTGGAGGGACATGGACCTGATGGGGCAGGTCCAGGGAGGGGCCACGAAAATGATCAAGGGGCTGGAACATCTTTTCTGTGAAGGGAGCTGGGGTTGTTCAGCCTGGAGAAATAAAAGGCTTTTAGGGAGACCTTTTAGTGACATTCCAGTGTCTGAAGGGCCTAAAGGAAGGCTGGAGAGGGACTGTGTGTGCAAGGGCTTGTAGTGACAGGACAAGGGGCAATGGTTTTAAATTAGAGAAGGGTAGATTTAGAGTGGATGTTAGGAAAAAGTTCTTTACCATAAGAGTAGTGGAAGTATGGATCAAGTTGCCCAGGGAGGTGGTTGAGTCCTCATCCGTGGAGATATTCATGGTGAGGCTTGAGGAGGCTCTGAGCATCCTGATCTGGTTGAGGATGTTCCTGCTTAATGCAGGGTGGGTGGACAAAATGGCCTTTAGAGATCCCTTTAAACCCAAACTATTCCCTTTAAACCCAAACTATTCCATGATTCTGAGTGCAGTATGACAATACCAGCAAATCCCTGCTGGTTGGTGGTGGTTCCCAGACAAATCCTCACTTCTGGCAGTGGGCTGCAGCAAGCATTAAATGAACACAAATATTAATGCAGAGCAGGAGAGGTGTTTTCAGGGAGGCTGTACATCAGCATTAGGGATGGGTGATGCATGATTTCTATTTTCACACAGCACAGATGCAATTACTGAGCAGCTTTTGACCTCATGATTCAAGAAGACTGCTGAGTAGCCGGACTCTGCTTTCATCCTATTCCTTCATACAGCTTTTCATGATGCAGGTGGAAGTTGGGGGCATGAATTAAGCTCCTCATTAACTCATTTTGGTGCTCTCTGGTTCTCTCTGCAGTGGATGAAGGGCGCATTAAGGAGCTGGGCAGAGTCAGGGTGCTTCACAAGAGGACCGTGATGCCTTACAGCGTCTACAAGAAAAGAAGGAAGGGGCCAAGTGATGAAGCCAGTGTTCAGCAATATGCAAGCTTGGTGGGACAGACCTGCTCAGAAAGAATGCTGCTGTTTCGGAGCTGAGCCAGCACTAAATGGCATTTTGATGTTTTATTGCACTGCCACTGGATGATCTGTACTATAGCTGTGTGTGGGTATGCCTGCTCAAGTAGCAGTCTGAAATACAGGTATATATCTAGGCTTGTGTGAATACATGCTGCTGTGTGTTTAAAGGCCAACTCCAGTAAAACTTACAATACAGCAAGGCTTTAGCAATATCAGTTTAGAAAAACATGCTTGTAGTATATATGAAGTAGTCTGAGCCGTTCTATGCATTTTGGATAATTCTGAGTATCTGAGCAAAATGAAAAACAGGTGTCTTTTTTTTTTTTTTTTCTTTTTTTGTAGAGACAAAAGCTGACTAAATCTAGATTAACAGTTATTAAATTACAGATGTTTGCAGATAGCACCTTGGATATGTTGTTAAAAAAATCTCCATGAAATTTGTGCTTGAATCTGCTCCTAAACTCTTGACACATGTTGTTAGTTTCTGATGTGAAATCTGGCATGGTTTAATTTCATTTCAATATTTAAAACCAGGAAGAAATTCTTTTCACCTGCACGTTCTTCATCTGTTTGAAGCAGTGGGTTAGTGTCTGAGGTCCTAGTGAGTGTAGGAGTTCATAGTAGGTTTTCAGTGGCAGGGGACACAGTGCTTTGGAAAACTTTCCCCTTTAGAGATGAAACAGAATAGTTGCACTATAAATATACCAAAGATATGCAGCCAGGTGGCACGGTGTTTTTTTGGTATAAGCCTTATCCTTTGTCTAAAAAGAGTGGCTATTTTGATACTCATCACTAATGTGAAATAAGCTCGGGTGGTTTATTCTGGAAATCTTCACATTTCAGAACTATGCTACTAAAAACAAACAAACCATGAGGTACCACTGCTGGGTTTAGTTGCAATTTTTATTTTTTTTCCTGCAGAATTGTATGGGAAGACTGAAATATCATATTTCTTCATTTTTACTGACTGTTCTGTTTATGGTGCAGCAGCTCACAGGTTGACATCTTTAATAATATTTTACTAAATACTTCTCTTGGCAACAGAGGAAGTTGTGATGCTTTATGAAAGCACTTTATTATCTCATGGATCAATGTCTGTGTCCCTAACAAGTCATACAAGTTAAAGGAATTTGGGGAAATGTCACTGTTGTGTTTGTGATGTATTACATGTATAACAATGCCAAGGCATTTGTGTTTCTCTTATCTCCATGGATAACAGGACCTTGAATCAACTTAAAGTTTCCTGTTATTCTTTGCAGAGAGATTCTTGTTCAAGAATATATATACAGGTGGTTTTTCCCCAGAAAGGAATCAAATTCAGATTTACCCTCTGAGCATTGCATCTCCTATCTCTCATGAGTTTGATTTCATTTTAATCATTTGGCCAATATATTATGAATCATTGATTTTATGTGGAACAGATGTCAGTATTTTAGCACTCAAGTGCACTGCAGATTTAACTTTTCCCCCATATCTGATAATTGTAATGTTATTGATACAGAGTACAGCTTTGACAGTAATTTTTAAAAGTAATCTTATGTTTTATTAATTGGGATGTTTTGTACTGATCTCCCAGTCTAGTGATTATTTCTGTTCAGCAAGTATGTGTTTATCTGAACCCAAGAAGTTTCTCTTTACTGTACAATCCAGTTTGTCCATGTCTTATGTAAACCTGTGGCCATGAGAGAACCACTAAGTACTTTTTATGATCATTATTATGAAGTGTTCCTTTCTGTGAGGAAAATACTCTTGCCACTCAGTGAATGTCTGAGCAATATATAACATTTTCTGCATACACAACGTGTTGAAAAGCAGTGATGCCCAAATGGCTTGAAATCTAAATAAATGAGAAAACCCCTTTCAGCTGATAGAAAATCAAACATTGGGCACAGAGAAATTCCAGGATGATTTGGAAATTCTTAAAAATTATCAAAAGCCATTTAATGATGGCCTTGCTGTGCTCCAGGGGAAGCCAAAGCTTCTGTTAAGTTGCAAAGGAGCAGATGTGTCACTCCTGAGAGTTCCTGAAGAGCTCCATCTTTTTGTTGGTTTGTTCCTGACATGCCTTCTAGATGTGAATCAGACTTTTGGGTGATGCTGTTTCTCTTGAGGAGCTTTATAAGACAAGGCAGATACGTATGAGAATGGAAATGGAGCACAGCTTGAAGTTGTCCTTAGTGTGACCACTAAAGGGAACACAGACCATTCCCTATGAAACCTAAATGGTGCTTTCACCTTCTGACCTTCACTGGTACTGCAGCAAATTAACTAAAAAAAAACCTGAGTCCATCTGATGTAGGATGCTGAGACCTGACCCCCTTCTTTAGTGTTACTTTGGAAGGCAATGGGGGAGTTGTTCTTCAGGACTGATTCCTCCATCCCTGTTTTAGAAGTGGAATAGAGTCTGAGGATGAAGTTCTGTAAGTTTTGCCATTGACTTCAGTGGTGGTGAAAATTCCCCACTAGTTAAGATGTTGCCATGGAAAATTATTGAATTTGGAGATACTTCATTTACCACAATTTCTAAGAGGGTTTTTATAGTGTAGTTAGTTTGTGAGAGTAAATCCCTGAGGAAAGGCTGCCTTGTTCTGTTGTCTGTTGATAAAATAGTGGCAAGAAAATGCAGAGCTGTGACCAGTACTAAAAAAAATACCATTTTGTGTTTTAATTGGAACTAACTGGGGAGTTTACCCCTTTCCAGCATCAACACATTTCACTAAATGCAAAGCAACCCGCATGTTGAGTTTGTAATTGCTTTTCAGCAGGCCTGTTGGACTTCTAAGTGTAGAAAATAAAAGTTATTTCTAGTCTCTGTGAATTATTATAAGCAATTAATAACTCCCAGGGTGACTTGTGTCTTTCTCTGGAGGAATTCATTGTCTTGGAGGTTGACTTGAGTGTCCATCGAGGAGGAAAATCAGGGCAAAGAGTAGTAGTGGTTAGAAGGAGTAAATATCAGTTAAAAACAGGAGCATTTTAGGTCTTGCTAGAGGGTTAATAAAAGGTTTATGCTTTGAAGCAATATTTATAGTTCTTTTGTGAGTGGAATAGAACAAAATAGAGGTAGGATTTTCACAAACTGAGGAGTGGACAGGGCTAGCTGGTTATTTTATTTAGGCTACACCCTGCCTGGGGGGCTGGGAAAAAGCCTTTCTCTGAAAGCCAAAGAAGCAACACAGAAATCTGGGTTGTGTGCACAAAGATAACCAAACACTGATCCTTTTCCTGCTGAATGAGGCAGATTTCAGCTAATTCTGGGTTCCTGAATGAGACTTTTTTCAGAGCCCACTGACACCGTGGCTTGAAATGTTGGGATGCCAACACTTGCGGTGGTCCAGTGGAGAAGGCTCTGTCCTTCAGATCATGCTTCTTGAAAGCATTTATTTTTCTATTTAATTGCTCCTTCAGAGAGTCTACATCCATCACTCTTTTTGATATTAATATCTTTGGCAGGTGATCATTCTGAAGCTACCAACCTGGTCAGACATGGATGGATTACTGAATTCCCTCTCATTCTGATTGTCCCAGACAATCCTTCAGACATGTATTACATGCTCTCCTCATAACCTTTTAATGATTCAACCTTTTAATCATTCTTCTTGCTTGTTCTACTCCATTCCATGGCCACAGGAAGGGGCTGCACTTGGAAGGGCATATTTGGAGCAGAAGCCATCACCCCATTTGAAGACAAATCATCAGTAAATCTCATCCGATGAGCATTAAAAAAAAAAAAAAAAAGCCACATCATGTTTCCATTTGCCAAATTATTTGTTTTCTGCAGTTGGTAAAAGTGCTAAAGAGCTTCCAAGCCCTGGCTCTGTGGCAGGGGGTTGAGCTCAGCTCCTTGGGTGGGCTTGAGCCTCAGCTGAGGATGGTGGAATGGAGAAAAACCCAAGGAAGGGAAGGGCTGGTGAGGACCTTGGGTGACAAGAGAGAGGAGCTGAAGGTGTCTGCTGGTGAAAGGAGCATTAACAGGTAAGGAGCCCTGTGATTTGCCTTTATTTATGAGACAGTCTGATCTCACAGGAGGAATAAAGAGAGCCCTATGGAAAACAAATTGTATAAATAACACCAATTATACATAGTGTTGACCATGTGTGTTAACCATAGCTGCTAATAAAATGAGTGTTCCAGCTAGGTTGTTTATAATAATATACTAGTTTTATATATAATATAAATATATATGTATTTATACATTGTAATAATAATATATTAGGGGTGTTTTTTTAAGAGCAAAGGGACTGAGTCACCAAGTGCACAAGCACTCACTAACAACACTTCTTGAATAGAACACCTTAAGTACAAGGATAATGGAGGCTGTTAAAATCTGTTGAATAACCCAAAAAGCATTTACAGGAAAACATGAAATACTAACCAGAGTATCCAGGTGGTATTTGTGGTCAGTGGATTTCTAAATCAAAGTTTTCCATGAACTAATCCACTTAAGGGCATTTTGTAGCACATTTAAAGCTCATCTTTTGAGAGCTTTGTTTTCAAACTGAGATAAAAAATAAATAAGAATGTCAAGAGATGAAATTAAGATCTGACCCCTAGTATAGCATAGGTTAGTTCTATCTCTATTGATACAAAATGATCTTAACTCCAAAAACCATGGCTCTTACTGATCATCTTAGTAACAGCTCAGAAGCTTTCTGGCTCTACCCCTTCCTGCTTCTGTTTTACTCTTTGGATGTTTATTCATTTTCTTATTATAAATATTCCCATCAGATTTTTGTGCTTCCCATCAGTTATTTCCACTTCAGTTTTGACACACAGGACGTGTGTCTGCCAAAAGCCCTGCTGAGAGATTGCTATCAGGACAAAAGAAAGTGTTAGAAAGTCTGTTAAGTAGTGAGAGGAGAGCAGAGTCCTCAGGGACAGTCAGTCTGCAACCTTTGTGCTGCAGAAAAAGCAGGGTTTATTTACAGTTTAGTCTGCTGCAGGCTTGAAAATAAATGTGTCAGATTTCATTCATTTCCCTTTGTCCCTGACATCTGATTGTCATTGCCCAGGAAAAATCAATGGAGCGTTTGTGGAATATTAAAAAAAGAAAAAAAACCAAACCAAAACCAAAAACCTTAAGGTCATTGTACTGCATTTGTGTCAAAAAGCTTGAGTTAAGGAATGAAATTGCATGAAATCTGTTGAAATTCTTACTTGATGTCTACAGAGGAGCAGAAAAGTGTAGGCTGGATGGGACTTTGAAAAAACTTTTTGCTCCTTCTTCCCTGTCTTCTCTCCTGGGCTGATGCAGAACAAGAACCCATCCTCCCTGCACAGGGCTCAGCATCACTGCCTCTGCTCATTTCTGATGAAGCAGCTCAGTAAGATCCTGAGAGTGATTTTCTGCAGGGAATAATGTCCTTGTTGTTGGAAATTACTGATATTTGGTGTCTAATTTTCATACTTCTGGTTGCAAGTGACCTTGGTTTGCTTTGTCCTACCTGAATATGCAGAGTGAGCACTGAGGTTCCTCTTTGCAGCCCCTCCAGAGATTCTCAGAGGCTGCTCTCAAGTCAGCCTGCTGAGTTGTTTTCTAAAGGAAGCAATCCCATTTACCTTGCTTAAATAGTCATGGTTTTAAGATGTTTTGTTGAGCTTTCTTAAGTATTCCCCCATTGGTCTAGTGCCAGCTGCTCCAGTAACCAATTATTAAAAATAAACATTGGTTGTTTTTTTTAAATAATAATTGTTTCTACCCTACCAGATTTTTATGTTTAACACAGATCTATATTTTCTCTTTATTTATCACACCTCAGTAAAATTTGGTGCAGAACCAACCCTTTCTCTACCAGGAAATACAATTTTTCTCTGCTTAAATGCTCTCAGCCTGCACCCAGCAGAGGGCATGGTCCAGCTTGCAAACTTCTTGTAGCACTTGAGTTACTTTTTGTCTGAATATCCAAATTTCCTGGGTCTCTTTCATTAACATCTCATTCTGATTGTAATTTTGCACTCTGTTAATTGTGGTATGCCAGGAAAAAAAAAAAAATCAGGTGGGGCTGACAACATTCAGTGCTTCGTTAGTTAAATGAAGCACAGATTTGTTAAAACTCAGGATTAAAAGGTCTTTCCAGACAAAAGTTGTAGATTTTCAAACACTAGATTTACTAGATAAATTATGCTTCTAATATATGACTGAAATTAAGATCCATAGAACATTTAAGGAGGTGCCAGCTGGCTGAGTTACCTGTCTTGGGCTATTTTTGATCCTATTTTAGATTAAATCATTCTTGTTGTTCCTTTCCATGCTGCAATTTCACTGATCAACCCCCATCCAACTGTGAGCAGTAGGACCATGAGTTATGTCTAAAACCCAGTGAATTGCTCTGCTTTTTTCAGTGGGATTGCAGCAACTAAATCTGTGCTTTTCTTTCCACAAAGGAGCCCAATGTGTTTGCATCTTCTGGTGCAGGGGAGTATTGCACTCCCAGATCACGAGCAGTTGCACTCTCAGTTTGCCTCTTCCTTTCCTGAGGCCCTGTCTTTTCAGGAGCTAACTGATTTTTAAAACATTTATTAAAAAGAAAAATAAAAATATCACCCTTCAGTTCACACCTGGCCCCCCCAAAAAAATCATAAAAAATTTTCTTCCTTGTCATTAGGTATCTGTTTGAGGTTTTTAGTGCATTGGTAATGAAAGTTAAAAAGAAAAAATCATTTTTCTGATTTCTCATTATCCCTCTTTTGTTTTTAACCTTGTTTTTTTTTTTTATGCCAGGGAACTTTGAGGTCATTTTGCTCCCCAGGGAGATGGTGAAGTCTCCATCCCTGAATGTGTTTAAAAATCACCTGGATTTGGTGCCTGGGAACATGTTTTAGTGGTGGCTCATCAGGAAGAGGGTAATAAGGTTAGGACAAGGCTGGACTCAATGATCCTGAAGGTCTTTTCCAGCCTGGGCAATTCTATGACTGATTCTATGAAATCAGTCAAAGGCAGAGCAGCTGAAAAAACCAATTGTAAGCTAATTGTTATTTTTCATACAAATACATTATTTTAGGGCCCAGAAACCTGGAAGAGGCTTTGTTGGGCAACAAATCTCTAGCTGAGATCACCCTTATCCCTGAAACTGTTGTAGTCCATAAAGTCCCAGACATCTTTAAATATTCCTTTTCTAAGCTGGCTGCAGTAGAGGGAGTAGAATATTGTTTTGTATAATATTGTATATTATTGTAGATGGTATTTTCATACTCCTTGTGCTGTGTTAGCACCCTTGAAATAATCCTTTATGAGAACTCATACAGCTTCTTCCCTCTCTCTGCTGGAATTATTTTTCTGGAGAGGTTTTGCCATTCTTATGTGAAATGGGGACATTCCATGGTGCAATGAAACAGCTTTAAAACCTCCTTTATTCATGGGCCTCGATGATGTTGTAGGAATCCCTGTGTGGTGTAATGAAATTGGAGCTTCTGCACCTTCTTTTGATCTGCTTTTAAAATATGAAATCTATATTTTTCTTTTATTGGCTTGCGTTGTGGAAGAAAAATAATTATCATTTACAGAATGGGGAACACCAAACAGAAAAATAGAGACTTGCTAAAATTAAATTGCATATTCCTGAACGAGCATGCTAATGGAAACTTGCTCAGTGCAGTGGGAGGAGGGAAGCTGTCAAAATATAACTCCCATTAACAGAGAGGAAAACACATTCTGTGTCTAACAGATGCATTTTCACAGCTGAGTTTCCATTTGCATTTCCTCTGGGTGTTTTGTTGTTGTTGTTGTTGTTGTTGTTGTGCCCTCAGTTTTTCCATTGCACATAGGAGCACCTTTCAGCTCCTCAGACTCTTCAGGAATTGAGTCATTTCCCCAAAGCTGGTAATTCAAAGGCACATTTAGTCCAGCTCTGAATGTTCTTCATTAATACCTTGCTGAGTGACCTCCTAGGAGAGAACAAACATGTTTGACATTTCCAGTGGAGAACCTATTGATTGGGGGTAGAAAACAAAGGCAATCAACTGCAGGGCTGTGATTGTTTCATTAATTAAGTCCTATGAGCAGCACATTGGACATTGATCCAGAGCACCTTGGAGCTGCAGCTTCACAATGTCATGACTCTCCCCATGGGCACCTTGTTTTTCAGTTTGCTGGTACCTGAAAGCACTTGGATGGTCTCCCAAAATCCCATCACTCTGAATGGCTCTCACTGCCTGGGGATGAGGGGCAGGGATGTTGCTTTCATGTGCTGAATGGTTCCTACCCTGGCATTGTTGTTGAGCTGAAGTTGTCTTAAGAAGTTCCTTCACTTCCCTCAAATAAAGGTCAAAAACCCCAAATATTCTGATTTTTCCAGTGAGCCTGAGCTCTTTTTAATTTCTCTGTGTCGAGCAGTAGTGGGACAGTGGTTTTAAAAGCCATCAGCCTGTCCTCATTAGAAGTCCTGCAGTGCCTGGGGATGGGTTGTAATAGTTGGATATTTAATAAAAAGTTTGATAACAAGAAAGGTTTCCCAGCTCCTGCTCCACCCAGCATCTGGGATCCTTTTCAAAGGATCCCTCTCTACACCGTTTTTCATTAATGTATTTTATACACTAAAAAAAATCAGGGTTACAATCTCCTGAACCTTCCAGTGGTACTGGAGGTACCACTGAAATGGAAGAAACTTGAATATATACATCTCAGTTTTACTGGAGATAAAAATCATCTGGATCAAGACATAATCATGTGCTATAGCAAAGCTGTAAACACTTGTCCTTCTTAAAAGGTTGGAGTTAGGGTATAAGATGAATTTCTAAGCTTTTTCATGCCACCTCTGACTTCAGGAGCTCTGTAAAATAACTGCAAAACGTGTGATTTCTCCCTTTTCCTGAATGTTTTCCCATGGAATCTTGTCCCTTTTCCCTGCTGCACCCCTGCAGCAGTAACCCTGGTGTTTCTGCCCGTGGAGACCTCAGCCTTGTCACACTCCTCAGCAATTTTACCTGGAGAAGTGTGTAGAAAGATGGTACCTGGATGGTAGATGCAGTATCTGTGATTTCTCAATGTTCTTGCTGAGCTAATCCTCCTGTTTTTCAAGGATTGTAGTAATAAGAAAGGCCATAAATTACCTGCAGTGTTTCTTTTGTCATGAACTTGAACCAAGAAAAATAGGAGGGTTTTTTTATACACCCACTACTTGTTTCACTGCCTGCAGTTTTAACTAAATGTCTCATGGTTTGGGCAATGAACCTTTTCACACCAGGTCATCTTTGAGATGGGAAAACTTCCCTGAAAACTTCCAGTGAAACAGGCAGAGCAGTTCCAGCTCTTGTCATGATAAAGGTATGAACCTGCACCAAACTTCTGATGATTCTGGTGTTTATAGCTTGGAAAAATTTTGGCTCACACGTGTTCCAACTTTGCATTTGCAACATTTGTTAAACCAACAAGTCTGCAGCAGACGTGATAGCTACCATCAGGAAACTTGTTTGACAGTTTAAACAGACAGCATCTGTGTTTCCTGCATTTCAGAATACACAAAAAAGAAGGAGGATTGCCCGTGGCTCAATGAATTCAAGATGTTGTCTCATGGTGGAACTCTGCTTTGGAGATATTAAAAAGCATCTAATTGAAAAAAGGGGTTTTGCTCTTGTGTTTGGCTGAGCTTCATCAGTATCACCTCCTTAGCAGAGTATTACTGAGAGCAGTTGGCTTGAGTTTGGGGAATTAAGATAAATTGGTGTAGATCAGGGCTGTTCTCCTGTACTTCCAGCATCGTCTGTGTTGAAAGAGAATTTAGGATCTTTCAGATGTCAACGCAATGTAAGAGACTTGATTTGAGTACCACTGAAGCATCTTTTAAAATGTAACAATGCAGTTGTCATCATGGCAAAGAAAAGGTGATGAGGAAAGGAAAGAAACCCCAAATGCAGCAAGGATAGAAGGCTGGGATGTCAGCACTGTGAAATCAGGAGAGTGTCAAAAAATCAGCAGCAAGTTCCCCGGTTGCCTGCTGGGTGACATCCTGCATTTGCATCCTTCATGTTGTGTAAGGTAAGTCAGAAGGGGCCTTCTCTCTGTCAGTGAGGTTAAAAAGCAGGATGGAACCCCAAAGCATCCCACATTGAAATGCTGAGTGGTAGAGGTGGTTACAAGAGGGAGGGGATCAGAGGAGGTCAGCACACTTTGGTGATGGACACTCCTTGGGGTTCAGCAGCCCACATGAAGAGATGCTCCAGGCTAAGCCTGTGAGGAATGATTTGATGAGGTGGACTCCACCAGAGCCAGGACACCAAGAGTCTGCTCCAACATTGCCATTTGCTGGGGAGGCCTCAGAACCTTGAAACTTTGATGCTAATTCACAGGACTGTGTTTTGGCACCCGCTGCAGGATTTTTCCAGATTGATGCTTGCTGTGAAGTACTGAGATAAAACAAAACTTTGCTTTTCTATGACAAGTTCTTCTTCTTCAAGTTCTTCTGCCCCAGTACTCAGCCTTGGTGAGGCCACACCTTGAGTCTTGTGTCCAGTTTTGGGTCCCTCAGTTCAGGAAGGAGATTGAGATGCTGGAGCAGGTCCAAAGGAGGCAACTGGGCTGGGGAAGGGACTCGAGCACAGACCCTGTGAGGAGAGGCTGAGGGAGCTGGGGGTGTTGAGACTGGAGAAGAGGAGGCTCAGGGGAGACCTCATCACTCTCTACAACTCCCTGAAAGGAGGTTGGAGCCAGGCAACTCTCTCTTTTCCCAGGCAACTCTCAGCAAGACAAGAGGGCAGGGTCTCAAGTTGTGCCAGGGGAGGTTTAGGTTGGAGATTAGAAAGAATTTCTTTCTGGAGAGGGTGATCAGGCATTGGAATGGGCTGCCCAGGGAAGGAGTGGATTCTCCGTGTCTGGAGATATTTCAAAAGAGCCTGGATGTGGCACTCAGTGCCATGGGCTGGGAACTGCAGCGGGAGTGGATCAAGGGTTGGACTTGATGATCTCTGAGGTCCCTTCCAACCCAGCCAATTCTATGATTCTAGGATTCTAAGATACCTTTAACCTGTCTAAAAATCGGGTGGAGGGAAGAAGTGGGACTGTTTTCCCAGAAGCTGTAAGTGTGGATCAAATGGTGATAGCTGCCTTGAATGGCATCTGAGCCCATGATTTCATCTGCTGGCTTCAGTGAGGCTCTTTGCAGGGTATGATATATTTCAATGTGTTATGTCTGAGCCTCTGAGTCTTGCTTCTGGTAACGGGAGGTACTTCTGTCTGCAGAAGGAGGTTTTTATGCCGTTGAGCTTTGCCAGGGCATGTGCTGGTACAGCATCCAGCCTGAAACAGTCCACACCAGTTTTCTGTCAGTGTCTTTCTTGGATGTCTGCTCAGAAATCCTTCCCCACACAACCTTTTGATTTTTTGCTTTAATAGAGGACACGCAGCAAAAATCATGCACAAGTATTTGAAAATTTATGGGCTGACCTGAGCATTATCTCTGGGGAGGACTCCCTGGGTTGGTTAAAGGGAATGAAAACCAAATGTGCCTGTTTTTCATGTTTACTCTTTCCATAAACATAGCACATATGCGGTGTGCAGCTGCTATCCTGAAAGGTTGGGGTTTTTTGTTTTTTTTCTCCCTGGTGTTTGGGGGATCTGCACTTTAAGAGCATGTTCTGTTGATAGCACTGCAGAAAGAACAAGTGAGGCTGCAGCACTTCACAATTCATTCATCAAACTGCCTGGAAGAATTTCAAGTAAGGTAAGACAACAGTGGAGCTGGAGCTTAGACAGTCGGTATCCAGAGCATGTGAGTAAATAAAAAGTAGCAAAAAGTCAATGCCTTTTCCCTCTGCTTCTATCAGCTCCAGAAAAAAAGGAGATTAAAAGGCACAGAATGCTTCCTTGGGGGCAGATTACCATTTATTTTTATTGATACGTGCCCTCAAGCTGCGACCTCCAATGCTCCTGATGGTTTCTCTCCCCTCCTTTAATCACTCCTCACTGATTTTTTTGCTTGGATGAAGTGAGGCTGCTGAGAGCCAGAGCTGCCATGATGCTCCCTTCCTCTGGGCATGGCCCTAATACCTGGGGCAAGGCCTGACAAGAAGAATTTGCAAAACCACTTTATCTCTTCCAGGCACCATTCTTCTTTCTGTAAAGCAAGGAGGATTTTTAATCAGCCCCACTCTGACATCCTCAGGCAAGGGAGGGTGTAAGTGCAAAGATCTACTAGTGGGAGGATCAAAGTCCACCAAGCAGTTGTGACAAGGCAGGAGATAAGATGAAACTCAGGGACAGGCTACAAGAGAATTTCTAGGTTTCCAAAAAGTAGACTGGGGAATAGAAAGGTCTGGATAGCAGAGAGCTGGACCAGCTGACCTCCAAAGGTCCTCCCTCCCCCACCTACACGTTGTTCTCTGACTCTGGGATGGAGTAAAAACCCAAATGAGATCCCTGTAAGGGTTGTGGGAGCAGATGGGTACAGGATTGTGTGATTAACTCAATCCAGAGTCAAGAAGGAAGAAATCAACAGCTTGGATCAGGCTCTGAGGAGGACAGCTGAAGTTCTTGAGGGTTTTATGCAAGGCCTCAAGACTCTTGGTTTCTAAAGGTATTTTTGAGCTGTAAATGGAGGAAGATTCTGTTTTCCCACCCAGGTTTCTGTCTCCAGTGAAGACAGAGAACCTTCCCCAGCAACATAGCATTCACCTGGCCATTAAGCATAACCAGATTCAGCCTAAATGCTGAATTTCTTGTAGTTTAATCCCTCTCTGCTCTCTTCAGAGATTGCCCTTTCTTCTAAGTACATTTTTGCATCATTAACTAGGTCTCTGGGTAGTGGGGTCTGTAGAAGGAGGCAGCAGTCAGTGGGAAAGATCATTGAAATCTGTCTGAGCTTGTGAGAAGCTTCAAGCTGGCTTTCACCTGGTGGCTTTTTTTCCTTGTTTTGTTTTTCCCCCTCAACACTTTCAGCAAGAAGTAACCACATCCTACTCCATCCTTTCAGCAGGATGGTTTTCTTTCAGAATCTCACCATTTTAGGGGCCTGGATAAGCTCTCTTTTTCCTGCTCTCTCCTTGTCCCATCCCTGGCAGAGGGCTGTGGCTGGGAGGTGAGGAACACTTGGTGGGACCCATCAGCCTGGGGGAAATGCACATAATGAAACCCTTTCCTGGTTGAATAGGCTTGCAAAATATCAACCAATCTCTCTTGGCCAGCTGAGACCTTTTGGGGTGATTCTATATCCTTTTATTGCCATAGCAAACGTTTCACCTTTGTGTGAAACTTCATAAAAAATCAACCCATCATTCACTCATCCCTGGACCATTAGAAATGCTGGTGCTGAATTTTAGAGATGGCCTTTTCACAGCCTGTTAAGCCACTATTAAGCTAAAGCATTGGTTATCTCATTCTCTTGGGTGGGATCTTGCCAGGGTGCTGAGGGATGGCTGCATTTTCTTTGACTTCAGTTGGCTGGAAAATGGCAAAAATAAAAATGGTTACCATGGTTGAATTAAAAAGCAAAAATAACCTTTGGGATGAGGGTTCTTTGCTCTTTAGAGGAGAACAGAGCTGCCAAGGAACCCCTGAAAAAGTGCTGAGAACATTAAATTCACCTGGCTTTAATTATAAATAGGATTTAATGGGCTGTTAAAGGGGGTGTTTTACACATACCCAGGCTGGCATTTGGGCTGTTAAGCAGGTCCACTGGGTGACATATTGTGCAGAATCTGGGTGACAGCTTGCCATGGGTGGGTCTGCTTGGGTTGAATTTCCTGGGAGACAAAATACATTGATTTATCCATTAAATGGAAAGAGCTGCTTGTGGTTTGAAGGGGTATGGACACCATAGCTCCTGTCAGGACCTGCTGACCACAGAGTCATAGGATAATTTGGGTTGGAAGGAATCTCTAAAGTCATTTTGTCCACCCCCCTGCAGTCGGCAGGGACACCTTCAACCCTCAGGATGCTCAGAGCCTCCTCGAGCCTCACCTTGAATATCTCCAGGGATGAAGACTCAGCTCCCTCCCTGGGCAACCTCTGCCATTTTTCCACTACCCTCATTCATGGTAAAGAACTTTTTCCTAATATCCACTCTAAATCTACTCTTCTCTAATTTAAAACCCTTGCCACTTGTCCTGTCACTACAGTCCCTGGCAAACTTTCCATCTCCAGTGGTATCATCTTAACCATCTTTGATGGCAAAACCTTTTTTTCTTGCTGTTCTCTAAACCGAGCCTGAAAAGGCACCAGACAGGTAGGAACAAACCAATATGAGTGCTGGGATGTGAACTCAACAATATTTTTTTGGTGTTTCTTTACACAGTGAATTTTTTTTAATTTTATTTTTGCAGTTCTGCCTCAGCGAGGTGCAAGACATCAAACACCCCTCGTGTTCAGGCTCAATCACCAGCTCCATCATCTCTGGCCAAGGCTTGGATAAACCTCATTGTGGAAAAATTAAAAACACACAAATAAAATAAAAAAAAAAACCCACAAAAAACCCCCAACCCAGATCCAAAGTGTGGTGGGGGATCCCCTTGGCACGGGGTGGCTGAGCTGCTGCCTGTCCCTGGGCCACGGCAGGGATCCCCTCATTGTGCTGGGGGGATAAATGCTCTCAATGGGATTAGGCAGGAGCAGGGGTGAAAGGCTGTGGGAAAACCTTTCTGTGTCATATTTCCCTTGCCTCCTGTCCCAGCTGAACCTCTGCTGGGCTGACAATAGGGCTGAAGGGGAAAAAAACCCAAAGCAAACCAAAAAACCAGAACAAAACAAAACAAAAAAAACAACCCCAGAAAAGAGGAAAGTTAAGAGCAACTGTTTGTGGTAGCTTGATTTTGAATTTTGTATTCATGGATCTGCATAATAACCTTTCAGCTGCCTTTAAAGCACAGCCTGGGGATTGTGAGAGAGGGGATGGGATGGGGAGTAGGGGGGTGTGAAGAGGGATGGGGAAGCACAGAGGGTGGAAATGTGGAAAACTTCATCAAAGGAGAGTGAGAAACTGCATGAGGTTTTCTTTCTGAAGCACACAGAACAGTTTTCACTTGGAAATGGTGCCTCCTCTCTCAGCCTAATTATTTTCTCTGTATTTTCTCTCTTGGTTAAGTGTTTGGAGCTCTCAGAGGGGCTGAAGCAGAGCTGTAAATGCAGGTCCCTGCTCAGCTGATCCTCACTCACTTGGCTGCTACAGGATTTTCCTGTCTCTCCATGCAGGTAAGATGAGCAATGTGCTACCCTGGTTTGCTTAATGCTCATCTGTGACAATCACAGAATCACAGAATCACAGAATCACAGAATCCTAGGGGTTGGAAGGGACCTCGAAAGATCATCTAGTCCAACCCCCCCTGCCAGAGCAGGGCCACCTAGAGTACATCACATAGGAACGTGTCCAAGCGGGTTTTGAATGTCTCCAGTGAAGGAGACTCCATGACCCCCCTGGGCAGCCTGTTCCAGGGCTCTGTCACCCTTACAGGAAAAAAATTTTTTCGAATATTCAACCTGAACCTCCTATGCTCCAATTTACACCCATTACCCCTTGTCCTATCACTGGTCACCACTGAGAAAAGCCTAACTCCATCTCCCTGACACTCACCCCTTACATATTTGAAAACATTGATGAGGTCACCCCTCAGTCTCCTTTTCTCCAAACTAAAGAGACCCAGCTCCCTCAGCCTTTCCTCATAAGGGAGATGTTCCACTCCCTTAATCATCTTAGTAGCTCTGCGCTGGACTCTTTCAAGCACTTCCCTGTCCTTCTTGAACTGAGGGGCCCAGAACTGGACACAATACTCCAGGTGCGGCCTCACCAATGCAGAATAGAGGGGGAGGAGAACCTCTCTTGACCTACTAACCACACCCTTTCTAATGCACCCCAGGATGCCATTGGCCTTCTGATGTTCAGGAGAGGAAGAGACATTTTTGGATAGAGGTGAAGATGGGAAGCAGCCAACAGGGCCAGAGCCATTGGTTGGTTTGAAGGAAGGCACCAATGTGCAACTACTGATGGAGCAGTGAGCCAGGACTCAGCCTGGGACATGGAGAGTTTCTCCTCCCTCTCCTGCTTCCTTAATAGACACCCCACACCATCAGGCTCCAAGCAGATTTTTTTTTTTTGTGAGCAAACCTGATTTTTCTATTATTTACCCAATTATTTTCTCCCCTCCAGATCACGGAGGAATTATAAAAGGGGAAAAATATTTTCTCCCCTTAAAAAAAACCACATTCCAACATGCAAGAGCCCCTCTTGTGTTGGAGGGCAGACCCTCCTCAAAGCCTTCCTGACCCTTTGCTCAGTGTGCCAAGTGTGGGAGAACACATCCTCTTTATTCCACAGCCCTGGAAAGCTGAGGAATTTTCTTTCTGCTCCAAGTCGATGTACAAGTTGGGCCTGAATGTGCCCAAATAAACTCCCTGATTTGGCACGGCCAGCATGAAATTCATTAGTAAAACATACATCATAAAGTCCCCAATCAACGTGGATGTGGCCTGGGTTGCTGCCTAACAAACGTGCACATTGTCAGCTGTGACAGCAGCTGGAATTTGGCCCAAAGCTGCAATGGCTTAAAGCAGAGGGATTTTCCATAGCAGCTATTTTTAGCAATTATATAGGCTCTGCTCAGAGCAATACCTGGGCTCCTCTTGATGTTCCATGTATTTTTTCTCCCTGTGAGGTCGGAAGGAATGAGCACCAGCCAGTTTAGCCATGTTTGTTGCTCTTTGGTGCTGCAGAGCTGGAACCCAGTGAGGTTTTTGCCTCCTCTTCTCCCTGGGAGCCACGATGTGCAACGTGGCTGAGGCCTCTTTAATGCATTCAGTGCCATTAAGTGAATTTCCAGAAGTGTTTGGTGTCTGCCTGCTGTAGGTGGAGGTTAGGCAATGGGCTCTTTCTCACCCCTCATATTTTTCTTGATGTTTTCCATGCAAAATAAAAATGCATTTATGGAGATTTAAAGACAGCCCATTTTGCATGATGACACTATTTGCATGTCTGGGAACTTGGGAGCCAAGGAGGAGATGCACTTGCTGACTTGCAGAGTGGCTTTTTGGATGTGGATTGAAAGTAACTTTTTTTTATGGTCTTCATCCTCTGCCTGGAGCACCAGCAGTCTGGTTTTGCTCCCATTCTGTAGCTACACTGGTTGTGTCAGGTTGTTCCTCTGAGCCCACAGTGGAGCTGCAGCTGACCCCACATCTTTCATCTTCTTCCTTTTGTGCCATCTGGGCTGAGTTTTTCTCTCCTGCCACTCAAGCTATCTCTTGTTTTGCCTTGACTGTTTGTTTTTTGATTTAGGACCTGTCTCCTGCCACTCATGTTTCAGTGTTGTATGAATCCTGACCCTTTGCCATCACCTTGAGTTGCTTGGGGATGAAGTAGCTCCACCTGAACCAACAGGTTTTTCCTTGGGCTGGAATTTTTCAAGCTGCCCAGACCCATCCTCCTGTCAGTCCTGGTGTTCTTTCCATGCCTGCTTTCTACTCCCTGGATGCCTGACCAGCAGGTAAACCCTCTGGCTGCCCTCTGCTTGGAGTGATGTCTCTGCTTCATGATGTCAACTCTTGCAGCTACTGAGATGGCTGTAAAATTCCTTCAAATAAAACCCAGGCTTGTGTGTACAGCTGCTCTCTCACCTTGCTTCTTACAGCACTTGATGAATTTTGGCCAGGTCCAGAAAATGAATGGGTTTAGTGTTTTATTTGCTCAGGGTGAGGCTCAACTGGGTTTGGTCAGGGCTTTGGTTCACCTGGGACTGGACTGTTCTTGTTCCAAGCACACCCCTGGATTTGGTGTTGTTCATCTCCAGGGCAGGCACAGAAAGGATCTTTGTGTCCCTACAGGTTCTGCCATTCTCCTCAGTAGTTATCTCACTCTTCAGTGTTCACCATGAAATGGTTCTGAGAATCCTTCACCAGACCCCTGCCAGCTGGGTGTCCTTTTCACTGACTTAAAAAATGCTCTTTCTATTGGAATAGGGTATTCATGCTCCACCTGCCACCATCCCACAAAGACATTATAAATAATTATGAATACTTTTATAATAAAATAATATAATAATGACATAAATAGTTATGTGGGTGACAGGAGGAGGGGGACAGTCATGTTTCAGCAGTGCCCAGTGACAAAATGAGGCAATGGGCACAAATTTGAACATAGGAAATTCCATCTAAAGATGAGGAAGAACTTCTTTACTTTGAGGATAGCAGAGCAGTGGCACAGGCTGCACAGGGAGGTGGTGGAGTCATTCAAAACCCACCTGGATGCCATCCTGTGAAACCTCCTCCAGGTGGTTTCATATTTCCTTCCATATCCCTACCAAGGGATAGTTGGATGAGATGATCCCCAGAGGTCCCTTCCAACCCCTTTATCATTATTATCTGATTATCTCATCCCTTGGTTCTGCACCAAGTGTTTGTCCTGGGCTGCCCAGGTGCCACAGCAGAATGGAGATGTTTCTCTAGACCTAAAAGAGTTTTTTAAAAAATGTCTTCTCTCAAAGAAAGTTTATTCCCCTGCCCTACAAATAACTCCATCCCTATCTGGCAAGATTTTTTGTCTTCCAAACTGAACACAGAGCCCCAGAAACTTCTGCTGTGTCATGCAAGTGTGCTCCCCTTCTTTTTCTTCATGACTTTTCTGTGGGACATGTGTGAAAAGAGTGATGACTCTCCACAACCTCCTTCTGTTTGAGACCACTGAACACTTTTATTAGGTGCTCTAGAGTCCATTATTCCTGGCAATGGCACATCATCCACTTCTTGCCTCTTTTCCCTCATGAGATAGAAAGAAACCTTACTTTCCTTTTCTCTCTTTATTTCCTTCCTGGTAAGCTCTGAAGTCAGACTCAGGTTTTTTGCTTCCAGTTCTTGCAAAAGTGTTTTCACTCTGGAAACTCAAGTTGCTTGGCAGCCTGAGTCCATGTGGCTGAGTCCAAACTTGTTTTCTTGTTAACCTTTTGCAAGAGTCAACAACTAGAGCCTGTGTTAGTCTGTTTGCCACCCCTCAGATGGGGGACAGATGTGCAGGAGAGGAGGCCAAGTTCATAAACTGGATGCATTGGCTCACAGGAGAACCAGAGCTCCAATATACACCCAGATTTTCCTGTGTCAGCAGAGAACTGGGAGATGTCCTCTTTCAGAAGCCCTGGGAGATGTCCTATTCCAGAAGCCCTGTGGGATGTCCTATTTCAGAAGCTCTGTGAGATGTCCTACCCCAGGCACTGATGACCATGAGCAACCATTGAGGAGCTTGGCTGCTGCAGGACAGCTATAACCACCTCACTTGTTCCAGCCAGAAGCTGTACCAGGATGGCATTCGCCTTCCTAAGAGCCAAGGATGATCCTTTACTAAAGGTTTGTGCAGCACCTTGTGGGTTGCAGGCTCAGCTGTTGCCCTCAGGTGATACTTTGAGTCAATAAGTATAAAACCCATATTCAGGTCAGCTGGCAAATTATGGCCTAGAAGAATCCTTGCTATGGATTCCCACTTGAGGTCAGTGGTTATGATGGACTGGGAGGCACTGGGATGTTCAAAGTCAGTGGTGAATTATTCTGTCTCTTTTGCCTTTCTATGGACAGACCATCTCACCCACTGGAGATCCCAATCAGGGCAAACAGAGAGTTCTAGGTTTGATGGAAAATGCTTGGCTCAGGGGGGATTTACTGCTGCAAGGTGATTAACATTCTTGAGGTAATTTCAAATTAAATGAAGTAAACCATAGCATCAAACTGTAGCATTTCCAAATACCTTCTGTAATGGAATATCATGTCTAGATGCCTGGGACATGTTTGATTTCTTTTTAGGCTGGGTTTCTAATTTTATTTAAGTGCATGAAGCCTTACAACCAGAGACCTGAGAGGTGCTTTTTTGGAGAAGTGTGAATATGTCCTTGGCAATACTTGAGAGGAAAAATTTAGTTAGGTTGTAGGGCATAGGCCAACTAGCTTGTCACTTTGGATGTAGAAAATGAGGTCATAATGAATTATTTTTCTGCTGTTTTTAAACAGAATGATGGATAAAATATTATGCAGAGTAGCAAGCTGGTTGAGTAATCTGTATCTTCTGTGTCTTGAATGCTGACCTCCTTCTGAATGATTTGAGGGAAGGAAGGAAATATGAAATTAGGAGAATAGGTTACAAAATACTGGGTTTGCAGTGCTTTTTCTAGGCAGAGTTCTCACAGACAATATGTTTCACTGGAGTGTCATGGTACACACATGAAATGTTTGGATGTTACATGTCTGGCACACAATAACGTGAATGAAGAAGTCAGATTGACTTGATTTTAAAGTAGGTTGCATTGCAACTCCTTCAGAAAATATGGTACTTGATTGCTTTCAACTGGAAAAATCTGGGCTGCACAGGCAAATCAACACGTCAGAGAAAATGGTCCTTTTCCCAAGAAGTTCTTAAAGGATTGTGGTTTCTTTTAGGAAAATGCAATGAGGGCTTTTATTCTAATTCACATAAGAAAATGTAAGAAAATAGTCATAGAGTTGTCTTTCTGAAGCAATCTTTTTTTATGAGGTTAAAGGCTTGCATTTGCTCATGGCTCTGGGGCTGGTGTACAAGCAGTAGAGAGCAGAAGAGGCTTCTTAAAACTGTTTTAAAGCAGGATGTTAAGAGTTAAAGCATAAACCCAGCTGGATCTAGATAAGGCTCCGGGGATCTTCAATAATGAAGAAAATGAGTTAAGACAGGAAAAGTAAATACTTGTTCCTATAAGAGTGCTAATAGACATTTAAAAGCCCGAACTCTGAAATCCTTATGGAATTGAACAACTAATTTTTTTCTTTTTTTTTTTTTTTTTTCTCCCCAGGTAAATTGCCTCTCACTACGTTAGGAGTTTGGCTTCATGTTGACCGAAACCACTTCTTGTGCTCAGCACCCTGGGCTCTCCCTTTGCTTGCCAGGGACAGATCTCCCCAGGTTTCCATGGATAATATTCTGCAACAGGGGTGGGAGGTGCTGGAGCTCCTGTAGGAAGAAATTCTTTTCTGTGAGGTTGCCCAGGTTGCCCAGAGAAGCTGTGGCTGCCCCATCCCTGGCAGTGTCTCAGCCCAGGTTGGATGGGGCTTGGAGCAACCTGGGCTGGTGGGAGGTGTCCCTGTCCATGGCAGGGGGTTGGAACTGGATGATCTTTAAGGTCCCTTCCAATCCAAACCATTCCATGATAGGATTCTCTGCTATTTCACTGCATCTCCCACCTCATGGCTCTGCTCCCACTGCCCTTCACAGCCATTGTGTCCCAAAGACATCACTTCAAACCCACCTCTCCGAGTTTCTTAGCAGCTCTGGTGCTGTATAACAGATTCCCAGAGTTATTTCCTATGGGAATGACTGTTTTCTGGCCATTTGTATGGCCCCAGTGTAATCAGATGACAGTCACACCCTGTTTTTCTGAGACTTGTAAACAGACTCAGATGCTTATTTAACAACTGAAAATGAAAGCAGCTTTAAAAAAAAATCCCAAACCATCAAGTTATCTAGACACCATACAAGTTGTTCAGTGAGAATTGTCTTTGTTGGAGAGGGAGGAATGTCCTGGAAAGGGTAACTCCAACATCATGCCTTTCATGGCATCCTACTACATGTGCAAATTCCATTAAATCTGTATCTTTGGGTCCCTGGAAGTGCATAGAGCTGAAGTTGGATCTGATCTTAGACTGAGACACATTCATACTCAGGCACTCTTGGTAGCTGAGAGCAAGGTTTGTGTCAGCTTGCAGTGCCTGGGAATTAATGGGATTTGTACTCTTAAAGCAGTCAGACACTTGAAATATTGTTTTTCTCTTTTTTTTGATTTCCCCTCCAAACTCAAATCAGAAAAGTCAGAATCCAGTCTCCTCACCACTCATATTTTTCCTTCCAGAGACTGTGCTTACCCTAAGCCTGAATTTGGCCTCTTGTCTTTGCAGGTAGCATAATGCTGACTTTCATACTTTTGGCTTCCTACACAGGACCTCATCTGTCCTACAGGGCTGAACCACACATGGCTTGAGAGGTAACTTAAAAGACCACATTGTAGAAACTGGCTAACAATCCTATGGGGCTTTTTTTCCCCCTATTTCCCTTTCTATTTAATAAGGGAGTTGCCACTACATGTGCCTTAAAGTCCTTTCTGTAAACCTCTGTGGCATTTAAGAAGAGTATCAGGATGTGCTAACATTCCCCCAACCCTTTGTATTAACTCCTCTGAAGGTGGAAAGGATCCCATGGGTAGTTTGCTTTCTTCTTGAAAATATTTGTAAAGCTGGATGTAAAAATGTGAGTAATAGAGTGAATGTGTTCTTTTAATTAAATGAATGCCTTGTTTCAGGGTATAAGATTAACCAGTAGAACTACCTGAGGAGTATGCAAAAAAAAAAAAATTTTTTTTTTGTCAAAAAAGGGTAATTGAATCATTTGCACAAAGGAATAAGAGAGAGCTGCTGGGTGAATACCAGTTTAATCAGAATTGCCACTCCTCCTAATTCCAGTTAGGACTGGAATTTAGTCTGGTCCAGCCAGATGATACAGATTCAGATACAGTATTTGCAAACTTAATCAGGAGCACCAGGTTTTTCTCATGACCTATTCCATGGTCTCCAGCTGAATGGGCTCTTGTGCCCTTGCATCTGCAAGCAGCCCAGGCTGCAACATAAAGGGCTCAGCTCTGCCCTTGTGCCCCTCTGCATTTCACACTGGTGCCTAGAAATGGCACTACACATCTCTGCTTTCAAGTGACACCCAATGGTTCATTTTCCTTTCTATTCAGCCAGGATTTAATTGCCCTGCACATCAAAAGCAGAATATCCCCCAATTACCATCCTCCTGCCTAGCAAACAGCTAGCTGCCTAGCTCAGGAATTTTGCCAAGAGATCCAAGCACCCGGAGGAGAATGGAAGTGTCCAAACACAGGCCAGAGGAGCAGGGGAAAAAAAAATACAAAAAGAAACAGGCCCAGATGAGCAGGTGTTAAATAATTCCTTTTTTTTTTTTTTTTTTTTTTTTTTTTTTTTTTTTTTTTTTTTTTTTTTTTTCCCCCCCTTTTCTTCTGTGCACCTCCATCTGCTGATGTCTGCAGAACATTCCTGGATGGAGCACGGTGCTTTTTAGCAGCAGAAAAGGCAGATCCACAACTGCCTTCTGCAGGGCTCCTGCCCTTCCAGCCCAACCAAAGATGCAGGAACAACTTCCACCTTCAGGGGTGCCTCAGCAGTGGGTTTGCAAGGTGCCCTTGCCTTAAGAATATTTCTTCTTTCCACCTCCTACAGCTTAAGCTACTTGCCAGTTTAAACAATTATTTGATGAAGAAAAAAAAGAAGAAAACACAAAAAAACAGATAAAAGAATCACAGTTTGGGTTGGAAGGGACCATAAAGATCACCAAGATCCAACCCCTCTATGTGGGCAGGGACACCTCCCACTAGACCAAGTTGTACCAGTTCAGATCCCAAAGGTGTCAAGAACCAGGAACTGTGTGAAAAACTCGTTTTCAGGTTGCTATAGGGCTGTTGAGTACAAGCTTACAGGCAATTCAACTTGATTTTTACACCAAGAGGCAGTTAACTCATCAACCCTGGAAATTCAAACTCTTCAGATTTCAAAAGAATGCTTCTGTGTTGTTTCTTCCTCTTTTCCCCCTTTTCTGCCTGGATTTATTTCATACATCTTCTTATACAGCTCCTAGAAGACAAAGCTCTGTTTAGTTTGTCACTGGAGGGGTTTTTCTACTGTAAGAGAAACCTGCTGGCTTTTTATAAACACTTTCCCTTCCAGCTTTGCTGCAGATCTCAGCCTGAAAAGCTGGCTTTAAAAGTTTGCCATCTTGCACAAGAGTCAGGAAAGTTTCTGGGCTGATTAGAGAGATAGGTGTTCAAAGGAAAGTAGGAATTTAGAGAGGACTTCACTGGAGCTGCATGCCAAGGTAAGGAATGGTTTTGACTTGGAAAGTGATGAGAAAATTATTCACACTCCCTAGAGGTTGCCTAGATAGGACAGTCTGGGAAGAACAAAAAACCCACCCCTGGTAGTGACTTGAAACCTTTCCACAGAGACTTCCAGACATGAAAATTGACTTTTGTTCACATCCTGCATCCAAACCCTTTCCAGGATGTCTGGGAACAGGCTGATGCCATGAACTCTCTAGGGAAAGTTCAGGGGTAGCTGAGAAGATGCAAAAGTGAGAATTTGCATCGTGCCATGGCTGGGGCTCCCAACCACTTTAGATCAGCCCAAGTAAGATTCAGTCCTGACCTGTGTCCCCTTGTCCTTACACCCTGCCTTGCTGTGCTCCTTGGCTGACAACATTTTTGGGTAAAAGCTGAGAAATATCTTCTCTATGTGTGCAGCAAACCCAGTGCACAAGTTGCACCTCCTGGCCCTGTTCCTGTAAAATATTGAATCATGCTCTTGAACACAGAAATCAGAAAATTGTTTGGGGTGGAAAAAACCTTCAGGATCGTGGAGTCCAACCATAAATAGTGTCCTTCAGGGAAATGGCACTGTTTGCTTTCTTCAGGCAATGCACAGGCACAGATCTACTCAGCACTAAGGCTGCTGCTGGTTTCCTTGCATGTGTATTTTCATGTGGCAATTTAAAGGGTCTGCCTGCAAATCCCAGCAAAAAAAAAAAAAAAAAATTGAGAGAGAGAGGGACAGAAGTGTTTGCAAGTTGTTCCACACAGCTGCAAACACAAGGAGCTGGTGCTTTGGAGAGGACTTCTTAAGCAGCTGGAAAAAATGCCATTTGTCAGGGAATTACCATAGCCCAGTCTAGAGCAGACTGCTGCCTGGATGCCTTTCCAAACCCTGACATATTAATGTGTGCTGCAACTTGGAAAGATAATTCCAATTTTCACAGAGATTTTGGTGGCATTAGGATAGGTACACAGAGATTTGCATCAGCCTGTGTGCACCCAGAGAGAAAATTCCCTTTGGTTTTCCTTGTAGGTCTATCCCTGTGGTTTTTGTAGTGACCACCAGGACCACAAGCACAGCAGGATGTTTGCAAATGCCTGATTCAGGCTTGTGTAAAACCTTTTTTTTTTTCCTCCTTGGCACTAGGTAAAAAAAAAAAACCCACACGAGCTGCCATACAGAGCTGGATTGCAGACAGGAGGTAAGCAGAGGCATCACTCAATGGACTGTTTGAACAGGCAAGTGTAGCTGGAGGTCATCTCCAGAAATACATAAATCAAAGACAAGGTTAATTCATCTTAATATTATGTTTTGTTTAGTTTTATTTTTAATTTTTTTTTTTTTGGTTTGTGGGGGTGTGTTTGGGTTTATTTGTGTTTGTGTGTGGTTTTTTTTGTTTGGTTGTGGGTTTTTTTAGGATATTTACCCCTTGTTGTGTTTCTGGTGGACCCTTTGCCCCTTCTTCTCCCTCCTCCTCTTCCTTCTGAGAAGCAGAACATGATGGACCCTGAATCCTGATTTTGCTGGGAGAGCCCCTTGCTGGCCAAACACTCCCCCAAGTACTTCATAATTCAGGATATCATCAGCATCCAATAGCTCCACTCAGTAGTCTCTTCCCATTTTCTTCTGAGCAGAAGACACCCATCTGTTTATTGCCTCTGCAAAAAAAACCCTGGATTCTGGGGGGGAGTGTGGATCAGCTGGAAGGCAGGAGGGCTCTGCAGAGGGACCTGGACAGACTGGAGAGTTGGGCTGATCCCAATGGGATGAGGTTCAACACGGCCAAGTGCCGGGTCCTGCACTTTGGCCACAACAACCCCATGGGGAGCTCCAGGCTGGGGACAGAGTGGCAGAAAGGGACCTGGGAGTCTGGATTGACAGGAAGCTGAACATGAGCCAGCAGTGTGCCCAGGTGGCCAAGAAGGCCAATGGCATCCTGGCCTGGATCAGGAACAGCGTGGCCAGCAGGTCCAGGGAAGGGATTCTGCCCCTGTGCTCAGCCCTGGTGAGGCCACAGCTTGAGTCCTGTGTCCAGTTCTGGGCCCCTCAGCTCAGGAAGGAGATTGAGGTGCTGGAGCAGGTCCAAAGGAGGCAACTGGGCTGGTGAAGGGACTCGAGCACAGATCCTATGAGGAGAGGCTGAGGGAGCTGGGGGTGTTGAGGCTGGAGAAGAGGAGGCTCAGGGGAGACCTCATCACTCTCTACAACTCCCTGAAAGGAGGTTGGAGCCAGGGGGGGGTTGGGCTCTTTTCCCAGGCAACTCTCAGCAAGACAAGAGGGCAGGGTCTCAAGTTGTGCCAGGGGAGGTTTAGGTTGGAGATTAGAAAGAATTTCTTTCTGGAGAGGGTGATCAGGCATTGGAATGGGCTGCCCAGGGAAGTAGTGGATTCTCCGTGTCTGGAGATATTTCAAAAGAGCCTGGATGTGGCACTCAGTGCCATGGGCTGGGAACTGCAGCAGGAGTGGATCAAGGGTTGGACTTGATGATCTCTGAGGTCCCTTCCAACCCACCGAATTCTATGATTCTATGATGATTCTATGCTTTTAGAGGTGCAATAAAACACAATTTCATTGTCTGTCAGGGGTTATGGCTCTTATTTTTCACCAAGTCTGAGAAGACTTGGAGCTGTCAGCTGCAGCTCCCTGGTCCCTGGTGTTGTTAGCCTCTTGCAAACCATGGTGACCTGTTTCATTAAGAGCTGTTCCCTCTCCGTGCTCCCTGAGCATGGTGTTTAAGGACAGATTTTCCCTTCTCACCTCAATTTCTTTATTGGGCTTTGCACTTCTCACCCCTGGGAGGGGAGCACAGAGCAGATGCTGATAGCATTTATTTATATTTAGGGAAAGTGTGGGGTAGGTTGGGCAGTGTTGGATTCCTCTGTTGCCTTCATGTGGAAGCACCCTGTTTTCTGAGGCTTGGTGCTTCCTGCAGTAAAGCCTTGAGTCACTCTTGTGTCATGCTGTGATTCCCCCGACACCCTTGCAATGATATTTTTAGCTTCAAATCAGGGTTCTGATGCTCTAGTAAAAGAAAAAAAAAAAAGATTCCTTTTCCCTAAACACCTTTTTTTTTTTAATCTTTGTCTTTTGGATCTTGTCTGCCAGTGGAGACTGAGGTCAATGCTCTTCAAAATAAAATTGGATGGTAAGAATTATTGTTCCGGCTCAGTTAAAAGCTTGAATGTTTCCATACTAATATCTGCCATTCTTTTCCTTTGAATGACACTGCTGCTGACTGGGAGCTGCCAGGAACAGTTTGAGCATTAAGGATGCATGAGTAAAACCACAATATTTTATTTTTTTTTTTTTTTCTAAGCCGGTCCTTTTGAGTGTCTTAGGAATGTGTGTTCATATCACATCAAAACTGCCAGCAATGGCAGGGGTTTTCCTTTGCAGAAAGGGGGCCTTGTAAGTAGTTGTATTCATTGGAGTTAAAATTAGGTTTCTGTGGTGTTGACTTGCAGCCAGCTTTTCCCACAGGGAAGTTTATTTATTAAAAAAAAAAAAAAGGCCCTAAAATAGTTACGGGCATATGACATATTCTGTGGACTTGAGAGTCCATTTGGATCAAATCTTCCTTTGTATTTCTTTCATCCATGGTGCTTTACAGGAACTTTCCTTTCTAACACACAGCGTGGGCAACAGTTTGCTCTAATTTGAGCTTTTCTAGGTGTATTCTGTGGGATTACAGTTAGAGAAATGGAATAAAATTCTTCCTCAGACCACTGATCTGGAGAGGTTACCCAGGGCTTGTCCATGGAGATGCCCTTGGGTCTCCCACTGTGTTGCTTGGATTTTTTTTAAACAACAGGAATTGGCTGGATGTTAGTGTATTTGTTTTAGGAGAAAATAGTCAATTTTATGAACTGACCAGTACTTAAGTGCATCACTGAACAAGCAAACTGGGATTTGTGTTGCACATTTTGGTTTCCTTCTTTTGGTCCACACCAAAGGCAGAAGTTCTGTTTCCCCAGAGCCCACTTGGGAGTTTTTTTTCCTGCATTTTGGCCAGGGGCAGAAATAAATCTTGGCCTTTCTGCCAGCCAGACATGGTTCATTTCACCTTTCTTTCCTGCATTCTCCTGGCATGGTTCTGCAACACCTCAAGAACATGGACTGGCAGAACCCCACCAGGAATGACTTTGGCAGAACAACAACTTCATTAGTGTGAAACTTCTTAGGGGAAAAAAGTTTCCCTGATTCAACTAAATATATGAAGGGAGATGTGGTGATGTTGGCTTTCAAAGGGAATTAGGATCCACTTGCTGAGTCCTTTACCACCCTCTGCTTTTGGGCTGCAGACTGATCTTTCAGGCAAGTTGCAGGTGGATGATTATTGATGATTATTTTGATCTCTGTTGTGAAAGGTCTTGTGGATATTGGTGGAAAAAGTGACTCAGGGCTCAGGTATTATTATCATTTGGTTAATTTGTGTTTTAAGGGGGTAAAATGCCAATTCTTCTATCTTTTGGCAGTCTCTGCTTTGTGCAGGGTTTCTTATCCTTAAAAGCCATTTAGAATCATAGAATTGGCTGGGTTGGAAGGGACCTCAGAGATCATCAAGTCCAACCCTTGATCCACTACTGCTGCAGTTCCCAGCCCATGGCACTGAGTGCCACATCCAGGCTCTTTTGAAATATCTCCAGACACGGAGAATCCACTACTTCCCTGGGCAGCCCATTCCAATGCCTGATCACCCTCTCCAGAAAGAAATTCTTTCTAATCTCCAACCTAAACCACCCCTGGCACAACTTGAGACCCTGCCCTCTTGTCTTGCTGAGAGTTGCCTGGGAAAAGAGCCCAACCCCCCCTGGCTCCAACCTCCTTTCAGGGAGTTGGAGAGAGTGATGAGGTCTCCCCTGAGCCTCCTCTTCTCCAGCCTCAACACCCCCAGCTCCCTCAGCCTCTCCTCACAGGATCTGTGCTCGAGTCCCTTCACCAGCCCAGTTGCCTCCTTTGGACCTGCTCCAGCACCTCGATATCCTTCCTGAAGGATACTCACCATCAGTCCCAGCTGGGGTTGCTGATCAGTTGCAAGTTACAGAAGCATATATGCACATGACTTAATTTGATTCTGTAAGGGAGAAAAAAAATTAGATTTCTAAAAAAAATTAGATTTCTACCCTCATTTTTTGATTTCTGTTAAGATCCTTGCCTGATTCCCTGCTCCTGCTGAATGCCCTGGGTTTCCCTGAGCAAAGTACAGCCCAGGTGGAGTCTAAGAGATGGTCATAAATCAACTGGGACACAATAGTTCTCTTTCTGACACCTGCTGCAAGCCCCTTGTGAATGCCACAGGGTTAATTTGCTGTAGTTTAAAAAACAAAATCTGCATCTTGAGGAACAAAATGTTCCCGAGGAGTTATTCATATAGATCAGTCACCCAGAAAAAAACCAAAACAAAACCAAAAATCACACACATCAAAGGAAAATCTTTAAACTGGACCTGTGTTACTAACAATTACAAGCTGAATGCATGATGCTTTTTTATCAAGGAAGCTTAATAAATGTTATGATGGTCTAGTTAGGCAGAATAACTCAGTGCACTGGCTAAATCTCCTTACAATAGTGGTCTGCATCAGGAGGTTAATAGTACATCTCTTCTGTTCTCTGCTCAGAAAAAAAACCTCCCACGTTTTTTATTTTTCATTAGCATCCTCTTAAAGGCAGCTAAAGAACTCTGACAAACAGCATGGTTTGTTTCCTTAGTGTGCAAACCCTGGTGTATCAGAGATTTATATTGATCTTGTAGACTGCACCTAATTTCTGTTTGTTTTATTTTGAGGTTTCAGGGGACCAAAAGCCTCTGAAATGCAGAAGCTGTGTTTGTATGAAGGAGGTCAGAAGGGGCATGTGAAGGTGTACAAAAGGAGTAGAATCAATAAAGAGAAATGAAGATGCACTTCATTTGTGTGCATCTAAGTCCCTTCCAAAGCCACTGAGACCTGTGATTATTTTGTCCTCTCAGACTTTGCTTCTTTACTTCTAACTTCTTTAGTCCTTGAATTCAATTAATCACAGAATCAATCACAGAATGGTTTGGGTTGGAATGGACATTTAAAAACCAAGTCCAACACCTCTGCAATGAGCAGGGACATGAACTAGCTCAGCCTGCTCAGAGCTCCATCCAACCTGGCCTTGAATGTGTCCAGGGATGGGGCATCTACCACCTCCCTGGCCAGCCTGTGCCAGTGGTTCACCACCCTCATCATAAGAAATAACATCCTTATACCTAGTCTAAATCTTCTCTCTTTTAACCTAAAACCATTACCCCTCATCCTGTCACTACAGGCCTTGCTCAGAAGTTTGTCCCCATCTTTCTTGTAGGCACCCTTCATGGACTGGAAGGTGCTCTGAAGTCTCCCTGAAGCTTTCTCTCAATCTCTCTTCACAAGAGAGATGCTCCAGCCCTCTGATCATCTTTTTGGCCTTCTCTGGACTCACTCCAACAACCTCTGTGTCTTTCCTGTGCTGAGGACCCCAGAAGAGTTCTCCAGGTGAGTTCTCACCAGGGCAGAGGGGCAGAACCTCCTCCCTTGACCTGCTGGTTATTCTGCTTTTGATGTGGCTCAGGATAAAGTTGGCTTTCTGGGATCAGCTCATGTCCAGCTTTCCATCCTCTTTTTCACCCACCTGTACCCCCAGGTCCTTCTCTGCAGGGCTGCTCTCAATACTGGCAATAAATAGAGGTGTATAAATGAAGAAAACATTCCCCACTCCTTTGTTTTTAAAGCTTTGTCTATGGCAAACTCTCCCTGCATCTTGAGTGGAGAAAATTAACCATTCTGCCCTTTAAAATTATTTTTGGTAGGGTATGACAACTAAACTAATATTTCTGCCTGCCAGCTTTTCTCAGAGTGTGAAACTGAAGTGAGGGCAAGAAAGCATAGTGCAGAATCTGAAAAGCAAGATTTGAGGTATTTTATTTTTATTTCATTTATTTATTTATTTATTTTACATTTTTAGGTGTGTAGAAGGACCTGTTTCTGTTTGCTTTATGCCTAATTTTGCTTTGGAAGTTCCCCCTTGCTTGGTTGCATTGGCAGGTTCAGCAGTAAAGCTACTGAGCATCTGCTGCTTCTTTGCAGGGGGCTTGGGGAAGAAGGGTTAAAGAGCAGGGGGGTAAATGAAGATTTAACCAGCCATTCAACTGATTTATTTATTTATTGAAGAAACCAGAATTTGATCAGCATCTGGGGCCAAGCCTGGATTTGAATCCAGCTCAGTGGAAGTGGGGACTGGAGCCTGCCTGGAGGGTTGGTCTCCTCTCTCCAGCATTTCTAGCAGAGGCAGAAAAGCTTTTCCCTTCCACACACAACCTTCTGCTTCTTCTCTGCCAGTAAAAATAAGAAAAAGACATGGCTTAAATAGCAGACCTCCCTCAGAATAACTCTGTGGTCATGAGCTGAGGGCAGAAATTGTTCCTTCTCCTCAGAATACACAAGATAAATGGTTTGTGTGTGTGTTATTTCTTTTCCACACCCCCCTCTATATTCCCCCCCCTTTTTTTTTTTTTTTTTTTTTTTTTTTTTTTCAGAAAGGGGGTTCAGATTTTTGAGCCATTTCCTTTAAGGAAGTGCAAGAGAGCTATTAAACACATATTTCCCTTGGAAACATCACCAGAGCCTTGCAGCAGAGAAAAGTACATTGACATATTTTCACTTTTACTGTTTGATTGGGTTGCTCTGCTTGGTCTTCTCTATTCTGTGTGATTTTTTAAGTTGAAATGGTTCCTCTGGTAACCAACAATTGTCACTAATCAGACAATCCAGGCTGGGAATTTCTCTAACTTACTCCACAATATACTTTGGTAGTGGAGGAACAGGGAAAACTGAGGAATGCTGAAACTTTTCTTCATCCCCCTCCCCTTCCATTGGCATCCTGAGATTAAAGTTTGGGGTTTTTTTCTCCCCTCAAACCCCTGACCCCTTTGCTTCCTTGTAGCTCAGCATCCTCTAGATGGCCCTTAGGCACAGCTTACCCCTCCATACGTGCAGATAGCTTAATAATAGGGGTTCCTGCTGTGAAGGTTTTATGGACTCTGTGAAATCCCAGAGGGATTGAGGGGGATCTGCATCACAAAGCAGTGTTTGGTGCAGGTCTCTGCTCCCAGCGGGTACACAAAAGGTAAAGGAAACTCAATGTGTCAGGCATCATCTTTCTAATCCATTGTGGGGGGCTGTTTAATCTCCTTCAAAAAGATGTCTTGAAGAACTCCCAGTGTCTTCATTGAGCTTTCAGGATGGGGGCTGGGGCTGTTGGGTGGTTGGTGAGGATCTGCTGCTCCCTGGGGATGGAGTTTGGATTAATTAACACCTAAAGGCAGCTCTGCTCCCAGCCCATCCTTGCCAGCCTGGGAAGGAGTTTCTCATATTTGGTCTGGAAGAAGCATCTGTAATCCTATAAACAGGGGTAGGAAGAAAGAATTGGAAATTTCTCCTCTTTCTGGCTCAACTCAGAAAAATGGAAAAGCTCTTAGAGCTGATACATCCAGGGCAGGAAGGGTCAGACCATCCTGGGAACAGGGATGCTAATGGATACACCTCTGCTTTCCCAGGTATCTGCTCACCTTACCAAATCTGAAGGATTCCCCCAAAGTCCTCTGGCTCAGCCCCCAAGCTCTATGTAGCCTCAAGATCCATGTTTCTGCTGTTTCTTCATGGGAAGTATCAATCAGAAGTATCAATCCCTGAAACCATATATGAAAAAATTGAATAGTGGGACAGGGTTTGGAATGTGGGAGGTAAATGTGTGTTGAATAATAACAGAGTTTTCTGGCCTTGAAAGCTCTAACAAGCCTCCAACTCCTGTTGGCTCCTAGAGGAGTATCATGTAGCATCAGCCCCACTGCTTCATGGAGGATGTCCTGTTATTATGGAGTATGTTATATTATTATGGAGTATGTTATGATATGAAAAGGTTATTAAACACTGAGTAGGCTGCCAGGGGAGGTGGTTGAATCACTAACACTGGAGGTGTTTGCAAGACATGTAGATGTGGTGCTTAGGAATAGGGTTTAGCACCAGACACAGTAGAGTTAATTTAATTGTTGGACTTTAAAGGTCTTTTTCTTTTCTGTCTGCTTCTGGGGCTGTGTTATGCTATGGTCTGTTCTGCTAGGGTGTTATTGAGGAACCTGAGAAGGAGAAATCTCTTGGCTCTTGAAGAACTCACTGTGATGTTAACCAGCAGTAAATTCCTAAAGTAAAATCACCAAGAAAATGGATGCATGGAGCAAGATGGATGAAAAATGAAGACTGGGCACAAGAAGGCCAAACTTTTATCAATATTGACCTTTGTCTGCTAGTGGAGTTTCATCATAGTAACTTTTGGCTAGCATGGACAGTGTAATGAATAAGAGAAAAGTACCACAGGGGCAGTAATGAGAACAATTTATAGATCACAAATCTTTTTTTTTCTCAGTAATTTGAGATCATCTTTGTTGTAAAATTGTGAGTGAGCCTAAGAAGAAAATGTGAATACTAAAGTGGCACAAATGGGCAAGGGGCACAGAGTTCAGAGGAGAGTTCACATCCTGCAGTAAGAGCTGGTGGTGACTCAGTTGGGGTGCATTCTGTCTACGTATAGAAAGCTGTAGACTTTGCAAAGACACAAAAGAAGGGGAGAGGTAGGAGAAAAATGCAGAATCCCTTTCTTTTAATCCACCTTCCAGTGTTTGGTTTAGCTACAGTATAGGTAATAACAAAAGAATACTGGGTATTTATTAACTGAAAGCTGAACCTTGTGGATGAGTGAGAAAAAAAAAACCATGACACTTGAGAAAGCACTCAAGCTCTGTCTCTCCTTGTTGGAACTGAGATCTTTGGTTTCATTTGGCTGCTGTCTGGCACATCTTCAACTCCTGAGACAGAGGAGCTGCATCTTCCCGGGGCACTGACCCCACCATCACCAACCTGCACACCCTCAAAGTCATCTGCTGCTTGGGCTGACTCCCTGTGGCCATGCCCAGGGAAAACCCACACCAGCTTCCATGAGGATGAGCCCACCTCTACATTCAGCCAAGAAGAGGGCTTGCAGCAGAGATTTTGTGCATTGTCCATCTTGAATTGCCTCCTGTTGCATCTCCTGCCTTCTTCATCCAGCTGCTAGTAGCACACAGTAGCACTGGGGGTGGCCAGAGCCTGAAAGATTGGGAATATTTCAGAGATATCTGTTCACCAGGTGAGCCTTGATCTTCCAAAGAGCCACCTGGAGTTCTAGATAACTTGTCAAAGTGGTGCTTAGGGTGACCTTGTGGTGGTAGATTCACCAGGAATACCTGGCAGGAAGGTGCTGAAGCTGTTACTGTTGGAGGTAGAAGGTCAGCAAAGCTCAATAAATAGCAAGAACTGGGCACAGATTGGCACCTAGGGACAAATTCTGGCCTTTAAATCTTTTTTTTTTGGCCCTAGTTCTCACCCAAGAGCAGAGGTCTTGAGGTTTGCTAGCAGGGCTTTTAATTACATTCATTAATTTTCAATTGACACCAGGAAACTGCAACACACACCGTGTTGCTCTTCTCTATCTCTTCTGGACTTTTCTGATGGTATTGTGTGGCTGGAGCGGGTGGAAAAGATTCAGTTGCATAAAAAAAAAAAAAAAGAAAATATGAAAATACATTGAATACTTTAAAAAAATCCAGATTTAAAAAAAAATGTAGCTATCTCTTCATTTATTTGTTTTAAATAGCTCTTTCATGTGTTGGGACAAAGGGACATTGTATTAATTGTGAAGTGTGAAATGTTTTTCTTGTTTGCTTGGGACAACAACTGGGAATACATGGATTTGCCTATTCACGCTTTATTGTTATGACAACATTTTTTTTCACAAAGTATTTGAAAGGCAGTGCTGTGAAAGGAATCAAGTTGGCTATAAATCTGGAGGAGTTTCATGCTTTTGTTTTAAGCTTTCGTGTATGAGCTTTGTCAAAATTGTGAGTCTTTCATCCGTGGTGTCTGCCTGATTCAAGGGTTCTTTTCTTGTTCAAATATCCTTTAGTCAAACCCATTTGACTGAAAGGCTGTGCAAACATGAGCTGGCTATGATAAGGGTTCTACATGAAATCTTTAATGTGCTTTGTCAGCATGAGGGGTTTTTTTTTCAGCTGGGTGCCTCAGTAAATGCTTTTTTTTTTTTTTTTTTCCCCTCTACAGTAAGTTAATTTTCTTGAAGTGCATTTCTTATTTATAATTGCTGTAATTTTGGGATGGATTTATGACAATAAGTCATTATGCTTTAGGTGAAATGTTAATCCACTGGGGATTAGTGTTACTTGAAAAACACTGCCCTGTGTTCCTTAAACAAGCTGCACCAGAACTTAGGTCCCAGCCATGCTTGGGTGTGCTGTGGATCCATTTTCTATGTCTCTCTTTCCTCACTGAGCTGCCTGTCAAGCTTTCTTTAGCTCCAAAATGCTAAAAGGCATCGTTAAGAGTCTAATCCTGTAACTTTGCCAAGCACTCAAAAGGTGCCTAGAGGAGAGCACATTACCCAGCTTAATAAAACTGAAAGATGGGCTTTTCCTCTCAAATGGGGCTGTCATATGGGAGGGAGGGCATCATTGCACAGGCTGGAACTGGGAACAGAAGGGTTCATTTAAACCCTGTCTCAGCTCCCTAACATCCAGGATAGTTGTTGAAAAAAACCAGCTGCTTGTCCCTTAGCAAACTATTGGTGTCATGCAATACACAAGTTATTTTCTCTGGCTAGTTTGGTTCTACAGCTTGGAAAAATAAGAAATAAAACTTTTCTTTGGAAAACTCTGGGGTTTTGCTGCTCTTCAGTGCTGTGTTTAAAGCCTGAGCTTTTTCCAGCTCCTATTCCTCTCCACTCACCTTTGCTTTTCTTGGTAAATGTCTCCATTGGCATAGAGCTCTAAGACAGGAAAAAAAAGGAGAAATTTTACCACATGCCTCTGTTAAACACTATCTAATAACGTGCTGGATACTTTCCATTCCACCCAAACTGCATAATTGTTCACCAAATGAAATTAAGTTAATTTGTGTAATGTTTTGATGAGTAATTTTAATCAGGGTTGTGGAGAAACTGCTCTCAAGTCTGGAAATGTAAGGGCTTCTGGTAGTAAACAAATCTTGTGGCTTTTAGGTATTTCACTTAATTTGATTTTTCAGATGACAGAACATGTTCCTCCTCTTGCCCTATGGTCTTCAAGGCTTAGGAGCACTTTTGTAACCCGATTTAATTTGTTCCTCCCTTAAACCAGTGGAAAGAGTGAGAGGAAAAGGTGGTTTTCAATCCTCTGGCAGGTCAGGAGAAGTCTTGAAACTTCTTGAAGCTTCTTTGGTTTTACCTGTCCTGCACGCATCAGGTGCCTGAGTCTGATGATGCCCTCTGAATATTAGAATTTCCTTTGCAAAGTCCACACTGGATCAGTTGGAGGAATTCATGGGGAAACTGGGGAGTGTGAGTTGATGTGACACTTTTTCAGCACACAGCTGTAGCCTAAAAGGATCTACCAAGGAAATCTCTTGATTTCTGGCAGTGGCTACAGGGATGAATTTGGTTCATCAGTCTTAAGAAATATTCTGTGCATGTCCCTGGTGCCTTCAGGACTCCCAAATGGCCAAGTTCTGCTGCAGAAAAACAGCAGAGAGAGCACAGTTAATGTACTTCTCACTGGAAAGCAGTAAGAAGCTGGAAAAAGAGTGACTGATGAAAGTACTACAATTGCATGGAGGTTAACAAGAAGTTGTTCCATTTGGAATGGAAGGGGATGATCTGTTTTCTTCTTGGGCTGTCCCAGCCAATCTGTGGCTCAGAAGGCTCAGTGTGCTTAATTAACCAGAGAAATTAAGGAACAGAAATTCAAAAATTAATGTTTCATTTGCCAGACAACATTATCCACAGGTGAGTGAAATGGGTTGTAAGGTCTGTGAGAACTGCAAGAATCCATTAAGGCAAAAAGTACCCGGACTGACTGGTTATTCATTTATTATTTGACCATTTATTATTGTGGTGGTAGAGTTCCCAAATCCCTCTCCCTCTGGGCTCCTGTGTGCTGCCAGGCAATGGATCAGGGTGAGGGGGATGTGCTGTGGATGTAGCACAGGGATTTGGGGGAGCACCCAATGCCAGTCACAAATGCAGCTCTTGGAGGCAATGGGAATGGCTGCAGATCAGGAATTCACATTTCACAAATACCCTCTGATATTTCAGCATAATTCCTTAGTTTTAGGAATCTTCCATTAATAATCTTTTTCCCAGAATTTTTCCAGAGAGGACACACAAACAGGAAAGTCATGGTTATTTTAATATATATGTGAATAGGAAGACAGGGCTGTGATGCAGGGGTTATAACCATTTAGCAGCACTCCTCCATTTACTATTGGTAAGCACCATTTCACACCCCTGCTGGAGGTTTCAAGAACTGGTCCCATGAGCCATTTCCCTCTTTTATTAAACTCTTTGTCATACTTTTGTCCTTTTCCAAACACATTACCTGCTATTTTAAAACTGAGAATCTCCAGATGTTTTTGTTGGGGGGATTTATTTTTTTTTACTTTGTTTTTGCTAAGGCAGATTTAATGTTCCCTCTGAAAAATACCACAGCAAACAAAAGATGCGTGCTATGACAGAAATCACAGGTTCCTTTTTTCCTTTTTTTCTTTTTTTCTTGGCAGATATTCAATAGGCTGGGAGTGCAGGGAGTGCCTGCTGAAGTTCATGATTCCCAAATTGCCAGAAACATCTTTGCCTTCCACGCTGAAGCAAACAGGGATGAGGTGCAGCTCTTGCTGCCCATGGTGCAGGCTTCACAAGGGAGAAACTGACCTTCCTTCCCTTACAAACTCCTCTAGAAAATATTGCATGGAACCTCCTCAACTCTTCAGTTGGTGTCAGCCTTTATCTGCTAAAAAATAATAATAAAAAAGAGCCCAGGTGTGACCATCAGGTTTGATGCCATCCAGCAGCAGAACTGCTTTACCTGCCCCATGCAGAGGGTCAGCCCTGAGCTGGTGAAGAAAGATGCTGCAAAATCTTAAAGGGCTTGATCTTCTGGACATTGGACTTTGGAGCATAAACCTCTTCTCTCTAGTATTTTTTGTCCCTATTAATGCAGCATCTACCACTTGGTGATGTTCTTGCTGTTGCATCTCCCTTAATTTGGGAGGGAGATACTCCCATTTTGTAGAGAAGACATGAAAACCAGAATTAATACACCTTGTGCAATATCTCAGAGGGGTACAAGGGGATTCTGAGCCTTGTTCTCCCAAGGCTCTCACCCAGCATTATAATTTCTTTCCCTCATTCCAAAGGTTTCTGCAAAATAAGCCCATAAGGACAAACATTCTGGTGTGGTGGGATGCAGCCACTTCTGCTTGGCCCAGAAAACGATATTGACTGGTTGGATGAGTTTTGGGGAGGTTTTCCAGATGATTGATGTCCACACAGTGCTGGGTAGGGATTTATGGTACATCTGAAGCACTTATCAGTGCACAATAACTTGGGATGTGGAAGCTGCAAAAAAACCCCATTGGGCTGGAAAAGGAGTCCAAGGCATTTGGTGTGTTCAATGCAGGTATTTAACGGAAGAATATGACATTGATTTTTCTATCATCTGGATGATCTCACAGATTTTTTTGGCACCACATTTGGTTTAAGGAGACACTGCATATGCATCAAAAATCCATTGTAGCTCAGCCTTCCCTTGTCCTTCATGAGTGCCATGGGCTGAGTCCATTCCCCTCAAAAGCATCATCCCTGTGTGTTAACCTGATTTATTTCTTACTGTGTGATACTGCTTTCTTCACACGGCCTCTCTCTTTTCTCACCAGTGTTTTCTTTGGTTCTGCTGATAACACAGCTGCAGCAAACCAGAGGGTTTGATGTTATTTTAATGCATTGTTTTCTCAAGCATTAAAGCTTTAAACCTGCATTTTTCTACAGATAAAGTGGGTTCTGTCTGCAGTGTAGGGTTCTGACTCTGGAGAAGGTGAGATGTACATTCACTGTGCTCTTTGCTTCTCTTCCTCTCCCTTCCTCAGTAACCTTCAGAGCCAGTCAGCTGGTGGAGAAGCTTGGCTGGAGGACAGGAGCCTCCTGGCTGCTTCATTTATCTCCGGAGCCACTGGATCAACACCTGCACAGCACAGCTAGGAACAGAGACCACATCTTGCACCATTCCCTTCCCTGAGCTCCCCTGCCTATGTGGGGACACAACAGATTGGCAGCTTCTGTTGCAGCCATCTAATAACCCACCATCTGTTTGGGTTTTTTTTTCTTTTTCCTTTTTTATTTATTTAGACTCAAGCCATACACCTGAACCAAAACCTCTGCTTCCAGATCCCGAGAGGGTTGCTTAGAAATTCTTCTGAGTTTAATAATTAAATAAACAAACAAACAAACCAATAATAATAATTATTATTTAATCTCTCAGCAGAGATGTGCACGTGCCTGCCATGAGCAACTGCACACTCATTACCTCATTCCTTCCAGCCCCCGTGTTGTTAGGGCTTGTTCCTTGTCACATCTCAAGCCTGCCCTGTAATTTCTTCAGGGCAAGGACTGTGTATGTTTGCTTGGTAAGGTATCTATGGGAATAACATAAAATCCTAATGGTATTAACAGCAAGTGTGAAAGGAGGTTTGGAAACTGGAGTTAATTTTGAAATTTTGGCTCTTTGGTCCAGGTTGAGTAATCAGGCAGAAAACAGGGAGAAGAAAGATTACATCCTGCTCCAAAGTAATTAAAATTAGGATTTGAAATTAGAAATTGCTGTTAAGGAAATGGCCAGTGAAACCTCAGGAGCCCAGCTCAGAGCCAGCCCAAGGTGGACACCGGGACACGTGGTGCCCTTTGGTGTCTCAGGGTTGTGAGCAAGGTGACACAGCCCAGGTGGGAATGGTGCAGACCCAAGTAGGGATGTGGTAAACAGCCTAGGTACAAAAGGAGAGGTTGTGTTGGGCTGTGGTGTTGTCTTTGGATCCTGTTTTTTTGGGATAGATCAGTCCTGCCAGGTGGAAGTGATGACAGGGACTGCTTCTCCTCCTGATTCCTCTCCTGCCCAGAACTGGTTCTTTCCCTGCAGCCTCTGTCATCACCTTCTCCTCCTCCTCTTCAGCCCTGTGGATGCATGCCCAGCCTGCCTGCTGGCAGCCCAAGATAGGTGTCTACCTGGAAAACTGAAAGAGCTTTGGTGCAAGGGAATAATATTATCAAAACAGAGGATCTGAGGGTGAGGTTTTCCAGTGAAGAAGTAGATGTCACCAAATGAGGTAGAACTTCCAAAGGGCAGAGACCCTGAGATGGCTGCAGGGACTTCTCCCACCTGGTCCTGTGCTCCTTGAGGCAGTGGAGAGGGCAGAAACTTGACTCCCAGGAGTGAAGCCAGGCTGCAGGGATGCAGCAGGGATGGATTTGCTGCAGTTCATCCGTGGCTGGATGTTGGCAGAGCAATGAGAGACTTCTCTCTCCTCCTGGTATCACAAATAATTTAATCTGGTTTTCTTCTCCCCACGGTGCCAGCATGGTGAACAAGCTGACAGCAGAGGAGATGGGGAGTGGAAGAGCAGAACCACCAGGAACCATGAGGAAGTAACGTGGGGCTAGGGCAGAATTCCCTCTGGACCCTTCTACCTCTGTTTGAAAACCTGGAATGTCCTCTCAGAGCTGATTTGGAAGAACTTTTCTACCTTGTCAATGTAGAAAACAAGAAAAGCATCTGAGCTGCTGAGCTGGGGGGACTATTGTCACCCCAGTGTGATTATTTCCCCCTCAACCCCTCCCATTAAAAGAATCATGTGGCTCTGAGCATGGCAAGAGAAGATTTGAGAGTTACATCCAGGCCTGGATCTCTGAATGGAAATACTGAGCTCTTCACACCACTGAGCAAAGCTCCTTGCAGCTTTCTGCCCAGAAGCTGTGTCTCCTGTGCCAACTCCTAGCCGTGCCCAGCTTTCCCAGAATGTTGTGTAAAAACATCTCACTTTCTGCTCCTGATGGAGAGGAGCTCAAAATGAGGATAAGGATAGGTGGGTACTGCCATGGTCCAGCTTTGGAAAAGGTGGGTGAGAGGAACACAGCACTGAAAACATCCTCTGTGGAGGTGATGCTGCAGAGGATGTGAAGGAAACAATTTTTGTCTGAATCTAACAGACAAGAAACAAAAGCAGATGTATTTTTTTTTTTAATATTTTTATGGGGTTTTTTAGTATTTTTTTTTAAGTTTTAGCTTCTGCCTGACTGCTGCAAGCATCCTATTATTTGCTGCATCATTCCTCATCCTCTGGTGGGAGGGTGGTGGGATGCAGCCCTCCTGTTTAATCACTTGCCTTTACTCCTCACTGGTGGCTAAAACTTGCTCCTCAGCCTTGTGGCTGGAATGCAGCAGCACAGCTTCTCCTGACCTCCCTGGAGCTGAGACCCAGGCCAATAGCATCAAAATTCAAGGCATTCCTTTCCCAAACAAAACTTGAAGATGGAAAAGTACCCTTAACTCTCTCTAGCTCTGCATGCCAGGGCTGAGGGCCTCTTCACCTGCCAATGATGCTGGCCAAGCTTCCAGCCCAGATAAATCACAGGCAGCTGGGGAATGGGTGGCAGCTCTTATTTCACCACTTGAAAGGCAACTTAAAAAAAACTGGTTGGAATTCAGCCTTTAATTGTGCACCCACAGATCTGAACTCAGAATGAGATGGGAGGTTGGGTTTGCAGATCTCATCTGCCAAAGTATTGATGGTTTGACTCTGCTGTTGCCTGTAGAACTGAAAAGAACAGTTAGATAATTAAATATCTAAATGATTTTAATCTTATCCACTATTAAAAACAGAATTAAAAGGCATTAGGTCCTCACTGGTATCTGTAAGTTCTCTCTGCACATTCCCCATTTATCCCAGGGTGCTTTCCTAAGAGGAACCCTCTGAAATGCTACTCCAAACAGAATTGGGTTTGGGTTTTTTTTTGAACCCCCAAACCCACACACTTCCTAAACTGAAACTTAATCTCAAGGGAACATTTTAAAACATGTTGATTTTCTTTTCTTTTCCAAATCCAAACTTCAGGAATATTTCAAATGGTGGCTGGGGGTTGTGCCAGGGGAACACTGCTCCCCACAGCCCAGCAGAAAAATGTCATTTTTATTGTCATTTCTGCTGCAGCAGAATTTGGAGGAGGGCATGAAGGAGCTTTATGGCATTGCCCTTCTGGTTTTGTTGTCACTGGTGCAAAAAAAAAAAAAATCAGTTAAATTAAAAACCTGCAGCCTTCATTTTTTGCTTGTTCTTTACTTGAAATGTCAGGCTGTGCCTGAAGGAAAAGGTAAGATAATTAAAAAGAAGAAGTATGTTTTTTTCATTTCTTTTCCAGGTGCATGTAATAAGTAGGGAAGGGGAGGGTATATATTTGCTGTGACACCAATGGAAGTAATCACTGAAATTTGTGTTTACTGCTGGGTGATTTAACCAACTTTATTTACCCCACGATGGACTTCACTCCCAGAATGAAGCTGAATGGAAAGAAATGCCTGGACTTACCTCGAAGTAGGTGATTCTCCCAAGTACTCTATTAGTTTACCAAGGGAAAAAAAAAAAACCAAAATTGAAGTCCCTGCAGAGAAGCAACCATTGCTTCACCAGGTTTTGGCTACTCCTGTGGGAGTGTGATGTCAGTGATCTGAGCCATTTCCAGCTGGAAGGGAATGAGGTCTGGGTGTGATCCCAGTGCCCAAACACACAGAGTGTGGCTGGTGGCTGGAGACTTCTTCTCCAGAGACAACAGCAATGCCAGGAAGACATCACTGACAGTGAAGTCATGGATGGGAGTCGCAGTTTGTTCTGTGGCTGTGGTCTCAGCCCCATTTCTCAGTCTGGATGATGATTAATGCTGTGTCCAGGTTAAAAATTTATATTTTTTTTTATAGCTGGGAACTGAATTTGCTTTTTCTCTGGCCTGACTCATTTGAACCTCTGTCAGGCAAAGCCTTTTTCCTCCTGTGGAAAAGCTCTGTAAATCTCTTTCTGTGCCTCCTTTTTAGTGAGCTGCTGATTTTCCTCTCCATCTTGCCTTTCATTCTGGAACTTGCAGCAGATGTATCATATGTATACTTATTATAAACACTTCTTTCTGCATCTTGAGACTCACATTCTTCTTTCCATCCTTCAGTTGTATTCATTACCTTGCTTTGTTGCATTTTAGAATGTAAAATCTATGCTGTAGCAACTTTACTCTTGTAAACACACCTGCAGTGCTGTGCCACCAATAATTCAGGAGGCACATTGTGTATTTTCATGGGTTACTTTTCAGGAAGAGCTCTTTCCTACAGATAGACAAACAGCCTGGAAATGAAGTGGATTTTATCTCTTTGAAATAAGCTCCCAGAGATCAACAACTCTGGGCTCTTTGTCACATTTGAACTCTGTGGAGCACCAAGCTCATGGCAGATATCATGCAAGCAGTAGATGGTTGGAAGATCATTCACAAAACCTCCAAAATCTGGGCATTCATAATGTTAAACCTAATGTTCATCAATCTGCTAGGAGCCACAAAGTGCTAGAGGTACCTGAATCCCTGAAGAGTTGTCTCAACAAGACCCTGATCTCTCACAACCCACCAATGTCTCCATAGAGGGATGTTCTCTCCAGCCTCTTGGCCCACTTCCCAGTGAGGATAATTGGATTTTTATTTTTTTATTTTATTTCCTACTTGTATTTCCACTGCTTGTTAAATGCCACACAGCATTTACTCCCCATTTGCTGGCCTTAACCCTTGACTGGTCCTGCTGAATGCTGGTAACTGTCCCAGTGGTGGAAGTGGTGGTGGTGGGGGGGCTGGTGATGCTGTGCAGGCACCTTCAAGATGAAAGCCCCCATCTCAGGAATCTCAGGTTTTATTATTTATTTAAAGAATGTTTTCATGACACTACAATTTCTAACCCAGCATGGCAAGACCGTAAAATAATAGTGGGTCTGTTTAGAAGAATGTGTTTTATTTGGCACATTTTGGGGACTAGCAGTACAAAGGGAGAAAATAAAGTTGCAATGCTGTGTAGTTGTGCTCTCTGTCTGTTGGTCACCACTTCCCACAAATAACTGCTTGCTGGTACCCACACATGATGATACTTTTAAGATCCAAGCTCTTAAAAAGAAGCTTTTAACCATCAGCAATATTTAGTGCCCTGCAGCCTTCTGGCCACCACATAATGACTGCAGTGTTTTTTGTGAAAATGAAACTCATCACATTCTGGGCTTTGCTTTAAGACCTCACATCAATCACTCAGCCCCAAGCTGTGCCTCACACCTTTTCAGTTCCCACAGCCTTGTTCTTTCCATGACGTTGGTCTTAATGTCTCTTTCTGCCTTCTTCCTTGCTTCCCTCTGCTTGAGAAAATCTCCTCTCTCCAAAACTGTGGAACAACTCACTGAGCTGGAGGAGGGGTGGAAACCTGGTCAAGGGAGACACGACTAGAGCATAGTTATTGAATGTTTCTTGCAATAAAAACTAGCTGGGCATAAGTAGTGATTAGATCAAGCAGCAGGTAAAACTAGGAAAGGGAAAATTATTTTTGTCCCATTCGCAATTAACCGTGGGACTCATTGCCACGAGTTCTTGTGAAGAACAGGAATAGAAAAGATTTGAAAAAATGAACTAAGTGAAGTAATGAAATCTGGATTCATCACTGGTTATAAAACACAATGACTCACATGAAAGAAGCCATGGAGAGAGCCTCAGGAAAGCTGTGGGGTGGGAGCTGTGAGGACCAGGCATCTGCTGCTGGTCATAGGGGAATGGGATGGATCTGACTCGAGCCACTCTTAAAGTGCTCTTTAATCATGCCACCCATCAGGAGTATAATAATTACAAAACAATTTAAAACTGTTACAAATTGCACAAATGCAGTTAATTTAATGCTTGAAATGACCCAATTCTTGCAACTTTTTAATCTCTCAATTTCCTCCTTTCTCCCTAACACTGTTTTTCTCCTCCTCCGTCATGATGAGTTTTCTTGCCTGCTCCTATGGCTGTGTCCTTCATTCTGTAAAGTTGTCCCATACAACTCAAAAAAACACAGTGGCTTTATTCATACACAGAATCACAGAATGACTTTGATTGGCAGAGACCTTCAAGATCATTTAGTCCAACTTTTGACCAACACTGCAAGCTCACCACTAAACCATGCAGGATGTTTTGCTCCTGCTTTCCTCCAGTCCTTGACAGCCCCATACACCATGGTTCTCCCTTGTTCCTTGATGTCCTCTCTAAACAGTGGCCAATAAATGCTGCACTAAGGCTTTCTATCAGGCAGGAAAACTGGTTGGACCTTAGAGTTTAGTCCCTTGTCACAGATCCTCCTGGTGAAACTGGAGTTCAGCAAGCAAGGAGGCCAATAGTGAGTGTCTGAAAACCTTCCTCCTGTTCTGTTTTGCTTTGAAAACCTCCCTACCACTGATTGTTTCAAATTAAGGGGTCTTTCGGCCTGGGATTACTGAATTACATGACGTGGCATGAGAAATGTATATTGCAAACAGAAGGCAAAGCTGTTCCCTGGCCATCTATTGCTCAGATGATGCCTCAGCATCACGATACTCTGTGACTGGGGATGCTCCAGCAGCTGAACTTCTGTGACTCTTTGCTTCCTGGGATGAGAGCACCACCAAGGAAAGGAAAGGAAAGCTGAGTTCAGAAACCACATTTCTTTTCTCCCTTCTCATCCCAGATGCTGATGTTCAGAGGGATACTGAGGAGCTTTGTTTCAACGAGGATGCCGGGTGGTTGTGCGATGCTCGGCACTGCTCGTCACCAGCTGTCCCCAGGCCACGGGGCACCAATGCCCCTTCAGTAAACAACCAGGGACAATGGGGACTCTAAAAGGGGAGGAGGAAAGAATGGGTTTGTACCAGGGCTAGTGACTGTACCTGAAATAACAAAGGGGCAATTCAGCTGGTTGGGAGGGCACACTGCGGCACAGCGCGTGGAAGGAATGCATGAGCAAAGATTAGCAAGGCTTGGCTTGTGCAGGCTGGCACATGATAACATTATTGGTTCTGTCATTTGATGCCAGGGAAAGAATGAAGAAAGCGAGTGCTTTTAGGCAGCTAAGTGAGCATATGATGTTGGGAAGGTTATTTTCTGGTGTTTTCTGCTCCCCTTCCCTTTTTCTGTCCCCTGAGTCAGCCTTCTTCTCCTTTCATCTGGTAACATTCCCAGTTACCAGGCAGTGACATGACCACAGGATTCCTGGCAGTGCAGAGTCAGTGCTGACCCAGTGATGATTGCTACACTCAGAGATACCCTGGGTTGTTTTCCAGCAGTTTGGGCAGATAACTTCACCCTGAGGATGGGGAGACCCTGTCCCAGGTTTCCCAGAGAAGCTGTGGCTGCCCCATCCCTGGCAGTGTCTCAGCCCAGGTTGGATGGGGCTTGGAGCAATCTGGGCTGGTGGGAGGTGTCCCTGCCCATGGCAGGGGTGGAACTGGATGGGCTTAAAGGTCCCTTCCAACCCAAACCAGTTTATGTATCTGTGAACAGAGCAAAAACTGTGTGTCTGGCCTGGGGCATTTGTAGCAGAGAGAAAAAAACAACAACCAAAAAAGAAAAAAGAAGAAGAAGAAGAAAAAAAGAGCTGATGAAGTTTTGCACTCTGAGAAACTGGATAGCTCTGTGTTGGAAGGCTGAGCACACATTGAGAAACCCAACGTTAGGCATCTGGGCTTGAAGATGTTGGTTTGTACTCTCCGTGACATATTTTGTAAAACAGAAATCTTAATGTAAATAGTAGCAGATAAAGGAGTTTTTAAATGGCCCAGTGCCATGAAGAAAAGGAGCTGGGGAAGCAAACAAGAAAAGGCAGCTGAGGGAATGAAGGTCCCATAAGTCACGGTGCATTTGTTTACTTTCTTTGGCATGAGACACAGGTGTGAGTTTGTTCTTTGTTTCCTTCTGCAGGCTGGAAGAAAGCCTGCCTGCTCCTTGCCATGCAGGTAAAATAACTTGAGGACTGAAGAATACCCTTTAAAGCTCTGCTTTGCCACCTTTTTCTAATGAAAAGGCACATACTTGTTGGAAAAAAAAAAGCCCGAGGACCAGCTGAAGTTAAATAAATAAAATCTGCAAACTGTTTCAAGCAAAGGCTCTAACAAAGGTTTTCATTTATTCTCCTTGCTGCTCTCTGGAAGAAGTTCAGCTTTGAATGTTCATGGATTACTCTCCCCAGTTTGGCTTCCTGGCATGGATCTTTGCACATTTTCACCTCTCAGGTGTTGCAAATCCCCATGGTCTCCCTGCCTGCAGACTCTTTACACACTCTTTTCTTGGTTATATTTGTCTTTTGCATTTTATTTTTTTATTTTTTTAATTTTAAGATTTTTTTTTCATACATACTTTTTGACCTTAGCCAGCTTAGGATCTTTTACTGAGAGTTTAATGGTGTCTTCTGTGAGGGCACAGAGTTTGGGAAAGAACCCAGGGGGTGAGCAGCAGTGGTGGTGGCTGAGTAGAGCCCAGGTAGGACCTGGTGCCTGCAGAGTACCAGTTTTTGGGGAGAATAGGAGACATCCAGCCTCGGGAAGAGAAGCTGAGTTTTCAGTACTGAATCCAGTTGTGGGGAAGCCCCTCCTGGAGTCCCAGGTGGTGCTTGGATAGCAGGAGGACAGGGACTCAGGCCAGCTGTGGGACCTGAGATACCTCTCCTTTGGGATGGATAAAGGGGAAAGAAGGACCACCTGGAGACAGTAAGCTGGTGGGCTGAGCAGCAGGATCTGGTGTGTAGAGATGGAGATGGAGGATGAGCAAAAAGCTGCTCTGGGGAGGGTCGGTGCATTTGGCTAATGATGGTAATAAAAGAGGATTAGCTGCTAGTCCTGGATTGATGGCAATTGCCAGACACTCTGCTTCCCTTCTGGGAGTAAAGGAGGGTGGTGGCACGTGGAAATGAGTTTTTAAAGCTAATTAGCCGGGTGTTAAGTCTCATCAGACTGTTAAGGTTTCAGGCAAATACAACCTGGGTACAACTGCAGCCCCTGTAAATGTGTTTGCCCCATTAATACCTGTCACTATCAATTATTTAATTCCTTCTCAGCTCTTTGGATGCTTATTTCAAACCAGGCTTTACATGGGTTTATTAACTTGTTGCTGCTACTGCCAGAAGATATCAGGAGCTTTTTCCAACCAGGAGGAGATGCCCTTCCTGCTCCATGAACTCTGTAATTTGAAGGTAAGTGAGAGGCTTGAGAAGGTCAGGGAGGACAATGTGCTGATCCATCTTTGGGTTGATGCTACAAGTTTCAGGGGATATTTCCAGTGGGAGGGCAAGCCCAGGTTTGAAAAGGAAGCCCTAGGAAAGAGAAATGAGACAGCCCCAGGGAGTGAATGGAGTGAGTAGGAGTGGGACAGGGATGATGGAGAGGTGAGAAGGGAAGGGGTCACCCACCAGGGTAGTGCAAGAGGGGTGAATTGTCACTGCCAGCCTGGTAAGGAAAATAATACCAAGGAAAAATCTTTATTTGAGTGGACTCAAACTTTTTTGCCATATCTTATATCAGAATGTTTGCCTTTACTGCTGTTGATTATTTTTTTTTATTATTCTTTTTTTCTGGCTGTTGAATCTCTGAAATGTTTGTGGCACAGATGGCTCCCTGGTAATGTGTGTGTATGTCCTTTCAGGAATAATATGCTGCTCTAGGACAGCTTGGGGTAGGGTTTGGTTTTTTCCTGTTGTTGTTTGTGATCTCTTGTGGTCTTTTTGTTGTTGTTTTTTTGTTGTTGTTGTGACACCTGTGTGATGTAAGTATTAATTGAGCAGAGCAGTAAAGAAGTGACCTGAAAACCCTTCTCTTGATCTCCCTCTGCTTATCTTTAATACTTTCAAGCTTAGCATATCAAAAGAACCAATTAAGATGGCATTTCTGTGGTCAAGGAGAGTGCTCATTTGGCTCAGAGCTCTTCCCAGCTGCTCAGCTGAGTTGCAGGAAAACCTTTCTGGGCAGTACAGCTGTGGCACTGCTGCAGCCCTGGCCAGGAGCAGAGGAGTTTATTTTGGAATCTGCTCATGGCTTTGTTTGCACATTTACTCCCTTTGCTGGGAGAGGCTGCAAACTGGTCCTGTGACCTTTTTGTGTTGCTGTGTGGAGAAGGTGGTTTGGAGGAAAGGAGGTTTGGTGCTTGGGATAGCCAGGGGGTTGGCAAAGCCCTTCAGCTCATCCCCTTGGAGGGAGATTCCATTCTGGTTGTTGCTGGAATCCATAGGCTGTGTGATGTCTGCTAGGGTGAATATTTAGAATTTAGGTGTAGGAATTCAGAACTAAAAAACCCCAAAACATATTTTTATATACTTAGTATACTTATTATATACTTCTTCACTGCTTATTTTGAGGGTCCACTTATGGAACTCCCTCCAACCATGCCAGGATTTCTTCAAGCTGATTTCCAACAAGAAGAAATCAACTCCCATCTTCACTCTGCAACCCTGCAAAGCTGACAGATGCCAATAGAAAAGGCTTTGTTTTTTTTTTTTATTGTTTCTAAAAGGGGGAGTAGCAAACCCCCCTGAAGATGGAGCAGCAGCAGAAGTCCCCAAATGTTCTTCTGCCTTCAGAGCATTTCTTAAGCATAGCTGCAAATAATTAAAAGTTAATTTTTATATAAGAAGCAAACTGAAAATTGGGCTTGTTCTTTATTTTGGCACTGGAGCCACAAACAAAACATTGTCATATTGCTTTCATAATTAACCCCCAAACAATTAGCTCTGATTTTCTTTCATGTTTTGCTTACATTACTTTCCATCTATGTCCCCAGCTTCAATCAGTAAGAAAACCCCAAGTTATATGAATCATAATTTATGACAGGGGAAACTGAATTATGAAGACATTCTTCCTTGAATGGGTTTTTTGTTCTTAGCTAAATCAGTAGCTTGAAACTGGTCAATTCAAAAAGAAAACAGTGCCTGTTGCTTTTGCAGTGTCCTTTTCAGATGGTGCATGTAATAATATAGAAAATGAGGCATAATTCCATAGCTGCCACTCCAGAGTGAGCAGAGCTTGTTATGAGATGTCTGTCCTGGTTTGTTTGATTTGAGCTGCAGTCAGAGGGATGAGTGGATTCCTGACATTTCTTTTGCAGTAAAAAGTCTAAAGCAATGCCAGCCTGGGCTCCAGCCTGGGAAACCAGCAAAATCCATTCAGTATGTTCACAAACAACAATTCTGACTTTTAATAAGCTTACAAAGTATCTAACCAATTTTGGCCACATATGTGACATTTGTCTGCTTTTAGATCGATTTTTTTTTTTTTTTTTTTTAAAAGAGTGCAGATTTTCTTAGCTATGGAAAAAAAATACCAGCAAAATCCATGTTTGCTTAATGCAGCTGAGCCTGTTTGTATTGCCCATGGTAAGGATTCTGTGCCCTCAGAAGGTGGGGGAGGGATGGATTTTGTCTACATTTGTTGTGGAAAGCCACTAGTGCAAAAGATGAGGGAGAAAAAGGGAAGAACTTTCTGAGTGAATATATATATATATGTAATGAGAATAGAGGAGAGATCAGAAACAGTTCCTTGAACCCTGAATGTCCTTGAAGTACATCCCCAGGCTGATCCTTGTTGAACAAATAACCTAAGCATATCTTTAACTTTCATTAGCTTCAGTGGGGCTTCCATATGTGTTTAATAATATATCCTAAATGCTCTGCTGAACTGGGGTTCCAGCTTTGCTTTTAAATCCCTGTAAATTCATGTTTCCTTCATGAAATCCCCACTTGGAGATGTCCCTGGTGTCTTTAAAGTCTCTGTCTCAAAGTCTTTATATAAACTGCAAGGTAATTACCTGATAGCAGAAGGTTTCCTTAACACTTCAGTGTAACTAATTTTATTATTTACTGGTTTGCTGTCTGGGGGAAAATTTACTTTTTTTTTTTTATTTTATATATATATATTAATCAGGTCATCCAAAAGAGGCATTAATATGAGGATAAAGGCTTCTGTAAACAGAATTATGTATAATGATCCCACTTTTAAGAGGTTCTCAGCACTGCTGCATTTCCTACATCCTCACCCTGGACTTCCTAATAGTTTATGAAAATGGGATGGTTTTTAATCTCTGTAAAAGTGGGGATCTTCTGCCTGGCCATTTCTAGTGTCAGCTGTTAGTCTGTGCTCACTTTGCCTTGGCAATTCATTTTTGCACAAGGCTTCTGTTTTTCTCAAGAGAAACCAATACACTTTGCATGTTTTTTCCATTTCTATTATGGATTTTTTAGGGGTGCATCAAATGTGTGTGACTGGCAGTGACAAAGTGACCCTTGTGCCATCATTGGTGTCTGTTGGGACCCTTTCAGTAGAGGTCTGGTAGTGTTAAAGATGGAGACAAAGGAAGACAATATGACCCCAAGGAAGCTAATTGGAAAAACTCCCTTAAACTTTAGCAGAATCAGGATTTAATCCTTGCTATTTTACAGAAAAGCAAAGCTACGTGGGAGAGAAGCCTTTAAAAAAAATATTAGGGAACAGTTGTGATCTTGCACATCAAATGTATTTAATTAGAAGGATTTTTTCCAGTATCTCTAGGGAATTTAGGGACATTCAGTGGGACCTTCTTTTCTGCTTGGAAACTACTTTGCCCATTGTGGGCACTAGGAGAGGAAAAAAATTGAAATAAGCTGTCTCCAATTGGAGTTGGAAATGGAACACAATGGGAGAGGGCTGAGACCCACAGGGAAGCCAGTGGCAGCACTCCCATTGACCTTAATGGGAGCTGGACCACATCCCACATGGCCTCAGAGACATTTGTGGGAGGGGGGGAAAAGAGAGAGGGGGGAAAAAAGTCTACTGTAAAACTGAAAGATGAGAATGAAGAAACACATGAATTTCAAAACTTTGTGGCTCGAGCAGGATCAGTGCCAGAACCCGCTGAAGCAAACACAAAGCCAAGGGTCAGGCTGACTTTGTTTGGCTTGGTTCTGTCTGCCTTCTTGTTTTGCAGAAAATTTTGCCAGTTCATTAGCTGCTACCCTTAGAAAATACCTGTTCATCATGCAGACAACACACGTTAGCAACACTCCTCAATTGTATAGCTGATTGAGTGGATTTTATCCAAAAATCAGAGTGTATTTTATCCAAAAATTGTAGAAATTATTTCCTGGGAGGGTGCTGAGCCCCTGGCCCAGTTTGCCCAGAGAAGCTGTGGCTGCCCCATCCCTGGAAGTGTTCAAAGCCAGGTTGGATGGGGCTTGGAGCAACCTGGGCTGGTGGGAGGTGTCCCTGTGCATGGCAGGGGGGTTGGAACCAGATGATCTTTATTGTCCCAACCCAACCCATTCTGTGATTCTGTAAAAGAGGTTATTTGCATGCTTGCAATCTTCACTAATGAAGTCCATCAGGAGCAAAACCATCACTCCCTGGCTGTTCCTCAGCCAGAGGTCCCTGGGGCTGTGTCCCAAGGGATCAGTCAGCATCTGGGATATGCTGGGACCTGTAGGCAAGGGCTGGGGGGATCCCACGATGCTGAGATCTCTGTTTCTGCACAAACAGAAGTTTCTGACGTAGACCATGGTGGTGTTCAAGTGCTGCTGTCTTGCTGGCTTTAAAGACAGCAGCAAAGCGAGGAGGATTTTTTGTTGGAGGTAAAATATTGTCTGTGTTTGAAATGCAGCTGAGGACAAGCCTGATGCTGAAAAGGCATCTGCCTCACGTAGAAGAAAAGGAATGCCTGAAGGATTGCACAAAGGGGGTGAAAATGTCTTCTAAATCAACTGTTCAGGGTCAGCAAAGGCCAGAAAGCCTTTAAGCTGCTATAGTCTGCTTGCCATTTTGTGAAATTATGGAAACTTCTCCACCATGGTTCAGTTCCTGGGTGTCCTGAGTAGGAGTGTGGGCAGCTAAAGACCATGTGAAGACAGAGCCTTATCCCTGGTACCTCAATGAGCTCTGCTCCAGGTCTCCTCCCTGTGTATGTCAATTCTCCAAACTACAGGAAAAAGTTTCCAGGACTTTCAACAAATCAGGGCCCACAACCACCAGCCTTGGAGGCAACCAGGAGGATCCTTGCCCCCAGACAGCACTGGGAGAGGCAAAAGCTGAGGAAGGCACTGCAGAAGGGTTGCTTTGCTCTTCCAGAAGAACTTGCTAGAAGCCACAACTCGTCTTGGAAGGAAGGGGGATCAGATTTCAGCCTTGGATTTTAGGCACACGTTGTGACAGCCCGCGGCAGACGTGCCAGGAACTTCATTCCGTAAATCACATTTCTTGCAAAGGAGGCCTCTGTGCTCAGTAGTAGTAGCATTTGTTTCTTCTTTTTCTTGGCTGCTTTGCTTGGAAGTAGTGTAAAGACTTAACCCTGGTGAGAAGGACCTGCAGAGAAATAATGGAGTATGTGAGAGCTCCGGCTTTTGCCTTGTTAAATGAAACTCAGTCTATATAAACACCCCTGAAAAAAAAAAAAAAACAACCCAAAACCCTGGTAATGCTGCAAACACAGGATTCAGCAGCAGGCTGTTTTCATTTAGCTTTTTGGCAGCATTTTTAACAAGAGTATGTTTTTTTGTGCCTTTCAAACCAGACACATCATCTTGGATGAACTATACTGGTAATAAAAGCATTGCAAATATCTCTATTTCTAACCCAGACTTTGCTGGAAACATCTTACAGCTTAGAGGAGAAGTGGAGCCTTTGTGTAGCAGGCGTAGCAACTCACTTAGAAGTGAGTGTGTACTAAAGCATGGTCCTGTCTTTACTTGCACTCCAGCTTTCCTCACGTTGTCCCACCTTTGGTTTGCTCAGTATCACACCATCTTGTTCTGGGTGGCTTTTCCTTTCATCTAGCCCCACTGCAGAGACTTCAGAAGATGGTGACCTTGTGCACCTTGCCTCTTCCCTCTGAAGTGTGCCATGTGTTTAGTGTAAGAGTGTTTCCTATACACACATCTCCCCAGATTGTTTGTTTGTAGAGAAAATGCTGCTCAGTCAGGTGCTGAGGGTGAGGAAGATGGTTGGGTAAGGAGATGCTGCAGTTGGGATCCAGGTCTGCTTTGAACACTTCTGAATAAATATTTTGCAAAGAAATGTGTATTTGGGGTGATGATGTTCAGCTTTAGTGGTGATCCTAAAGAAAATGGGAGTGGAGACAATGATCATGGAAAGGGTTTGACTAGCAGAAGCACCCACAGACTTGTGGAATAGATGCCAGCAGCTCTGGTTCAAAATTCCTGCCTCTACCAGAGGTACTGAACCACCCTGTGTAATCCTCTGCAAATCTGTATAGTTCCAGACTAAGGTTAGTTAGGAATTTGTCCTCATCTGGAAAGATTCTTCAGAATGTCTCTCAATAGCTAGAAACTTCCTAACTTCCAGCTAACTTCCTTGTCTTCTACATTTCTTTTCATTGCCAGCTGAGATTGACATAAATTGTCCCAGTTAATCCTGAGCAGCACAACTCCATTCATTGTGCTAAGAAATTCAGTTCTACTTTTTTTCTTCTGGTTTGTTCTGATCCCATTCTCCCAGAATGGACATTCTCACCCTCCTCTGTCTGACAGCCCTTCCCAGCCTTATGCTATCAGCAAAACTCATCAACATGCTCTCATTTAGTATGCCAAAAATATTAATGAAAGTATCTAACATATTCAGCCACAAGATCAAGCTTCTGGGAGCTTTCCCCTTTGACTCCCTCCATGCTGAAGGTTCCCCTTTCAGTTTCAGAAAATCCTTTCAGCTTCCATAAGAATTTCCCTCTCCCCCTGGTGAAAGTGCTGCCAGAAATTTTGAACCCCAGAAGTTCTTCTGACCATAAATCTGGGGGAAACCCTCCATGACCTGGTATGAGACTGTTTGCGGGAACAAGAGAGGCTCCTCCATCCCTGGTGCCTCCTGCCCCTGTACCCTGCTAGTTATGGAACACCAGCTGAAGGGCAGTAAAGTTGTGCCACCAGATTTGGAATGGCCAGGGGTTTCATTTGTGTCTTATTTTGCTCTACAAAATATTATAAGAATGTAAGGAAGTCTCCAAAGTCTGATAATTATCAGAGTGAGTATTCATGTAGCACAGAAATGAGAAAAATAAGAGACTATGCCTAAAAAAAATAATAATCTGAAGGCAGTCTTGGAAAAAGGTGAAGGAGGGAGTGGATGAGGAGATGATTTGGGTAAGCTGAGCTCTGCAATGCTACTGCATTTGATTGTCTCCTGAGGTGGTTAAAATATGGTGTAAGTCTCTTTGACATGCAAGCAACATTCTCCCTCCATAGCACGAGGCCAAGCAGTGCATCTTTTTAAAATAAAGATAATCAGAAAATACAGAACTCTTGAAATTGGAACTGTCTTGAAGCCCAAGTATATTTTTTTCTTATCAGCCTTAATCATGAAGAGTTGAGTGTGAAAATAAATTGCCCTTTCACAAAAATGTTGGGTTTCTGAGAATCATAGGTAGTGGGGTGTTTCTCTCACCAAGAGCCTTCATGGAAAGGCTTGCTGGCTCTGAGAGAAAGTCCTCAAGCAAATGCTTGCTACCAAGGCAGATTTTTGCTATGAAGACATGGAATCTGCACAGAGGAAGCTCTCTCTGAGGATGTCAATGGCTCTGTGCATCCCAGAAGCTGGAAATGCAAAGCCACTTGACTGGTGGTGGTGACCACTGACCAAGCCATTGCCTCCCATCTCATTGCCTGTTCCTCTGCAGAAAACCAGAAACCTTGCTGTGCCCAAAGCATTGCCTTCTTCACCTCTGTCATCCTTCACCCAGCAAAGCAAAGAGCTCCAGATATTTCTGCCTCTCAGCCTCTTGCAGGATGCTGGAGCATCCCAACCTGCAGAAGAAGTCTGAGGAGCAGCACTGTCCTTGTTGGTCATTGATTCCTCCCCATGCAGTGAGGGTTGCAGGGAGTTAACCTCACCCTCTGCTCTCACCTGGGAGTTACAACCCAGGCTCTTTGCACAAACTCTACCCACACAGCAGGGAGAACTGTCAAGCTGGAACATGCCAGATAGACACCAGGACACACCTCTTGGAAGGTTTCTTGCCCTCCCCCTTCCCTTGCTGTAGCCTTCGAAGGTGGAATGCAAAACTACAACCAGGTAGAGTCTTGTTTATTTTCAATTTTTCAGTGCCAAACACAACAAGCCTGCCCCGTGCTGCGACGTGGGGACAGTCACAGCAGCAGCCTGCTTGCTGTGCACGTTCCTTCTGGTGGCTTTTTTGCAGTTTGGGGATGTGCTGGCAACTGCAGTATAGTCTGCTGCTTTGGTTTTGTGTTGATGTTGGAGTTAAAGGTGTTTGGTGCAACATGGGAGATGGTGCTTGTGCTCTTCTGGGTGAGATGTGGTGGTCTCAGCATGTCCCAGGAACTTCTGAGACCCAATGTCATCCCAAGAGGAGGTGTTGGTGCTACTGTGTGTTTGCTTCCATGACCCATTTGCTGTGAACCACTTCTCTCCTCTACCCTGCTGGGGTATTTAATTAAAAAAAAACACAAAAAAAAAACAAACCAAAAACCAAAGAAACCTAAAAGAATTGTCACAGTAGGGCTATTGGTTTGTAACCACAGAGGTAGATGGTCCATATCACAAGGATAACCTAAGAACAGGGACTTTTTAAGGAGTGCTTGGAGGTAGGAACCTGCTCCCCATACCCCCCCCCCCCCTCTGTGGTGTGTGTATGGCTCTGCTTGGCTCTGGGACAGTGCCCTTGGCTGGAATGTGGGGACCCAAAGGGATATGGGGGAGCAGGAGTCACCTGGGGCTTAGATTGGATAGTAGAAAGGATTTCTCCCCCAAAAGGGCCCTGAAAGAGGCTGCCCAGGGCAGTGGTGGAGTCCCCATCCCTGGAGGCAATCAAAAGCTGTGGAGATGCTGAGGGACATGGTTTAGGGGTGGCCTTGGCAGTGCTGGGTTAATGGTTTGCACTTGATCTTAAAGGTCTTTTCCAACCTAAATGGTTCCCTGATTCTTTGTGCTGTTCCTGCTGTTGGTCATACAGCCCAGCTGGTGGGTGCTGGAAGGATGCTCCTGTCACACTGACCCTGCTTTATTTTATTTCAAAGGTTAAACTGGTCCAAAATTAAAGATTGGATAAGCAACCTTCACTTAGGTTACTGAGGAAATTCCTGTCTAAATTTACACTGAGTTTACTAGCTATTCCACAAAAACTCTTCCCCTACAGAATGTGCATCACCCCATGCTTCTCCATGAAGTGAAACCATCAGTGCCAGGGTACTGGTGTAGGAAAAGGGCTCTTTAATGAAGCAAAGTTATAATGAGGTTCTGTGGCTGAAAGCTGAAGCTGAAGAATTCAGACCAGTAATAAGGTGTGCATTCTTGGCCACTGGAGAATTTAATATCTGAAACAATTTGCCTAGGGACATGATGAATTCTCTCTTTGAAAACTTAAATTAAGATGGGTTTTGGTTTTGTTTTTTTTTTTCCAAACAATCTGGTTCAACCAGAAGTTATGGTCTTGATGCTGGAGGTACTGGGAGCAAGTATATGACCCAGGGGATACAAGATTTCAGACCAGACCCTGCAAGTCTCCACTTGGGTGAAATAAAATATTTTGAATGTTATATTAAAGCATTGCCTACACTTGTGTTTTGAATCTTAACACAAGCTCCTCTGCATGAAGAAAGAGGGGAAAACTGGGAGCAAATTGCATTGTTTCTTTTCTGATAGTTTTAATTTTATTTTTGCCTTCTCCAGTAATTTTTCATATCATCTATATTTGACCTAAAAATTATCAGATCACCTTTGTAGAGCTTCTTGAGCTCTTTCCTTGTCCTGGGGAATGGGTTACTGCCTGCCTGCTGGAATACCAGCACTAAGGGATAATTGACCAGGAAATACCCCAGGCCAGGTACTGAGCTGCACAGCAGTCCTCTTTCTACTCATTTTCCTGCAAAAACAATCCATGTGCTTAAATATTTAAGGAATGCAAAATAAATTTGTGGTGGTAGTGACTTGGAGCTATTAAGTATATTTTTCTACTCTTCCCTTAGTGTGCTGCTGCATAGAGGGGAGTTTGACAAAAGCCCCTGTGTCTGGAAGGCACAGACCTCCCTGGCTGGAACAGGGCTGCTCCTTCTTTTCCTGATCCCTTCTGAAAGAGCTGGAGCTGGGATCCAGTGGCATCTAAACCACTGCTACCTGCTCCAGTGGTCTCTCCATCCATCATCTCCTGCAGATGAGCTGGGAGCAGTATGGGCAGGGAAATGTTCACTACACTGCTGGAAATACCTTGGCTGGCAGCAGCTACCAAAGCTGTTCTGAACTGTTAGCAAAAGGGTTTTGAAGGCAAGGAAGAAAAAAGGGAGCAAGAGGAGGGCATTTTTTTGAGAGAGTCCCCTAGAACCATCCTCTGAAATCAAAGAGGAATTTACTCTTCCAGCATTGCATAGATCTAATTAATTAATCCAGTAATCATCATCTAGAAGAACCCTTGGACTTTAGCTGTTTCTATGCAAGCACATTGACGAAAAAGGAAAAGAAAGGACTGTTTATGAGGTCTATTTGTCTTTTTTTTGGTCATAAATGATAGTGGTGAATAAATGTATACAGGGAGTTCCTGCCCATGTTGAGGGGTTGGAACTAAATGATCTTTAAGGATCCTTCCAACTCAAATCACTCTGTGAGTCTATAATGGCCAAATCTACTTCTGTTGTATATGAATAATTGGTCTTCTCATAATATTCTGGAATTAGTAGGTAAAAAAGGAAGTGTTTTTTGGGGAAATCAATGTAGTGATTGCAGCATGTCCCATGATTTCCCATTGAAATTGATCCAGTCAGGTGGTTTGATCAGACCTCAGTCAGACTCCCTCTCTTGTGCTTTAAAAATCAGTGTAATACATATTGCTATTTATTTTAACTTGGTAACTGTGAACAGAGCAGGGCTAGAGAAGAACCAAATTACCTTCACGTGCAGGTCTTGTGAACAAGCAGGTAATATGCAAGGGATAGAACACCAGAAAAGGATTCTTTAATTTAGTATCATGCTAAAGCCTTGATCCATCCTTTTTGCCCATGAAAAATTCTTCTTCATTGAGCATAATGCACCTTCACAAATTAGTGTTATTTTTTCAAGCCTAGTATCTATGGAAGTCAATGGGAAAATTCACACTTTCATTAAAAAAAAAAATAAACCTTGGATAAAAATAGATTTACCAACAAGAATGTTCATTTTTGAAGGAAAACATTTTAAGTTTTGGAGAGAATGGCGTATGTTTATCTCCAGTGTGTTTATTGAGAAATATTTTCCTTGGAGAAATTCCCTTTACTGGCAGTGAAGCTTAGACCTGAAAAGCTCTCCTGGGTTGGCAGCTGGCAGCTGGGAAGGTTCTGAAGTTTTTCTGCCTTGGTGGCAGGGAGGGATGTGCAGGGTGGCATTTGAAGGCTGTAGCTTTCCTATCTACTACGTGGGGCAGAATTCCCTCTGGTCAGGCAAGGCAGAGAGATTTATAGAAGGAATTTCAAAGCAGACAATTGAGAGCAATACGTAGGTAATTTTTCTTGGGCTGATGTTTCTTTATTGGCCTGAGACATAAAGTGCATTTTGAAATGCTTCATGCTGTTTGGCCAGTCAGTTATTTAATGGAACAAACAGTTAATCTGCTGGCTCTGCTCCTCAAGCTTGTACTCTGCTCTAGAGGAAATGTTTCTGCTGACAAATTCACAGGGGTTTCTCATGTTGCTGCCATGCTCTGGCACATTTCTTTAAGGAAAAAAGGAAAATCTTGATATCAAAAGGAGAACAGTCACCTAAGGAGGAGCTGTGTGAAAAGGTTGACTGTTTTGGGTGCACTTTCCATCAGAAGTAGAAACTCATCCTTGGGCTTAAATCTTAAAAAATTTTATTGCCTTCATGTAGAAAGAGAAAGAATCATCTCATTAGCAAGAGGACACGATAAGCTCCTGAAATATGTAAAATATGTAATATGACAGATCTGCATTTGGAGTTCTCATGGAGTAGAGCTGCAACCAAACAATCAAACACTCCCAGTGTCAAAAACCACTTCCAGCAGATTTAGCACATGTGCAATAGTCAGAAACTCTCAACAAGGACAAATCTGAGGGTATTGCCAACTTGCTGCTTATACCTTTTTCTTCCTGTTAATTCAGGATGCAGAGAGCCTGGCTGGATACATGCAAACATGGTGTGAGAGCCCATATATCTCAAAGAAGTTTATAGTGTTCCCAGGACAGGAGGTGTGACAGAGCAGACCCCAGGTCATGTCCAGACATCTTGGCCTAGTTATAAAAAGGATTTGAGACTGAAGCTATTTTTTCTGCACGTATTATTAACAAGTAATACAAGTATTTCCTCTTTCAATGACAGGATTCCCCATTTCAGGTTGTAGTTAAGCAGATCATAAAATGTCCATGTCTTAACTAGCAGGCAGTGCTGACAGGGGAAGGATGGTCACCAGCTGGGGCATCAGGTGTGAGCCTCTTGGGATATGGGTTTTGCTGTGATTAAGAGCTCATCACACCCAACCTGTCTGTGTTTTGGTGCTTCTCTAAGAGTAAAAGGGGGATGGGGGGTGGCCTTGAGGTGCTCCTCAGAAATAGTGTCTCTTTGATAATAAATGGAGAGGAGCAGCCACAACCCAAGGGTGTACAACCAGCCCTTCCCCTGAGAATGGAAAACCCAGGGAGCTTAAATGTATGAAAGTGATGCCTAACCCTTGTGCAGAAATAATTCTGCTTATCTGGGAGCCCCTCTGCAGGGTGGGTGAATTGAAGTCAAATATTCCCCTTGAAAAGACAATTATGGGCCCTTCACTTCCTCGAGCCCCTCGAAAGCCAAACAGTGCTATCTAATCTAAACCACCCCAGCTCTTCTCCATCCCCTCAGACACATGCTGTACATTACATTTCTGCAGAAAATCATTGCAGGCTGGGTCAGCAATCCCTTTGAAGTTCTTGGGAGCTTATCTGTGCTCCAGCAAGCAAGGGTGTGCCTCCCAGCCAGCTTGCAGGCGACCCTAAAGCAGAAATTTATCCCAGAGGCCACAGGTGCCTCTATGGGATTATTTTATTTTATTTTTTTTTTTCCCCTGAGTATCAAAAAATCTGCAGGAGTCCCCCCAGAACCAAGAGCTGCACCTTGTGCTTGTCACTTGGCCTGAGGGAGGTGTTGCTGGGAGTTGGAAGGCTGTGGCAGTAGAACCATTTTCCAGCTTTTGTGGTTACCAGGAAAAGGGATTGGAATGGTGATGAATGGGGCAGCCTGGGGGTAGGAGCAGGGGGAGAGGGGCCCAGACACCCCCTGGAGAAAGGGAAGAGAGCTGAGCAGGAAAGGTTGGTGCTGGTGGGTGTCCCTGGGGGTTATGGTGCTCTGAAACACCAGGATTTGCCAAAATTTGGTGGGGAGCCAGGCAGATACCTCCCTCCTGTCTCTATCTGCTCAGTTGTACCCAAAGACAGCTATCACCATTTTCAGGGTTTTCTTGAGGCTTCTTTTTATTTTTGACTAGACCCACAAGACATTGCAATGTGTCCCACACCAGCTCCCAGCAACACAAACACAAAAAAACCAACCCAAAAAACCCAAACAACCAAACAGAAATAGTCTTGACATTAATCCTGAGATGAAAATGGCTGAGCAAGTCGTTATGTTGATTTAAGGCTGTTCTTGTTACATTCTTGAAACTACTGAGGTTATCTGGTAATCCATCTGAATTGCAGCTCCAGGCATTTTGGGCTGATTTTTGATTGTGTGGTGTTTAACCATTCTTTTGCCTCCTTCTGCCTCCTGGAAGATGTGGAAAAACACCCATCAGGTTGGAAAAATGGAGACAGAGGATTAGTGTGGAAGAGAAATCTAAGGGAGGGGGGGGGATGAGACTTCAGCCTCAACTGGAAGGGGACAGTTTGGGTAGAGGAGGTTGGGTCGAGCGATGCTCTTTCTCTTTATTTTCTGAACATCTGGGGGGAGTGCAGGTTTCTGGATGTTTAGCAGGGCTGAAGGTGGGGTTTATTTATTTATTCACAAGATATGTACCATGGAGACAGCTGCCAAGTGCTGCTCCTCACTGCTTCGCCCATCTCATTCAAGATCCCCCCCTGGCCGGGCAGGGAGAGGCAGCTCAAGCTCTGTGGGAGAGGAGGAGGAGGTGGCCACGGCCTGGAGGCTGCTGCTTCTTCCCAAAAAAGTGTTCTTACACCCTTGGGACCACCAGCACCTGGAGCTTAGTGTCTGGAAAGCTGGATGTGAGCTGAAAATGTGCACTCACAGCCTCAACTGTAGCCTGGGCTGTGCCAAAAGCAACCTGGGCAGCAAGTTGGGGGAGGTAGGTTCTGCATCTCTGCTCTGATGAGATCCATCTGGGGGACTGTGTTCAGATCTGGGGTTCCTCAGTACAGGAGAGACTTGGGGATGTTGGGAGTAGGTCCAGAGGAAGCTTCAGAAATGATCTGAGAGGTGGAATTCCTGTTGTGAAGACAGGCTGAGACAGTGGGAGTTGCTTAGCCTGGAGAAGACCTTATAGGGGCCTTTCAATGCCTACTGATGATGGAGATAAACTTAGCAGAGCCTCTTGCAATAGGACAAGGGGTGATGGTTTTAAGCTAGAAAACAGCAGGTTTAGATCTGATGTAAGGAAGAAATTTTGTAGGATAAGGGTGGTGAACCACTGGCACAAGTTGGCCAGAGAGGTGGCTGATGCTCCATCCCTGGAAACATCCAAGGTTGGGTTGGATGGGGCTCTGAGCAACCTGATTGAGTTGAAGGTATCCCTGCCAACTGCTGGAGGGTTGGACGAGGTGACCTTTAAAGGTCTCTTCCAACCCAAACCAGTCTGTGATTGTATGAGTCTAACATGGACACATGGATCTTGGAAGACTTTTTTTCCTCTGAGGTGAATTTCCTTCTGCCCCCATTCTTTCTTTTAAGAACTCCAAATGGGTGACACATTTGTCAGATTTTTGAATGCAAGGCATGAGGAGGAATTTTCCCCTGGGCCTGTTTGGTGATCTTCTTGGCATCCATGAAAAGGAAGGATCAGTACTAAACCCTGGATGTGACACATCCAAGGACCAGACACATTTTCCACAAAGCAACTGGATATCTCCAGCTAGATGGAATCACAGCATGATTTTCCTCCCAGATCTTTTACAAGTCATTTCCTGAGGAAGATGGGGTTAACTCCACTTTTTTTTTTTCATATCCCTTTGGAAAATATTCTGGGTCTGCTCCTTAACCCCCAAACCAGCAGAAACCTGGGTATTGCCACACCATGTCCTGTCTTCATGACAGTTTTAATGGGAACCTTTCTTCCCTCCTTCAGCTTCTTATCCCTTTTCTCCCTTCTTCTCCCCAAACTAGGGAATCCATAGACCCCTGACCCCATGATGGAGGGGAGGACCAATCCCTTGGAGTTACTGGTGTCTGTTTGCAGAGACAAACTGTTAAACTGTGTTATCTTTTTATCTGTGGATTATGTTTTTCATGTACAAATGCCTTTGCTTTTAGCTCAATTTTTCACCTCTTGCTTCCCTCCCTCTCACTCCCTCTTTGCTCTGCACTGGAGATCACAGTAGTTTCTGTTTAAAATGTTTCAGCTTCTCTGTTTTCCAGAGTTTAATTGGGAGCCTGTTGCTACATGCTGAGCAGGGTGGGACTGCTGATGCCTTTTTATTTATTTTATTTTTTGTCCTCTTTTTTTTTTTTTTTTTTTTTTTTCTTTTCCCTTCAGAAAGTAGATTGTTGAATGCAAGGCTTCAGGGAATAAAATTTACAGGAGAGAAATTGCCTGGTACGTTTTTTACCATGGAGCTACCTCAAAAATTATATACCCAATTTCACCCTTTGCTTGCCACAAAAAAACCTCTTATTAGTGCTTAGGCTTTCTGTAGCTCAGCATTCAATGTTTCTCCAGTTCCAGACTTCTCACTCCTCCTCCTCTGTGGTGAGAAGGAAACTCATTGCTCTTATTTGCACGTAATGAGGCAGAATGTGCCAGTAAAAATGGGAGCTTTGTTTAAAAAAGCTTCTCTGGGGAGATTTATCAGCTGTCACTGAGCACCATGGCTGCTCTTTCTGAAGGATATGTAATATTCTGGGATCCATCCAGCCCTGGGAGGTGAGGAGAGGAGATGGCTTGTAGGAGACCATCTCTTGCTAGCCATCTGTGGAGACACCCATGGGACAAGGTCTGGCAGGTTGCCCACCTATACCCAGGGTGAGGAGAGATGTGCAGGACAGGGGACAGCACAGCAGCCACCCTGTCCTTCTGCACACCCCACTTCTTCACAGGAAACATCAGGGGGGATCTGCTGGGATGGCTTGGGGTTTTTTTTGGGTTGTTTTTTTTTGGTCTATGTTTATGCTCTTAGGACCTGATCTTCCCAAACTGCCAGGGGCCAGGGCTTCTTCTTGTGCTCAGCCAGCTGGAAGGCAGCTCTGAGCAAGTTCCCCAAGCACTCAGTGCTCTCTCATCACTTCACAGCCCAGAGGAAAGTGTCTGCTTGCTGCAAGGTGGGATGAGCCCTGTGCCACCAGCATCTGGTCCAACCCATCCCACCTGGGATGTCTGAGTTGGGATGCAGCCATCACCTTTCCAGGGCAGGTTGCCTCAGCCTCTGAGCTTTTGTGCAGCTTGCTCTTAGGCTTTGCTTTCCTGATTATTTCAGCCTGAATGAGTCCAGGACTTTATAAACCTTCTTTATAAGATTGCTGTTGCCCCAAACACTCTTGTTACCTGCTCACCAAGTGCAAAGGGGAAGGGGGGAATATCAGATAATCAAGTCCTGTTGGCTTCACAAGGTTCTTCTTGGCAAATGACAGCAGTGCTACCTCTAGCTATCATTTACAAGCAGAAGATGGATTTCTGCACCTCCACACACGACCTTGCTGTGTTCCTCCCACTAGAGGACAGTAGCTGGTGTGCAAAGCCATCGGTAGCATTCTACAGCAGGAGCAAGAATAAAACAGCCCTACCCTTCCTGTAGAAACATGTTCCTTTCTAGTGGTTTTCACATAATGAATCCCAGTGAATATTTAACTAAGTCTCCCCTGTAATCAAGTTTCTGGCCTCCTTACTTGTATCCACAATGTAAAACATTTCCTGAGCCATGGTGTTAGCAGCCCTGGGAGTCTCTGGCAGTATCTGTTGCTCTCCTCAGTTGACATCAAGAGACATGATTGTTGCTTTTCTCATCCAGCCATCACCAATACAGCCTTTGCTAGCACTGAGGAGATGGGAAAGATCTTAGGACCTCAACTCAGCTCTGTATTCATACATTGATAAATATTCTTTGCTCTGTGTATGACTATTCAGTAGTCCAAGTCTAGATTTCATGCAGACTGAACTTCCCTGTAGCCCCCCCCCTCTAAAATACAGAAAGATGAAAGAGGAAAAGTGTGTTTCTGGGTCTGTGTCAGCAGGGAAAAGAGGATGGTTTGGGTCTGTGTGGTGACTTCAGGAATTTTTCCATGATAAATTTAAGACTTAGCTAGCACTGGGCCAGGCTGCCCAGGGCAGTGATGGAGTCTCAATCCCTGGAGGGATTTAAAAGCCATGTAGACATAGTGCTGAGGGACATGGGTTAGTGGTGGCCTTGGCAGGTTTACATTTGTATTTCTTAAAGGTCTTTCTCAACCTAGATGACTTTATGCTTCTTGAATTTTGTTTAAGGAACACCATGTGCTTATATCAAGTAGCAAACCCCTATTTACATTTGAGCTTCACCTGCCTGACCATTACCTTTTTTAATCCCATTTTTGGGCTGCAGGTTGTGAAGGCAGTAACAGAGTTAACAAACAAGGGCTGCTGAACCTCAAGGCACCTCAGTTTACATGGAGGCTTTCTTGGGCAGGTCACTGGCTTCCCTCCAAGGCAATCCAGTTTCTCAAGTGAAATTGTGGGTATCTGACTGACCTGGCAAAGTGGAGGAGGAGGAGGTTACCTTACAGTGGGGACTGGAGCTGATAAAAGACATGGCTTTGACTGACAGACAGCAAGAAGAAAATTCCTGTGGAAGCTACAATAGGAGACAGAGAAGTAAAATCATGTGCAAAGGATGGGGAGAGAAGAAAGATTATGAACCACTTGGGGAATGCTGACTTAGAGATGTTTGAGGGATGAGAAGAATGAAGCAGGGAAGCAGTTGTAGGCATTGAGTTTGCCATTACCCAGGGCTGTGGGGAGTGAAATATGGCATTTCTTTCATTTTTTTTTTTTTTTTTAACTGCTCCAGAGTGAGTGTGCCTGTTTGTGTCTGCAGCTGGGCCTCTGAAAGAAAGATCTGGAAGCAGGGAGCTTGGCACTGCAGTGAGGGATGTGGGAAGCAGGAGGGGTCTGCAGGGATTTGGTGGTGTGGGAGGGCTGGGCCAGAGGACCCTGCCCTGAAAGAACAGAATGCCTACACTGTGGAGCCCTGCCATGGAGTTTTCTGCCTCTTTCCAGGGTTTCAGCTGTAACATGAACCCAGGGGGAAGCTTGACTTCACACCTTCTGCTCTGAGCTGGCTGAACCCTGTGGTGTCACCAGAGAAGAATCTGATCTGATGTAACGTTGCATGGGAGGCTGCCACAACCACCAGTTGGTCTCGTTAGACAACAGGGCTTCAGTAAAACAAACCAGTGTGTATTGATCAGCTGGAAAGAGAAATAAGAAGTGCATGGGCCTGCCTGCCTGCCAAATATATCCGAGATCCGTAAGAGAAAGACAAATTGTCTTCGCAGCCTTTGTCTTCTCATTTTTATAAGTCTGGCTCTGTCTTGCTGTGCCCTGCTCAGCACTGAAAAGGGGTTTATTCAGATGGTTTCTCTGAGGCCTGCTTTAGGGGAGCTCAGTAGTAAAACAGAGTTGTCAATGGGTGCTGCTTTCCAGTCTTTCAGGGAAGATACTGTTCCCCAGGAGGCAGAGGTGCTCTCCCAGGACAGCGTGTGACAAATTCCTTAGGGGAGAATACATAATAAATGGAGGATTTTCTTTTATTTTGGTTATTTAGTATTCAATATTTGCATTATGGAAAGTGCCTGGAGGTTCCAGCTGAGATCAGTGTCCTATTGTTCTAAGCCATGCATAAAAACATAGTCAGAGATGAGGAGCTTACCATCTAAATAGATGAACTGGATAAAGGGTGGGAGACAGGAAGCATCTATTATTCTCATTTCATAGCTGGAGAGCTTGGACACAGACAAATTAAGTTGCCTTTCCCAGGATTGTGTAGGAAAGCCAATGTGGAAAGGCAGAAAGCATCAAGTGTCCAGCCTCCCAGTGTAATGCCCTGCTCATAACACACCACATTTCCTGTTTAAGTAGATCTTGCAACAGTGTAATAATAAAAACAAGTAATTTTTTTTATTATTTTTTCCTTAAGTTGCACAAAAATAAGAAGAGTACCAGAAAGGTTACATGGCTACAAGGCATAACAGTCTGGAGAGAGTGCTGATACACAAAATGCCAATACAAGGCAGTGACATGATAGTAGTAAAAATAAATCTCTTTTTCCCAGCTGCTTGGCCTTACTGCCTGGAGAAATATCTCTTAGAGGAGTCTGCTGTGCATAATGCAGAGAGAGATGAAAAAATGATAGGTAAAAAGAGTTGATTTGCCACAATCTGTAGCTTAACCAAAAAGAGGGGTTTTTTTTGTTGTTGATAAACTATCCCTTTATGGGCTGGGAACTGCAGCCCACTCCTCATTTGTATAAATTTTGTTGCAAAAGGACTTCATAGACCATCTGCTTCACACTTTTATGGGTAATTATTGGATCTACTGTCATGAACATAAATACTTACCTTAGTGTTTCAGTTTAACAGCATCCTGAAGTAATACACAGCAAGGAGTACACAGGGATGCACCTCTCTCAAGCAGCTTTTTTTTTGTTAGAAAGGTTTATATGAATATGAAGTGACTCTTCCCTAAGATACTGACAAATATCAGGAGCAACTTTGCCTATCTTTGAAAAGAAAAACATTTTCAGAAGTGGGTTCCTATGGTTTTGTTTCTTTGGCACTCTAAAAAAAAAAAAGTTCAAAGCTGCCAGGGAAGGGAGCCATAAATACTTTGGAAACCAGGTAAACATTTTAGCTGCCAGAGTTTGGGTTTAGGCACTTAGCTTTAGAAGAACTTTTAAAAAAAAAAAAATCAGATGTTGGAGAAGTATTTAATTCTATCCAGTGTGGTCAAGCAAAAATTTAGGACAGGACAGTTTGAATAACAGGGAAGAAATTTTGCTTCCCATTGTGGAGAAGCTAAACCTTCAGCAATGAATGTGGCTGAATTAGGATCTAGAAGATCTCACCCCAGAGTTCTTTAAAAATGTAATGTCTCAGGTTTCTTTAATTTTTTTTTTCTTTTTATAGGTTTATTTAATTTTCTGTTTCATATTCCTGTTTTCATCAGCTGGGTAGAAAGGTGACACATTTGCAGGTCCACCACCTGGAGAATAGACCAGTTCTGAAGCATTTGCTTCCCTCACATCCCCGTGGCTTTCCTTGCCATCTGCCTGCAATGTGGCAGGAGCTGGGGCTGGTTCCTCTCTGAGCTCCCATGGAGGACCCAGGCTCTCTGGAGCCTTGACTACACTCATATCCCCAGCACTTGAAAGAAATGTCAGAAACTCTGTAAGGAGCAGAACTGAGGGCTGCTCAGAAGCTCTGGTATGGTTTTTTTTTTTCTAAGATGACTTTTCCCACACTACTCCAAGGCATTGGTTGCTTATCTCACCTCATCTCTCCACAGACACAAACTCTTTGTCTTCTGCTTCACCTTCTCCTCTCATCCCTAAAAGCCCTTGAAGTTTGGGCTTTTGCTGATCCACGAGCCAGCCCAGGAGCAGCCTGAAGCCTTCTTCCCATCTTCACCTTCCCCTGCCAGGTAGCTGAGATGCCAGGTGGGGATGAATTCACCTCCTCACCTCTGTCAGCTCCAAGATCGAGTTTTGGCTGTGCCCAGCTGTGCCTCCCCTGCAGCTGGAGCCCCTGGCTTGTCCCCTGCCCCTGGTGAACATTAACTGTGCAGAGGGGGGGGACCAGGGTCCAGCTGACAGCAGTGACAAAGAGCTGCCAGGGCTGAAAGATTCAATTTAACTTTCTCCTCCCCCCCTTTCCATGTGTGTGAGGAGGGGGGGGGGGACAGGACTGCTCCTGCTTTTGAAACTGGCAGGGCAAAGGAGCATTGGTGTCCTCATTTTCCTTCCTCCCTATTGATGTATCATTGCCAGGATGAAAAAGGACGTCTCAAGAGCTTTTGAAAAAATGGGTGACTACTCAAGACATTTTATAAAGGAGGAAGAATGGGGAAGAAAATAGGACTCAGTAGGGGGTAGAAGGAGCCTGAATGTGTGCCTTGTCTGTCTTTTCTTTCCCTTGAAACCTGGAGCTGTTGTTCCTATTTCAGTTCAAACTGTCACCTTTAGTTGGTGATGGCTTTACTGCCCTTGCTCCTGAACCTCAACAGATTGGGGCTTATTTACCTATTCACACTCCGCTGTGGAACCTCATTAATAGGCTTATTAGCCACCCCATTCACGTGCTGGAGGGCTCACAGAAAAGATCCCAGCCACTTTGAGAGGAGGAGGAAAAAAAACTGTAAAGAGATTATGCTCTCATTCAGCAGCCCGACTGCTCTGAAAGGCTCCCTGGGCCCACTGAGATCTCTTGAAGCCTAAATATGATGACAGAATTGATCCCCCTCCCCACCTCCCCCCCACCTCCCTTTTAATTCCAAACATGCTTCTGCTTTTCTCAGATTGAGGAGTTGGGCTGTTGTGGGCCACTTTAGGAGAATGTGACTCATTTAAGAGAAAAGGCTGCTATTGATAGACTGCTATCTTTTCATCCCCCCCAAAAAAAGAATAAATTCTGACAAGTGCTTCCAGAAATAGGTGTTCTGATTTTTAATTTTTTTTTTTTAGTGGAATGCTTCCTTTTCTTTCAGAGTATACAAAGATATAAGATGAATGGGGAAAGGTATTGCAGCTTCCTGTGTCAGACAATAATTTATGTGAGAATGCATTAACAATGTTCTCAATGGGCAATGGACATGCCCAGAGCTGGGAAAATTGGATCTTGACTGTGACATCTCAGCTTCTCAATTAGAACATTCAGATGTCTGTTGCTTTAGGAACAACAAGAACAACAAAACCCCATAAACCTGTGTTTCTAATCAATTACAAATTTGCCTGCCATCCATCCTAAAGCCTCCATACTGCTGCTGATGGTGGGAAAGTACTTTCTGGGAGGTCAGTGCATATTCCATGGAAAAGTTGTTTTCAAGTTCTTGGTGTCTGGAAGTATGTAAAGAAAGAGTTATGCTGTGCTACCACAGTCCTTGAAAATCCCCTTGATGAGTATTGCACACAGCATATAAAATGTATATACAGACAGGCTCTGCTTAAATAAAGTAACATTAAATTGATCAAGGCTGATTTAATTTGAGGCAACCACCACCTATCGATTTTGTTGTCAAGCTGATACTACACAGCAAGCATTCCACGGACTGTATGGGAGCAACCTTATAGGTGATGGTAGCTAAAGCAAATGTTTCATTAAGCGAGTGGCAGGTTAAGTTAGACTGAATTTTGCATACCAATAGGGTGCAGTTTGAAATCTGTGTGTCTAGGCAAATGATGTTTGCATAACTAGTTGACAACTTTCCCTGTCTGGGCATTACCCAGAGTTATTAAAGGCACACAGGCAGACAAATTCACGGGGAAGCTGCAAAAAGAGTTTGCACTAGAAAGCTCCTAAATCCAAGGTGATTTTGTTTTTTTTTTTTGAGTGGGTGTCACTAAATCATCCTTTCGAGCTGGAAGAAGCCACAGCTCAGCCATGGCTTTTGAGCCAAAACTTCTGGAAAGGTTTGTGGGGAAAATTTGCTGAGCTTAGGTACCATTCTTGTGTGGGGATTTCGATGCCGGTCTGCATCACCCTCTGGGTGGAGGAACCGCCCGGGCCCAGGCAGCACCACGCCGGGTTCTTTCCTTTCCAACTCCTTGGAAAAATTTTACTGACCCAACCCAAGCGGAGCCGTGCGGGATTAACCCCCCTCCATCCTTATCATCCGTGCGGGATGCGCTTCCCCGCTCCCTGGGGATGCACGGGACAGGATCAGGGTGGGGGTCCCGCTACCCTCTCCCCGCTTCGGTTCTGCTGACACACACCCGGATCCCCGCCGGGAAAGTAATCCAGGGGGCCGGGTGAGCGCAGCCCAAGTGCGGGACCGGGCCGTGGGTTGCGGGACAGGGTGCTGCGGGATCGGGTGCAGCCCGCCCCGGGCCGGGCTGCGGGGGAAGGGGCTGTGGAGCCGCGGCAGCCGCGATTGGCAGAGCCGAACAGCACCGTCCAGGAAACGGCTCGGGTTGCACTGGGGGGAGTGACCAGGGGAGGGAGGAAGGGAGCCGGAGGAGTGCGCCGAAAGAGGGAAAGCGAGGAGACAGAGAGAGAGAGAGAGAGAGAAAGAGAGAGAGGAAAAAAAAAAAAAAAAAAAAAAAAAAAAAGCCAAACCCAAAACCCACCCACCAGAGGGGGGTTTGTCGGCTCGACAAAGCTGCGGCGGTTCGGGGAGGGCGGCTGGATGGAGCGGAGCGGCAGCCGCGGCGATGCCGGGGCGGGGGAGGAGGCTGCTGGCGCCGGGCACGGCGGGCTCGCCCCTCTGAGGCGGTAGCGGCTGCAGCCCAGCCAGGGGACGGGACGGGACGCCGAACCGGCTCCTGCCTCTCCACCCTTCCTCCCTCCTGCTTTCCCCCCCCTCCCCTCCCTCAATCCCACTCCGCCCCGTCCCCTCCCCAAGCCGTGTCCCCCGGGGGATGCGCCCCGCTGATGAGGGCTTGGGTTTTTGGGCTTGTGCTGGGGTTTGCCAGCCCGCCCCGCCGGGGCTGCCCGCTGAGTGACCGCGGCCGCCTAGGAGTTCCCGCCCGTCCCGGGGAGCCGCCGCTCGGAACCGGCTCCGGTTGAGGGGGAGCGGAACCTTCCCGCCGAGCTTTCTCGCTGCAGGTAATGAATGGCACCGGGCTGGGCTGGAGCGGGGAGGAGGGGAAGGCGGCAACGCTTTTAAAAATAAAAGCCAAGTGGTTGGAAAGTGGCGGAGGGTTGGGGGTGCCGGAGCTTTCCTCGGCAGCTGAGGCGGGCTGCGGGTCGGGCTTTCTGTCCCTTCACCGCCTCCGCGGGGCTCAGCTCACCGGTTCTCCCGGCTGTCGGCTACAAGGGGGACTTTGGGGAAGGTTTGCAGCGGTGACATCAGGACGGGCAGCCCGGGGAGGTTCGGTCTCCCCCAGGTTAAGGGAACGGCATCGCCTCGACGGGCCGCCCGCTGGACCGGGAGGTCCCGGCTCCCTCCCCTGTCCGTGCCCACCCGGTGCTCGGAGGCGAAGGGTCGGAGGTACAGAGCTGCCCCCGCCTGAGATAACCGGGTAAAGAAATCTTCAATGAAATATAGATTTAAATGCAAAACTGCCCGTTCAAACAGGGACCCATTATGTGTTTGGTGTGAAACGCTATCAACATTTAAAACTTCATTGTCTCCTTTGTACCAAATCCCTGTAAATCTTCCACTAGCCTTTACTCATTTTCATCTGAAAAGCCTGTTTGGGCTGAATAGACAGCAATCAGCAGCCTCTGGACTTCTCTCTCTCTGGAATGTCAATTAAAATGCAGATTTTTTTTTTTTTCTCCCCCTGATCTCTTAGTGGCAAAAGACTTGAGAAAAACAGGAAAGCAAATGAAAGAAGTTCAAACAATGAAAAAGTCCTGAAGCTGCCAGCCGGTTCCCATTAGTCCTCCAGAATTAATATTTAATAGTTGTGATGCTCAGATTTGCTTGGAGATTAAACTATGGTGAAGCATCTTGTTTATATATGTATATGTGTGTATATATAAATATTTGTAGACGTATATTTTTGTATGTGTGTACATAAAGATGTTAGCTTTAAAGCTTCAGGTACCTGGATTTTTCTGATGGAGCTGCAGGGCTTTTAGGTTGCTTGAGATTTCTCTGTGGAGGGAATATCCATATTTCATTCAGGTTTTGCTATTCCCTGCCTAATGGAGAGAAAGATGCTGAAGGGTTGTGTATAGCGAGCAATATATTGATTTGGTTAACATATTCTACACATTGTACTCTCCCTGGGGAGTGATAAGCATCTTATAAACAACAATAGAAGTAGATTAAAAAGAACACTGAGCATTGAATTTAATTAATGCCACTGCTGAACAAGTACTACTTGTTTGTGTGTGTGAGTGTGTTTAAGCTGAAGTACAGCTTGGAGGAATTTGGTTGGGCTCCCAAACCAGTCTGCTTTCCCATGCTTGTCAGTTTGGCAAAGAAATTTGGGCAGGTATGTGACGAGGTGAAAATTGAGTTGATGAGCGAGTGGCAAGGAGAGCCATCAATCATGGGAGCCTGACAACTCCTCCCCAAAGTGTAGGCTGAGAAGAGAGACAGAGTTCCCTTTCAAGGGGAAAAATAAACACTACGTGTGGCTTTCACTGAGTCTGAGACTCCAGGAGGGATTATGGTATTGTAGTCAGGAAGCCAGAATAGTGGAGGCCAAAAAGCATGCTGGGGCTGTGTTCCAAACATTGAGATAGAGGTACATAATTATCCAGCACAGGAGGTCTTTCCAGAGAATCGTCCCCCAGCAACTGTGGCCATTCAGCTATGAAAAGAATTTGGGTTTGTTTCGTCTTCATCAGGCCCTGCATCTTTTGGGAAAGGGCAGTCCTTGAAACCTGCTCTTTGTCGGGGTGGTAAAAAGTGGTTTGGCTCCGTGGATGGATCCAGATCTCTGATTTTTGCTTTGCTGCCCCTTGGTGAGCCCCGGGTTTGAGTTTTGCTGCTGCCCTGTGGATGAAGAGTTTCTTCTCTCTGCTGGCAGATGTTCAGGTGCAGGAGCTGGCAAAAATATTCAGGTGAGAAGACGTAGTCAAGCAGCTTTGTGCTTCAGGACTTCATAGGATGGTAGGAACCACAGATGTGCTTTCAGTGGCATTTAATGCAGCCTGAAAATCTGAAGCAGCTGAAATCTGAGTGGAATTAACGCTGTTAGGAAAGGCTCTAGCATTCTGGTATGTTTTCTTTTTTTTGCAAAATTGTGATTGCATTTTGCATTTATATACATGGCTTTTAATCAGGGTTTACAGGATGATTTATGGACTTTAAATTAGCATTACCTCCAGCCTACTAATTAGTGTTTCTACCCGCTTTGCAGCTGGATAAATGGAGCAGCAGAGCTGAGGCTATCAGACAGGGAGTCAGGCTCTGGACCTGGGTGGTAGCTTCCAGGAGGGCTTTGGTTCTTCACCAGACTTCAACCTGTCTTGGAAACAGAGCTCACTTCAGTTCTACACCTGCTCTGTGCTTATTTAAAGAAGCTCAGGGTGAGCTCTTTGCAGATGTTTATGCAGTGGTCTCGTGGTGGGTTCACTGGAGATGTAATAGTAGTTGGTAGCTCGTGGTCTGGGATGATCATGCTGTGCCTAAATGTGTAAAGGAGGGATGGAGCTCTGAGCTGGTATCAGCTGAGGTGGAAAAGCTTGCCCTGAAATGTCAGGGTTTTGCTTGAGATACATTGTCTTAATTTTCCCCCAGTGCCTTATTTATGGTTTCTACTAAAATCAGTTTCTGCTGACTCCGGAATTTACTATAGGTAGTACATAAGGTAAAGGATGCCTCAGCAGCATTTCTGCCCTTAGTAGGACTGTGAATTTAGGTTGTATGAAGCAGGTAGCACAAGTCTAATAAAATCAAAATAAATTTTTTAATGGCTGGCTGTATGAAGGGAGAATATTTGTCTGTGTTTCTCTGTACTGTATGCAGAGATACCATGTCTAGATGACAGGGATTTTGAAGAAGTTTACCTTAATGACTACACTTTGCCCCCACCTCCCACCCCCCTTTTTTTTTTCTGTTTTGTTTTGGTTTTTTTTGTTTTTTGGGTTGTCTTTAAAGGTTGGGGAAAAAAGGAGGGAAAAAGAGTGATGTTATTTTTTCCTTCAAGACAAGTGTTTTCTAAGCTTCAGTTAGAGTTTCATCACATCTAGGATGAATCATTGGCCAGATTAGAACAATTGCTGCAGTTACTTGGTTTTATCCATTTACTGAGGTTTACCATCTTTTATTTTTGAAGTGGAAAATCGGGTCTAATTTTCTGGTTCAGTTGTTAAATCACCCTGTAAGGATGCTCTTCTGACCCTCACCTGGCATCTGAGGGTGGTGGCAACAGGGTCTGCTGAAGCTAGTTACTTTAGTACCCTTCTCCTCCATCAGCCATGCCTGCATCACCAGTAAATTCTATCATTTTAATTCCATTTTTACCAAGAATAAAACAGACTTATTTTTTAATGTTACTCTGTCTGAAAAAGAGATACCAAGAAGCATCGTTGAGAGAGGAGTGACTAATGTGTGGATGGAAAATGATGCTGGGGAGGTCTCCTTGTGAAATGCCAATCTGTGCCACACTTTAGGCAAACTTTTGTTGCCTATAATTTGATCCCTACATTAGAATCCCTAATTAGAATCCCTACAAAGACTGGAGCCTTTCACCTGTACAGGACTCAGCTCTGAGTGAACTGAGTCAGAGGAAGGCACGTCCATAGGGGAGCTGGAAGTCCTGAGGGGAAATGAAGTTTTACAGATTATCCAAGCCTAAAGAGTATTTTTCATCTGGTTTTATGGTGTTTTTTTTGGTTTTATTTTTGTGGAAAATTACTGATTTTTTCCAAATTCAGCTAGCTGCAGAACTGTCTAGATGAAGGAATGAAAAACCAAGGCAAACTTACATAAACCTTCAAACAATAACAAGAATATAATTTGTATAATTGTGGTAATTTTGTAGCATTACAGGTTATATGCCTGCACATGTGTGTGTGTGTCTCAGGGTTTTTTTTTTCTTTTCAAAACTGTATATTTTTCTGTCAGTAAAAGAGCTCTCTAAATATGTGCTGAGAAGTGATTTTGTGAAAACAAGGAGGACTTGGTTACGCCTCAGGTGATGATGGAAACTGCTAACAGAAAATGAAAAGCCACTCACTTTTCACATATTCTTGAAGCTTGAAAACTATTTTTCCCATCTTCCTCCTCCTCCCCTTCTCACCTCAGCTCAGTTTGGGACTTTCTGAGGTTTATTTGAGTTTGCTGTTGAGGATGGTTTTGCTGACACTGTGCAATCTCCCTCTTCCCCACAGCTGCTGTTCCAAGGGAGGAGGCTTTACCCTGGCTGAAGGCACTGCTTTCTCTCCATGCTTCTCTAGAGGTGTTCAGATGGGATTAAAGTCCACATGGAGATATGGAAATGGACCAGGAATTTACTCTAAAAAGATGGTCAGCTGGGATTCGGGTTGCCTTATCTGCCTGGTGGTGGTCACCATGGCTGGACTTTCCCTGGCTCGACCTTCGTTTAATTTAGTTGTTGAAGATGCCACGCTGGAACCTGAAGGTAAGTCTCTAGAGTCCTTAATTCTGCAGAAATTAATTTTAACTGCCTGAAATGGAAGTCAGGATCTCCATGTATTTGGTCAGTCTGAGGCCAGTAACACATTAGCCCTTCCAGAGTTATGTGGGGTTTTTTTTTTTCCCATTTTCTTGTTCATGCATGGGCTGTGTTTAATCTTATGCAAGCAAGTGGTGTCAGTGATTTCACTTGGGACTGTCATCATGTTGTATAATCCAGAGTTTTCAGGAATGGGCCTTTAAGGGAATGGGGCTGTTGCACCTACACACGTGTTGCTGTCTCCAGGAACAGAACGGCTCTGTTGCTGCATGTCTGTGGGATTCTCTTAATTGGAGTTGTTCAGAGAAAAAAGAAATCCCAATAATTTTCACTCACGTGGCCTCTTTGCTGAAATCTGCTGGCACTCTGCTGAAATGGTGTTGCAGCTTTAGTAGTGTTTGAAGTTAGAATATTTTCCCTTAGTGCTGTTAATACCTGAGAACAGTCGGTGCGGTGTCTGGGTTGCAGGTTCTGGAAGTGTAAAAGTTGAGATCTGAATAGCAAGGATTGCAGCTCATTACTCTGAAAGCCAAGGCTAATCAAGACCTTGACACTGGAATAGATATTTTGATAAAATCTCCTTCTCTGAGCCTGCACCTGCTGCTGTGTTCTTGTAGGTGTATCCATTCCTCAAGCTTTATGAAGTGGTTTCATCTCTGAGCATCTTAGGAGAGGCTGTTTTTTTTTTTTTGTCATTAGCTGATTGTATTTAAGAATAATTTTACTGTATTGTGTAGGATCTTTCCTGCTTTCTGAGCACAGCAGGGGGAAAATGTGGTTTCCTTCATGAAGTTTTACTTGTCCTTCAGAGTAGTGATCACATTTCTAGTGACTCTGCTGTCCATGGAGCATTTCTCATCCTGGAGGCTTGCTGGAGAGAATTCACATGCTCTACTACTCATATCCACAGATGCAACTTTGGTTTTTATTTAGTATGTTTTCATGCAAAACTTATTTGTTTTTATGTAAAAACAGATGTCACCAGCTAACATGTTTTTAGAATCAGTTCCAATTACATTTTTATAGATGGAAGGGAATGAACTGTTTAGACACGATGAGCCCTCCTCTCCAGCAAGCATTCCTGAAAAAAAATGACCAGAGTTGTCTGTCAGCCACAGAGATTGTTGATAGCAAAGATTTTTGTGTCTTTTTTTTTTTGTTAAGGTAACTTGCAAATTTAGAAAAGCCCAACTTTAAGCACCACTCACTTTATGATACAGTAATTGTGCATCTGGTGCCTTTTTTTTTGGCTTTTCAGAGGAATGACAAAATCATGAATAATTCTGGTTTCAGATGATCTGTTTGTAGTGAGATCCTCAGGTTTTGTGGTTAAATCGGAAAGAATGTGATTGCTTGGTTGGTGGAGTATTTTACAGGTAGAAGAGTAATATTTTTTTGAAGGATACCTGATGATTTTTCAGCTTTTCAGATAAAGAATAGCTTTTATTATTTTAAAAAGTACAGTTTAAATATAGGTTTCTGCCACGGTGAATATCCAGGGGGTGGAATCTGATTTTTATCAAAGCATAAATTGTTAGAAAGGATTTAAAACTTCTTCCCTGGGCAGGAATGTTACTGACATGAAGCAATTTCAGATGTGAGAAGTTGTATCATTACTAGAAAAGAGAACCCCCCCATGCTTTTAAGTTAATAGTATAATAAGAGGTTTTATGCTGCAGAATACAGGGAATTGTGTGGGATTTATATCTGAGATTTGAGAAATAAAACCTCCTTTATGTACTTTCTTAAACCTCTTTAAAAAAAAAAAAAATTAACACCTTCTCTGGGTTCCATCATTGCCACCCACAAGCTCTCAGCTGAAAACAAACCAAAACAAACCTTAAAAAAAAATACCTTCAAAGACAAAGCCGCCTTCTTTTTTTAATTTAGTAAATGCCAAACATTTTGGCCACAGCTAATTTGGGGGGTCAGGTGCTCTAATAATGTATGTTTTCCATAAGGCTGCTGACTGTGCAGTCATTAGAGCGATGACATTTTGTACCAGCTGAGAAGGCTGACAGGGCCATGACCTTTTGTGACATGTTGATCTGTTCCTTAGTGTCTGCCTTTGTGGGCATCCCCTAAATTTTGCTTTTTTGTGTGTGTTTGTGTGTGTGTTTGGTTTGGTTTTTTTTTTTCTAGGTGCTTTTATTGTTACTATTTCTTGTTTTAGTGACTCAGAATGTTGAACAAGCTGTATACAGAGTAACAGGAGGTGGAATTGTGGCTTTGCATCCCTTTGATGGTGGTGGGAAGTATCTTCTTGTCTCTTAGCTGGATGTAACTTTAGGGACAGTTGCAATCATTTTTTGTGGAGTATCTGGTTAAGTTATGTACCTTAGCTCAAGCAGTGTATGTGCAGGACATGAATCTGGTTAAATGAGGACTTTAACACAAGCAGTTTACGTGCAGGATGCATCCAAGATGTCTTGCATCAAGGTGCTTTACTTCTGGTTATCTGCAGTCAATCTGATCTCTGAAGTTGCAGGGCTGGTGGGGCTGCCAAGGTGGGCATCCTTCTGGAGCAGAGGTGGTGGAGAAACACCAGGGTGCTGCTTCCCATTTGCCAGGAAAAAAAAGTAAATTCACCCAGGGTTCTCTTGGTATCTTTTTTATTTTATTCTACAAGAGTAAAGCACTTTTCTCGGGTGCTTTCATAAAAATCCTGGACTTGTTGAGCTCAGGGTCTCATCTCTAACCATTAGATAGTACTCTGGTACATGTTTACACTGAAGGTAGTATCTTGAGCCTTTTCAAATCATAATGTCAATATTGATGTCACGAGTGCTCACGAAGGGCTGGATCCTGAGCAGGGTTGTTTCTGGTCCTGTGCTTCCTGATCGTAAAATCTGAGGCTCTTGAGCAGTGTGAGCTGCAAGAGAACCTCTAGGAATTAGTCAGGGGGCTCTCAGCTCTCAAATTATCTTACATCAAGTGTTTACGTAGACGTTTTTGTTGTGTTTTGCTTTTGCTTTTCCCCTATGGGATATAAAGACTTTCTGCTTTTAAATATTTAGAAGTAAAGCTGCCCCAGTGAGTACAAAGGAGCCATTCTCTCTCTGGGCAGCCAGGCCTTTGATGATGGCCAACATTGCAGAAGGGCTCTGACCGCACACATAGGTTGCAGGGTTACTTTGTGAACTGAATAATTAGTTTAGACATATATTTGATAAATAGCAAGCTCTCCCTTGACCTTCCCTTGCCCAAGCTGTGTGTTATCGTTCTGCTGGGGAGCTAATTTAGGCTCTTTTTTATTTTTTTTTTCCCCCCCTATACAATGCCTTGACACTGGCCTTGGAGCACCCACTCCGAGCCCTGGCCTGGTGCAATAACAATGTGTTTCACTTCTTTTAATTTAGGTCAGATTTCCAAAGGACTAATTTAAGCTTGCCACCAGGGACAGCCTCATTCTGTGGCCTGTCAAAAACAAGGGGGTGTTCATCAAAATGGCTCTAAATGTGTGTTTGGGAGGCAGCAGTGAAGGAGGGTGCCCTTTTGTAGAGGGTGATGTGTGCTTATGGTGGGCTCTGACCTGAGCTGTGAGTTGTCATTTGGGTTTCAATTCAGTCACAGCTATTTGCTGTATGTGACATCCACTATAAACCTGTTCAATGCAGTACCCAGAATAATTTTTTTTAAAGAGTTTTGCATAATAGGAGCAATCTACCTTAATCTTTGTTAAAATATTATCAGTGCTTAAAGGTTCACATCACCTGTGGCTCCAGTGCTCAGCACAGTCCACTCAGACTCCTTTTTTTTAGCCATCATCACCTGCCTGGGTTGGTGGGTGCTTCTGAAATGCTTCTTGGACTCCCAGGGAGCAGGCAAGAAGGGAGGAGGAGGGATGCTTTGGTGGTGAGACCTCCTCTGTCCCCTGGGGTGTCCCCAGGGCTCCTTTCTGTGTTTTGGAAGCTGCAGAGCTGGTGGGGCTGCCAAGGTGGGCATCCTCCTGGAGCAGAGGTGATGGAGAAGCACCAGGGTAGGAAAAAAAGGCAAATTCACCCAGGATTCCCTTGGTACCTTTTTAATTTTATTCTACAAGAGCAGTGGCTTTGATATCTGCAAGTTATGATTAACAACTGAAACTGATTAGTTAAATCCAAGGGTTGGTTGGTTTTTTTTTTCTTTTTTTTTTTTTAAGGAAGAACAATTTTCAAAGCCCATTATGGAGGAATGTGACATCCCCACAGCTCAGTGAGGGCTGGATGCCCTTTCAGAGATCTGGTTCAGTAAGTTATTTGGCCCAGTACAGGAATTGCTAGCTGAGATTCTGGGGAATTTGTAGAAGCAGCCAGATGAAATCAGTTTTAATGTGTCCATTCTGTGTTGCAAATCCATAGACCCTCAGAAGAGAGATGGTCCTGAGCTGCAGACTAATCGGGCACTGGGTGGGTTGTTACTTACTGGGATGTTGATGAAGTACTGGGAGTTGGTACCAGTTCAGCATGGCAACTCTTTTACAGAACAGAGCAAATAATTGCAGAATTTCAGGCTCAGCTGCTTTATTTCACAATTGCAGCTTTTGGAAAAAACAAAAATGTTAAATTTGAGGATTTAAATTCTTTTAGCAACTTTTTAAAACGATTTCTTGGAGCCAGATTTTCAAAGATGTTGCCTTGTGGGAGTTTTTAACTTTTTGTTTTTTTTTTTTAAAAAACCCAACTCCTTGTACAGCTATAACCCCAAACCAGCCACCAACTCCAATGGCTGCATAGTTTTCTAATCTTGAAATACTTCTCCCTTGGCAGGCAACTTGCAACAAATTTCAGACTATGCTAACTTTTTTTTTTTTTACAGTCAAGTTACAAACCTTTGAAAGCTGAATTTACAATGAAAATGCTGACAACTCCAGTTATGCAAGGCTGTGTATGCATGAAATGATGGACTATTGTAATGTTTTAATAATAACCATAGCATAGCTCTTAATGAGCATATTTCTATATCCAGCTTCCCAGCTTCAGTAGAAATCATCACTTGCCTTTATATAAAAGCATTCAAAGATGAGGATTTTCTTAGAATGACTGTTTAGTTTAGGAATAGATGGGAGTGTCAGAAAAATACTTGACTGTCCTGATTCCTGTCCTTAATAGAGAGAGATTCCTTACCAGAAGGGTCAGATTTTTAAGTGTTAAACATTTGTGATTGCTAAAGGTTGAAGATTTAGAGTGCAAGTGGAGATATTTTTCACAGCAACATTCCTTAGCAATATAAATCTGTGTTTTCAAGAGAACCATCACCCACTTCAGCAAGTTCTGTCTTGTCTGTTTGTAATACTGCACCTGGTTTAACTAGAAGAGAAAATTCATTTTGGTGTAGTTAAAGAACTGCAAAATTTGTGCTGAAAAGACACCAGGAACCTAAAGCAGGTCTGAAATGAAGAGTCTGGGGGGACTGAGGGTTTGGTGCCCTGGCTGGGCGTGCTGAGCTCCATCACATCCCCAGATTTTGGTGTCTGTGGGAAACTGGACAGTACTGGCTTTGGCATGGAGCCTGCCAGGGTAAAATAAACCTTACAGCAATTTGGGGTCTGATTTGAAAATCAGAATTTTGCATGCAGGTTGAGCACAATGTACTGTGCATCTGTGGCATTTGGTTTTTTGTGGTGGTGGAGATCTGGCACGGTGTGTCCCCCAAATCCGAGGTGGAGTCTTGTAGTACTGAGGACTAAACTGACTTTTACATGAGAAAAGGAGTTGGAGCAGCTTTGAAGGCAGGCAAATCTTAAATAAAGACCAGATTTTCAAGAGTGCAGGAGCCAGCAGCTCCTGTTGTAATGATGAAACGTGTGCCGGGAGCGCCGAGCGGGTCTGGGAGTTTGGCCCTTTGGGTTTCAACTGGAGTTGGGAACAGCAGCAAAATATTCTGCAAGAGGGGTAAATATTGATATAGATTTATAAAAAAACAATTTTTGAATAGCTTCTACTCTGTTTAACAATTATATACAATTCCAGGGTATCCTATCCCATCTCTTAATTATCACTGCCAGGTTTTTTGGGTTTGTTTTTCCTGGATTTACTTGTGACTATCAGAGTAGTCAGCACCTGGTCTAGAGACGTGTCTCACGGGCTTCATTTTCTGCTGGGTCAGATCCTTTTGCTGCTTGTCACCATGCAAATGCCATTATCTGTATTAAAAAGAGGGAAAGAAAAGCAAACTTAAGTTCTAGCTGAACTGTACCCCGCGCTGCTTCCTTCTCTTGCTGTGCTATTCTTATTTTAATTGTATTTTTAAAGTGACTGTAAGTGAAAGCATTTGGTGAACCTCAGCAAAGCTGAGGAGTTGGGAGATCTGACCTACTTTCCTTCTCCTCCTTGCATGCTGTTGCAAGTTGTGTGTAATTATTGCTTTGCCTCCCCCGCAAAAGAACTGGCTCATCACTTTGGGACATGAACCGGTGTCGGGCAGCCTCGCAAAGCTCCTGACAGTACCAAAGCCACAAGAACCAAGAGAAGGAGAGAATTCCTTTATGTTGTGAGGGTTTACTGGGCATGGGGCTGGAAGGGAGAAAAGGGAGGATGAGAAGCTCATCTTTGGGCTGTTTATTATTTTTTTTTTTTCTCCTCGCTTTTAATAAGTTTCTGTTTTGAAAGGAGTTTTCTGACGTGGTAGTTACCACCTCAGGCTTTCTCCTGGGGTTGTTGTCTGTGCTGGGGCTGTTTCTAAATCTGGTTTGGAGTTGGATGCTGTGGCTGGACATTGTTTACCAGCCTCTACTGACCAGGATGGGTTTGTAGGAGCTTAAATTGTAGTTGGATGGATCAAAGCACCGCGCTGCAATTTTAGTTTTGCACGTAATAAAAAGCTGGGGTGTTGAAAAAAAAATTAAGCCTCTTGATACCTTTCCTCTGGGATGGCCTCGATGGGTGCATGGGGTAAAGGTGAGCTGCTGGGCAGCAAGGGGAATGTGCTTTTTTTTTTTTTTTAATAAACTTGCTTTGAAAGTTTATAAAGTGCCCTTTTCTCAGTGTCTCTGGTGTTGTGATGTGGAATTTCTCTCCAGGAAAGCGAGATGGTTGCTAGTCCTGAATGCCACCCAGCAGCTCTTAAAAAGAATTTCAAAACCCCAGTTTGAGTTTTGAGCAATTCTTCAACTTGGCTCTAAGAAACATATCATAATAATAATAATAATAATAACCCTTTGTAGATAGGACCAAGATTTAGCTGGTATTGTTTCCTCACCAGGGGAGCAGGGGTATTTCAGACGTGCAAGATGAACGTGGAGGCTCTGTAATAAATCTTCAGAACACCCTACTAAGTAATAGCCCTTCTCCTAACAGCTCAGAAGCACCTGAACCATCCTCCATCAGTGTGGCAAAGTTCCCAGGAGCCTCTGAGTGAGGATGGAGGTGTCTGCAAGTTAAAAATAATCTTTGTAAATGGTTGTGAGCCACCTGGAAGTGCAGGTGGCCAGCCTAGCTTCAACTTCAGGGTTTGTTCTGCTGCTTCTTCCTTCTCCCCAGGTACTACTGGGGGCTCCTGTGTGGAGCTGGGATTAAATGAGTTCTGATGCCTATTGACTAAATGTTTTTCTCCATTTAAAGGGAGCCTGGTATGCTCTGAAGTGTTTGGAGAGTATCCTACCATTTGTATGCACTGTAGATAGCACTTAGCAAAGGGCTGAGGGGATGTTCTGGGGCTATTGTTTCCAGTGACTGTTTTGAAATCCCACTTTAGGAAGTGGGGGAAGATGAATTTCAGGGGAAAGAGGCAAGATGAGACTTCTAGATGAGCTGCTAAAATTAGGGGGATTTGTATAGTCAAGTAAAACTGTACAAAAGAAACAACTGCTGACTTGCTTATAGGGCACCCAAAATGATGTTCTGTGCATCCAGAACTAATGCTCAAACATGAAATTGTGCAATTTTTTCACAGTTATAATTTATTACTTTTTCATGTTGAGTAGCAATTGTCCCGAGCGTGGCCTTTGGGGAAAAAAAGGTGGTGTTTTTATGTTTGGATTTGTGCTAGGTTCTGTTATGTTTTTATATTGCTCTTGAGATGCAGTTGAAGAATCTGAAATAAAGTTACAGGTTGGAAAAGATGAAAGAATGTCCTAAACCCAAGGAAAACCTTCTGCAACTAAATAAATGTACTCATACCTTTTCCCAAAGCTGCAAATCTTACATGGAGCCTTTCCCAAGCAGATTTTTTATGCTACATTGGACAATAAGAGTTGGTTAAATTGCTCTGCCACTTGGTTATGTGCAGAATCCAGTCAGGAAGATTTGATATTCTGCTGTTGCTGAAAGTAGAAATGAGAAAATGATCCTAGTCTTGGATTCTGCTTTTTAGAGGGAGAATGTTAATTTTATTTTTTTTTTTCAGCTTTTTATTTGAGGTTCTGGCAAGAGGTGATATATTTCCCCTTTGTATTGTTTAATAGATTACATGAGAAGACTCTTCTGTAATGAGTTTGAGGAGCAGTTAATTATTTTTGAGATTGTGTTACATGTGTGTTGGGTTTGGATTGTACTCCCCAGCACACTCAGCACAGAGACTGTCACTCTGGCACCTCGGGCAGATGATGGAGCTTGTGGCTTGAACAGAAATCATCAAGATCTGGTGCCTGGAACCAAAGGCTTGAATCTTGAGGTTGGCCTGAAGTTTCTCAGCTTACTGTTGAAATTATAAAAGGCAGCACAATAATTCAAGAGGTTTTGGCCTGGCAGTTCAAGGCTGGGGAGTGTTTTCTCCCTCCCTGGTTAAAAAAAAAAAGAAACTTTGCTTTTTCTTGTCCTGTCCTGTATCTGGAGATCTGCAGAAAGAAGTCTTCGTCCAGTAAGGAGCAGACCATGAAGAATGGGGACAAACAGGAAGAAACTGCAGGGCAATTCCCAGCAGCAGGAGGTGGCCTTGCTGGTCTCTCTGCTGTTTACTTAGAACTTGGCATGCTCCAAGTCCTCCCTGGCTTGGCTTCCAGAAGCACAAAGCACACAGCCAAGCCCATCAGCCGGTGATACTCGGCGGTTTTGACGCACGTTGCGTGGTTGTGCTGCCATAACTCAACAATCCCAGCTATAAAAGACAGGTAGGAGCAAGCAGGTTGTAGGAATTTTTAATATCCTCACGAAGCCTAGACAAGTACAATTGTATTTTTTATTTATTTTTTTTTGAGGAGTCATATTCCTTTAAGCATGGGCTGAGCCACGTCAGCTTCACTGCTTTGCAGCGTGCTGAAAGAGTTCCTGAATCTCACCCCAATCTCAGCCAATGTCCTGATGAACCTCCTGAGGTTTGCCCCTGCTGCTCTGTCTGGTCTTCTGAGTCCCTTGTGTCTGTAGCCAGGGTTAGATGCTGCTTGGGGTAGTTATCTTGACGAGCTGGAGGGCCGTGGTTACTCATGTGGGGATAACACACAAAACTTTTCTCTTGACAAAGGGGTCCTGCAAGTGGTGAAACTCTTTGCTGCTCACCAGAATTACTTATTTTTCTAAGTCTTCAAAGCTTAGGGAAAACTTCGTGCAGTGTAATATTTTCCCTTACCCATGATGACATTGGCATGGGTTTCAATTGGAGGAGATTCACTTATTTTTATGATCTTGGTATATGTAATGCTCAGTAGGAGCTGACATGATGCTGGAGGTCCATGCTCCAGCAGATCAGTGTGGCTGGAAGCTCTCTGCTTGCTAGGGTGCCAACCACTGGTATGTGGCAACATATACTTTGTTTTACCATTGTTTATTTCCGGGGCAAAGGAATTCTTCCTGTTCATCAGGATTTTTTTCTTGTTTTAATTTTTGAGGGGTCTGTTTTCATCTCCTGTACCCACCAGATGACTAGGTCCTTATAGAATAAGGAGAGCATGGTTGAAGAAGATGCCAGGAAAAAGTATCTCAATTTATTTTGGAGAGCATGGTGCTTCATGTTTGGTGTGGAAGATGTTGCTTTCAAACAGAGAAGCCTGGGAGCTTTTTCTAAAGGAAAAAAAACAAAAACTTAAAATCTGCCACATTTTTTTGCATTTATAACAATCACATATATCTCCTGTTCTTTGGTGCTGTTTGAAGTTTTCCTACAAGGCCTAAATGGTTTTTTGTCAGGTTTTAACTATTAATGTTCTAATACATCGAGGCAGGGGTAGAATGTCCTGTGCTCTCAGGGTGTTGTTCATAGCAACAAAGAATTGTTTTTTTAATTTTTTTTTTTAATTTTTTTTTGGGTGTGTTTTAAAATTCTAGAAGGAACTTCAGTAACTTGAAAAGTATTTTATCAGAACAGAGAGACTTCCTGATTATGGCTGGCAGAGGCTGAGCTTGGGCATAGCTGACAGTTCCCTGATGGAAACTCAGAACAAATAAGACAGCAGGAATCCAGTGACTTTTGAGAAGCAGATGGATGAATTTCAAACACTATTTTGTCCCCCCCTTTGTATAAGGAGTTGTGCTTAGCTTTTGTGGCTGTGGTTTGCTGGTAGTCACTGTGGCCAGGAATGACTCTTGAAAGCAGTGGCCATTTCTTTTGTAGGTTGAGTTTACCCATCATCAGAAGACGTGGAGTTACTCTTAGGATTAACTTGCCAACTCAGATTGAAATGGCCATCAGTTTATGGCTGGGAGGTGGGAGGGAAAGCTGCAAACCTGACTGATGATAATCTGGGCTTCCTGATCCCTCAGAGGCTATTTGTTGGAGAGACCATATAAAAGCTTGGGTTCAGCTCAAAGTCATAGGGCCCAGAGCTATTCTACTTCAGGCATAACTCAACATCCCATCCCCTGCTGCTTGTCCAGCATGGTCTTGCTGAGTCTTCCTTGATAACAAGAAGAAAAGGGGAAGGGGGGGAAAGAAGCAGGAGTGATGGTGTTCCCCATGAAGACATTTAGTTTTGCAATGAACCTCTTGGATTCTTGACAGGTCAGGTCCCTTGACCTTTCTGGGCATGCTGTGGTGAGTGTTTAGTTATTTACTAAAGCCTTTTGAAGGGAAAGTGGCTTGATGGGGTCTGAGGCTTTTGTGTTACAGAGAGTTGTGTGAGAATCTTTGCCGGGGTTAGCCATTAGCTGATTGTTTAATTATTTGGCTCTGTAACTAAGTAACTAAATGCCTTGAGCCTTAAGATAAGCAGCTCTTTGTTAACGTTTTAATAAACGGAGGCAAATAAAAATAATTTAAAACCTAAGGAAGTATAAATCTCTCATTTCAGTGACCGAGTCCTGAATAGAAGCGTGATTTGGAATATAATTACCTATCTCCTAATCATCTGAAACAGAGCATTGAGAATGTCCCCAGTCCTCTGTTGTGGCCCTGGGTTTTTTTATACAAAGATTATTTACTCCATTTGATGGCTGGATGGCATAAGCCATGCTGTGAGATTCCCAGCAAGGCAGAGGAAAAGTTCACTTCTGTTTATTTAAGAGCAGCTTTGGTTTTCCATGGTGCTGTTGTTCAAGAACTCCACCTATAAAGTTAAAATACATTGTGCTCACCCCTGTGACAAATAAGGATGTAGCTGAGGGTAGACAAGAGCAGAAGCAAGGTGCCCTCCCTTGTCCCCCAGTGTTTGAGGACGCCGCTGGAGGTTTTTACACATGCTGGAGGTTTTTACACGTGGTTTTGTCACCTGTTTGCTTTCGAAGGGGTGGTAGACAGGTGTTAGGTCAGGTCTGCACCTTTGCAGTAGGAACTTGTGCCACAATTATAGGATTTACAGGAGAAAGGCACCCCGTGTTGCTTTCCTCACCCAGGGAGGGGCTGGTTTACAGGCTCCCAGGGATGCCTGAGGGTTATGGTTTCCAAGCAGGGCTTCAGAGAAGGCCAGAGGAGCATGGATGTGATACCAGATCATCAGGCCTTGCTTGGTGGTGTGGGCTCTGCAGCGCTATCTCCTCCTCCTCGTCCCATCTGGCTGTTTTCACTACAGGAAAATTCCAGAGGATGCTGCTGGGAAGCTGGGTACCAGTGTGGGCCAAGCTGTTTTGCAGCTTTATTTCTCTGCTGTGCTCAGAAGTTGTGGAAGCAGGGAGATAATACTGATGCCAGCCTCAGGAGAACCTTTGGTTTGATGGTCCAGCCTGCAGATGAGTGCAAAATTTGTCCCCAGATCTCAGAGCAGGGTAAAAATCCCTGCACAGTGTCCTGGAGAGGGAGTTCACTTTGCAGCTTGAGGTTGTTTATGTGCAGCCTGGAATTTTATTTTTTAACAGTTTCAACTGGTTGGTTTTTGCAGTGAAGCTGTTGGGCGGCTTTGTGCCTCAGAATCCCACCTGTTCTCTGTTTGCTTTTGGGCAGCATTTCAAACCCACACTGGAAAAAGTTTTTATAGGCAAACATTATAAAAAGTGACAGTCTTAAATGCTGCTACATTCAAGTTTGGCAACACAATGGCTTACCTGAAATAACTCACTGTTTCCAAACATGACTTCATTATTTCATGACAACACTTGTGCTGTATCTTCCCTGATTCTCTGGAACGAAAGGGATGGAACAGGATAATATTTACCAAATGCTACTACCTGTTTGAGTCTTGTTTGTCATCACCATCCTACCAGTTTTCCTTGTGAAAACTGTACTTGACTCTTCTCGAGTTTAGGTTTGGATTTATGTTGAAGGACTCGCTGTAAATATGGGAATAATAATTTAAGAAGAGATGAAATCATGTACAGAGGGGAGAAAATTGTTTTCCTTGTAATTGTATGCAAACAACCAAGCTGCTCAGGAGGACTCTGCAGCCTGTGTGACCTTTCTGTGATGTTCCTGGGGCTCTTCAGGGAGAGCCTCCAGTGCAGTTCAAGGAGGGTTGAGTTATTTTCACCCACGGTGGCTTTTAAAAAGCTTAAACAAAGACATTTTTAAAGGCTCCTGTACATTGTTGGCACAGTGAAAACTCTGTTAAAAGAAATTTTCTGTGCCAGTAGAGCGTTACAAAGAAGTCTTAAACTTCAAAGTGAATTAGCTAGCTGGCTTCAGCTGCTTATTTTAAAAATAATTCGACAGTGGAATCTGAACTTATAAAAAATAGCCAGCAGACACAAATATACTCATTACTGTTAGAAAATATATGTAGAAAGGAGCTTATGATCCTCCTGGAACTGAGATTTCTAGCAGCATAGTGTAGTGCTCAGTGAAACACCTGCCTTGCAGATCTGTGGGGATATGACTGTATCAGCAAGCCTGAATTAGTTTGCAAGGAGGATAAAACTGTGTTGTGGGTTGTTCTACACTTTGGGAAGGAACTTTGCATGCTAGCAAGTTTAGAGACTTTATTATAAAATCAAAATCCAAGAATCTTTACAGTCCACATCATTGGTCTCATTGGGATGGTTTTATGTACTTCTCCCTGCTACCATCTTGGTGTGATGCATGTGTTGGACCTGTTGTTTGAAAAACCATGTTTGCCCGAGGGAAAAAAGCCAGGAGGAGCAAGATTTCAGGATGATTTGGAGTCAAAATTGGGCACACAATCTCCAAGTGCATCAGGATAACCCAATATTGAGTGTCCCACTGGGGTGGTACTCACAGATTATCTCCTTGGATCATCCAGTCCAACTCCCAGCTTCTTTCAGAACCACCTAAAACTCATCTACTGGCAGAGCTTCAGCATTTCCAAACTCCCTCCCACCCACAGGCTAGCTTGGATATGTTGCCCATTTCAGACTTTTCTGTTGGAGGTGCAATACCAAAATGACAACTCTGTGCCCCAAGGATGAGGAACGTGGCTTTCAGGGTTTCGGTGTTCTTGGAAGTGAGGGTGTATACCCAGGAGTCACCTGTTTTATTATTACCTGAGACTCCCAAACAAGCAGAGAGAGAGGGGTGTGTTATTTATGTACAAGAGTAGCAGCCCATGGTTGGTGCTTGAGGAGGCTTGAGGGGAGCAGCTGGCTGGGGTACCCATCCTCCTGAGCTCCCTTGCTGCCTTGTCATGGCCTTGGTGAGGCCAAAGATGCTGGTGGGAGTGGGATAGTGGGGCTGTTGGGTGAAATCAGTTGCAAAGTGGTCCATAGGAGAGCCATGAAGATGATGAGAGGGATGGAGGACCTCTTCTACGAGGACAGGCTGAGAGTTGGGGTGGCTCAGCCTGGAGAAGGAAAGGCTCCAGGGAAACTCCATAGTGGCCTTCTAGTACCTGAAGGGACTACAGGAAAGCTGGGGAGGGACTTTTTATAAGGAGATGGAGTGATAGGACAGTGAGGACAGGACAATTAAACTGGAAGAGGGAAGATTTAGGTTGGACATCAGGAAATTCTTCACTTTGAGGCTAGTGAGCCCCTGGCTCAGGTTTCCCAGAGAAGCTGTGGCTGCCCCATCCCTGGCAGTGTTCAAGGCCAGGTTGGATGGGGCTTGGAGCAACCTCCTTAGTGGGAGGTGTCCTTTCCTGTGGCAGGGCAGCTGGAACTAGATGATCTTTTAAGGTCCCTTCCATCCCAAACCAGTCTGGGATTCTATACTGGGCATGGTCCAACTGTGTCACGAATGTGGTAGGGGAAATCTTTCCACCCTGTGCCCAACATTCACAAGTTCCCAGAGCTGCGGTTCCTTTTCCTCTGCTAAAAACCAGCCTTGCAAGGGGTTATGAAGCTTCTGTAATTATAGGCAACTGTAGTTTTCCAAGGATGATTTTTAATTTTTTTTTTTTTTTTTTTTTTTTGGTAAAAGATTGTGGTTTGACATTCTTCTTGTTCCTTGGTTACAAAAGAGGACTAATGGATGAGCCATTTTGTTTTGAACACTGTGACTTTGAAAGCTTCACTTGTGTTCCTGCTGTGCTCTTCTTGGGAGAGGCTGTGAAATAAGAAATTTAAGCACAGAAACTGAAGGAAAAAGTTGCTGTCACTGGGAGCAGAGTTGGCAGTGTAGAAGGCAATTAAATGTAGAGACTTTGGGAAAAGTTATCATATATGCTGTGATGGGAACTCATGTTTATTAGCTTAGCTAGTGAAGGGTTTTTTGCCTTTACTTCCAGCACAGCTCTTTTCAAGTTTGTTTGGGTTTATTTCTTTTTTTAAAAGCCACTTACAAAACCAGCTGAGGGAAGATAAATATTTGTTTCAACCCTAGACACAAATGCTAAGATAAAAAACTGAAATTGCTTGAATTTGCTTCACGAATTCTTCCTGGCACCTCCAAGTTCTTCCAAGCCCCCTGGGTCAGCAGTACTCATCTCTCCAGGCTTGGCTCACTGCAAGCAGCAAGAAGAGTTGTGCCTTTGTGTGGCTCTTGAGACACTGATCAACAGGGATTGAGCTTTGTTTGTGCTGAACTTCTTGAAAATAAAACCCATCCCATACCTGCACGTGGTTCAGTTTTGCTGGGCTAGTCCGGATGCAGCTTTGCTTATTGAACGTAACAATGTCTGTGGATGAAAAGGGCCTTCACTGACTTTTGTTGGCAATTCTCTCCTTTTCCTCCTTTCTCCTGTTTCCTCCTTTCCTCCCACCTTCGCAGAGCCACCAACCAAATACCAAATCTCTCAGCCTGATGTCTATTCAGCACTCCCAGGAGAACCGCTTGAGTTGCGCTGTCAGTTGAAAGACGCCGTCATGATCAGTTGGACTAAGGATGGGGTCCCTCTGGGGCCTGATAATAGGACAGTGATTATTGGGGAATACTTACAAATTAAGGATGCTACACCCAGAGATTCGGGCCTCTATGCTTGCACTGCTGTTAGGACCCTAGACAGTGATACTCTGTACTTCATTGTAAATGTTACAGGTGAGTGAGTTCAAAGTAGGTGGTGGTTTGTTGTTTTGGTTTTTTTTTGCATGTAGAAGCTATGAAATATGATATAAAGACACAATTTGATGTAGCATGATATAATGCAGTCAGGCACAGTGAGTTGAGCTGAATTCTGTAGTTATTTCAGGTTGTTTGGGTTTTTTTTTCCCCTCTTGTCCTGACCCTGCAATGGGCTCGGTTTGCGTATACTCCCTTTTACTTCCTGGGATCTATAGTGATTAACAGCTGCTGAATAGCTCTCTGCTTTATGCCACTGTGACAGGATTAAATTATGCTGTCTCTTATGATAAAGCCAGTAGAAGGAATACAAGTTTTTTCTCCTCCGCAGCAGAGGAAGAAAATGGGTGTCCTCCATCCTTTAAGTTTAGAGATGAAATCACTCTGGAGGCACTCACTTCTGTTCAACTGTGTCTGTAAGAAAGTACAGATTCTAAGGGAAAAAACATTTTTGGAGGTAGCAAGCTCCCCTTGGAGGCTTTGTAGCATTTCAGGATTGTTAGCTAGCTTTGTTAGGATTTTGTGAGAACAACACATTTTGTGGCTAGATTTTCTTTTTCTCTAGCTTCTGCTCAACTAACAACATCAGTTCCAGGTAATCTAAGATGCAGCATATTGTTTTACTTGTCTGTAAAACCAGGCTGGTTTAAAGACTTGATTATTTTTAATGTGCAGATGCTCTTTCCTCTGGGGATGATGAAGATGACAATGATGGGTCCGAGGACTTTGTGAATGACAGCAACCAGATGAGTAAGTAACAGCCACCTGCCAGAAGTCACTAGCAAGATCCACGTGGAAAATAATGTCCTGTCTTTTGCTCTCCTGCCTTCAGAGCTTCTTGATTGTTAACTGCATGGGCTGTCAAATTGGGGTTTCTTTGTCCTCCTCCATTTTCTGTCTCGGGTAGTTCATAACTTGGAAAAGAAAAAGAGAAATAAACAACTATTCTTCTGAACACGCTTTTACTGGTCTGTACTTTCTTTCTTCCTTCTTGCTAGCTTTTCTGCAGTTTCCTTTCTTCCTGAAGTGAAATTCAGTCTTTGTCTGGTTTAGACTCTCGGATGAACTAACTGTCCCTGGATCTGAGCTGAAATTTAACAGATGAAACAAAAGTCCAGCTCACTTTGTTAAGAGGTGGTGTGGAAACTTTAAAATAAAATTAAGTTGTAATGAGGCAAATCCTTCAGTCCTTGATCTTGGCAGAAATCTCCCCAGGGAGAATGAATTTGGAGACAAGGAGGTTCTTTTGTCTGTGAAGGACCTCAAGGTTGGTGTGGTTTTTTTTTTTTTTTTTTTTTTTTTTTTTTTTTTTGTGGGGTATTTTGTTTTGTTTTGTAAAGAAAGCAACCCAGCACTAAAACCACATTTTCTGTTACTTACGATGAAAATGGGCTAGGAGAGCCTTAAACCTATCTGAATGTTAAACTTCAGTCCCTTTAGAGCATTTGGAGTGCTATTAATAGGCTCTAAATAGAGCAGTTTCTAAGAAAAAAAAAAAGAAAAAGGTAGTAGTAAAATTCATACTGGCTCCTTATGCCCCTGTGCACTGCTGCAAAATCCCTGCAGTGGGTTGCTATCAAAGCAATAACACAGAGAAATCCTGCCTGGTAGTTGCCAACCTCAGTAGCCAGGTAGGATATTTCCTCCTCAACCTAGTTAGTAATTGCAGCAATACTGTATGCTTGAAACCCTTGTTTGGATGATAAAGTTACACGCTTGATTTGGGGTCCTTCTAGTTAATTACTGTTGTATATGACTGCCCCTGCTCTGAAGCTGTGAAACACTAGATGCTATTTAAAATGATATAAGTTCTTAGCTGCCTGTTTGGCCTCTGCCATCTGTTAGTGTGATTAAGCCACTCTGATTCACAGGTGCAGCTTGAAGTGGTTGAGATGGAGCAGCTGGAGGCTGCTGGGACAAAGGCATGCCGTGACAAAGATAATTGGTGGCTTTGGAAAAGGGACACTGCTTTTAAAAGAAGTTTTCTGGGTGAAAACCACCAACCCAGGCAATGCTACTGTTGCCCTGAAAGGGATTGGTGGGTAGGGAATTCCTCCTAGGAAACATCCCTGTGACTCCTGTCATTTTAGAGCTTTATTGGTGTTGGTCAGAAAAAATGCTGGCAGGGTTTTTGGTGTGTTTGTGAAAATCTTGTGCTGGTAGCTCATGCTGATGGCTGTGGAGATTCACTGTGGGCACAATTTTGGAAGTGCACATGCAAGGAAAAAGAAAAGGGCCTGGTCCCAAGGCAGTTGTGCTCTGTAACATCCAGGTGATAATCCCTGCTCCTCCATGTAACCTGGAGAAATACCTTGTGGTGTCCTCTGTAACACCCGGTGATGTTCTTGCAGTGTGAGCTATCACTTTAAGCTCCTGTTAATCAATCTTGATTCAGTTGCTGGTGAAAGGCCATTGATAATTTCCATCTGCCAAGGGCTGGGGTGTGTGTTTTAGCAGGGGTCAGTCACACTTTCCCTGCTCCAAATGAAAGGCTTCTCCAGAGCGTGAATGTTTAAACAGCTTGGATGGTGGGGAGAGCAGTGGAGAAGGGAGGAAACTGCAAGAAGACAGATTGCTCCTGAGCAGAGCATTGCACAAACAAGTCCTCATGCTAGATTGCTCTTTACAAGGCTCCCACAAAGCTTCTGGAGTTTCTTGCAGGCTGCAGATGGGCTCGGGGAGCAACGCAGGCTTCATCCTGGTGTCTGAGCCAGGGGGGGAGAGCTGGAAGCAGAAGAACAATCGTGGCATCACATCTTTGCAAGGAGTCTGTTTTCAATGAGAAGTTGCATCATAGTAACTCAGTTGGATTAATGCAACGTTGCTGAAAGAGGGTTGTGATTTGGCAAGATCAGAGCTGTATGAAAGTTAGGGGTGGGACGGCGTGTGGTGCCTTTGCAAAGCACTGAGGCTTGCAGATCTCCTGTCTTCAAAGCCTTCCCATCAGTATTATTTGCCATTCTCCTTCTAGGTCTTCTGTTGAGTCCAAAAGGCCACTTCTAATCTAAAGAAAGTGTTGCGAGGCAGATTGAGAAGTGGACAATGAGTTGAGGAGTAGTTCAAGTGCACCCTGAGAGCACCCATGTGTAATGACCAAGTGTCCTTGACCACCTTCTGCCTGCATGAGGCAGAGCCTGGGGAAGTCCAAGACCTCACCAGACTCCCTGGGTTGCTTTTCTGTAAGAGAAGAAGTCTTTTAAGTGTTTCCTGAATCCTGGTTTGAGCTTTACAGATCTAAAACAATTTAACTGATAATTTACATACAAATTACAGCTGCGATCATTAAGGATAAGCAATGGAAATTGGCCTGGCTATGCCTTCACTGATGGAAACAAAAGGCCATAGTCTTCAAAGGTTGTTGCTTTTTGATGAAACAATTCTGATAAAGTCCAGCTGTCCTGGCATGTTAATTATGATGTGATGAGGCAGGAAATGGCTGTAGTGCCTTCCACAGGAAACTGAACCTTGGCATTCTCATTCCTGCATATTTAAAACTAAAAGCAAACCTTTTTAGAGCGGGGTTTTATTTAGGAGTGTGAGTATCCTTTTAAGCTTTCTTATTTTCTTTGCCTCTCTTACAAATGTTTTGTTTCAGAGGCCAAGGTTTCCAAATGCAGGCAGAGAGGCTGTTCAGGAAATCTAAGCCTGATTTTCAAGGCTGCCTGGAAAATACAACAGCTCCTGAAGTCAGCAGAGGATGTAAGAGGCTTGGTAGCTGTGAGGAGCAATCAGGAGAAGGGGACACCCATGTCCACGTTTGCCTTTGACCATTTGCCCCGTGTGGATTTTTCAGCAAAAGGCATGCAGAGCAGATTGCTCCCTGCCTTTGGTGTCCTTCTAGCTTGACAGATATTTTAACTGTCTGAAAAAACCCACTGTGGTAGATTTGTTCCAGACTGCATCCTGAATAGCTTTTTATTACTTCCAGCTTTTGTTGAAGGGATTAGTGCTCGTGGGGAAGGTGCAGGATTGGTTCCACTACAGAACAGTCCCCTCTCACCATGAAATGGCTTTGTTGGCAACCCAGTTTTTTCCCTTCTTTGCCCTGAAAAGGTGTTTCAACTTGGTGTTGGAGGGCCACCTCCAAGGACTTTGACCTGAGGACTTGCTTTTACAAAGCTAAGGGCTGATCCTCTTCAGTTCTTACTGGCAGTAGTGCAAAATAGATTATTGGTGCTTGTTGTCTCATCCTCATTATGATTTTGAGAGGTAGCCCTAATTTAAGGGATTTCCCTAATCCTGGCGTGGGGCTGGCAAGGCAGCAGCTGTTGTGATAGTTGCACTGAGGTCCAGCAACAGCAATTTATTCTGGGATACCCCTGGGTAGCCCTGAAGATGTTGTTATTCTGCCTTAAATTCTAGTCAGGCAACTGGAAGCTTTATGGCTTTTTTCCCTTATCACCCTTTAAACAATTTCTTCTGGGCCAAGCGATGGTAAATTGGCACCAAGAACAAAAAAGTATCTAAATATGATCCACATGCTGTTCTTTTCATGCCTTGAAGATTTTCAGAAAAAAAGGACAAAACAAGGTTCAAATTCATCAAATCCTGTAGAGTGGAAACCCACTGAAGGGAACAGCAAAAATTGGATGTTGCCTAGAAATGTTTGTTAATTAAAGGTCAAATACAATAGTACTGAAAACCTTTGGAGGGAGTGGGGGTTTGATGTGGTCATTTCAGGCATGATATTGCTTGCTTGAGGTGCTTGTCAGGCAGGCTTGGAGCTGACAACCTTTGCATTTCTTTGTATTAGATAAGTCCAAATAAAAATCGAGGCATCCTGAAGTGAAGTGGTCCCCTGGGCTGCCTAATTTCAATTTCACATGCAGGAGATTTGCCTGATTAGATGTAATGCATTGGCAGCCGAGTGCAGTGTGGGTCAGCAGGATATTTTCTTCACTAATGAGAGCTCTAAAAGCAATCAGGAATTCCCACCCTTCTCCTGCTGCTTGTTACTGTGGTGTGTTGGAGTCTGCCCTGGTGTTGCTGGGAATTTTTACTACTGGTACTACCTATTCTAACCTGACCTATCAGTGAAGATGGGATGTGATGGGCAGGGTCTGGAAGATGTAGGTGTGATATATGTACTCATTAACTACAGTGACTACATTGCTTTTAGTGATTTTGGGTGGTTTTCATCTCAAACAGAAGTAATAAAAGGTGTTTTTACGTTTTGGTAATTAAATCAGTAAGGAGAAACGCTGGGCATGAATTGGATCAGTCATGTTAAAGAAGCAGAAAATGAGTGTGAGTGTTAAAGCCTGAGGAACAAGATGATCTTTAAGGTTCCTTCCAATCCAAGCCATTCCCTGAATCTCCACTGCTGCCTTTTTCTCATTCCCCTTGAGCACACTGAGGATCTGCTGATAAATGGTGCTGCTGCCTAGTGAAAAATGGTACCTAATGAAAAATGGCTTGAAGTGTTTTCAGATGGCACTTTCAACATGTGATGCCCTCGTGTTTTTTTCCCAAATCCTGTGATTCAGGAGCATTGCAAGTTATGCTGATGTCAGGGATGTTCAAGGGAAATCTTTCCAAGCCAGAGTCCTTTTCCCATCCTGGGAAGTTTTCCTTCTCTCTTCTCTCCATGGCTCAGAACTGAGCTGCTTCTGCCTGCCTGCTTGCATCCTCCTGGTCTTTTCCCTGCTCCCACCTCTTCCACAGAGGAAAGAGTTTCACCCAATGTTGTCTGTGAGGCTTATTGGAGAACATCTTTTCTGGGAGCAGAGTTTTTCTTTTTTTTTAAGAGGGTGAGGATTGATGGAAAGGGAGGTTGTAGGCAAGAGAAGCAGATCATGAGCTGCCACTGTGTTTCAGTAGATACATTTAGGACAACTCTTGATGACTGGACCAACTCAGATGCCCTGTGCCCAGATGCACCCTGTTGGGAGCTTCCATGGAGCTTGGCCTCTCCATCCTGTGTAGGACAGGGCAGCAATGCTGGGGCTGACTGTAGAGCTCAGAGTTTGGGCTTGTCCAGCCAAAGTGTTCAAGGTTTTTATACTCTATAGATGTAAGAAGGTGCATGTGGGGGACATGATGAGAAGTGACAAAGCTGCAAGGTTGATGTTGCCCATTTGGGGTCAAATCTGGGCACTCTGCTCGTGGTACCATTACAGTGGCCTTGGATGGTTGATTGGCTTTGACCTGCCCGTTTATTTTGACTTTGTGGGAGCTGTGGGCAAGGCCCAATATTGGTCACCTTGCATAGCCTTGTGGAAGACTTTATGGTTGGACCTGATGATCCTAAAGGTCTTTTCCAACCAAATTAAATGATTCTGTGATTCCGTGTTTAGTGATCCAGAGCAAATAGTCTTTTAATAGATCAGTACTGACGTGTAATTCCACCTTTGGCTGGTCTGCTTTAATGTAATTTGGTCTTTGAATGTAATTAAAGTCTTCTGTTGTCAAATGTGATCCTGGTTTTAGCAAATAATGTTAGCAGTGATTTTCCTTGCATCCTTAATTCACTTTAGTCTGTATAACAATTTCTCAGTGTTGCAGTTAAGTTTTCAATAGTTACCTGATTTTCTGTTTTGATTACATGCACAAATTTGCTTTGCTTTTCTACTTCATTAATTTTAACAGTAATTGCCACTTTGGGCAAAAAGAAAAACTAAAATCACTTATCGTTCTTAGCATCATTACAAGACTTGCTTTTGGAATGTTTTCTTTATACTGAGAGAGACGTTGTTAAAGGATTTATTCCTGTATTTTCTATCCAGCTGTATTTTTATTTAGAGAGGGGGGTGGCAGGATTTCTGAGTTTGCCCTGATTGTAAGAACTGCTATAAATATTTGAGGAACGGAAGAGTTTATTTATAGTGGAGTGTTAGGCTGCTAATGAAGGAAATGAAACAGGGCTGAGAGAAAGAGTTATTTTTCTGGACCCCTCTAGTCCTAAAAATTCCAAACTAATCTGATTTGCTCCAGGAAAACTCCATTGTAAAAGAAATTAATGCTTCCTACTGTTAAAAAGATCTTGAATCTTTAACTTTTAAAAAACTGGTATGGTGAGACAAGAGATGTCATGAAGATGCTGGGCTAAAGTGTTGCTTATATCCAGGGTATGGGATAACCTTGGGTATGGAGCTGTCTTCCCAAGTTTGGGGGTTTTTTTGAATGGTAAAAACAGATTGAGTGATTGTTTGCTGTTCTGGTATGATTGAGAACCTGGACAAGAAAAGGCTTTTCCATGTGCTCCTCAAGCTCATTGAATGGGCACAAGAAGGAGCAAGGGAAAGCCAGGATAGCCCTGCCAGGAGCTGGCAGAAGTGATTCCTCCAGTAAATTCGGGCTCAGAGGGACATTCCTGTTTGTGCCATTGTGTTGGGCATCTGTGGCTCTTTCAGTATAAGGAGAATGGGAGATCCCTGCAAAATGATCAATGCTATTGCTGAGTTTTTGCTGGGTCTCCACTTGTAGATATATTTGGGTGGTTTCTGTGGTGGTGGGAGCACAGCTCACATTGCCCTGGTACTCTCCAAGTTTTACCAGGTACATCTATCCCCCTTCTAACAGATGGAGAAGGGTTCAGGCTGAGGCTTCCAAGAGTTCTAGCTTGGCCTATCTGGTTTCAGAGCACAGGGATGAGAATTCAGAGCTTGCTGAGCACTCACAATAACTTGAGGTCACAATCATCTGATCATGAGCCTGCTGAAAACTCGGTCCCTCTCTCTTACTTGACATACAAGCAAAGGGTATTGTGGTTAATTATTGGAATTTTATCATAAATTATGTCCTCCAGGGTGCAGATGGAGCTGTTTGCACAACTCTGGTCACCACTCACGGCACATGATTTCCAGGCGCGGACTCTTTCTAAACCTCTCTGGCTCTGCACAGCTGGATACCTGCAGTCTCAATGTCCATGGAATGGGCTGGGAAGGGAGCTCAGTTTCCCAGTCCTGATATTTCTGGCCATTTCTCTTTGAAACAGGGGCACCATATTGGACACATACAGACAAAATGGAGAAGAGGTTGCATGCGGTGCCGGCGGCCAACACCGTCAAGTTTCGTTGCCCGGCGATGGGAAACCCAACCCCAACCATGAGGTGGCTGAAAAATGGGAAAGAGTTTAAACAAGAGCATCGCATTGGTGGATATAAGGTACGTTCTTGGGATGTGATTTTGCAATTTCTGTTCCTGACCAAGGCTGTTAAAAAAGCAGAGCAACTTGCTGAAGTCAACAGAAAATCTTTTAATGGCCTTGGATCAAACGTAGAAGCAAAAAGAAGTAATTGTTTTCTTCTGGGGAAGGGTGCGTGGTTTCTTTGGAGGTTACTGAGCACTAATTCTGTATTTTTATTTTTTTTTTTCTCGAGTTTAGGCTGGCAGCATAGCTGTGCAGCTAAGGGATTATTTGTAGAGTCTTATTTGGAAAACTAAAGACTGACTTTGCAAAGCAGAGTTAAGCCTATTTTGCTCAATTTATTTTCAGCTGCATTGTTAAAAACACGGCTGTCCACTCTTTTGATTGTAGACAGCTTAATGAAGGAAGGGTTGGGCGTCCAAAGTTATTGTTTTCTGTAGAGTTTATGGTCTGTGAAGCTGAAATGGGAAGCAGAATTTGAGGGAAAGTCACTGCAATTACTTACAAGGGTTTGTTTGAATTTTAAACAGCTTCAGATTAGATGTTTCATTCTAAATTGGTGGTTACTGATTAAGAGAGAGTTTTAGGGAGGCCAGTGAGCTCTGTGGGTTGCTGCACGGACCTTTAACCTCCTGGTATCTGCCTAGGTCAGGTCAGGAGTCAGGATTCGGTCATCTTAGCCTGCTCCTCCCAGGGAAGGGGAATGTGTGACTTTCTGATGGGAAACTTAAGTTCAAGCAATCCCTCTGCTCTCCTGCCCTGTGTTACCATAACCTCTTCTGCAGACCTTCTGTCCAGGGCTTTCTCACCCACCCAACACCTCAGCAGCTTCTCTCCCAAGATGAGAAATTTCTGAATTAGTCACCTCGTGCCACAGTTTAGAACATCCAAAGAGCTCCCAGCAATTTGTAATGGTAATTAAGACAGAAGTTAAATGACTTTTCCAGATGATGGAGTAAGCTCAAGGCCCAGTCCTGGTGGCCACTTGGCCACTGTACCCCAGGGGTTGCAGTGGTTTTGGGGTGCTGCATTTTGTGATGGAGCCAGGATGGATATTTCTTGGTGTGCAAACCCAGATCTTGTTTGGTACAAAATCCCCACATGTTTTCCAGTGCAGAGGAGGGCAAGCCATGGTCTACTTTCCTTACTAGCAAGATTTACTGTAGAAAGTGTCAATTTTTCCACCATTTGTGTTAGCAGAGAGCGAAGCCCAGAAAATCTCCCCACATGAACACTAATTACCCAAGTAGACTTTTCCATCTATGTTTGCTTACACCATAAATTACTTTTGCTTATGAGTAAGTACACCTGGCAACACCTTCTGCCTTTCATAACGCTGGGGAGTGTTAACGAATTGGCTCCAATTCAGTGATTTTCACTTTTCTTGGTGTTTTTTTAGAAACAAACAAGCAAAAAAAGCGCCAATTAAAAAAAAAAAAAATAACAACCCCCCAAAAAATGAATCCTGCAAATAATAGTAACTCTTTCGGTACTAAATGACACATGATTTGAACACTTTACATCTCGTGAAGGGGAAATTGCAGATACCACTGAAATAATCAAGGAAAATGTGTCTTGTAAGGCAGGATGGAGATGCCCGACCTCTGGTTTGGGGGGGTGATCTTTGGTGGGTCTGTCAGCTCCATGCTGCCACTGCTCACCTCTGTTAGGGGTCTGGGTGAGCTCATTTAGAGTTGTGCCCATTAAGTGGCACAAATTAAATTTTTATTCATGTGTATTAAACGTATACAATTTCCTAGGTATGTATGTATTCTGGGAAGAAACCACAGATGCCTGTTTCTAAAGCCAGCTGGGTAATGAAGTATATACCTATAATTCTTAATCATAACTTCTAAGATCTCTTTAGTCTAAAGGGGAAAAAAGGTGGGGACACAGCTGTGGATTTTAAACGTTCTTTATGCTCAGAAATACATCAACTTTTAAATGATTTGGTGGCATTTAGTGAGCATTTTCGTTCTGCTTACCAAATCTATGTGTCTTCTAGATTCTATGTTAGGAATAACCATAAAGTTAACCTAAAAAGTGAAGATGGAGGCTTGTTTGCAATGAATGGGTGTTAAAGAAGGAGGTCTCCAGGACTTCTGCTAGAGGGGCTTATTCAAAATCATTCTAGAATAAAAGAACTGTATTTTCTTGGCACCTCTATACTGACAAAACTTTGTAATGCAGGAATCCTCAGGAAGGACAGAGTCTTTCCATGTTGGGCCATGTACACCTAGGTATCACAGCAGGGCATAATTCTTGTGCTTGTCTTGAATCTGGATGTACAGAATTTGTGCTGGAGGTCTTTCTATTCATAACGCATGGATTTGCTAGAATAGCTGGAACCAAACCTGCTGTCACCAGTTGACGTGCCACCAGCTGTCCCTTTTGGAAGAGGCAATCACCTCTTGAGGACTTTAAAAACCAAGTAAAGGGAAGGAATATACGAAGCTTTCCAGTAGTCCTCCAACCACCTCTCTCCTGCTGCCTTGAGCTGAGAAACCTCTTCTTTGTGTTCTCTTTATCACAATCAGATAGTGACCTGTAGCACTTTGTCCCTCTGACTGGGGAATGTCTTGAGTCAATTTGCTCTCAGGCAGGGTAGCAGAAGGGTGTAGGTGCTGGCCAAGATAGCCTCCAGAGTGAAATTCCTCTGCTGTGACTAATTCTGGGTGGAGGATTTCAAAATCAAACCTTATATAATTTTTCCAGGTATGCACAAAGTTCCTACAGCAAGGAGAAAAATTATTGAATGTCATAAAACTTTAGTCTTTTTTTTTTTATTTGTCTCTAACATGATGATAGCTCTTGCTGGTGGATTTAAAGGCATTTTATGATTTCTTGGAGTCCATAACCTAAACCCTCTGTGGGACACCAAAGAGCCTTTACTTTTCTATACACCACCCAGAAAGCAAATGTCCTTCTATCAGTAGTTAGAGTTGAAGTATTAACAGGTGTGTGTTTTTACATATACATTTTGATAAGATTCATCACTACAGTTATCTTACACATATTTAAATTTAAAGAAAGAGTTCAGACTCAAGAGGAACTGTAAACACCCATGGCATTTGTATTGATGTTGTGCACTTGTTCCCCCTACCCAACCAATACCAGAACTGTGCTGATTTTGTGGGGAATCATATTTTTGGTTTCTAATCCTCCCTTCTTTAGAAATGTATTTAAAACTGACCACTTTTTACCCCTTGTTTTGAGAAGTGCCAGCTCTGCATGGTGTATCTGAAGACCCAGATTTTACAATTAAATAGAACTTTTCATTTTTTTTTTTATATGATACTCCAAACCCAAAATGTTTCTATAAAACATTCCTACTCTTAAGTTCTGACCAATATTTCTTGGCATTTTGACCCCATTTTAAGTTTTTCACCTAAGAGTACTGTTATATGTATTTGATATTGATAATTTAGCTTCAAAATGGAGCTGTTTGGAAGAACTGGTTAAAAATTTGTTGGAGAAGATGAGTGAAATAAGCACCTCAGTAATTTTCTAGAGGTATTCCTGCTTGATCAGGAAAAAAAAAATCAAGGTGATATTATATTTATTACCTTAGTAAAGTACCATTTTTGGGTATGAAGCACAGATAAACCATGAAAATAGGTATTTCAAAGCAATAATTAAAAAAAAAAAAAAGGCAAAACCTTTAAGTTATTAAATTATGTCAGCAAAGCAAGGGGAAAGGTCAAGCTGTGATTTGGGATCCTTGGAATGCAGTTGTTCCCTGAACTTTCCCTATGTCAAGAAAAGGCAATGACAAGTTGGAAGGGGTACCCTGAAGACCAGGGGATGGGGGTGGGTGGGACTGGGTTGGTGCTCTCTAGGATTTTGACAGAACTTTATATGAAGTTGGGCTTTAGGGAGCAAAATAGGAGAAATAACAGAATAACAGCTAGCAAGGAGCCATCCAGGTTGGAAAGCTTGGAAGAGCTTTCTGCAACAGATGAATCTCTGGCTGTGGACACTTCTCCTTTGCTGGACCCCATGTGCCTGGTGAGGATGCTCCCACTTGCTGCCCTCATGGTTTTTTCTAGTGGCTTAGTTCACATATAGTTGTGTTCCCTCATATGTCCTGTCTGCCAGAGGAGCTCAAGTCATCTAGGAAAGCATCTTAAATGGACCCAGTTGGTGTTACCCAGGGAAGCTTATTAGGGAATATTTAGTTAGAAGGGATCCAGTGAGCAACCAGGAGGGACCAAAAGGCTTTAACCTGCTCTACCAGAGAGACCCATCTATTGGCACACGGGTATGGGACATTTTTTGTTTTGTTTGTTTGGCTTGTTTTGGCTTTTTTTTTCCCCCAAAATGAATATCCCTGTTCATCCAGACACAGACAGCTGCTGTCAGACCTGTGTGCTGTGCAAGAGCTACTCCCAACCTTTTTCTGAAGCTCACTTTTACATAAGACAGGAGGGAAATGGTCTCAAGTTGCAACAGGAGAGGTTTAGATCACCTGTTAGAAGCAACTTCTTCACTGAAAGGGTAATTAACCAGGGAAGTGGTTGAATCCCCATGCCTGGAGGTGTTGGAAAGCTGTAGATGTGGTGCTCAGGGATGTGGCTTAGTGATGGGCTCCATAGAGTTAGGTTAATGGTTGAGCTCTGTGGTCTTCAGGTTCTTCTCCAGCCAGAACAATTCTGTGATTCTGTAAACTGGGGTGCTGCTGGTCCTGCTTCTCAGTTTTGCAAAGTTTTGCTGCCCCAAGACAGGCTTTCTTGGGATTAGATAGCAACACCACTTGGTTAGCAAGCCCTGCAGGATCAGGATGCTGGGAGCTGCTGGGTTGCACAGGGATGTGGTGGGATCATTGCGTGCCTGAGAGGGAAAGGCTCAGTTTGGGAATTTTCAGGAGGAGAAGATGCTGTCATTGACAGCCAAGGGGAGTTTTTCTGGGCTTTGCAGAGCTGCACTGGAGAGCAGAAAGCAACAAGCCAGCAAACTGGAATCCAGTTGAATCCAGACTGGTGACATGAATCCAGCTGTGTGCTGATGTGTCATGAACTCTTTGGGTCTCTGCAGCAGTTGTTTAGCTTAAACTGAAGAGGCTTAAACTGCTGTTTTATTATGATTATCTCCTCTCATTGGATTTACAAGAAGGGAAATGGCACAAAACACTTTTGAACATTGCCATCCAGGATATCCACTTGTGGCTGTAAGTTAGTTGTGTTTTCTTGTTGAGTGCTAAACAATCTCTTGTGTTTTTCCTGTCAAATTAATTGCTTACAGCTTGTTACCCATTTTTATTTTGCTTTAACTTCCACAGAACCATGACCTGTTCTTCCTGTTTTGCAGTCAGATAGGTTAAAAACACTTGCTCTGGTTCTGCAAAGTGTGATGTAACTTGTAATGGCAAAAAGTTGAGGTCACTTTGACCAAGTCTCCCCTGAAGTAGCTCATAAAGGAGCAAAATATTCAAAATACAGAGCTGTTGTATTTGCTATTTGCCAGTGTTTTCTGACAGTAATTCTTCCTCACCCAAACTTTGATGTTCAAGGTTGCTTAGCAGAATAACAAGACAATAAAATAATTCTTTCTAGCTTTATAAACTTATTTCTCAGCACTTCATATTGTGAAAAAAGTATCAATATGTAGTTTTTGAAGTATAACATCAAGACACAGGGGGCTGGGGAGAGGAGCTGTAAGTTTGGGTGGGAGATTTGTGTTGCCACACTTTTCTGTGACATTTGATTAGCATCCATGCCCTGTGCCAGCTGCTGGAGCCTTGTCCAATTTTCTTTGTGTTTCAAAGCCCACGTAGCCAGTTATTAGCCAATGCTATTAGCCTGTAGCTGGCCACTAATAGTAATAACTGGCTAATGAGCTAATTACTTGCTAGGTGGACTAGGAATGCTCCTTACAGAAAGGACTTTTTTCTTCCAAGCTTGGAACTGAGGGCATTTTTACCTGCAGCAAGTGTCAGAGCCAAGCTCTTGGCACTGGGGATGGAGCCCTGTGTAGCTCTTTTGGCTGGATGACACCTACACAATAAGCAGGCATGAAGCAGAATTTCATTCCTATGGTTGTAATGATCTTTTGAGAACATACAGTTACTGGAAGCATCACTTGAATGGCCCATAAATTTTTCTGGTGGACTGCACTGCATGACTGCTTTCCATTTGGCTGATTAAAATGATTGTACCAGATTGTAGTTTTATTCCATTTGCTGAAATATGTGCTTTGCAGTTAGAAAGTCATATGTTACAGCTCCATAATGTTAAGGTCTTTGTCAAAAATGTAATGCTAAACCAAGGGCTTAGTGGGTAGCCAGCAACAGGTCATTTTGGGAGCCAACTGAGGATGCAGGAAATATATATACGTGTATACCGGATGGCTCTGTATCCTTCCAGGGTTGGGCTGGATCCTATTCTCTTCAAGCCCAATGCCAATTTGAGTTCAAATGGGAACAGAATCAGGACCTCTAATACATTCTGTCTGAGAAAGATTGCATGAAATGAATGTATATCCTTATGCTCTTTTTTTCATGAGGATTTTCTTCAGGATTTTTTCCTGGGGCAGAATTTTCCTTTCTGTCGGGATACCCCAGATGAGGCCACTCCATGGCTGTGGTAGGGATCCCAGCCATTGCCCTTCCCTTTGTTTCTCCAAAATACAAGCTGTGTAATTGTGTAAATCTTAAAGAAAGATGGAGACTTAGATGCTAGGGGATCATATCCATACCATATTGCTGGTGTGGGTATTTAATGTTATCCGCTGATGGATATGATGAGGCCACTCCATGGCTGTGGTAGGGATCCCAGCCATTGCCCTTCCTTACCTTGTTTCTCCACAATACAAGCTATGTAATTGTGTAAATCTTAAAGAAAGATGGAGGCTTAGATGCTAGGGGATCATATCCATCCCATATTGCTGGTGTAGGTATTTAATGTTATCTGCCGATGGAAAATATCCTGAGGGTGTGAACTGGCTTTAGAGCAGATTGAGAGTTAAAGGCTGGTAAGACAACTGCTGCCAATTGGTGCCATCCTTATAAATCTGGCAGGACTGAGTCTGCACCAACATCTGCAGTGCTTGGGTCAGGGATGAGGTGGATCAGGATATTTATGTATCAGAATGCATAAAAGCTTTTAGTGCTGCAGCCGTGCTCTGCCTTCCGGGGAATCAAGTATTTCTGTCTCCATAAATGTCAAAGAGCACAATGAGGCTTTTAAACATGGATTACAGCAGGTTAACTACTCAGAAAGTTCTGGTGGAGGGAGAGAAACTGTGCTAGTGAAGTTCCCAACCCCTCTGGTTGCATCTCCCCCAGGTCCGGAACCAGCACTGGAGTCTCATCATGGAGAGCGTGGTCCCATCTGACAAAGGGAATTACACCTGCATTGTGGAAAACCAGTATGGATCCATCAATCACACCTACCATCTCGATGTTGTGGGTAAGTAAAAAGGCTTTAATGTTTAATCATTGTTTAATTCAAACCTGGTGTTCTTAATTAATGACTTCATTAAAACACCCTGAGTTACGCCGATACATTTTTGCATTAATTTGGGAGATGACTTTGCAGTAGTCTAAAGAGAAGATTTTGCTACCTAACTTTCTGTGTTCATCTACATCTTATCTCACTGCTGTCTGTAGGACTCATCTACCCAGGTTTTGGCAGAGGTGTGGTATTCATATGTGCAAGTGAGTTCTAGTTGCTGTAATACACCTCCACGCTTGCTGTGACAGGCAATTAAGAAATACTGATGCAATTGTAATAATGAGTATTACACTTTAATTGTTACTTGTTCAGTTTTACTAACACGAATTTTAATAACTGCTTAGTTATGAAGACTGTTGAGTGATTCTTGAGATTACTGTTACTACAGATGAAATGGTTTTTTAGGTGTTGTGTTTTTTTTTTTTTTTTTTAATGAAAAGCTGGTTAATTGGCTTTGGTGAAGCTAGAGCAGACCTGGAGCTTCAGGAAAAGTGCTTTGGATTCATAGCAGCATAACAGAAATGCAGCCATAGGCTGGTGCTTGGCCCATGAGGAGTCCTGGAAACACAGGCAAAAAAGAAATGGTGAAGAAATAGTTTTACTTAAGGGCAAATTCAAAAAAAACTTGTCTGAATTCTTAGTAATAGCAAAGCTGTGACTCAGCAGGACTATTAAGCATGTGCTCAGTAATATTAACTTAATAACACCCAAATCCTGTTGACTTTAATAAGACTTACACATATTTATTTAAGTACTTAGCTAAATTAGGGCTTAAAATCTCAGGAACCAATTCCATTCAGCCCCTACTTCTTCCTGATTAGCCTGGATGGGTGTGAGCACTTTTATTGACTCTGGAGGCATTGGTGCCCAAAAGTAATCAGTTTGGCTGCTGTAATCAGACCTGCTGGGACTACCTCTGGGGATCTCAGCTGTGGTTTCTGAAGCATGTCTGGAATGGGCTTTGCTCTCCCCAGGCTTGTGGGATGATCACAAGTTTTGTGAATCAAACTTTTGATCAGTCAGAATTGAAAGCAAAAATTCATTTGGTAATTGGAGGCTATTTTTGGCTGGAGACTGGCAGCCCAACTTGTCATCTATGGAGAGCTCTGGGTTTGGGTTTATATGACCAAAAAAAGTGACAAATTTTTCATTTGCCAAGTTCTTGGTTGGTTTTTCTATGGGGAAAAAAAAAGTGTAGTGGATGATCTTTAAAAGCAGAGCCTTATTTTGTCTGAGACAACTTAAATCTGTGGAAACCCCCAAACCCAATGCAAAACAAGTGCCAGCTTCTTAGGCAGCAAAAAAGGAAAACATTCCCCATGAAAATGGCATTTTGTGGTGCAGAGGAGGAAAAAGATAACTTTATGATGGTGGTGCCATCAGGTTGAAGTCCTTACCACCATCCCCAGTACATCTCAGTCTTCAAATTCAGTCTGGGAACCACCCAGTTCACCTGTACTTGGTTTTAGGTAGCACTGAGGATTTCTATAGCCTTGGCAATATTTTGTCATCCTCTGTAGACTAAGCTGAGGGTTTTGTGGGGACTGGTAAAGCCATTTTTTCTTGCACTCTTTGGTTGAAAATGTTTATGGAGGGTATTACAGCAGCAGCAGCTGCCAGAGATGGGAGTAAATCATCTTCTGTGTGTCTCTGGTGTCCACATTGCTGGAGAATATAGGCTGGATTTACAGAGCCTGACCCAGGGGATGATGAGATGTGGGATTTTTGGAGGATTTTTAGCATTTGTGGTTTGCTGCTTTTTTTCTAAATTGTTTAGGGAGCCTAGATTGACTCAGCTTTGGTTTTGTTTAAAACTGGTTTTTAGTAGGCTACGTGGGAGAAGAAAGCCAGTTTTGCAATATTAGGGGTTTTGCTTGCTGAAACAAAACTAACTAAAAATTCCCCTTCTCTGTCCCCTGCTCCTTCCTTTTCCTCATCACCACCTCAGTCCTGATCTGGCATGTTTAATTTTGGCCATATATTTCTTCACCCATTTTTTTCTAGCAAATGTGTTCCTGGATGATGTGATCACTTGAGAAAATATTTATCAGGAGCCCTCTCACCTCCTCTCAGAGCCTTTTGAATGTCTTGCATTGAGAAATATTATGCAGAAGTTTATTTTTCCTGGCAGTAAATTATAGAGGCCTGCATCAATGAATGGAATGGTAATAAGGATTATGTCATTTATTTAAATGTCTATTTCTTTCCTATAGAAAAACAGAAAAGTAAATAATGAGGTTTTTCAAGAGTGTGACTAGTGATCTGGGGTGCTGGGTGCCCAGCTGGTGGCACCCAAAAGAGCCCTGATTTTCCCTGGGCAAATACCCAGCGTTTTCTGATGCTCAGACCCTGTGAGATGGAAAACCACAACTCCAAAAGTGACTTTTGGGAATCCTGGGTCTTCATCTTGGAGTTCCAATAATTTGATGAGTTAAAGGGTGCAACTGTTACTTTGAAAATGTGTATATGGGAATGTGCACCTTGAGATACCTGTGTTGAATTGATTCTGAGTCTTTCAAGAGATACTGCACTGGGACTTTAACCTAAAGAGGATATTGAAGGTAGAGAGCTGAGCCATTTCTGTGTTGCCAAAAGCTTGTAATAATCATGGAGGTTGGGCATAAAACTGCTGAAGCAGTAAATTAAACTTGGCCAGAAGGGGAAACTCTGACAGTTTTTCTAGTTCAGACAGTTCTACAGAAGTTAATTTTGTGCTTTTTTTTCCCTTTTCTTTTTTTTCTTCCATTTTCCTATGGATTTTCAGTTCTCACAGGGTTGTGGAGAGTTATGGCTGTTTGTTTAGAGCAGATTGCCTATGTAGACTGCATCTTAAAAACTTCAGGGTGTAATTTTAGGTTAAGTTGTGAGTGGAAAACTGTCAGTTGAAAGCCTTTGAAATACCTTTTCCTACATGGTTTAACTGGTTCCAGAGTTGATTAAGTGTAAGTAATAGCAAATGGTATAAAACATGGTAAAGTATTACACTAACATGAGCATCTGACTATATGGTGTAATGTAGAGAACCCTCTGATTATGTCACAGATTTGGGAGGTATCCCAGCAAAAATTGTGCCAAATAATGACACAATACTAGTTAGGAATATCCAGTATTACTCGATGCCAATAACTTTCCAAACCTTGAACTCTTTTGACAATTAAAAGCCTGGAGCCAGCAGGGCTGAGCAGTTTTCAGTTCAAAATGTAGGTGTGAAGTATTCTCATTTTTACCTTGTAATTACTTGCAAGAACCCTCTTAAAATAGTCAAGTCAGCTCAGATGGTCTCATTCAAATTTACAAACCTGGCAAAAACCTTGCACTGAATTTTTTACAATGGGACTAGAAAATAGTGAAGAAAAAACCAGCAGGTCTTTGGCAGCCTCTCTGGATTGCACAGGAGGCTTTTGCACATTGACAGTGTTAGTGGGGAATTGTCCAGCACATTTGGCCAGGATACTCTGTGTTGGAAAAAGTTACTCTTTAAATGTTTGGGATGCCCCGATCGACTGCCTCTTCCTCTGCTCCTCCTCCCCCATTTCAAAACAAGGGCTTGAGCAGGTTGTGTATCATAGAATCCCAGAATCCCAGACTAGTTTGCGTTGGAAGAGACCTTCAAGATCATCCAGTTCCACCCCTCTGCCATGGGCAGGGACACCTCCCACCAGCCCAGGTTGCTCCAAGCCCCATCCAACCTTCAACACTTTCAGGGATGGGGCAGCCACAGCTTCTCTGGCAACCTGGGCAACCAGAGGCTCAGCACCCTCATAGTGAAGAATTACTTCCTAATGTCTAACTGAGTTTCCCCTCTTCCAGTAAAAAACCTTGTCCAATTCCTTACATAGCCTTACAAAAGAAGTCCCTCCCCAAAAGATATTCAGGGCTTTGCTCAGGGCTCCAAAAGTGTTGGAATTGCAGTAGGGGCCAATGGTCGCCATAAGAAACTCCTGCAGAAAGGGGACAATTTATCAATTGTGGCTTTTTATTTAGTTACAACCCCAGAGGCCCCAATTAATATCAGATACCTATTGTCCAAGGCAACATTCCATTGCACAGTAGGTGCTTCCAACCAAAATGCAGAGAGACCAGGAGAAGGAAACCTCCCTGTCCATTTTATAGATGAAAATAGGAGCTGGGGAGTGCTGAAACTTCTTGCCCAGGGTCACACAGGAAGCTGATGGCACAGCCAAGAAATAAAGCTGGTACTTGAATCCTAATCCAGTACCTTAATTAAAAGAATGTTCCCTTGTACAGTTTAGCCCATCAGCAGGTTTGGTTTTTTTTTTGTTTTGTTTTTTACATGCAGCTGAAGTGCCTTTCTGTTCTTTTGTATTTAACAGCAGGTGGGAACTCACATTTTTTTGCACCAGGCTTCCTAATAGACTAACTCTGTCCTCATTAAATGTATATAAAGTCATGCAGTCTTAGGGGAGGATGATGGCAAACGATGTGGTTTTCACTGATGAGTTTGTACTGTAGTGAATCCGGGTTGGAGGAAGCGACCTGGGAATGCAGCCACTGAGACCTGAGTATAATTAGATCACTCTTGGATTGCAATTATCATTAGAGCACAATCTCAGCAGCAGCAGTTCTGTTTAAGCATGGAAGTAACTAATTGAATTTATATTTTAATGGCAAAAAAAAAAAAAGAAAAGAAAAAAAAAGAAAAAGGTTAGGCTGCAAACACTCCTGGTGCAGGTAGCCATTTCTGTCCTATTTAATGGCATCACCAAGGGAAACAAAAGATGGTTTGGTTTCAGCTGAAGTTAGCCACATTACCTCCTTTACTGGGTTTTTACAAGCAGCTGCCATAGCACAACACATCTCCCAAGAATGTGTAAGAAGACTTTGCTGTTTAGTATAAAAACAAGCAGAAGTTGCCACAAATATTTAAATTCTTTTTTTTTTTTTTTTTTTTGAAGTGCTTTTGCAGGCAGCATAGCTGTGCTGTGACCAGTTTCTCATTTACCTAACAGCCTTTGGCTCCAGAGGTGGCAGGGCACCACATGGTTGTCCCTTTTCAGTAATTCTTATTTCCATAGGAAAGCAGGGCAAGAATAACTTCTCATCCAGGAAGCATTTCAAATGGCTGTCAACTTAAAGCTTGCACCCCAGAAATCTCATGTATAAGTGGTTTTACTGATGGATATGCAGAAAACCACTCCTATTGTGAGCTCTTGGAGGTTTTAGAGAACTTTAGGATGAATTTTAATCTTGCTTTTTACAGCATATTATTAAAAAAAAAAAAGATAAAAATGGAATTGACTTTTTTTGCTCTTGCTGCTTCACTATTTGTATTTCCCTTATTTTAAAGAGAAGAAATTTATTTTTGTTTCCACTTGGTTTTATTTCTGGCTTTCCCTGTGCTTTCAGAGTCTTTAGCTGTGAACGTGGCACAGACACATCTTTGTTTTTTAAAGACATGCTTCCATTTCATCATTCCTGAACTCATGAAAACACATGCAGTGTGATTTCCTCTTTTGCCAAGGCTTCTTTCAGTGAAATGAAGTTGAGAATTACTTGAACTATAGCACAGTCCTTAATGTCCCAAGACTTATTTTTAGGATTCACGTTACACACGAGAAAAGGACTGACACCAACTAAATTAACACGCTTTGGACATTGCATCACAAATGTCTGGCAGGAGTTAAGTGTGTAGGTATTCCAACCAAGCCCAAACTTGCTTTCCTGGCAGATGTGCCTGTAGTTGTTGACTGGCTCTTGACAGGGACAAGCTTTGGCTTGACGTCTTCACCCCAGTGCTGGCGGCGCGGGGCATGATGAGACAGGGGCTGGAAGCATGAAGGAATCCACGCCGATGCTTGCCCCCAGGTGTTTGGTTAGGCTGAGGGGGGGAGAAGGTTTTATTTACTCTACTGATAAGCCTGAGTGTGGACTTCACACCTGGCACTGGGCTTGATTTTTGGCAAGGTGTGGGCACCCCCAGGAGAAATGACGCCGCTTGTTTAGCGCTGGAGGCCGTGGGGTTTGCTCCTGAAAACAAAGCCCCCGGTGTGATGGTTCAGCTAAGGGCAGAATGAAAGCTTACATGGTTTTTTTTTCCCTTCTCCTTTCTTAATAAGGTAAAAATATTCCAACCCCCCGATTTCATTGGGGTAGTTTGGCTGAGTTGCATTTATGGACAAATCCTGGTGTTGTTCCTTCATCTGCTGGGTTTGTCGTGTTTGGAATGCTTTCTGCAGAGTCTGCTGGGGGAGGACGGGTCTCCCTGTCCCACTTTCTGTCTTATTACAGCCCCCAGGCAGGTATTTCTCTTGCTTGTGATGAGTGATGAGCAGGATATTGTTTCAGCTCTGTTATTATCATTTTTAATCGTGCCTTCTAATTCACGCGGTGTCCTACCCATGGAAAGTAGGAATTTGCAGGGGTTGTCTGAACATTCTAACAAGGCAAAAACAGTCTTGTTAGATGTGCAGCTGCCACTTGTTAAGAGCCATGGGCTTTTTGACCTCGGCCAAGTCTTTGCTCCATGGTTTTGTTACTGAAAAAGTTGGCAGTGAATTGGTTAAGTTGCCTCCTCTTAAAAAAAAAAAAAAAAAAAAAAAAAAAAAATAGAAAAAAGAAAAAACACCACCACCACTACCACAACAACAAAAAGGGAAAAAAGTTTAAATTATCATATCACAAATACAGAAAAATCATAAGTGAACTGCATCATGGCTGCCCTATTAATGAGTATCTTCCACCTACGTTTCTTGGTGTTGTTCCCAGGTATGGGAGGAAACACAGAGGTGGGACAGTCCTGTGGCTAAAATGGGACAGCTGCCCATGGTGGATGATGGGAATCCTAACTGGACCCACCACACTAATGGTTTTTGACATTAAACTGGGATTAAGAGAGAGGTAGCAGAGGTTGATGTGGATGGAGATGGCACTTGGGGTGTGTGTGGCTGTAATGAGCCAAGGCTGGGGATGGTGGGACTAGGAAGATGCAAGAGTGTCAGGAGGGAAGAAACCTTGAGGGATGGGCACCAGGTTGAAATATATAAAGAGGTGAGAATTGGCACTACCAAAGTGTAGACATGTCAGTAAAATATGAAGTTCTGTGGCTATTAAAAGTTGCACTTGAAACTTGTTGGTATCTTCTCCCTGCTCTGCAAACCCCTATGTGACTGGAAATTCAAAGGTAGCTGCATCTTGACAGATTTTCAGGATTTTAAAGGATTAGGTCATTTTTGGATTAGTACCAGTCCTGTGGTGCAGCTTCAACAGCAGTTGCTTCATTTGAACAGAAAAATAAACCAAAATCTAATTTAATTAGAATTTAAAAGCCACTTTAAAAACCCGTAGTTTGTAAAGCACTTCTGAGTTACTGAAAGTCTCTGTAAATAAAACATTTGTTTTCTTTTCAAGGTTGCTTTTTAAAAAGGTTGCATGAGTCTGTTGAAGTTTTGGACTATTTTTGATAGAAAACTCTGATACTGTCAGAACTTGAGCTGACTGAAGAATTCATAGGGACAGAGCATTTGTTGGAAGAAAGCTAGTTTTTACCCTCTTTACAAAGTGCTTGTGAAACTCTAAAATCTCTTTTTTTTCAGGGAATTTTAACTAGTGTCACAAATGAAGTGATCAGAGAAGTTGCTCTAGGGTTGTGTTCTGCCTTTCCAAGTGAATATTCATGTATTGGTTGGTGTTTATGTCTGCAGCAACATTTCTGCAGTTTGAATGGATTAGATGAATCACTGGACAACAGCATTCCATTTTGATAGTTGGTTTAAAATGTACATTTCCTATTAAAAAAAATACCTTTTTAAAAAAATTGATTTTTTGCCCCCATTCTTCAGTGGTATTTTCCAGAAGGGACTTGTGCTCAGCCAGAGGCTGCTGATGGTGTTCCTAGGTCTACTTTGTAGGAAGTTTCTATTTGGATGTGTGTGCTGAAAGGCAAGAAAACATGGGTGCAGAAAAGAGGTCAAGAACTGTAGAAAAGAACAGAGGAAAACTTTCTTGGTTTGGAGCACAAAGTTTGTGTCCAAGCAGCCAATGTGCTTGCTATGGAAGATGTTAAATCTTGTAAACTCTACCTGCATTTACCTGAATTCCTTGAAATATGACAAAGGTTTATAATAGAATCATAGAATCATAGAATTGGCTGGGTTGGAAGGGACCTCGGAGATCATCAAGTCCAACCCTTGATCCACTGCTGCTGCAGTTCCCAGCCCATGACACTGAGTGCCACATCCAGGCTCTTTTGAAATATCTCCAGACACGGAGAATCCACTACTTCCCTGGGCAGCCCATTCCAATGCCTGATCACCCTCTCCGTAAAGAAATTCTTTCTAATATCTAACCTAAATTTCCCCTGGCACAACTAAAGACCCTGCCCTCTTGTCTTGTTGAAAAGTCGTCTGGCAAAAGAGACCAACGTCCACCCGGTTACAACCTCCTTTCAGGTAGTTGTAGACAGCGATGAGGTCTCCCCTGAGCCTCCTCTTCTCCAGGCTGAACAGCCCCAGCTCTCTCAGCCTCTCCTCATAGGGTCTGTAAATCAGGGTCTTCCCAAGAGCAGTAGTCCAGGTCCAATGTTTAAAGCAGGTTTTGGATTCTGTGCTGCAGGAATGGATGTAATCCTGATGGAGGGACATCTTCTGACTCAGGACCACTTGATAGCAAACTTCAGGCAAGCCCAAAGCCTAATTGAAGTCCAACTGGGGATATCAACTCTGAGCCAGGGTGGTCCAGCACAGAGCACTGAAACACTTGGAGCTGGAGCTGGTTCTGGAGAAGCTGTGTGCAGGAATGGTCTCTGGTCCATCCCCTGTGTCTAGCAGGAGAGGCAGAATTCCATGGTCCTTCCCATAATTTCACACCTGCATTCCTCAGTGGAGTGAATGTGTAAGAAAACAGGGAGAGGTGTAGAAATATAAGGCTTTTAAAGGTTGACATAATCTTTTCCATTTGACTTTGAAGGCAGAGCAGGAAATTTGGAGGATGAAAACTGTGCAGGCAGGTCACAACAACAGTTACTTTATGGTGTTGCTGGGTACACTGGTGAGCAAGACCCACATCAACAGGGAGAGGACATCATCCCTCTGGGAAAGATGCTTTTTGCCAGGAGTACAGGAAACCTTTGGCAGAGCCTTCTGGAGAGACCAGTCCAAGGATGCTGGACCCCAATCTTGTCTCTGGTTGTTAGAAAGCAGCTGGGAGCTTTGTAACATGGGGCAAGGGTGGTTTCCCTGTGTGTAAAAAGTTAATGCAGTCTCTGGAAGCAGCTGGAGCAATAAAATTTTACCACTTGTCTGTGAGAAGTCACAAGTTGTTTTTCATAGTTTCTCAGAGCCTGTTTCATTTCGAGTACACTGCAAAGAATGTCAATGAAAATTTCAGCTCCTCGTTGTGCTGTTTCTCATGATTTTTCACACCAAAATAAGGCCTCTCCCTGCTTTGTTCAGACATGGATGAAGCTTTTGCCTCTGCATGCACTGCAGGAGGGATGCTGCAACCCAGCTCCAGGATTAGTCTTGTACAACTCTTGCTGCTATGACTTTTTCTGCTCTGTAGTGCTGATGAAACCCACACTCTGTCAGCCTGACAACAGGGCTTTGCTTTAAGGACAAAGGAGAGATTTTAATGAGTTCTGACTGTGATGTTTGTTTGTTTTTTCCCCCTCCTGTTTTCACTGACATCACTGGACTTTATATCAAGCCAAATAAGTCAGTCTTGCTTGATTTCTTTTCCCCGGCTTGCTGCCATGTGAGGAAGAGGTGTGCAGGTGAACTTATGCTGCAAAGATGGATTTTGGCTAAAATGAACATAGGGGAGAGCAAGCTGAAGCTGTGCTGTAGGGCTATCCAAAGAGACAGATGGGATAGCATCAGTGGGAGCTTTGCTTGCTGGAGAACCTGTGCCACTGCTTCCCATCAGAGGTGAAGGTGATGAAGCCAAGGACAAAGGGTTTGAATTGAACACATTTGAATTGGTTTCTGGAAAGATTTAAAAAAGGCATTGCCTTTTACTCAGTCAGCCTTGCTTGGGTAGTACAGGAAGTTGGATGGGGTGGCTGAGGCTTTGTTATAGGTAGCAAATGAGTCTGCTTCTGGTGTCTGCCATCAAATTTTGATCTTTAGAACTGAATTTCTCTAATAGCCAGTGTTCAAATGTTTATTAATTTTATAAGGAAGCAGGGCATATATGAAGTCTGTCACCCTGCTGTCTCACTTTATACTGACTGCTGGTACTGGTCCATGAACCAAGGCTAATATGGACATAGATGGGTCCAATAGTTGGTGATGATGCTGTGTGTGACACAGTAGCAGAAAGAAATGCCTCAGCTTTGCATAAAAGGCTTCTACATGTGAGAATAGAGGGATTTTAGAAAGTGGTTCTGGAGGTTAACCCCCACTGCATGAGCAGAGCCCTGTGGTGCCTCCCTGGGTTGACCTCTGAGGACTCCAGATGCAGGGATGCCCCTTTGAGCTCTTGGCCACCAAGATGACTTCTTCAAGCCGTGTTGGGCCAATGGGAAGTGCTCTACATGGAGGCTCCTGCCCAGGAATATTGAATAGGATGAGCATTTGTTGGCTGATGCCTACTGGTAGAAGATGCCAAAATTTGTAAAGCATGACTTCATCAGCACTGGTAATACTGGTCTGATCCATAAGCTGCCTGAGAGGCTCCTGTTCTTTATCAAATGTTCTTGCCAGGGATGGTCTTTATCTCTTAATGTTTCAGGACAGCAATCTGTTATTCCTTGTAGCCTGAAAAAAATCTTGTAGTGCTGGGTTTGGGAAGAGAGCCTTGTCCTTAATTTGCTGGGGATAAATTACCTGGGAAGCAGTGATTTGAGGGGAGGGTATGTGTGTATGTAGAAATGGAACATGACAGTTCAGCAGCAGTTCTGAATTGGCCATAAACAACACAGAGGGCTTCATGTTATGCAGAAAGGAAACCAAACTGACGTGCAGCTGGTAGAAGCTGCTCAGCTCCTGGCTCATGGGTCTGACATTAATTAGTGGAGGGTTTTTTGCCTACACCTGCTCAGTTGTTTCTGAGCTTGTGAAAAAGCCACCAGAGCTCAACCTTACTCCTTCAAGCCATGGAGAAAAATCGTGGGGTTACCTGTGTTTTCCTTCCAGCATTGCATAGAGCACAGGTCCCGGCAGCAATTTGTTTATGGATGGAGAAAGGAAGCAAAGAGTTGGCCTGGGCTGTGTAGAAAGGTAGCTTGAAGGAGGAAATGCCATCTCTTTGGTGAGACCCCTCCTTTGCCACTCCACTTTAGGGGTGTAGTTTCAAATCAGGTCCTTTGTACAAACTTGATAACTCTGGATAGGGGAGACATTTTTCAGTCCCAGTTTATGATGAAAAGGCTGTGACTGATTTCTCTTTTTTTTTTTTTTTTTTTTTTTTTAAGGCTGAAAAGTCAATCTTGCAGGTTTGGCATGCTAAGCCAAAGCCAAGGCAAGAAGCTGTGATTACAGTCTGGCCTAAAACACTGTGGGATGCTTTTGAGACCCATAATTTACAGGATAATTAGCATTTTCCAAAGCAACAGATGTTGCATGATTGGAAGGAAGGTGATTAGGAATGGGCAGAGTGTTCACTGAACAATGTCCTGACTGCTGTTGAAGGCTTCCTGAGCTCAGAGTCAGGCAAAAGAAGCAACTAGGGCTGAACGTGCTGTGCTGACCAGGGCAAGTGAAGCAGAGGACATGAGGGATCCAAGTTTTCAGTTCTGTGGAGAGACAGCTGGAACTGCTTCAGTTTTCCTTCAGTGGTGACTTGATACACAGCATCTCTTCCAGGGGCTATTGATGGAGAAAGGTTACTGATGCTCTGGGAGACATCATTTGAGGGAGCCCTCTGTAACTTCACAGTGACAAGGATCAAGATGACTCCAAAGGAGTCAATTACATTTCAAAACTGGTATTATAGTTAATAATAAATGTTTCTAGTTGAAAATTGTGGAAAAGAATTAGGCAACTTGTTTTTCTCCCTCCCCCTCTCTAATTGAGGATCTCTCTGTTGTCCCCAGAACTCATGTTTGTTCTTCCACTTGCTATTCAGCTTTTATTTGCCTGGCCTGCACTTGAATTGCACATTTACAAGGAGAGGAAACGAGCACATTCAAAAGGAGAAAAATAAGAGTAGTTTTCATTTTTTTCTGTTGAAATGAATCAAATGCCTTATCCAAAGCCCATTGAATTCCATGTGAGTTTTCCCCCTGACTTCAATGGGCTTTGGTTCTGGCTTTTAGCTCCTGTGAAAGGTCCTGAACTGTCTGTGCTAGGGTGACAAGGAGGCTTGGATAGACAATCCCCAGAGCTCTTCTCAGCCCCTGGCACAGCCAGGTTGCTAAGGAGACTTGGCCTGGGGATGGGTCCCGGCGCTCACCCCTTCCGGGGTTATTGTCTCCTCTCCCTCCACTCCAGCAGTGCCACAGCCACTCTTTCAGGCACAATACCCTCCACTTTGGCCTCTGGCACCAGCAAATCCTGCCCTACATCTTCCCTCCATCAACGTGCTTGGCAGACAGCCTCTCTTCCTAGAGTTTTTCCATCCCTACCCTAGGAGCAGGGTGGTGGGATGTTATCTACTGGTTTCTCTTGGCTGTGAAACTTTGGTTTTGGTCCCTACCACTTCCATCTTCATCTTCTATGTTAGCATCAGGATTTCCCTGTCTCTTTCTTCACTGATTTCCTTCTTTGTTGGCTGCAGCTGGTCAGCAAAAGAAGCTGGAGGAGATGAGAGAGATTTTCATGGTTTATCACTGGTCCAAACCAGGACAGAGATGAGGCCCTTCTATAGGAACCACCTGTCCAGGGACTTAAGCATCTTGAAGAGCCAATTCTCAGGGCTCCTTGTGAAGTTTGCAGGCTCCAATAGTCATTTCCAGGATAGTCCTTCCAGTCACTTCTCCTTCCATCATCTCTGGCATGATAGGCTCCCAACCATCTCCAGGTGTCCTGCAGGGCTGGGACTTTCCTGGGCAGCTCCCTTCATTATTATCGATTTTTGGAAACTTGCATTTTTCCTGGATTCTTTGCAGTTTTCTCCCTCTTGGAGGGAGGTATTCTGGAGTTGGAACATTAACAGGCTAAATGACAGTTCTGCTAAGCCATTGGACAGGTCTCTCTGTGAGTTGTCTTTTCAGATAACCAGTCTGTTTGTCTATAGATAAGCCAGCAGAAATGCTCAAGCCCTGGGCACTTTTATGGTGGTGTAAAATTTAGATGCTTGGAGTGTTGAATGTGATATTCCTCACATGAGCAACCATTTTTGCTCTGCCCTTTGTAAATAAGTGACTGCTCAAATGGGGGTGATATTGAGTTTGTATCTAATCTTCAGCAGGGAGCAAACAAGCTGGTGTCTGTCTCTTCAGATGGGATCCAGCATTAAGCAGGATCTTTAAAAAGTATTCTAGAGTTTGGGAAATAAAAATAAAAAGGAAATGTAACATATGGAGACATTAATTATACTAATTTATACTTTCAGTCTATCTTGGTTATTTTCAGAAGAATATACAGAAAATATTTTTAAATTTAATTTTTTAAAAACATCCATTACATTTGCTTCTAAACATCTCGAGTCCTGTGTCCAGTTCTGGGCCCCCCAGTTCAGGAAGGATATCGAGGTCCTGGAGCAGGTCCAAAGGAGGGCAACCAGGCTGGTGAAGGGACTCGAGCACAGACCCTATGAGGAGAGGCTGAGGGAGCTGGGGGTGTTCAGCCTAAAGAAGAGGTGGCTCAGGGGAGACCTCATCACTCTCTACAACTCCCTGAAAGGAGGTTGGAGCCAGGGGGGGGTTGGGCTCTTTTCCCAGGCAACTCTCAGCAAGACAAGAGGGCACGGTCTTAAGTTGTGCCAGGGGAGGTTTAGGTTGGAGATTAGAAAGAATTTCTTTACGGAAAGAGTGATCAGACATTGGAATGGGCTGCCCAGGGAAGTAGTGGATTCTCCGTGTCTGGAGATATTTCAAAAGAGCCTGGATGTGGCACTGAGTGCCATGGTCTAGCAACCGCAACGGTGGATCAAGGGTTGGACTTGATGATCTCTGAGGTCCCTTCCAACCCAGCCAATTCTATGATTCTGTGATTCTATGATCTATTACATTTCAGTTGAATTTGTTTGAGAAAGCAAGGCATATCTATGAACAACCTTGTGCATATCTGTGTAGTTCATTAGGAACTAGTACTCATGGTAATAAAATTAGTATCTACTGCTTTTTATGGTCCTTATAATGTAGTGTTTAGTGTGCATGAAGACAGCTGATCTATGGGGTGGCTTCCTGTATTATAGCATACACTGACTTGGTTTTAAAACATCTTAACAGTGAAACACTGAAATTTCAGTAATCCAATAGTAATGATTTGGGTTTTGAGGTTCTGATGGAATTAGATATAAATGAGCATGAGGAACAGTGAAATTGGTGGGGCTACAGAGCTGTGAGACTGGTGGCCAACTTTAAGGAAAATATTGAGTTAAATAAGTAAAGATGGATATGGTCATTAAAGTTTTGTGATGATCCTGATTATTAAGTTATGTAAGTCTAATGATAAAATTAGTTTGACAAGCTTTAAAATTTGTTTTTTATTTTTAAAGACAGCTTTGGTTCTTGCCTGTCTTTAGTAAAAAAACAAAACAAAACCCTTCTGTTTTCATCTAATATTAGTGTAGCCAGTTGTTCAGAGTGATGATACCTGCTTACAAATGCCTGACTTTTATTTTAAAGGCTAAGCAGTGATGTTAGATTTATGAATATGGCTTTTTCAGTACCTGTGCTTCAGGAGAGTCCTGAAATGTGTGTGGTTTGCAGAGCAATGGGAAAGACAGGCTAACATCCTGAAAGGACTTTTTTCCAAGAAATGATGCTGTACAGAATTACACTTGGTCATTTGTAACTAGTGCAAGTTTCTCCAAATTTAATTATTTTCTCCAATACTGAGTGTGTTTCTCTTGGTCCTTGTCCCCCAGGCTACTGAATTTGTGTCATGATGGTTTGGTTCTTCTGTGTCATTTCCCTGGGTGGGCACAGGAATTCTCCCTTCTGCTGAACTGGGGGAGGTGATGAACACTAATAGTTGCTCCATATATTGGAGGGCAACTAAAGTTTCTTTTTAATACATTTACCTTTAGAGAAGAAATTTCACCATGTTTTAGCTATGCATATTCCTGCACTTTATTTAGTTTTTTTCAGTGGAATTTGGAATCAAGAATGTAAGAACTTTGCATTCACTTCTTGGCTTTGCCTCCTCTTTTTCAGTAGAGGAAATGTTTGACAGTCATCAATAAAAGATTAAATCATTGATGGGTATGGGGATAAACTAAACACATTTTGTGTGCTGATGCTGGCATAGTAGGAACTTTTCCAAGATGTTTCAGGCCTCGTTCTCTGGTTTGTTTAAGGGCAGAGAATAAGGTCACAAAGGAAATCAAACCCTGATGTGGAGAAATGAAACATGAGGCCTACTGACTTCTAAAAAACATTTTAAATAACATTCTCTAAGGTTTCATTTTATACTGAAGGCAGCTGTAATAAGTTTTGGAAGATGGTGTAAGGTTTCTATTAAAGAGAGATTTTTTTGCTTGCTGTTTTTGTACCCAAATGAAGGAGCGAGGAGACAGAATTGGAGCTTATTCAGCATCAGATGAGAAACTACAAGCTCTCTCCAGAACTGTAAAATAGTCATTTATAAGTTCTACTGTAATTTACAAATTAAAAAATATTAAATGGCTCCTAGATCTTCACAAATGACACCACGTAGCTGTGGAATAATTTAATAACTGCAACACAAATGCACTTTTGCCACAAGTAAAACAAGACCCCTGCTTTGTAGTGTGCTGCCAGCGTAGCCTCAGTGAATAAATTCCCAGTAGATGTTTGCTGCATGCCAAATATATTGGACTGGATAAAAGATCCCATTGTTCCACAGGCATCATTATTTGCTATTACACTCGCAATGTTTGCTTGTGAAACAGTTTATTGGAAACCAGTATGCTTAAAAAGGAACACTTGGTTTGAAATTCAGTTGATTTGGCTCGGAATGGGCAAAGCTTTTGCAGTGTACAGCCTCTACAAATAAATATTTAGGTCTGCTGGTTTTTGCTTATCTTAGAGAAAATTCCTGGAGCTGGGGAGAAGGGGCTGGGGCTGAGCAATAGGCGTTTCACTTCTAATTCATGGTTTGAAAGTCTATGTAGATCAGTATAAACTTTCTTTTCTTGGAAAAGGAAAGGGAAAAGGAGAGTTAAGTCTGTCTGCAGAAGGCAGCGAGTTCCCAGCGAGGCTGAGGACACTGCAGCTCTCTGAAGGTTTTCTGGGGAGGGTCTCAGTGTCTCTCTTGCTCGCTGGATAATAAAGAAATGTGGTAACCCGGGCTGTCATTGAGGGGACTTTCTCATCTGTGATGTTTCAGTGCAAAGTTTTTCTGCTTTTCCCACTTGCCTCGTCCAGCACCAAGGTGGCTGTTGGTGGCCCTGCAGGCTGGAGAGTTGGGCTCAGCCCTGCCCATCACCCTGAAGATTTCAGCAGCTTTTAAATCACATTTAATGGGGGGGGATGGAAAGCTGCCTTGCTGCCATAGCTGAAGGTGAGCTTTGCCCAAAGACTGTGTGTATCCAACATATATCCACAGGACTGGGTTGGGAACAGTGGCTCTCTTGGTACACAGGTGATGCAGGGTGCCCTTACCATATTCAGTGATGGAAGCAAGAACATTGATACTTATGCAAGTCCATAGATTGAAAACTTTATTGTCTCACATTAAATACACTACAGTTTTCCAGAGAACTCTGTATTTCCTGGTGTCCTGTTCAGAATAAGAACAAACTGGTGTTTCTGCTGCTGTGTCTGGGTGAAGTAGAGAGAAGCTATTGTGGCAGCATTGGTCAGAGTGTTTTGAAAAGCTGAGCTGTCTGGTATGTGCATCCTGCATGAGGAGTTTCAGTGCTGCTAGTTTTGAACAATTCCCCTCGGTTTATTTTAGCACATTAATTGGTTTCAGAATTAATCAGTAAATCTCTCCTCTTATTTTGTGGAGGCTTAGTCCAATTAAAATGTTTTAAAACTCAGAGGCACTTATCGCAATGGATCAGAAAAGCCATCAGGTTCTTCCTGAGTTGAATGATGAAAAATGTGTCAAGTTTTGAAGTACAGTTTCTCCCCTCCTCCCCCCAAAGAGCTATTCTTTATATTACAAGTGTAGTGCTCAAGTCATCTCCTTTGAACTGTAGTTTTTGTTATAGGTTTTGGCTGCAGTGCTATTTCGGAGGAGTCAGCCAACAGGCTTACAGGGCTTTTTGGCTCGAGTTCACTTAGTTTTCTTGGCAGCTCTACTTATTTATGCATCTTTATTTCTTTCTCTCTCTCTCTCTATTGCTCCTTCTTGTTCCCCTTCCCCACCAGAGCGATCACCACACAGGCCCATCCTCCAGGCTGGTCTGCCAGCAAATGCCTCAGCAGTGGTTGGAGGTGACGTTGAGTTTGTCTGCAAGGTCTACAGTGATGCTCAACCTCATATCCAGTGGATAAAACATGTCGAGAAGAATGGCAGTAAATATGGACCAGATGGGCTGCCCTACCTTCAGGTGTTAAAGGTGAGGCTCTGCAGATGCTGCTGATGGTGACGACTTCTTTAGAGCATTGAATTTATTTATTGTGAATCCAAGAATTTTCAGATCCGAATTGCATTTGAAAATGGAAGTGGTTACTTTACAAATGAAATAATGAGTTAGAGAAACATATGTGAGTTCAAATAACTCTTCCGATTATAGATCCTGTTTTGTTCTCTTTATACTTCCATAAACTCCTTTATCTCTGAATGTTTCAGGCATGACTTGTTAAGAAAAAAAATTCCAACCCTCTTAAAGCACATCACTGACAGTTGTGTTTCAGCAGACCCCATCCAAAACATACCCGGGACAATGTACTCCATTTCTTTCACGTTTCTTCAGCCTCTTTGTTTCAAAGTAACGTGGCACCTGCTGCCAAAAGCTTGTTGGCAGGATTGGGTTTTCTGGATGCTGAGCCTGCAGAGATGTCCACTTTTCACTGGCGTGCTGCCGCGTATCGGTGGTGTCATTCCTGCTGGCACTCAAGCCCTGACCAAGGAAACTCCCAACTTTTCCGAGCTGGGTGGCATTGCCAAAACTCAGCATGCTGGCAGGCAGGACAGCCAGCTCTAGATCATCTTGTTCTGGTGTTTTTTTCTCCCCCCCCAGTGCTGCTGTTTTCTAACACCCTCCTGTGATGCTTCCGATGCAAAATTACAAAACGCCACCAAAAGACCCCAAACAACCCCCAACCCCTCGGTGTTTTGACACCGATCCCTGCATGAAGTGGAAGAAGTATTTCTTGTGACATGTTGGTGGTGGGACCGTAGACAGCTCGGTGTCCTTCTTGGGCAGCAGTGACGTTGTTCTCCTGTGTTATTGGTCTATTCTAGCACTCGGGGATAAATAGTTCCAATGCTGAAGTGCTGACACTGTACAATGTGACAGAGGCGGACGCTGGAGAATATATTTGTAAGGTCTCCAATTATATAGGGGAGGCCAACCAGTCTGCCTGGCTCTCTGTTCTGCCAAGTATACAAGGTAACAATGTTTTTTAAAGCAAGCTGGATGTAGAAGCTGGAAAAATGGTGCTTTGGGAGACTGCAGGCAGCTTGTAGGTTAACTCTTTGGCCTTGTGGTATATGTGTAATCCTCTTTTGGTGATGCAACTGGTATTACACCAGCAGCCATGGAAAAATTCCCACAATATTCTGAGTGTAACGTAAGCACTGGTTTCTGACCCTGCTCTTTGTTCTCTCCTGTTTGGTGTCTTTATGTCTGTGTGTGTTTATGTCTAGTTTTGTTGTTAATTCTTCATACTTCGCAGTTCACCTATAGGATACTCTTTGAATAATATAATTATGACCTAATAAGTGCATATTTATATATATACACATGTGTGTATATATATGAAGTGTTCACCTAAGTACCGAGTCAAGTGTCAGTTTAGTCACAACTTTCACCTCAACTCCAACTCTGCAGGATGAGGGGTCTTCCAGTTGTTATTCACCTGTTATCAACTGGGTAATAACCCCTCCATAGCAGTAAAGGCAATAAAGGCAACAAAACCTTCCAGATTATTTTTTTAAAGTTTGTATGATTTAGAAAAAAAAATAAATTATTTCCATCTCCTGGTTTTTGGACCTTTAAGGTCTGTTTTTTCTCCAGATTTCTGAGAGCTATGACTGATTTTTGAACAAGACCTGAGCTACCTTCTTGCTCTCTCCACTGTGCTTCTAAGCAAGTCACCAAATATTACCAGACTGCAAATTAAACTGAGATTTGGCAACACTGCAAAATGTCCAGGACTTAAATGTAGTGCAGTGAATGATGGAAGGATGATATTCTGCTTCAGAGAGCTACTGAGTTCTCCCCTGGAGCACAATTTGCCTTTTTCATTTTTTTTTTCCCTTTCAGAGTATATTTTTACACTAAAGTCTTTCCTCTGTAGCAGATAACTACACGTGAAGGACACCACCTCCTGTCCTACTTTGTTTTCTTTGTTTTTCTTTACACTTCCTTTTATTATTCAAAAAGAAGGAAAAAACCAACAACTGTGGGTTAATTTTTCCATGTCATTTGATTGCATGCATGTTTAGGTGGTGAGTTTAGGTCTGGTGAAGGGTGTTGATTACTTTCTGAGGTGAGCTGGGACCTGTTGGTAAATGCCTTTCAGGTGAGGGATTGTGGATGGGGAAGGAGCTTTGCATCTCTACACCTCTGCCTTTCCAAAGTGCAAAGCCCCGTGGCTCCAGCTCCCTATCCACAAGGATTCTCTCAGTGTCTAGCTTTTTCTCTTGCTTCCCTCTCTTGTTTTTTTTTTAGGCTGCCGGTGTTAACACCACGGACAAAGAAATTGAGGTTCTCTATATACGGAATGTAACTTTTGAGGATGCTGGGGAGTATACATGCTTGGCGGGTAATTCTATTGGGATATCCTTTCACACTGCATGGTTGACAGTTCTGCCAGGTATACACTGCTCTCTTTCTGTGGTTTTTCCTCTTTATTTTATTTCCACCCCCCCTTGTTGATCGCTACAGAATTAGCACGGCTTCTGTCTCAGAAAAGGACTTTTACAATGATTATTATTTTTAAACGGGGTTGTCTCAAGCCAGTGATTTGACTTGTTGCATATTTGCAAATTCAAAAGCCTAAAAAACACAAAAAAAATGGGAGGGGGAATGTCTATTGCACTCAATTGGAGTGTTTTTACATCTGGTAACTGTTCATCAGAAGGGCTAAGGAGCTGCATTTTCTTAGCACTTCCATGAGATAACTGAAAATCAACACATTAATCATTGTAAACTTTTTCAAGTGGAGGAAATTCAAAGTTTCTCATGAAGCTTTGGGACTAATTTGGCCACAATCAAAACCGGTTCATCAAAATCTCTGAACTATTTATTTGTTATGCTTCAATTCATTTACCTATCATCCAAAATTCTTACAGAAATTCTACTATTAATGCCAAAGGATTGTGTACAGAAGCAGTGCCTTCCATATCTTGGGAATCAGCTCCCTGCATCTTTAAACATTGCATGCTCTGGGGAAACTAGTGGTGGTTTGCTTTTACTGCAAAGCATGTCTTGCTTTCCTGGGGTTGATGATGTTTCTGCCCTTAAAAGAAACAAACATCAATAAATATCAATGTGCTTTTTTATTTTTTATTTTTTTTTCCCTGAAAATTTTTATCAGCTGTTAAAAGATGTAACCATAAAAAAAGAGATGTAACCATAGAGGTTTTGCCACTAGTCAAATGTTCTCATTTATAAGTGTTGGCAGCTGCCTTAGGAGTGCCTATGGAAAAAATATGAAGTTTGCTGGGTAATCTTGTGCTTACAATTTATTAATTGTTAATCCTGAGAAAGGGAGGTACAAACCCTGCATGTGCATATGGCTGAGGTTCACATTGCAGAAGCGAAATGTTCCCACTTACTGCAGATAATTCCTTTATTAAAATATACTGAAAAAGGCAACTTTATCCCATCTCACTCCTACGTGAGCCCTGAGCCTGCGTGGTCCATCACCCAGCAGGCAAAGCAGTACTTGTGTAGAGCTTGCTTCTGCATTTTGCAAGGGCTTGAACAGCATTTATTTTAGTTTGGTTTTAATTTTAAAACCTGATTTTCTTGAATGAAATGATTTTTAGAAGCCTAGAATGAGGCACAAGAAAATATCAGCTTGAACATGCATTGCTTTGCAGAGTGACTGCTGATGGCTGTGGAATGCTGTTTATCTGGGGGATGAATCCCAGAGAAGGGATTAGGGGCAGTGTTTGCTCAGAGAACTGCTTTAAAGATAATTTCAAAGTGGTTTCAATCAGAGTAACAGCTATGTAGGACCACTCCTTCTAAAATCTAATCTCACAGGCTGGGTAACCACTGAGGAGGTTACTTGAAATAAGGAGTCCTCACAAAAAAGGAGACTCATAATTAACATATTGCCTGCAATTCAGCTTTCACTGGCATTATGTGTTTTAATCCAGTGCTGGGCTATTCAAAGGACCTCAGGGGAGGTAGGCACCTGGCATCAACTGCAGTGAATTAAGCAGCTGATTCCTCAAAACACTCTTAAAATCCCTAACCTGAACTGGTTCATCCTGCCTTCCCTCTGTATTTTTAGATCCCAGTGAGAATTTTGGATAAACAGCCAATGCAGACTCAAGCCCAAATGCCTATTTGTGATTATGGTTTTTTGTTTGTTTTTAAATTCACAATTTGTGACTTAATTTGTGGCACTTCTCTTTTAGGCTAATTCAGTGTCTTAACTTCCAATGTGTCTTTATGAGGCTAAAAAGAGTTCCAGTGCTTTTGAAATTTGACTAGAGCAACCAAATGAACCTGAGCCTAATTTGAACACTTCAGTTAGTCTTTTGCCCTGAAATTAGGCTTAATTATCTCATATTTTAATGTCTATGTAGCTACCTACCTAGGCAGACACATGGATATGTCTATAGAAGTGTGCATATATGCACAAGCTCGCACTCAGTGGCAGTCTCAAAGAAGTCAAAGCAGTGATTTAGAAAGAGGAATCACTCTTAGACTGCAACGTAGCCTGAACATTCACAGTCTTCTGTATGTCACAGAGACACTGTGAAAACTGGTATTTTACCCATTTTATGTTGTTCCAAGCATTGTACTGAACCGTGCTTGTACCGCGCGCTAACTCTCTGGCATGGTTGTTCCCTCCCGAAAACTCCCAATCCAGCTCCTGAGAAAGAGAAAGAATTTCCAGCATCACCAGACTACCTGGAAATAGCAATTTACTGCATAGGGGTCTTCTTCATTGTCTGCATGGTGCTGACAGTCATCCTGTGTCGCATGAAGAACACCACCAAGAAGCCGGATTTCAGCAGCCAGCCCGCGGTCCACAAGCTGACAAAGCGAATCCCTCTGCGCAGACAGGTAACAGAAAGTAGATAAAGAGTTTCAGAACCCTTTATTTTTAACCCAACAACTCAGCCAGCACATCCTTCCGGTGAAAGCTTGGGAGTGGGGAGTCAAGAGAATGAAACCAAATAACTAAAAGTTAAAGCAAATGGCAGGAGGGTTGGGATTTTCAGCTGGCACGCTGGGAAGAAAGTGGATCTTGGTGCAGCCATGGGTGTCTCCAGGCAGGGAAAACAAGGCAGGGATGTTGGAGGAGAAATGTAAAAAAAAAAATTGAGTATGTTCTGTATTAGCAGCCTATGGATGGGGGAAAAAAATTATTTTAAAAAAGTATTTAAAGTATTTACCCCACAGCTCATTGAAGTCAGTGGAAAAAATTTTGCTGACTTAATGGACTTTGGAAGAGAATCCTATTTATTTTTGTATGTATAATGTTTCTAAGGTAACTATTGCAACAGTAACTAGGTACCAGATACAGAGAAGTATTTTTCAGGAAGAAATTTGAAAACTGAGGAAAAGGGAATTTCATAGCCAAACAGTCAGAAACCACCCCAAAATAGAAAACACTGTAATCAAGTAAAAATAGGAGAGATATTCTATCAGATCTCAGGCAGTTTGCTTAAGATGCTGATGATTTTGCATGAGAAATGAAAGCAAATGTCAGGTTTCAAATACAACAGCATCACATAAAATATATTTTACAATGGCTTGTGTTTGACAATGAGTGTTTCTGGAAAGGGCAATAATACCACAAGCACCAAACCAGTTGAACCAGTAACAGACCTTTGGCTTTGTCACAAACCATTACTTGCCAAAGCAGCCTCTCTTCCCACATACTGTCCTCTCCTGAAAGACTTGTTGCTTTTGAAGATGGAGTGTCCATGTTTTAGTATTAATTCTTACAGTAGGTCTTCAAGGTAGACCTTTAAACCCACCAAATCCTCCCCCAGGCTTCAGCCCTATGAGGTGGAGGAGTGTTGGTGTCGGAGGCTTTGGTTCAGCTCCTTGTTAAAACAGGGACCATCTGCAGGGGTTGGTTGGATCCAGGATCTGCTCAGGGCTTTTGGATCTGAGCAAATTTCAAGCCTATCTGCACCACAGTTTGCAGATTTTCTGCAAATTATTTCTACATTTGTAGAGGGTACAATAATTACCAGTAATACACCTGCCTTAAAAATAGGTTTTCAGTGGGGGTAAGTGCATAATTGGCCAGAGTCAGGGTGGAGCTTGGGCTTGAGGTTTCAGACATTATTATTTTTTTTTCTGAACCCTTTTTCTAGGGCTTCTGAATCACCTTGGTTAGAAATGCTGCAGGGAACTTTCTCTGGTAATGCTTTAGCCATCTTCCTCTGCAGTGCTGTATTTTACCAGATCTTTATGAACTTTGTCTGAACTGAAAAATACTCATTTTGGTTTATATGCAAAAATGTTCTTATTTTGTTGGGTTTGTCTATGTTGGGGGGTGTGTGTGTGTGTGTGTGTGTGTTGTTGTAGTTTTATGGGTTTACTCGTTTGCTTGAGGAACACTGAAAGATAGGAACTTTTGCCTCTGAGTATAATATATATATATATATATTTATATATATATATATTCTTTGTAGTTTATATATATATATATATATATATAGCTTGTAGTATATATATGTGTGTGTGTATATATATATATATAGTTTGTAGTATTTATATATATTTATTCTTTGTAGTTTTCTGGACAAACCAAAAAGCTTTTTTGGATGTTGTGTACTTAACCAGAGCAAGTTAGACAGAGACACTTATCAACTGCTTTGATTGAAGGCATTTATTAGATTTCTGCCTAAATATAAAAGCATCACAATGACTCAGAGATAGGCTGGCAGCATAAAAAATAACCTGGGGTTTGGTGTGAGCTCAGTTGTGTCAGATGGAAATGGCTCCCCAGGGGGACAGTGTTATTTCATTGCATGTGACAGCAGTGCCAACCACTGCCCTGGCTTTAGCCAGTTAAGATGAAATGATGCAATATGGACCTTCTCCAAAGCTATTGTTTACGCAGAGAAAAAAAGCCTCTGCCTTCTAAAGAGCTCATCAGATTGGGTTTTATTGCTTTGTTTTGATTTTTCTAGAGTCTCAGCAAAAAAGGGGCATCTTCCTTATAAAAGTGGGAATTGTTTTGTGAAAAACAATGGATGTTTGAAAGTGTGAATCCCATTTCAACCTCTAAGCAAAAGTTCCACTGCTCAGTTCTCCCAAGTATTTTTTTTTTTTCATGAACAGGAGTTTCTCATTGAAGGGCTCTCTGCTGTTGTATCTTCAGAGGGAAAATACAACTCCTGTAAAATATTAAAATAGATCTGTATTTCTGCTTTACTGGTTTCACTGGTCGTTTCTCTCATTATATTAGCTTGCAAAGGCAGGATGAGACGATCAGTGCCTGAAAACTTATTCATCATTAGTGAAGTTTCTTTAAATTTTAAGCTCCTTGGTCTCTGGGGCAGCAGTAGCTGTATAGTTTCTGCATCTTTTAAAAGCTGGTTTTGGATATCTGAATTACTGTCACAAATCAAGAATTCAAAAAGGCAGTGTTTTTATTGAATGGGTGTGTGTTTCTGGTTTATTCAACTTGCTTTATTTTGTTCTACCACCAGGCTTACTTTTTTGTTTCAGTTTATTTGTGTTGCAGAGAACTGTGTTTAAAGCCTGGCGGGGTTTTGTCACTAAACCTCTATTTATTGATCACAAAAGGTTCTTTCTTGCCTTTGTGCTGTGCAGGGGCAGAACAGAGAGAGAATGATGGAGATGACAAGAGGATGGGTGAGAGGGAGCAGGGGAGATGCTGGTGGCAGGAGACTGAGTGAGCTGGGCAGGGATCTGAGGCTGGGTGATGGGATTTTTTGGAATTCCAGAGAAATGAGGCCATAGATTGAGAAATTCCTGATAATTGTTTTTGAAGCTCTCTGCTGCTGGGTCAAGATCCCTGAGGATCTGGATATGAAAATAATCCTGGTTCACGAAGAGACGTTTGCATGACTTTGATGCCATCTTGTCTAAGCAGAATAAGAGTCTTGCTGAGTTAACATATGGTTTGGTTTGCTTGCCTGGATTCTCATACACTATTTAGTCTGAGCTACCACAGCGTTCCCCTCATGCAGGCATTTTTTTATTATTTTCCTGCCAAAATGTGCTTTTTTCCACATTCGTCGGAAGGGTCACGATGAAGTCAGGAATTATCAGTTCCCTCCCCCTACAAGCCTCACCCTCACTAGGTTCTAAAACTTGGTTTTTGAGATGGAAACTGCTTATTGGGAACTCCAGCAAGGAGTTTCTCTTTTTTTATATAAAGCAGAGAGGTGCAGTGCTCTGTTGGCATTAGATGCATAGAAGATGGGTGAAAGGTTCACTGAACCAAAGGGTGTAGAGCAGCCTTCAGTAGGATGTATGTCTACTTTTTTTTTTTCCTTTTAACAAATAAATTATAATTTAAACAGACAAAAAGACAGTGATGCTTTAGTGGTTATAGAAGGTTCCATGTCTTGCATCTTGCCCAGTCAAAGCCAAGTACAAGTGTCATCACTAGAGCATTTCACTTGTGCTATCACATTCAGCTGGTCAAATCTGGACACCCTCAACTTGGGGATTTATGTGTCTTACATAAGGAGAAATCACTTTTTTAGATTGAGTATTTTAAATACATTCCCATTAATTTATGTCTTCTGGGGCTGTGGTTGCTAATGCTTCATAAAGGTATAGTCAGGGCATTTGTGATGAGCCAAAACTGATGGGTTTAAAATAAGACTTAAACACACCAAGCAGAACAGCCAGTTCAAAATGATGGTGGCAGCTGGAACCTGAAAAACAAAAAAGTAATCCAGAATAAATAAAGTAGCATTGTATTTCAGGATCTATTCCTTAAAATTAATTATATTTTTACAGCTCAATGCTACATGAAATACTAAGATTAATACCCAACTGTCAGTAGGATTTGTTGCAAGGAGTTTGCCTGAATACCTCTTTTAGCTTCTTGCTTTCTCCTTGGATTTCTCTAAATGGAAACCATTGACTAGCAGTGCTCATTTGTTATTTTTTGTGGGTTTCAGAAGGAGTAATTTTCATGAAGGGCTGGCATGTGTGTTTTAAATGTCAGAACTTAACAATATGAACCCTCAGTTTCTTGTAATGCATTTTCCTAGCTCCAGTCCTTCAGATGGACCCTTCCTATGAACAGCTAATAACATTACTTACTGATTATATTTGTGTACATACATGCATTTGACTTCAAATTAACTTTTATGGCAGAGCCTTCAAAAAGACTGACAATTATAGGAAATCACTGCATGAATGCTAAAATCTCACAGCATGAGATTTGGGCAGAAGTGACAGATTTGGGCCTCGGGATATGGTATAAATCATCAGTGGAGGAAAACACCCTTCCTAATCAATTACAGACAATTACACACTGCTTTGCAGCTGATTTTGCCACATGGCATTTCCAGATTCCAGCAAAGATTCCTTTGTTTTGAATGATCCGCTGCTTAAAAATGCTTGTAAAGCATTCTCTCAGAGCTGATTAAAGAATTTATGTGGTCCAGAGGACACATATGTTGTTAAAATGGGGATATTATAATGCATGAAGTTTGGACACGGGGCTTTTCTCCTTCTGAAGTGCAGATATGGAGCAAAAGATCTGTCTGAGGCTGCTGCTTTTCTTGGTTCTGGCCTTTCTAAAAGCAGAAAAGAAGCACAGAAGAAATATTTATGGTGGGGATCTACCTTCATATTGAGGCTGACTTATCCCACAGTAGTACTTTCAGTTTTCTGCTCAAGTCAAGCCTTCCTTGCTATAATTAAGCACTCAAAATACCTCCTTAGTGCAGTGTCATAGTGGAGAACAGACACTACCAACACAGTCTATAGACCTTGAAAGTGTCTGTTTTAACTATATCAGCTGCCCTTCTTTGCTTCTCTGCCCTGGCTTTGCTTTTTTCCTTTATTTCCAAGAAGCCCATGTTGGTAAGCTAGGTGATAGTGCAAGAAATTCCTGTGTTCTGCCTGGGTGTCCAGCTGCTGCTTCTTGGCACCAAAGTGGCCCTGGAGTCTTTATTTTGGTCCTGTACCATTCCAAGCTTGCTGCACAAAGTGAGCATGGTCCCTGTTACACCTGTGTCTTGGGAACCTTGAAGTTTTGGAAGCAAAAAGAGAGTCCACATAATTAAAAGCAACTCCATGTGCTAAAATATGGGGTTCATGGCAGGAGTGTCCTGGGTTCATGATCCCACATGAGGAGGGGTTGGAGGAAAGTGCTGCAGGTGAAAAGGGGAAAAAGGGAAAGGTGAAAAGGGGAAAGCAGGAAGCTGGAAGGGAGGTTTTCTGTATGCTTTTACTTAAATGTAGACATGTAGATTAAATTTGACCATGTCTCCTGACCTTGGAGTAGGTAGGGTGTTGCTCAGTGTTTTATAGTGCACTCTGAGGTGATGAAAAAAAAAAGTTGCTCAAGGGATGAGTTCAAAGATTAATTCTGCACTATTGCTGAAAAGGTGAAAGGCCATTCTGAAATGGAATATTTCCTCTAACTACTGGCCAGCCTGGGTTGGCTTTGTCTTTGCTGGAGCTGATTTTTATAGCCCTTGAGCTCCTGTAACTGTACTGTTCCACTTAATCAATCAGAGGAATATTCCCTGGGAGTGCATCCATTATTCTTCTCCCAGACACTGAGTGGTTCCTCTGGATTTCTCATCATTCCTTTCCATGTTAAAGCACTTTGGTTACCTGCAGCCTCTCTGGACAATCATCCAATGCTTGCGTGAAGTAAATATGCAATCATGTTAAAAGGGAAGTTGGCAGAGCCTTTCATCTGTTATGTTTTGTTGTTTGGTTTTTTTTTCTCTATACATTATTACTGTTTAACTTCTGTATTTGACATGCATCACCAGAGTATTTCAGTTTATTTTATTTTTACATTTATAGATTTTAACCATGCTAAGACTCCTTTGTCTTACATTATTAGACACTTGAGCAGTGCCTAATAAAAGTATTGTATTCATTAAAAAAAGACTCCAGAACAAATTGTGCTATTTCTGATACATAAGGGATAACATCTGAATTTTGCAGCTTCAATTCCATGCCTCCCTTATGTCCCAAGAAAACAATGGCTATAATAAGGAAGGTTAGAAAGTAAAGACAATGATAAGAAATAAATAGGTAAATATGTCAGGACTTGAATAAAGCTCTTGGTAGAATGGGGCTGATGAGTGGATTTTGGAAATGTGAAAGAAATGGTCATAGAGCATTAGTAGTAGATTTGAAATGAGGGAGATTTAAAAATGGAAACTAGAAATAAGAGAAACGAAGTTCAAGGGAAGTCCTGAGGGACAGAGGAATTGCCACTTTGTTCTTGGAGGTTTTCATGTTTCTTAGTGCTGAGCTGGTTCATTTAATGAAGCATTAGTTTTAAATTATAGCGAAATGATGAAAAGTAAAAATAATACAAGTCTAATTCTAGTCTGGGTTCTCATGCTGAGCTGCCCTGCAGCTCTGAGTGAGCAATTTAGCTCCAGTAGGTGTGTTCCCCTTTAGACTGGGCATGGCAGCATCCCTCTGGATGGACTTTTTCAGCAATCACATACTGATCTATTTAGTCTACCCTAATAGTAGTTTTCTGTTTGTATTCCCAGTGATCACCATATTTATTAGCCTAGAGAATGTTCCAGGTACTTGTATTGCATTGGTGAGGCCGCACCTGGAGTATTGTGTCCAGTTCTGGGCCCCTCAGTTCAAGAAGGACAGGGAAGTGCTTGAAAGAGTCCAGCGCAGAGCTACTAAGATGATTAAGGGAGTGGAACATCTCCCTTATGAGGAAAGGCTGAGGGAGCTGGGTCTCTTTAGTTTGGAGAAAAGGAGACTGAGGGGTGACCTCATCAATGTTTTCAAATATGTAAGGGGTGAGTGTCAGGGAGATGGAGTTAGGCTTTTCTCAGTAGTGACCAGTGATAGGACAAGGGGTAATGGGTGTAAATTGGAGCACAGGAGGTTCAAGTTGAATATCCGGAAAAATTTTTTTCCTGTAAGGGTGACAGAGCCCTGGAACAGGCTGCCCAGGGGGGTCGTGGAGTCTCCTTCACTGGAGACATTCAAAACCCGCCTGGACACGTTCCTATGCGAAGTGCTCTAGGTGGCCCTGCTCTGGCAGGGGGGGTTGGACTAGATGATCTTTCGAGGTCCCTTCCAACCCCAAGGATTCTATGATTCTATGATTCTATGATTTGCTGAAAAGAAATATTAATACAAACATTAACAATGGTTGCATGGACAGTCCACCACTTGAATCTGAATGTATTCAGTTGTTTGTGGAGTTTCCTAGATACCATGTCCTGCATGCAGAAGCTGAGGCTTCTAATATCAAGAAACAGCTGTCAGTCAGCTGCAAAAAAAGGTCAGCAAGGTTAATTTTGTGATAGTGGCCCTTAACACATTCTTCCTTCTGAAAACTCTTGCCAGTCTTAATCTCTGGTCTTAGAAAAATGTGTCAAGATGCCAACCCCATGGGATGAGATGGGTTTGAGGATGCTGACCTGCAAAAAGACCTCTCAAACAAAACAGGCTGGCTGAGTCACGATGAGAAATTTGAGCACTTTAGCCTTGTCTTGTCAAAATACAGTGTGTAAGAGCATGACATGGTAGCAAAAACCTTTCAACCCCAGTCTGAGGAGCTCAAGTAATTCCCTGGGCTGAAACACTGTAATTGTTAATTGGAATAATGGAAGGGAGCATTAAGTTTGACTTACCAGGTGTCACAGAGACAAGAGGATTTTGTGTTCATCTCGCTGTCACTGACCTTCACTTCAGTGCTCTCAGGATCTGTTTGCTTCTAATTGATTTTTTTTCTTCTTCTTGGTTATGTGTGGAACAAAACTGTAGCCTGGTGCCATTTTATATAAGTAAACCTGGTGTCAAAGTTGACAACAAGTGAGGAGGATAAAACCCAAGAGTGGTGGTTCCTCTGATGCTCTAGGCTTCCAGCAGGGTGCCAAGGATGCTGGACAAGAAGCATCTCCTGCAACCTGATGCAAGGATGAGTACCACTGATGGCACTGTGCAACACCTTTCATCCCACCTCAACCACCAGATTTGGGCATGGCCAAGACTGTTGTGGCCTGAAGAGAGAAAAATAATCCACATTTAAAGGAGAAGACTGGCAATAGAAGCATTTTTGTGTTCAAAACTTGAAACCCTGAGGTCAGCAGACAGCAGGCTGCTGCTTGCAGGTTTGAGGATACAGCCTGACAGAGGATACACAGCAAGACAAGTTGTGTTACAAGGATGGAACTGTTACCTTATTTTCATTAACTACCTTTGATGCTCTAAGGAAAATTGTTGTTGAGGACAATGAGAAATAATACTCCAAAGTAAATTACATTTCAAAGCATTGGACATTAGATTATTTTTATGAGCTCTTCTCCACATTGCCTGCTGAATCTTTAATTAAGAATGTGGTCAACTGAAAATTTAAATATCCCCTAAGTAATGTGATAGCTTGAACACTTAAAAAATATGTGAGAGAATCCAGGATGTGAACTTGTTCATTGGCACTGGTGACAGTTATGAGAGTCTTTGAAAACATACTGGTTTTTCAATGTGAAATTGAAAGTTTCAGTTGAAGAGTAACACCAAAAAGTAGTTAAACTGTGTGCTGATTTGTGGAAAGGAGTGAACACTGACAGCTACAAGTGTGTGGAGGAGAACTTATTGGCTACCTTGGCTCACAGTGCCTACTGAGGTATCTAAAGGTGGTGAAATACTGAGTTGATTAAAAAAATACTCATTTGATAAAAAGATGGAAAAGCTTAATTTATCTTCTGAGTGAATGTTTTTACAACAGACTTACAGCCTTGGCAGCCATTGGAGTCCCCCTTGTGCTTACAAGTGGAGGGTAAATGTGTGAGAATAGTGCAATAGAAACAAAACTGTAGATTCAGCCCCTTTTCCCACTGCTCTGAGCTGGCTTGGTTATCAGGGACTGCTGTTTTTCAGATTTTGGGTCAAGATTACATCTCTGCCTTCTTGTCTTTTTGCATCTTGTATTGCAACAACAGGTGTCAGCTGACTCCAGCTCCTCCATGAATTCCAACACTCCCCTGGTGAGGATCACCACTCGCCTCTCCTCTACTGCTGATGCCCCCATGCTGGCAGGAGTCTCAGAATATGAATTGCCAGAAGACCCAAAATGGGAGTTTCCAAGAGATAAGTATGTAGCCTGTTTCTTTACACATCCCTGAAAACCATGATTTGGGAAACATCTTTCCCAAAGTATCCATGTATCAGAAAATCTCCATTTTCTGAACCTCCTCTAAGATGGAGATTCAATTCAGCTTCCTGAAATCAGTTGTTTTTTCAGCAGAAGGTGATTTTTCCCTGCTTGTCATTCTGCTTTTATATTCAGATTTCTGGTAGGATTTGGGATACCCTGCTGAAATGTAACAACTCTGTTACAAAAGCAGTGAAATGTTTTAGCAAACCAGAAGTGACTTAGGCTGAGACATGTCCATACCCAAGCATTGCTGAGGGGCAGCTGGGTTTTCCCCAAGCAGTACCCTCTGAACATTAAGCCATGTTTCTTAGTTGAAATATTAAAATTAACTGTTCAATATATACAAAATAGGTGATAAAATATCATGTAGGAGAAAGAGAAGATCTAGAATAGGTTGCTAGACAATCTTTTCTTTCTGCCAGGACCTCCTGGCTAGTATTTTGTGTTGGTTTTATATTAGGATGTATTAGTGGAGATGATGGGTTTAGTTTAGTGTGACATTTTGCATATTGTGTACATACATGTACAACTTCTGTGGCTTAAAAATATTAGGTTTCAAGCAGAGCACACTGAATCTTGATGTATCCAAATTCATCCACCTACATAATATTTTCTTCAAAGTCTGTTGACTAGCATGCAAAATGAGCTGCTGAATAAGCTAATTAAGGCTGTAACCATATTTCTTAATATAAAAAGACATGTAAAAGAGAGAGGATATTAACACGGGTAGAACCACGATTCTATATTAAAGTTAATGCTAATTTTAAGAAGTGTCTTGGTGGCTTGGGAAAACAACACCTTTTATCACAAACAGTTCTCTTTTAGAGCTCAGGGTTGTGTCTTTTGGATAGAAGAGCTGCAGTTTTGAAGGTTCTGACAACACCGTTCTGGAAATTTAATGATGGAGCTGCAAACTGGTGCAAAATGCTGTAATTGCCACCTGCAGTATCCTAGTCAACAGTGGGGTCTGTATTTGTACTTCTGTCAGCCCAGCCCCTCGGGGTACCCACTCAAGGCAGAAAGTTTTCGAGTGCGAAACATTTAAACCCAGCATTCAGCACAAATGTAGGTGGAGCAGATCTGCAATGAAAGGAGGCTATTTAGAGGCAGTTTATTAGGTTGGGGGGCAGGAGGCACACAATGAGAGGTTTGTTACTTTCGTCCTAGCAGGGCAATAGCACATAAATTAAGCAGTTTCCAATGCAAATATTTGTTCTCTGCCAAGATCCTAAATTCAATTTTCGTTCTGGAGAAAATGCAGGATGACCTCAGCATAGCATATGCTGCCCTTTAATCCTTGCACCTTTTTAAAACTCACATTTGCTTTAGAAACCAGGCTGAAACAGCTTGAGGAATTCTCACTGAGGCAAAGACCACGTTTGACAAGGAGTCTGTTGGCTGCCCTGGGAAGGAGCCACCTCTCACTCCTGTCTCATGGCTGAGTGGGGTTTTCAAACCCCTTAGCCCTGGGCTACCACTCTTGTCTTGATGGTGTGACAGCCTCTCCCTGTATTTTGTGGGGGCAGACAGAAGTCCATGCTATTAAGAACAAGTCCCTGCATGTATCACATCTGTGAATCCTGCTTTTTACCATGGAAAGCCAAGATCTTAAGAAATCTATTGTGAAAATGCTCATCCACATCTGGCCCCTACATTGGGTCGTGTTTGAGCACCAAACTTGCTGAGCACTCTCACTGATTTGGAGCTAGATGCTATTCTCTGTGTGTTACAGAGCCTGAATGTGTCCCTTAGGCTGCAACCAAAAAGATTTTTCCCAGAACCTCTGAAGTTTCTTTTTTCTTTAAAGTTGAGATTACAGAATCACAGAATGATCAGGGGCTGGAAGGGACCTCTGAGGATCATTGAGTTCAACCCCCCAGCTAGACCAGGATCCCCTAGGGCTGGGTTAGAGGAACATCCAGGCAGGTCTTGAATGTCTCCAGGGATGATGGAGACTCCACAAGGTCCCTGCTCAATCTATTTCAGTGTTGTGTTAGCCTCAGAGTGCAAAAGTATTTTCTCATATTTAATTTAAATCTCTTGTGTGCCAGTTTGTGTCCATTACCCCTTGTTCTCTCACTGGGCACTGTGGAGAAGAGTCTGGACCCATCCTCCTGACACCCACCTTTTAGATGTTGATAAACATTGATTAAGATCCCCCCTCAGCCTCCTTTTCTCTTGGTTGACATCTCTCCGTCCAGCTGCTAGAGCAACCAGGTGTACACCCCACAAAATGCATTTTCCATAGCCTACTGCTCTTTTTTAAAGGTTTCTTGCCTTCATACCATGATTCCAAGGCAGTTTGTGTCCCTCAGTCTCTGACCAGAGCCTGGGTGCTGCAGGCAGGAGACATCTCCTCCTCTTCTCCTACTTCATGGCACCAAAGTGCCCTCAGCCTCTGCTGGACTCAGCTGTGGATGAACAAAGCGTCCATGTCTCTCCCCTGAGAGGATCCAAGCAAACACACAAGGCTGTGGGAAAAGGGATCTTGCTGTGGATGGGGTGGTACTGGAGAAGACGACTCAGGTGGGGGATGCTGCTGCCAAGGGCTTTGTCCCATGGAGGTGCCTGAGAAGCAGCTCCTGGCAGCCATTTGGAGCCTGTGAGCTTTGTCAGCACCTTTGCCCAGGCTCTGCCAGCAGGATCTCCTCTTGAGCCTTCACCATTTGTGTGTCACCCACCCCTTGCCATGTCCCTCTCTCTCTCCTTCATCTTTCCTCTGCCCCAAGGTGCTGTCAGGGCACCTCATTAGCCACAAGTGAAAGGAGTGTGCTAATTACCCATGTCTGTGACCAAATTATGACTTGCTGTCCCTGCCCTGCCTCGTCTCTTCAGCACAAGAGATCATCAGGCAAATGTTCACATCCCATGTCCCCAGACAGAAGGCAAGGAGAGGAATTTTGAGCTAAAATTAAGCTGCCTTGAGACCCTGTTTGATTTCCCTTTCTCTTTGCACTGTGCCATTACATCGTGGGAGTTAATAACATTTAAAACATCCCCTTGCTCTCAATACCCCATGAATCACTGGCTGCCTGAAGTCAACCACATGGCAGCACACACAGAGAACCTTTTCTTTCATCAGTTAATGTGAAAAAAGACTATGACTGGCCAAGTTACAATGACAGCAAAAGCTTGCCTGTGCCTGGCTACTTCTGAATTCCAGCCATGATCTGATGCTTTTTGAAGGCTCTTCCCTTCCACGCTGTGTCTCACCACTACCATGGAGTCCAGCCTCTTATTTCTAGGAGAGGGAGAGCTTAAAAAACTGGATTTAGCAACTGATCTGCCCAAATGAGGTGCTCTCTGTGTCATCCCTAAGAAATCACAGTGCAGCACACGGGAAAATCAGTGCCCACCCAGAGCCCCTTTAGTTGCCTCTGATAAACCCCACACCAAGTTGTTGAAAGCTTTTTATATTTAGCCCTGGAATTTCACTGGCTGCATCCCCTCACCAGATGCTGTGTGTTCACCTCCTGTTTACACCTCTAGGCTGACGCTGGGTAAACCCCTGGGAGAAGGTTGCTTTGGGCAAGTTGTCATGGCTGAAGCAGTGGGGATTGATAAAGACAGGCCAAAAGAAGCAGTGACTGTGGCAGTCAAGATGTTGAAAGGTAAGAAAATGGGGTGGTTAGGGATCAGGGTGGGTGATCCAGCAGTTCTTAGCCACAAAAAAGTTTCTTTTGTGCCATCTGAACTCTGTCATCGTGGGGGGGGTCAAAGAGCACATAGCTGACCTCAGCCTTCAGCAGTTTGGGGTGTAAATCTGCATCCTTGACAGCCTGTTTATCTTGAGCACTGAGTATTTAGGAGCCAGGAGATATATTAGCATCGTGTGGGACTCTCTGCTTTTAGTTTAGCTCATGTCAGAGGCTGTCCATGTGTAGATCCTACCCCATCCACTCCAGGTGGTTGGTGCCTATTTATTTAAAATTCAATTGTAAGGTTATTTTGGATGAAAAGTGGAGTTATTGAAGGTTTGATAGCTAAGAATGCCATTTTTACATCTGATACAACTGTGTTGCCTCTTAATATACAACACTGAAGAGGTGCTAAGTCCATCAAAGGAAGCTGTGACAATTTTTTGTTAGGACATCCACTGTATACTGGAAAACAAAACCCCTATTCTGCTTTTTGAAGCCCATGTTTTACACCAGCTGGTGAGCTCTAGTGAAGTTCAGGTTGGCACACTAGAAAATAGGAACTGAACCCGTGTCTTCTACAGATGATGCTACAGAAAAAGATCTGTCTGACCTGGTGTCAGAGATGGAGATGATGAAGATGATTGGGAAGCATAAAAATATCATCAATCTCCTTGGAGCCTGTACCCAGGATGGTGAGTAGGGAAGAGAAAGTAAGACTTTCCAACAGTCTTCAAAAAGTCTGAATAATCATAATTTTTCATGAGTTTTTAAGGAAGCAGTCATGCCATGGTGGGATTTTTAGATACATCCCCTGCTTAGCAGCAATATTTTAACTTCTGTCTCTCATTAGGCTTAGAGCTTTAATATGAGAAAAGGTACTATATCATATGAAAACTCTCTAATCCCTTGATGTAAGGGAAAAAAGGACATTTTGTAATGGCTTTTCCCACACCTGTTGTTGTGAATTTTCTGTCCTGCTTTAGTGCATCCCATGAATTTGAAATGAGTGTGGTATTTTATGAAAAGATAATTACATCACATTGAGCGATGCAGAAGGGCTTAAAGTTCTGCAAATTAAAAAAATATTAAGAAGGACTTCCCCCTTGTTTGATATCTCACTTTTTTTTTGATTGAAAATGGTTGCTTTTCAGTACTTAGCATGCTCTGGAAAGAATAGGTGTTGGGGTCAAGGTTTAGATACTTTCAGCCACTAATTGCAGCTGTGCTGCTATCCTGCTATGGAGCTTGGGACAGTAACCGAGTCCAAACCTTCTTTGCTTTCAAGTTGTGCTCTCTGATTTCACATTTATTAATTTAATTGATTTATTTTATAAACTCCTTTATATTAAATCATGTTATCCTTCCACTTTACTCCAGTTTTCACAAGGTTCTCTTTACCCACAGGTCCCTTGTACGTGATAGTGGAATATGCTTCCAAAGGAAACCTGCGGGAGTACCTGCGAGCACGCCGTCCCCCAGGGATGGAATATTCCTTCGATATTAACAGGGTCCCAGAGGAGCAGATGACATTCAAGGACTTAGTGTCATGCACATACCAACTGGCAAGAGGCATGGAGTACCTGGCATCCCAAAAAGTAAGCAGAACTCAGCAAACACTGCAGAAAGCAAGCGGGGCGAATTTATCCGGTGCTTTTCTTTTATTATTATTTTTTTTTTTCAGTTTAGTTTTGTTCTCATCTTGTTTGAGTTCAAGGATTTGCTGGATAAAAAAGGCCTTTCTCAAACAAGTTGCATAATCGGTACTTTTGAAAATTGGTGGGAAAATTCATACACTTGAAAGTTTTTAATCTCTCTTTAATGACATTGCTTAAAAGGAGGCCCGGAACAGATGGTTTAAGGTAAATATTGCATCTGGATCTGCACTTTGAATTCAGAAGCACAGGTGGACCCTTGATTACACAAGCCACACTCCACCCATGAGGCAGCAGGCACCATTTGCCTTCTGTTTCCAGTCAAATCCACCAAATCAGCTCATGTAGGGGTGGAAAATAAATCAATTCATTTACTGAAAGGATGTAGAGAATGATAACAGGCAGAGCTCAGAAGACCAGAAAGTGCAAGGGTAAAAATTATGAATGGAGGAGGTAAAAATAAATAGGAGAGAATTAGTCACTTAAATTAGGCAGTTTGCTTAAAACTGATGTTTGTCAGGAGTGCAGCTTGTTGAAAGAATTTATTTATCCCATCGTGTCCCTAGACACTTGTTTCTTCAAACAGTTTTGTTTGTTTTTCTTTACTTTTTTAAGCCAGTAATTTGATCAAATTACAGTTATGAAACCATAAATAGCCCTGTTTCACCAACTCTGTAAACATATGTGGCTCGGTGGACAAGCAATCATGAATACCCTGAGTGGTGTTTGGACTCAGTGGCTAAACCAGAGCACCAGATATTGATGATAAGCACATCCTGCAAGGTGTGGAGTGGTTAGTGGGACCAATTCCAGTCATTTCCATGCCTGAGTAGGGAGCTGTTTTTAACCAAAGACCAGAGCTGAGTGTAAACCTCCAGTCTTGTTGTGTAGAGTAATGAATTTTTTTATTATTTTTATTTTTAATACTGATTTTCTGCACTTGCAGAGGTTAGGTAGAAGGGGAAAAAAGGTCTAATTTTCCTTTTATCCTCTTGTTTTGAAATAGCCTCAGTGCAGTAGTGTAGACAGGGAGACATGCATGACACCAAGACAGAAATCACCTCATGGAGGAAGTGTGAATATTGTGTTAGGTAAAGCACCTTAGGATATCTCTTTTGAAGATTTATGAAACATTTGCCTGGCAGCGAGCCACATCCCAAGAAAAAAGAACCCTTGTGAAAGGAAAAAAAAAAATAAATCTTTTGATTGGCAAATCTTGAGAACAAGTGTCTGCCTGAGAAGCTCTGAAGTGCTGCTGGAGGACACTGCCAAGGACGTGTGCACATGGCAGAACCTTTTCATCCTTGATCCAGTTCCTTTGCAAAAACTGTGCTGATGCTTGACAGAGTGTGGGAGGCATTGCACAAGGCAGAAAGAAAACAAAGGCTGCACATAGTAAAACTGTGTATTCCAGTTCTCCAGATATCCCCCCGTTTCTGTTTGGATTTCACTAGTTCTTCTTCCCCTTAGGGATCCATTTACTGAGCTGGAATAATAAGAGAGCTGGGCTTCTCACGGGATTGCCAGCATGCAGGAGCTGTGAGAAGGCCAGTGTGCTTGTTATTTTGATCCAATAAATGTCTCATTGAGACCAAAAAACAAGAAAAAAAGAGAGAAATATTTAAAGAAGTTTTTGAGGCACCTCTTTTTTGCCTTGCAACCAATTATATGTTGGAAATGGGATGTTGTTCCTAAGGTAGATGGGTGGATGCTTTTTAAAATTCTGTTGATGTGTCTTCTGCATCATTCCAGTATTGTGCAAAAACAACAAAGGAAGCTTCAGGAGAGGGGATGGCCCAGATCATTGCAAAGAGACAGCAAATCATTGAGGCTGGAGGGCTGGCTCCTCTCAGATATGTAAATCAAAAATATGTAAATCAATGGAACCATTTTGAAGGCATGAAGAGTCTCAGTTGTAAAACTGGTAGTCTCACAGAATCATAGAATGTCAGGTTGGAAGGGATCTCAAGGTTCATCTGGTCCAACCCTTCTAATATTATTGAGATGTCTTAGCACCCTGGTGAGATGAGACTTAAAACTTTCCCAGGTGGGGGAATCCATCACTGCCCCTGGGAGACCATTCCAGTGTCTGACTGTCCTCACAATGGAAAAATTTTCCTCTGTTCCATCAGAATCTTTCCAGGAGCAACTTTTGCCCATTGCCCTTGTCTTGTCCATGGAGACAAGGAGTCTCCATCTTCTTTGTAGCCCCTCTTTAGGTACTGGAAGGTCATAATAAGCTCTCCCCTAAGCCTTCTGAACAGACCCAGTTTTCTCAGCCTCTCCTCCTATGGGAGGTGCTCCAGTCCTCCTGAACATCCTGGTGGCTCTTCTCTGGACTGTCTCCATCCTGTCTGCATCCTTTTTGTACAGCAGGGACCAAAACTGAGCACAGTGCTCCAGGTCTCATCAAAATACCTTGAGTATCACAGGGCATCTCTGACAATAATGTATAGTTCTGTTTGGGCAACTGAACTGAGTTTCTGGTGTCTCAGAGGATGCTCTTGTAGGGTTAGAGAAGAGGGAGAGGGAAGCATTTCTGAAGCTGGATTAGAGGACTGGTTTGATGCCTAAAGCATGGGAAGGCATTGCTAGAGCAGGATTTTCCTGGCAGTTCCTCATGACTAACCCAGTGAGGAGCAGAAGCTTTGTAGGCTTATTCTACACATGTAGGATAAGAGATCTCAGAAAATTGCTGGGGCAGGTTATAATGCAAGGAAGAAATTGGCTGTTGTACAGGTTTTTTTTTGTAGTGGTTTAGTCCAGCATGTCCATGCATGTGCTGAGAGAAAGAGGACAACATAAAGAATAATCCAAAACAGAGGAGGAAAAAAAAAAGTAATGATAACAAAATATACATATATATATATATATAAACCTTGAAAAGAAGTAGAATATCCTGGGGAGAGCCCAAATGCAATATTTCTTCCCACATCTCTGCAGCCATCAACACTAATAAGGCTGCTTAAGCACAGGGATAATATCCAGAGCAGTCACAACAACCTTTTAGTGTAAAGAACCAATTGCAGATTTTCAGGATAATGCTGACACAAAGGAAAAAATCTCTGAGGAGATAATATTTTTAGTTTCAGTACCAAAGCTGTTTGAAAAGCAAAAAGGCCAGCCCTGGGTTGGTTTCATTTAGTTTTGGGTTTATTTGATTTTTTTCCTTAATTCAGCTGGTATAGTCTCATGGTTGAAGTAGATACACACATCCTAGACATCTAGTTTTAAATTATATACTGTGGATAGACCTCATATTAAGATCTTTTATATTAAAAATGCTTGCACTGATTCCAGACTGTCAGGTTATGACTCTTGAGGTGATATAATGTAAGAGAAGCAACTTCCCAAATGCTGCTCATGAGCTTTTTGTTATGTGAGTGCTGCAATACCTGTACCTGGGCACATCTGATGGGGAATGAACACCCTGGCACAGTTGGGGTTACCACCCAAAATTTCATTCTTAGCAAAATATAAGTGTTAAATAAACAAGATTGTTCTAAGAGGCTTCTTAGAGCTCTATGTTCAACTTGCCAGCACCAGCTGAGGAGATGGATTGCAATCATATTTCACAAGTGTTTGTGTGGCTTTCCCACCTCCTGGTTTAGGCTAAAATCTGTAAAGAATACTTAGTTGTGGTGAAGAAATATCTAATTTTACAGCACTTTATTACACTGGGCTTTTGTTTTTCTTCTTTTCTTTCCAGTGTATCCATCGAGACTTGGCTGCAAGAAATGTTTTGGTAACTGAAAATAATGTCATGAAAATAGCAGACTTTGGTTTAGCCAGAGACATCAACAATATAGATTATTATAAAAAGACTACTAATGTAAGTGGATGGTTTTCTTATCTCTGGAAACAAGGATTTTCTTTCAGTGATTCACTTCAAAACTATGGTTATAGACTTAATGGGTTTCTTGTACAGCAGCCTCACTTTTCATCTCAGACAGAAAACAGGGATTAAGGAATAAGCATTTCTGTCCCCTCTTACATTGACATTTAAGAAGATAACCACAGAGGCTGTATATTGTATGATTTATTAGAAATGCTGAAATACAAGATTTATTTTTTTTTGTGGGTCCCTGGCTCCAGTCATTTGAAATAAGTGGAAATACTCCAGTTCATCCCAGCTTTTTGTAGCAAGCCTAGGATCCTGAAAAACACTGGACAAACAGTCCTAGGAATAACCATAATAAAAAAAAAATCCTGGTTAGAAGTGGTGCCACCACATACAGCTTGATGTCTTTTGCTTGTAATATAGAAGTGATGGCTGCAGCATCAAAGTGGGCCTAGAGATTGGGAAAATGGGGTTTTTACTCCCCACCCTGTCACAGTTTCAGAGTTTTTTACCTGTACCAAATCAAGAAGATAAAACGTTTCAGATGTAGTTATTGATACTTAGTTGGAACAGCTTGCCCCTCCTTCTCGGATCCTGATCAGCTACATTTGTGTTTGCTGGGAACTTTGTAGAGCTAATTTAGTTGTACAGCCTTTAAATATTAATTAACAATCATGTTAAGTGGCTTCTCTATGTACATAAAGCACTGAGTGATGGCATTTTAATGGTAAGATCTTCCTACTTCCAAAAGACAGAGCAACCAGGTGTGGATGCATCACTGCTGGAGGGAATCCAACCTTCTTTATATCAAATTTAGTGCAATTCCTGGGCACTGAGCAGGGCAGGCTTTGTGTCTAAAGCCAAAAGCAGTTGTGAGCTTTGGGTCACCACAAAAAGCTGCAACAAGAAAAGCAAAATGTTTGGATTTAGTAATTACTGATTTTTGCAGGCAGGCCTATTTTTCAGGGGATTATTGATTGAGTTATTTCATCTTTAAAGATCCATGGTGGGATGATCTTTTAAGTTTTGTTCTGCTTATCCTAATTTTTTCTCAGTAAGCAGTCTGGGGATTTTTGGGGAGCCCTGAATGCTTTTAATTTTATCTTCAGTGTTTATATCCATTTTTCTTAGCAGTCTCCCTACTTTAGCCCATTTTACTAATTTTTCCCTGAAAAAATTCAAGGTAAATTATATCTTGGTTTGCTTTAGCAGGCTGCTCTCTGAAAATATATTCATCTTTGTGAAAAGTTAGCTTTGAAATCATCCTGTAATCTGCTACCATTTTAATTTTTCTTCCCTTCTCCTCCAAACTTATAGGGACGGCTTCCAGTAAAGTGGATGGCTCCAGAAGCTCTGTTTGACAGAGTTTACACCCATCAAAGTGATGTGTAAGTGGCTTCATTTGCAGGGGGGACTTGGGGATAGGAAGGATTTTGTTTGGGTTATATATGTAGTAGTTTGGAATATTTCAAATGCACTTTGGTGTCGTTCTTTACCTTTAAGTATTTTCATTCTGTTTCACATATTAATAGATGGAACAGGACTTGCCCTTAGAAAGTGAGGATTTTATGGTAGACTGCTAACCAGTGCTCTGTTACTAATCTGCCCAGCTTCAAAGCACATGAAAGGTGGAAAATTCTAACCTCCTTCTGTCAGTACGGAAGTTTCCCCCCTTGAACTTATTTACGGATGTGCAGCTACAAAGAGTCTATCTAATTTGCTTGGCTTTTGACATGGTCTGGACTTCCTTCAGGTTAAAAAAAAAGAGAGAAAATAGAGAAAAAAAAAAAGGCAATAAAGTTCCTGAAAACTTTTAATAAAAATTCATGCTAAGATTGGGTATAATAAAACGTAGGCTGGGTATATTAGAAGAGTTTTCTCTGATTTTTAGAAGGGTTGTTGCTTCCCAGCAGTACTTCATATGTAGTAGAAAATCATTGGGCTCTGACACTTCAAATTCTTTTAATGTGTGTGCAGAGTGGCTGAGTGATGCAGCCACTCAGGATTTATTCTGCTTCCTATTACAGTGTCCTTAACCCAGCTACAGCACTTGTGGGCATCGTGCTCAAAGTAGATGTGTACTTTTTTATCCTGTACAGATGAGGATCTTATGTTTTTTATTTCTCCAAGACAAGCTGCTAACTGTAAAGGGCTGGATGCTTCCCAGCACAGGTGTAAAAGGTTATGCAAGTTAGTGTAGGGTTAAAGAGAAAAGGGAAACGTGGAGAAAATAGGAGGTATCTCCTCTTTCTTAAACCTATGTGCACTTCACAAGATGCCCTCCCCTTAAGCATTTATTGAGGCTTTTCCTTCCATCTTTACCTTGTTTACAAAGGAAACTATATACATAGGTTAAGGGTGGATCAATCTTTTATTTTAAAATAACATCTTATCAAAATCTTTGGGTGAATGTGAAGTAAACTACTTCACTGACTCAGGGCTGAGAATCAGTCAGATCTGCTAAGCAGCTAGAAAGGTTTCAGTACTGAAACATGGAGATTCTTGGTCCCATGGTGGCTTGGAAGATAGCTGAAGAATAATATTATTTTAAGTTTGTGCAAACAGCTTACTAAAATACACTTTACTAAAATACACTGCTGCAAAACTAGGAGAGCTACAGAGAAAGTTGGGACCAGTGCAAGGTGTGGGCTGTTGCTCACCTGCCAAAGAGCCCCAGGTTGCCAGCAAGGAGGTGGCAACCAGGCAGGAAAACTGGCTTAAAACTATCCTCCTTAATTTCCTACCAAAAATAAATAATAAGTAAATAAAAGAGGGAGAAAAATGGTGCAAAATATTTTTGTCTTGAACAGTCTACTTTTTCCAAAATACCCCAACACTTAATTGCAGCTCAACTCCACTGTGAGCTCTGTAAATAATTAAGCTGTGAAGATGCAGTTCTTTGCAGTAGCCCTGGAAACTTGGGTGCTCAGAGCCCATCAGACAAAGGCAAAGAGTGTGTTTGAGATCATGCTCAGGTCATTCCCTGTTCTGTGTGCTGCCCGTGTATGTGATGCACTTCACAAGTTGATGCCCTGATCAGGGTGGTCAGAGTTAGGCAGATGCTGATTTAAGCATCATTTAAGAGGGCTTTAGAATCATTGAATCATTTTGGTTTTAAAACACCTCTAAGATCATCAAGTCCAAGCTTTAGCCAGTGTAATCATTGCATCTGCCACAGACACATCTCTGTTTTCAGCACTAAAGCACATCTACTAATGCAGTTTTCTCTTTGATTTGTAGTTGGTCATTTGGGGTGTTAATGTGGGAGATCTTCACGTTAGGAGGATCACCCTACCCAGGAATCCCAGTGGAGGAACTTTTTAAGCTGCTTAAAGAAGGGCACCGGATGGATAAACCTGCCAACTGCACCAATGAACTGTAAGGATCCTCCTTTGATGTACCAGGACTGAAGGGCACAAACTGCTGAATTCACCTGGTTAATGCTATCCCTGGCAGAATCAAAGATTTTTAGAATTGCTTGACTCTAAAATTGTGGATGGATGTGTGTTTGTGTAAAGAAAAAGGTACTAGAAGGTCTTCAGGAAATGTTTGGCAGAGGATGCTTTTTTATAAACCCTGCTGTGATCCCACTGGGGAGAGATCATTTACAAACCAGTCTTTGTCAGTGTTTTTATACCCAGGTTTGCTGTATTTTAAGCTCATTATCATGAACATTCCTACCTGGTACACATACCACTAATCAGTGTGCAGCATTTTGTGCAAACAAAATATATATCTGAGAATTCCTGCATTACCACAGCATTATCCCTTGGTGATAAGGGAAGAGTATTTCCCTTTTCTGATATTCTAGTGTAGCCCTTAACCATTTTTAATATTTTTTCCCCATTTTAATTTCTTCACTTCACAAAGACCACAGTCTAGCACACAGATATTTAAGCATGTGTAATTTAATACCATTGAAATTCCTGGGACAGAAGATTGCAGAGTCCACAAAAAGGTAGTTTAGGAGAGATAGAGGAGTAGAAATCTCAGATTTTTGGGAACATTAGTGCTCCACATGTAGGGCTGGGGGTGTTTGCTGCTGAACTTGTGATGAAGAACACTGACTGGCTATGGAAAGGTTTGCAAGAAGGACGGATGCTTTTAATTAAACCAAGAAAATGTGTATTTCTTACAGCTATATGATGATGAGAGATTGCTGGCATGCTGTGCCTTCCCAGAGACCAACTTTTAAACAGTTGGTAGAAGACTTGGATCGGATTCTCACTCTCACAACTAACGAGGTAGGTAAATTGTGCCTCTCCATAAGCAGCTTCCCTCCAGAACACCAACCAGATCAGGAGACAGATGGAATTTATTCAATTATAAAATCTTGCTCAAGTTCTTTTCTTGGGCTGTTTATTGTTGTCCTCTGAGGTTACACACAGCTAAAGTATGTATCCTATGAAATTCTTGGTTTCTTGCCATTATCCTTGATTTATGTAACTAAACAGACACACATCTTTTAGGGGGGTTTTTGTTTATTTCTCATTGCCTCTTCTGTTGTTTGCAGCATGGAGGCACTCAGGTTGAGAGGCAATGTTTATGGTTCAACACCAATTTTGGGTGAGGGAGGGATGTAGAGTTCACGGTGTTTTTCATTTATCAAACTCTGTTTGATTCCCAGCCATGATATCTAGGTCAGGAGAGGAGGAATTGTCAATGGTAGATCTCAGATTATAAGTCTGAGAGTGAATTAGGTTCACTGAAATAGCTCTCTGTGGAGGGAATGAGAACCCATGGGGAACGTTTGAACAGCCATCCAATTATCCAAAGATCCTGCCTAGCACTGCTTCGGGTTGGGATGTATGAATGCAAAAAAATGGTTTTATTTGAAGAGCATTCTTTCAGAGGTCTGAGATATTATTAGGTTTAGCAAGAAACACACTGATCAGGGTATTCACACAGGGATCGCTCTGCTCATCACTCAGTCACATGCAGCTTTGATACAGAGATCACAAGTGGTGGAAATGTTGATTCTTTAGGTGGAAACTTCTTCTGAGAGAAAAATGCTTGGTGTCATAGATAGATTTTATAAATTTTTATTATATCTGAGAAATTATGTGCATAGCATGAGGTGGAAAAAATGACAAAACCCTCACAGAGGGAAGTTGTGACATTTTGTTTTGACTATTTCAAAATGGGGTTTTCAGCTTTTCTATGATTATAAGTGGATCCTTACAAAAGGGAGATAAGAAAAAAGATTTGGATTGCTTTGTTTTGACCTTCAATGTGACTTCATAATTTTTCAGAATTGTTGGAGAAAGAACAAAAATTGATTATTCAGCAGCACTGGGAAAGGTCATATACAACAGAGATGACAGGAGAACCTGGGTAAAGAGATGTCATTTTTTAGAATCATCATTTGCCCAGTAGGTTGAAAAAGATTTTTGGCTTTGGTAGCAGCATCTGGATGTGTCTGGATTCTGTTGTGGAAGGTTTGTTCTAAGAAGGGGCATCTTCAGGGATAGCTCAAAGCTGAGGCAAGATGATGCTGTGCTCCCCATGGAGTCAGTAACACAGCTCTGCCTGCCCTTCCCATTTCCCCCTCATCCAATGGTGACTGTGGCTTTTCCTGCCTAATTTATATATTATGATTTCCTAAGACTGGTTGGAGGTGCCACCACTGAGTATTTGGTGGCTGGAACTGGATAGACATTTGGAAATTCCAAAGGGAGGCTCTGGGCTGCAATTCTGAGCCTGGGAAAGGATTTTGCTCTGTTTTGTGTATGTTTAACCACCTTGCCTTCCCAATTCTGTACTGCTCATGGACCTGGAATGATCTCAGAGGTAACCTGGAAAGTCCTTTAAAGTTATGTAAATTACTTTAGACTAGAACCATAGGAAAAATGACTGGAAAAAGCTCAGGAATACATCCAGTGCATTTGATGGGCCTGCAGCAGGATCCATGGTACGTTTGTCATTCCTGACAGATGTTTGTGTAACTTGTCCTTAAAGATCTCCACTGCTGTGTTTCTGCATCACCCCTTGACAGTCTGTTGCTTTGTTTCATCAGCCTGTCTTCTTGAAAGCTTTTCCCAGTCTCTAATCTTTCAACATAAGGTATTGCTTTTGTCCTATTTACCCTAGACATAGAAAGCAAATTATTTTGCTTGTCTTTACAGCACATTTTCTGCTCCTGAAAAGTCTTCAAGTTCTCATTCAGTGTCTCCTGAGAACTCCTGTGTGTCCCATTTTCTTCTATAACCTGTGGTTTTGAGTGATTTTGGGTCATCTGCAGAGTTTGTTCAGGTCCTTTGCCCATCAGCCTGACATGAAATCTGGCTGTCCTCTCCACAGTGGCACTCTCCCTAAATGACACTGTTGATCCAGCAACTCAAAAACTTGCTGGGACAGCAAGGAATCATTGATACTGGAAATTTCTTATCCCCCTTTATTTGACTCTGGCCCTTGCTGTTGGATAGGGAGGCTGGGGGAGTGGATAAGGCTCCTGCTTTTAATAGTGAATTAATGACTGAATCCCATCAAGCCATTTCTCTCCCAAGAGAAAGCCCAGTTTCTTTAACTACTGGAATTATTTTGTCTTCTGTCTGTCCAGGAAGTGCTTGGTTATTTCTGCCTACATGAGGCCAGTTTGCTAATATATAAAAAGGTGTCAAGATTGTCCTTGTGCATCTTCTGAAAGCCTAGGTAGCAAGATAGACAGGAATCCTAGATCCAAACTGCCTTCTTTTCCTGCCTAATATATTTGTCAGCATTTTAAAACTCAAACTCCACCTCTCCATTAAATTGGTGACCATTTTAAAGCTATAGTATGCTCAAATTTCTGATTTAAAATCAAGAGCTAAATTACCCCAAACCTAAGCACAGCAGCACAAAAATACTGAGTGAGGTGGAAGATTTTTCTTGTCTGTGTGATCATAACTTGTGGTTTAGCAAATGAAGAGATTGCATTTAAATGAATGCAGCTGCCTTTAGAAGTTGAAAGAGAAGGAACTTTTCAAGGGGAAAAATCACTTTCTTCTCTTGCCAAAACTGTTGTTTCTAGCAAAAAAGAGCCTTAACCCCAAACTTGGATTCAGCAGATACTATTTCCTTTTTTAATGACTGCTTTGGTCATGGCTGCTCTGGTACACACACACACACCTATGAATATGGAGTAAAAAAAACCCCAATCTGGTGAACTTAATTTTGTTTTCCTTTCAGCTTTCTTTTGCACATATGCCACTGGATGTTTAAACTCAGCTTTAATATCACAGTATATAAAACAGATATTCAAACTGACCAAGGGAATATAAAGTTGGAAGGGTCTTTCCCTCTCCAAATCATTACCATGTGCTAAAGCAAAATGGTTCTATTTAGGATGAAATTTCATTTTTATCATTGTGAGTGAAAAGTCTTCTTTTGATGTGGTTGGCATGTTTATTGCAAGTGATGCAGCTAATGCTGGTGATGTTGGACTTCAGAAAAATACCACATTATTGGTTTGGTTTTTTCTTTATTCAAACTCCTTTTTTTTCCTGAGATATTTAAGCAACAGCCAGTTTTGAATGCAGTTGTCTAGAATGTGTCAGTTTTAAGCTGTTCTTTTACCCACTGTGTAATCAAGCCAAGTCAGAGCAGCAGTAATGTTATTATCAGTTTTTACTCACTGTCTAAAATGCAATTTATTTCTTGTCATAGGAGTATCTGGACCTCAGTGGACCTCTTGAACAATATTCACCTAGTTACCCAGACACGAGGAGTTCGTGTTCTTCAGGTGATGACTCTGTTTTTTCTCCTGATCCAATGCCTTATGAACCTTGCCTTCCCAAGTACCAACACATGAATGGAAGTGTTAAAACATGAAAAGAAACCAGACAGAGGAATAGAGAGACATCAAGCTACCTACCATATACAAAACAAAAATCTTTTCTCCAGGACCTTAATGTTTCTGCTTGTACATATGATATATGGAAAGGAAAAAAAAAAAAAAGGAAAAAAAACACCAAACCAGAGAAAACTTGGAGGAAAGGAGACATTAAAAAAAAAAAATCTCATATTTGCATCTTTTAAATATTCCCAACAAAGAAGAATGTTTATGAGCTGTGTCTAGATACCCACTGCTATCAGTTTTCTGGCTTCCTGTAAGCTGCACCAGACTTGGTTTGTACAATGGACCAGTTGGACTTGAGGCAAACTCTGGGTCTGCCTTTCTTGTTTATTTTGTAATATTTGGAGAAAATATATGTTGGCACACACTTACAGAGCACAAATGCAGTATATAGGTGCTGGATGTATGTAAATATATTCAAAATATGTATAAATATATATTATATATATTTACAATGAATTATTTTTTGTATTGATTTAAAAAAAATGGATGTCCCAATCCACCTAGCAAATTAGTCTCTTTTTTAACAGCTATTTGCTAAATGCTGTTCTTACACAGAATTTCTTAATTTTCACCATCCAGAGGTGGAAAATACTTTGCTTTCAGGGAAAATGGTATATCGTTAATTTATTAACTAATTGGTAATGTACAAAACAGTTAATCGTTTATAGGATTGTTGTGTTTTTGTAATTTAAATGGCATTTCTATGCAGGCAGCACAGAGAACTAGTAGGTGTATTGCTCAGACTTTACTAGTTTTCAGATCTTTTTGTTTTTTTTAAAAAAAAAAAAAAGAAATATTTACAGTATATAACTAATTGGGGGGAATTAAACTTTTGATTTATTTGTGTTTAAAAACTGCAGTGTCAGATGATTGTTCTTCTCAAAACCAAATCCTTTAACAAGAGTCTTTTATTCTCAATACCTGTCACTTTAACACTTTTAACTCCTTAGCAATGTTTCCCGTGGCCAAAAAGCAGAATCATTACACACACCAAAAGAAAAAAAAAAAAGAAAAAAAAAAAAAAAAGAAAAAGTTTTAAAGAGGGTTCTTAAATAAAGGAAAGACATGAATTTGTCTATAACCATAGCAGAACAGACTGCTCTAAAAGGAGCTGAGCTTCTATCCTGAGTTGCACATGCATCAAATTAACTCTGAAGCTCTTCCCTGAGTTGGGATAATAGGTTCCAGATTCTTTGGCCTGGATCTTTTTGCCTTTTAGACTGTCCCTCTATTGTAACTTAAGTTAAAAAGAGAGAAGTTGTTTATAATGACAATTTGCCATAGGAATATCAGCATCTTTTAAGGGATTAATTCATGCTGACTCCAGTCTTTCCTTTTGATCCATTCCATACCAGTAAGTACAGCACTGGCCTCTGCTAAAACATCACTGTTGTCTGTATCTTTTTTTAGGGAATTCTTGTGCTTTTTCTTTCAGAACACTCACACTGATATGGCCATGCAATATGAATGCAAACTAAACTGTTTTATGTGGTGGTGTTTTTGGTGTTTGGGGTTTTTTTGTTTTTGTTTTTGTTTTGTTTGGTTTTTTTTTTAAAAAAAAAAAAGAAAAATAAATGGGTAAAAGAAGTATTAAAATCTGTTAACTTTTGTACTGACAATAAAATGTTTCTACAGATATTAATGCTCAAACTACAAAATAAATTTCATGCAGCTTATTTTTCCTAATCCTTTGTGTCACCCAAAATGGTTTCCTGAACATCAAGTGATGGAACACATCCAGCAATACTTCCTTTTGCCCTTATCATAGATCCTGTATCACAAAGCAGTTCTTGCAGGAAAAATGCTTTTGCCTCTGTCTTATAAAATGTCTGCTCATGCATAACCTGGGTTATTTGAGTAAATATAAGTGCAGTCTTTGGTGTTTCTGGGGCCCTATTTGATGGAAAAATGGTTTGAAGTATTCGTCATGTAGACATGAAATATATTCCCTTTATTTAGTCAGGCTTTTTAGTCAGACTAATTAGTGAGGTTACTGAATCATTCTGGAGAGGGTTTGGGATCGTTTGTAAGGGAGATTTTACAAAAAAATAGTAACAGTTGGAAAGAGTAGAAAAGTTTTGTGGCTTTTTTACTTGAAAACAGAAGGAAGAGAAACCAGAATAGCTTAGTGCTCGAGACAGAACTTTATGCAATATAAACTTGCAGGTTATCCAGAAAAGAATTACTGAATCTGTAGAAGTGTTGCAGACACCAAACTTTGCTTTGGTTTCTTTTTGTCTCTTTCTACTTTGACCAGAAATCCCATGCCATCCCAAGAAACTTTCTAAAGAAGTGTCTGTTAAAAACTGCTGTTTTCCCAAGGAATTATCTGATTGAAAAATTCCCCCTGGCTGTACTAAAATGTAATAATTCCCTTTACTGTTAGCAGCAATGGTAGCTACTGTCTGATAGAAACCACAAACTTCTTCATGACACAGGTCTGCTTCTAAGATTCTTTTAAAGGGTAGTGGAAGATCTCAAATCTTGCTCAGTTTTTATTGAAATAAATTGAAATGCATCTTTCCTACTCTGTCATCCTTTTAAAAATAGTATGTGAACACTCAGAAACCTGATGGAAAGGAACCATTAAATAATGTAAGCTTATTTGGTGACCCTGATTTCATTTTCAATAGTATATTCCTTTTTCTTTGATTATTTTTGGTTTAGTGCTCAAAGATTTAGATTTTCACCTTAGCCCTAAACCAGAATATTACAAACTCTGTTTCTGGGGGGGAGCTGAATGTCTTCTCTGTGTGGAGTTGTAAGAGGAAACTAGAGAGCAGAAAATAAGAACCTGTATTGAATTTTTTTCAAATATTATTTATTGCTATTCCTACCTTTGGCTCTTTCATGAAAAGAAGGAGGCAGGAATCTGCATTGCTACCTAATCTTAGAAATTAAGGTGGAATTAATAATATTTAAGGTGGTATTAATAACACAAGGAATAATGAAGAATAGTGTTATGTCTGGAAATGAATTCATGAATATTCTGGGTATCATCAGTTTCCTGCAGCGCCCAATTATTTCTTGTCCCTCCATTTAAGTATTGATTCAAATCCATTCTTCATAATCTGTGAGATGTTCTGGGTGTAGAAATCAGGTTTGTTGTTGCTCAGGCTCATTAACAAGTTCCTGTTGCTTGCTCTGGCTTTCCCCCCCCCCCTTTTTACTACCATATATCAAGTACCATGGGATATATACATTAGATAAGGTAATTTCTGTTTTCTCCCTTTTTTCTGTTGATTTCATATTTGATATTTTATTGGTTATGCTTTTCCAAAAGCAAGAGTTGAGCTGGGATCTGAGATTGAGATTTGTCTAAAGAGAATTTATGGTTTTATTTCTGTAAGTAATGTGAGCAAAGCTGTGTACAAAATGTAGTCATTTTCTTGTCTGCCCCTTGAGAAAAAAGCATCAGAAAGCCCTCAGGTCTTGAGACCATCTTTTTAATGAAAGCTTCTGTGATCTCAGTGTAATTAATTAAAGCAAGGGAAGGTTAGGAGTTGTCTTGTTCAGGGTATATAAACTGCTGTTATAGTAAAATACCTTTTAATAACCAAGGTCTCTTCCATAAAAACTCCAGACCCAGTGTTTGTAAGGTGGAGTAAAACCCATCCAGGCTGGGTGGAAAGGTATTTTGGAGTCATCAGGGGTAGGAGCAGCAAAATGATGCTGTGCCATTGAGTGAGTTGGGGGATGTTTCCTTCTGTCCTCCAAGTCTCTGATGGGAAAGCTCAAGTTGTGCAGATCCCAAATGGCAAAATTTGGAGAATTTCAGTAGTCCAGGAAATTTCAAATATGTGCAGAGAATGTGTGATTGTTATTTATAAGGGAAGGTAAAGACCTGTTAGAAGACAAGTCCTTCAGTAAACCTTCTGGAAACCTTCTGCTTCAGTTTCATTTGGATGTTTTTACGTAGCTTGGCATACTCAAGGGGAAAAGTGATGCAAAAAGGCTGCTATTCATAGAAGGGGGAAAAAAAAGCCAATCAAATTCTGTTTTTTAAATGTGATCTGTCCATTTGGTAATCAGGAAGTTCTCTATCTGCATAATTTAATCTAATTATTATAAAAACACTTCATTGATTTTTCCACAGTAAATGTAATAAATTTATTGGGAGGAACCATAAGTTACCTCCAACAGTTTGTGCCTGGCAAGACCATCAGTCCTTTCCTGCCCTTAAATATCTGTGTGTGCTTCTGAGCTTCCATCATCATCAGTCCTGAACGTTGCAAACAGCTCAAGTGCAATAAACTAAGGAGCAAGACATGAGTTTTATCCCCTTCTACCTATGCAAAACTCCTCTTAACTGGATTTTCCATAAAACTCCCTAAAGGAGAGAGAAGATAGAGGCATTCATTCTCTTTACCAGGAGACATGGAGACAGAGCAAGGGGTAAGAGGTAGCAGGGTGTTTCTCTCTGGATTTGTGAAGCAATTTCTTCACTGTGAGGCCACTGGGACAAGTGGCTCAGAAAGCAATGGAATGTGTCTGCCTGTAGATATTCAAGACCCTGCTTGACAGGGCAGTGGAAAACCTTATTTAAGGCTCTGCTTCCAACACGAGTTTGGCCAAGGTGACCTAGGGGGTCCCTTCCAGCTGAGACTTTTTCTGTGATTTTTGCAAATTTGCATTATTGGCCAGAGGTAACCCAGGTCTGCAGAGGAGTTCTGGAAAGCTGCACTTTTGGCTCACTTTTGGGTTGTTAGTGGGGTGTATTGTTCAGTAAATTTGATTTAGTGATGCATTTAACATGAGAGATTCACTCTATTATGGCATTTGGATTTTAAAAGTCAGGTCCTGGCTTGTTTTTGGTTATCACAGCTGGTCAAAAACCTTCTGATTGCATTCCTATGCAGGGGAAAACATGTTTTGTCAAAAGCTTTCTAAAGCACAAGCCTCTTGAAGAAGCTGAAAGTATTTTGACCTTACCAGAATGACATGACCCTATGAAAAAGTCATCCTATCAGGAGGAAATGAAGTCATTTAATGTTGCAATTACTTGAGAGTAGACAATAATACATAAGGTTGAAGTAAGAATGGAGGCCTTTTGATTATATCAGAAGAATGGTTGGACTAACCCAGAGTGACAACCAAGTACTGCAAATAATTGGACTTTTAACATGGTTTATTTGTAGTTCAGGCTCGTGAGTTTTTCTCCAAGTGCCAGAATTTCTTGAGGAATACACTTCTGAGTATCAATAATGTTTTTTTGTGTTCAGAGATCAATACTTTTGACTTTTTTCCTAATGCACCAGCTCAAGCTTAAAAGACCCAACCACACTTCTATGAGTGAGGCCAAGAGCTCAGGGGGCTTTATGAGGAGCTTGGTGTCATTTCCCTTGACCAGCACTGGGGAGATGCTTGGACCAGTCTGCCTCCCATAAAGGAGAGAATTACTGAGCAATCTCTTCCAAAGCCTTAGTGGATTTCCAGGGAGGATTAATATTTCTTTGTTGCAGAGGAGCAATTCTTCTGCTACAGCTTCATGTCTTTGAATTGTCTGAGATGAGAGTGGAGAAAATGGACAGCAAGTGAGAGCCCCAGTGTCACTGCTGACTGGAGAAATCTATGGCCCATTTTACTGGAACCAAAGTGAATAACAATTTATGGAGAAAAAAAAAAAAGAAAAAAATCAATACTTCCAAGGACTTTTTTAAAGGCATCTCAAAGAAGGTAGCCAAGGTGCAGCATTATGCCTAGAAGTGTTTGTCTGGCATAACTAGGTATTTTTTAGGCCTGTTCAGCAGCAGACAGTATTTGCTTTTCCAAAAGTTTGTTGCCACAGAGATGCACAAAATAAAAGCTGAATCCTGCTGTAGTGCTGAATTCAGTAAGTGAAGGATCTGCCATGGGAACGATGGTTTGGGTATTCAGAAGAGCACGGTAGAGCCTGGTCTGGAAAGATCAAGTGTGATACCACTGGAAGAAATGGAGTTTCATCTTCTTGCATCATTCCTGAATTTCAAGATGTCCTTGAACATGTCCTATATGCTAATGATGCTTGGGAACACTTTGTCCCCCCAAAAGGTGAGTGCCAACATCCCTGAAGAAACTGACTGCACCTGCACCTGGCCTGCCCTGAGGTTTCCTGAGCAGGGACCCAAGTGCTGTGGCAGAAGGAAACCTGTGTTCTTTGCTCGACCTGGTGCTTTTGGAGAGGGCAGGACAGAGCCCACAGCATCCAGTTTCTGGTGGTGCAAAATGAGTTTGGAGGTAAGGGACCTTTTTGGTGCAGCCTTGACACTGGTGGTGCAGGGGATGCGTGTGTGCAGCAAGGGAGCGTGGTGATCTGGCACAATCTGCTGCAGGAAAAGAGGGGAGAGAGGAAAACTTAGGCAGTGGGCACTGGCTTCAAAGTGTTTCCTTAAGAAACTGTTAATTTTCTCCTCATCAGCTCCAGGAAGCCCCAACACCAGTGCCCCTGTGCTCATCTCCTATGGAGCTGCCAATGGGGTTGAAATGAAGGTGCCAGGATGCAGCTTGCCTGGCACATCCATCTTTGCTGAAGCATTTTCTTTATTAAATGCCCTCTTTTCTTACTGGTTTTCTTTACTATATTCCATTTACTTTTAAATATTTTTTTTTTTTAAAGAAAGTATTTGCATTTTTCAGGTCACAGCTTTGCAAAAAGAAAAAAAAAAACAAAAAGCCAAAGGTTTCTGCTAGGGAATTGTAAGTAATAAAAATTTGACTGCATGTTTTTCCAAATTCATATTTTCCAAGACTTATTCCCTGACAGCTGTCATAACAAATGGTGGACTTCTTCAGCTGGTGTAATCCATGATTTCATTCATGTCACAGGAGGTGTAATATTTATTTATCAGTTGGTCAATGAAGTATGATCCTTTAGTTTGTTTTTTAATATGAAGTAGCCTTTTCTTGAGGGCTTTTCAGTTAAAACAGTATATTTGTCTCTGTTTATGCAGATGGACTAGATCTGTACAGGAATTTTTGTCTTTCCAGCCCTACAGGTTGCTAAATCTTTAGGCTAAAGTCATAAAAATGTTCAGTAGTCATGTAACAGCTGTAATCATGAGAGTTACAGGCTTCTGGAAGAGCCAATGAAAATGTTTGTAACCAGATAAAAATTCTGAAGAAATGTTTTTAATGTGAGTTATAACTTGTTTTTTGGTTTTTTCCTTCCCCTTAGTATTTGGCAGCATTTTGTTTACTCTTCATTTGACTTTTTGCTTCATCGTTCACAAACACTCTGTCGATCCTCATTTGGCTTAATAATCAGGAAGCAACAGTTACATTCAGGAGGGCTAAAAAAGTCTTAAAATGACCCCAGAACTTCATGCCTGGTCTCTCTTTTGACACTGACTGTCCTCACTATGAAATATATCCCTTGGCTCCAGGCCTGCATCTGGCAATCTCTGTTTCTCTGTGTGTTGGCTTCCCAGTTACACGCGCCAAGCTCCCTTTGTCCTGGGTGTTGCAATGCACAAGGAGAAAAAAAAAAATCTTCTGTGGTTTTCTCTTCACTTTGTTTCACTCATGGCAGGCAGATGAGAAGGAAAGAGGCAGCATTCCCTTGTTTTTCATTGCACCACGTTCAGGGTGTCTTGTTGGAGCCTCCTCCCCGCAGAACACGCAGCATCAGTAGTGGAAAAACATCCATCCTCAAAGGTTTTCAGATTGTGTTGAGATTTCTTTGCAACTCAACTGCAGACAGCCAGTGCTCCATTAATCAGCTCCCTCTGTTTGACAGGTGGTAGATTTATGGTGCTGTGTTTATGAAACCAAAAAGCAATTAAATGCAATCAATCAGCTCAGCTGAAGTTTCCAGATACTGCTGGCAAAATCCTTTTCAAGCGGTGTTAAGAGTTGGGGCTTTGAGGAGCATGGAGGGCAAACAAAATATTGTGGGGCTTCCAGGTTGTTTGCAGACCTCTGCAGGTCTAAATGGATTTGTTTTAAGAAATAGAGAGCCAGAGGGAAAGACGAAAACCTACAGGTTGGCTTTATGTCTGGGAGTAGGAGTAGGGGTAAAGGAGCATTGGGTGGTGAGGTGTTAAGTCCCTGTGTTTGTGTGGTTTCTGCAGGCACAGTGTCTGCTTTTGCTCTGAGTGGCCCAGCAGCCATGAATGGTATGTTCCTTTCCAGGGAAAGATGCCCACTTCATTAATTAATAGCAAAGATGCCATACAAACATGGCAAAGTTGGGTGCTACGTTTGTAAATGCTTTCTTCTTAAAAAGCTTCAGAGCTCTTGGTTTCCTCAGTGCTTCTCCTCATACCTCAGCTTACTTCCAGAAAACTACCATCAAGCAGATCTAGTTTAGTTTTATTGAGCTGTTATTTATTCATATATTTATTTACTATGGAATGCACTTGTTTTTCCTCAAAGCAGTTTCAATATTTAGAGTCCAAAATGTTTTGAGGTTTTATTCTTCCATCCATTGTAAATCCTTTGAGGAGAAATGCTGGGGTTACTCTCATTACCAATTGTTGTTAATTACTATGTGCTCCTCATATAGTGTGAAAAGAGAAAGATACCCAGCTATTAGTGCCAGTGCTCCCTATGCAGTCCACATTATAAGCTGGTTCTTCTATAGGAGGTCATGAATATATTCCTGAACACATCAGGGGAGGGATGTCCCAAGAGCTTTTTAACCCAATGGAAAAAATCTGACAATTTTCTGAAAATGGGACTCCCAACTTTTGCAGCAACAAAGTAAGTTTAAAAAATAAACTTTGCTTGATCTGTATGTTAGTCTGCTTAATAAATCTTTTCATTTTCCTGGCACCTAATTCTGTGTTTGAAAGTCAAGAGAGCCCATTTGTCATTCTTGTAAACCTACCTTTCATTACAATCCTCTATTTATCAGGAGTTCTTGTGTTGAGTCTGCTAAGGAGCCAGTACTCAAGAATCACCAGGAAAATGTAACAGAAGTCTCAGCAAAACCTCTGCACATTTGGTGCCACTAAAATTATGCCTATAGCCAGTGGCCATGTAATTAATTTTCTTATGGTGCCAGAGTAACTCAGTGAGAAGTTGTCTCCATCCCTAAATCCGCACTGCACTGCTCCTTGAAAGGCAAGGAGTATTTGGAGGGTGTGATGGTGAAAAAGGTTCATCACACACCAATAACCTCCTGATGGTGGTGGAGTGGCCATGGACATCCAGATAGCTGTGAGTGCTTAAAATTCTGGGACAGAGCCAGTAGGAAATGATCGTTGTGTGTTTAGCCCTCATGTACTTGGCCATTTCAAGATAATAACCAGTTACAGAGAAGCTCCATGTGAAAGGAATGTGTTGATGGCTTTTAAAGAGGCAGCCACCCCTCAGGAATGTGATGCCCCAGCTGGGCATGGATGGGATGGGATGGTTCTGGAGCTGGCAGGTGTATGTGTCCTCACTCCTACATCCAGGGCTTACAGAAAGGACCACCTTGCTGTGGCCACTTTCATCTCCCCTAATTAACAGAAAAACATTGGTTTCTCTGGATCTTGGGCTACCTACAGTAAGCATTCCTATGTGACATGTCCTAAACTTGCTGTGCCAGGAGGTTTACTGGCTGCAATTCTGGATCACGTTTTTGGACCACTGAGTCCAACAGCTTGCTGCTCTTGCTGCTTCCAGGAGGGTTCTTGGGAGGCTTTGGAGGAAGGCACTACAACCCCAGCACTAAGTCCTTGAGTGGAACATTGTTGGTAAGGTTCATCTTCTCTCCATGAAAACCTTCTCTGCTCCCTGGTGGGTGGCACCACCAGGTGGGTGGTACCAGCCAGCCCCAGCTTCTTCGACTGCAGCAGCAACACCAGGGGAAGAAGCAGATGATGGGGGTAAAAATCAGTTCTCCCACATTTATTTTTTCCCCAGAAAAGGGACCCCCATCCTTCTTAAAGCCCTACCTGACTGACAGGAGTGAGCAGCTTTCATCCCTGCCATGCTGGCTGCCACTTCACCTCCTAAAAAATGGAGCTCCATTTTATTCTAGAGCAAATTACCACTTCTTCCACAGCAAGTTCTTCTAAAGTCAGCTATTGACCATATAGCCTGGACACTGCATGCATTCTGCTGGATTTTGGATTTGTTTTAATTTTTTCCAATTGTTAATTTTATAATGTGTCCCTCAGGTCCCCTATTAATGGACAGCTTATGGAGGAGGTCTGGGTTACTGTTTACCACAGCCCTCAGTACTTTGGCATCCCTTGAGTCAAATTGAGCTCTCAGGCTTCTGCTTGCCAAGTTAAATCCTTTTAGCATTTTTATAATCTCCAAACACACGTTCCTTCATCTCTCAGTCTCAGCAATTCAGTAAGCATTTGTTGTTTGAAATCAGATCATGATGAAATCTCTTAATAGTCGCTCTATGAAAATATTTTGTTTAAAAAACACTCAAAACTTAATTGGAATGAAAATACCAGCAGCTGGGTTGCAGTTTGAAGTCGTGTGTCTGAGAAGCAGCTGGAGCAGCGGGGTTCCCAAAGACACTTGTAAATCATCCTCTTCCTCCAGGAAGGTTTCAAGGCTGCTGGATTTTGGCAGGCAATGAAAGGGACCCACTCGAGTTCAGCCTCCTCTGACCAGCACCATGTGCTGCTGGGGCATATGTCTCTTAGCTCTGCAGATAGACAGGGAGCACAAAACCTTCTCTGTCTTCCTCTACGTTTTATAAAGGGCTCTGGTGAGCTCAATGTATGGCCAAAACATCATTGCCATCACTGCCATAACTGAATGATGACTTGCTCTAATAGAGACATTGATTTCTTTTCAGCTCCTCTAATGAAACTTACTGAAATAGATGAAAAAGATTTTGAAACTAATCCATCTGTATCAATGGCTCTGACTTGTCCTAAAACAGAGATCTAAATAAACTGACACAAGCATTGTGAAGCAACTGAACAATTTTTTTGGTCATATTGTATTTATCCTTGCTCAGATCAGTTGCTAAGATTAAATTAGTTTGAGAGCTTGGATATGCACAGTAGAGTCCCTCCTATGAGCTCAGCTGAAAAGATGTTGGAAGTTTTTAGGCTCATTCACTGCCCAGTGTCCACAAGATAAAATTCCTTCCTTCACAAGAGCTAATTGAGAATTAATTAATTGGAATTAATTGCTTGAAGAAGTAGAGGTGATCTTCATACACAGACAGCACAGCAGCTCCCTCTTTGTGTCAGAAAAAAACATCTCTTCAATTTGATCAGTGTTGAATATTTTGTGTCAGATAAAGAGGAAAATTAATTTGTTAAAAAACATTTTAATTTTGGGACAATAAGAGATACAAGCCAAAAAAAAAAAAAAAAACAAAAACCAAAAAAAAACCCAACCAAAAAAAAAAACCAAAACAAAAAAAACCCAAACAAAAAACCAAACCCTGAATGAAAGCAAAGGGATTGGAGCAGCTTTGAGATAAATTCTTCTCATTGGATGTTAAAGTTCAAATTATGACCAGGATGATGTCTGGATCCCTAAAACATTTTTTAGAATTACAGATATCTTAATACAAACTTGGCACATAATGTAACAAGAACATCAGCAACCTCTGAAGTCTGAGAGGAGCCAGTGCGTCCGCCTGGATGAGGCACCCAGCTCTGTCAGCAGCAATACAGGAACTTGGGTGAGAACTTATGGAAGTTTAAAAACCCCATCCAAAGTGTTTTTAACTGTGACTGCAGCCTTAACCATCCTGATGGGCTTTTTGGTTTGGTTTATTTTATTTTTCTTTCTGATAACCCAGCATACAAGCCGAGATCGGGAGGCGTTCACAGCCGAGGGTAAAGTTTGCAAAACTAATTGGGTAAAGATATAAACCAGATTTCCAGCTTGAAGGAGTTGTGCTTGTTTTAACTCCTACTGAACAATCCTCAAGGTAACCACAGCCATGAGAATGAGGATTGAGGGAGCATGCATGTTTTCTAGCAGAAGGGGAAAGATTTTCTCCTGTTAAGTCACTCCACCCTGATAATACTGTAAATCTTTTAGTAGAGGATAATGTGTGCTCCCTACACAGAGTATGATTTTTCTTTCTCAGCAGTATTCTTTAAATGGTTACAAGCCACTTGTTCTGTGTTTCAGGTGTTTAAGACAAATTAATTTGGCTGGCTTTTTAATTCCTTTATCAATGTTTGGTTAAGTGCATGGACACCGAATGCTGAAACTCATCACTGCAGTCAGAGCTGCACTCATCACTTTTTCCTAATAGATTTGGTGGGAATAAAACTTGGGAAATATAAAAAAGGGGTATCTGCCCTGTTCATTGAAGTGGGATCTTTCTGAAACTCTAGCCTGAAGAGGTTCCCTCACAGCATTGCTGTAAAATCCGTGCATTCATGGAACAAACTCATGGAATAGTTGCCTCATGCACATCCTTTGTCACCACTGCCATCAAGGTGAGTGTAAATCATGTACACCAGTATTAGGGCTTCTCTACAAGTGAGGTGGAGGTGGCCTGTGGAGGAAGGATTTTTAGGATCCTGACTAAGGCCTGGGTCAGGTAACAGGTAGAACACTCAGAGTAACCAGGACATCACCTTTCTGGAGCCACCTCTGTGCTGATGCAAACAGTGCTTGAGCCAAAATTGTCCAGAGGAGGAGAAGGTCCATAACAAATGTAAAAAATCAGTTCTAGTAGCTGACAACTAATTCTGGAGGGTTTCTTTTGTTTGTTTAGTCACCTTCCAAATTTCTGTGCTATGAAGATCATAGAATCATAGAATCATAGGAGTTGGAAGGGGCCTCGAAAGATCATCTAGTCCAACCCCCCCTGCCAGAGCAGGGCCACCTAGAGTACCTCGCATAGGAACGCGTCCAGGCGGGTTTTGAATGTCTCCAGTGAAGGAGACTCCACGACCCCCCTGGGCAGCCTGTTCCAGGGCTCTGTCACCCTTACAGGAAAAAAATTTTTCCAGATATTCAACTTGAACCTCCTATGCTCCAATTTACATCCATTACCCCTTGTCCTATCACTGGTCACCACTGAGAAGAGCCTAAGATGCTTTCCTGCAGACAGCACTGTAGACAGCAGGAATGTCTCATCAGTCTGGCAATGCAAAATGGACACAGATTAAAAATATGATGTGGACTAAACCTGGGGAGCATTTGCCAAAGTATTCTGTGAATAGTTAGTTGGGTTTTGAACTGAATTCACTTTGGCCTTGTTCCTCCTTCTTTGGAGCTCACACACACACAGAGCACTTCTGTCTTGCCATCTCTGGCCAAGTTCAAAATCAATCTTTATTAATAATTATTTGCTTCAGCCCAAGTTGAGTTTTGTATTTACCATGTTTGCATTACAGATACTTAATCTCTCTCTCTCTCTCAAAAAAAAAAAAAAAAAAAAAGGTGGGGGAGACAGAAGTGAATGCAGCACTTTTGGCTCATCCAAGAGCTGCAGAAGTGATAAGGAGGAAGGTATCCACATTGATAATTTTTTCCTCATAAGCATAGCAGAAGATGAATTTTGTGGGAAGAAAAGTACAGGAAAATCTGTTTGCTCCTGGGCTTTGCTGAAGGTCACATCTCACCCAGAGTAGTCCCATCAGTCCTTGTATCAGCGGTGGTACAAAAGGAGGGGGACATGTTAGGTGAAGGTAGATGGAAGGAACTTTCTGGTGTTGTAAGTGACCTTGGTGTGTTTGTGCCCAAGCTGTGCTGAGGGATTGTTGCTCAGGTTGTCTGAAGCACAGGAATAAATGTAGGTATTGGTCTGGCTGACTGGGGCAGAAAAAGGTGGTAGTGGTGTCTGGAAAATATGACTGGGTAGAGAGGGATGGGAGGCAATCTGTGTTTACAGCTCAATTTCAGATAAAATGGCTTTAGCAATAAGTGTTTGTCAGCTCTATGAGGAATCAATGAAAGAAGGGAAAGAAATATAAGAAAATAAATCACAGTGCAATTTTAATAATGAGAACATTGAAATAGGTTGATTCTCTCCACGGAGTTTCTGCATTCAGAAAAGTTAAATCTGTCAAATATTTTATTACCTTGTGTATTCATTTGAGCAATCAGGGAGTTCATTGCACTCCAAAGTAAGCACAGAAACCAAGAGCGAAACTGGAGTTTCCAGAAGAGGCAGCTATCAAAAGGCTGAAAGCTGACATTCCCAGCTGAGGTCTAGTAAATCTTTTTTCCTTTATCCTTCTGGAGTAGCCAGAATCCTGAACTGCTAGATTAAATTTATCTTTCTGAAGAGAAAAAGATCTTTTTCCACGTGTATTTCAGAGCTAGGCACAAACCCTCAGGTTTACTCTGCTGAAACTCAAGTGGATGCCATCATTGTGTTGACCACTTGGTTATCACTGCAGATGTTTGAGGGTTGTGGATTCTGTCCTGAGATCATATTAAATCTTAAATTAAATTTCTGAAGTACCAAAGTAAATGAGAATATCTGCAGATATAAATGAATAAAATAATATAAATGGATAACCAAGGAAGCTGCATCCATTTACACAGCCTGAGTTTGTGAGCTGTACTATATCTTCAGCTAACTTCATCTTCCTATGCCATGAAGTTAATTTAATAATTAAAAAAAGCTGTCATCTAACACAAATCATATCTTTAGTGTTCAGGATATTCATTGTTCTGTGAAGATACCCAGTAATGAGCAAACCTTTTTTTTTTTTTTTACAATTTTGTGTATACCCTTGAACATCATGGATTTAAAAATGCAATCTAAACATTTGCTGTTGGAACATTAAACTGCACATTGGGCAGTCATTCACAGGAGGGGAGATTATTGTTTTTGGAGTAATTTTTAAACTAGTTTTTAAAAGTACAGGATTTAGAAACAGGTGAACACCTACTACATGTAAAGTAATTTTTGCATCCATGACCCCATGACTAATATTGTGTTGATGCCCTTCCTGGAGCTAAATAAGAAATAAAATAAAAAAAGTCCAGAGCTGCCTATCTGCTGATGTATTCCAGGTGGTGTCATAGGCCCCAGTGCCAATCTGGACCAAAGCAATCTGTAGATTCAGGGATCACAGGTGCCCTGGTGTGGTGTTATCATTCCCCACATGAGCTTCAAACCACTGTTGCAAGCAATTTGGTGACCTCCTTGCCACACGCCTTTAATTCACCTCCTGACTGAGTTTTCTCCCACTTGGGGATGTCTTGCCCATGCTAAAGTTGTTATTCCCCTAATTACCATCAGTTGAATGAGAAACATCTCCCCAGCCTCTTGCTCCAAAGCAACATTTTCTTTGCTGAAAGAAAAATGTTGTGGCTTTGAGCATGACTGCTTGTTAATAGTATGTTATTAACAGTATATTTAATAATGTCAGATGTGAAATCAGGGATATTTAGGTGTTTGGTTTTGGTTTTTTGGGTTTTTTTTTTCCATTTTTCTGGGTTGGTTTGCTGATAATTTACTATGGTACTGAAATATAATTCAAATTAAAGAAAGCAGCAGAGAACTCTACTGCTTTACTTCATTTACTATCCAGAAGAAAACCTTTGCTGATTCCTATATTATAAAATAAACTATAAATCAAAGCAATTAAAGTTTTTTGTTGCAACGTATAACAGTCACAGTAGTGATTTTAGTTCCAGGACAACCAGCAGCTGGTAGATCTTGCACTCCTGCTAAAATAGTGGTGACCTGAATTATTTGATGTTTCACATCGTAGAGATGACTATGAGGTGCTTAGAGCAGCTCTTTAAGCTGAGGAGCCCCAGAAGAACTGCAGCTGTGTGATTGGGTGCAACTCCCTAGGGTGGGGTTTGGCTGGAGACCTAAACAGGTGGAAGGAATTGGGTGATGAGAGACTTGGATAAGGGCTGGAGCTGGGGGCTTCTCTCTCTGGAGGTTTTTCTGGTGGAACACAGGGGAGTTGGGTTGAGTTGAGTTGTCTGTGGGTTTGGGTGGGTTTGTTCTTCTGTTTCCCACCTTAAGGAGAACATGGCAGGGCATGTGGGTAGTTCCTCCACCTGCTTGCTGGAGCTACAATGTTCTAGGAAAAAAATGCCAGCTGAGCAGGAGGTGTGAGCTGCTGTGGACCCGGGCTGTGGGTCCCATGGCTAGCAGTAAGGACCTTCATCTGCTGGGGGTCACTCCCACCTCTGTGTTGTGACCCCTGTGCTCACACCTTGAGCTGATCTGTCTTGTTTGTTCATTTTCATCCATGTAACAGTGGGGCAGCTGTGGACTGGAAGAGCAGAGCAGCTCTTGCCCTTTTCTGGCCCACCCTGGACGCTGAGCAGGAGAGATGCAAGCTCCAGATTGGAGAGGATTCCTGGAGGAGAAACCTATGGACCCCTCTCCCTGACTCCAGAATTCCCTGGGAAAGGTTCTGCCCAGCTCCATGGCCATGTCCAGACTTCTCCAAGGTGAGTACACGAGCTGGTCCCCAGCCCTGGTGTCAGTCAGTGTGCTGGGTGTCTCCATGTCCTTGGGAAGGTTGTCTTGACTCTCCAGAGCTTCTCTCTGTTTGTGTAGGTTGTCCTAGTGTTGTGGCACCTCCATTCCAAGTTGTTTGGTCAATGTTGAGAAGGTGGTTTGTTGGCCAAGTGTTTGTTTGGAGAACTGAGTTGTTGGGTGTCGTGGTGCCTTTTGGGAAAGGACCCTTGAAGCATCCCAGGAACAGATGTTTTTCCATGACTTGTGAGATGTTACTGAGGCTCAGGGTTGAGAAATATGTCAATGGTTAAACTTGTGATGTCTGGTGAGTTTATGAATTTGTATTGGTGAAGTGAGCAAACCCTCTTCTCTAAGGTCTTGATCAAAAACTTGAGCAATCTATGGGAACATGTATTTTCTGGTGGAAATTGTATAAATAAGGTCTTTTCTTCTTCTGTAATAATATATTTTTAAGCTCCTATCAGTTTAGTTCTTTAACAACTGCTGCAAAAAAACTGAGTCTTGATTTGTGTTATTTTTGCACTCTGATCTACTTGTGGCTTCTCCAGCACTTTGTGTAACCCTGCAGCAGCACCAGCAGTGGCTTTGTCACCAAACTCTTCAGTGAATCCATGCTGTGCAGGCAGCAAATCCCCTGGAGAACAGCTCATCTGAGCTCATTCTCTAGGGTAGGCTTTTAAACATTGATGTCACCAGGCATGCATCATTCCAGCTATTCAGAATTTACAGCTTATTAGGCACTGTTTGGACCTGTTCCTTTTCTAATTCAGATTTTATCTTTTTTTTTTTTTTTCTTTTTATTTATGGCTGCCTTTTGTTGTAAGCTTACACCTAATGGTGTGACCTGCTTCCTAGAAATACACAAAACATTTCTTTTCAGAGATTTGGATTGCTTGTTGAGCTCTAGACAACCTAAGAGAAGCTGCCCTGCAGTTATAAATGGTGGCCAATATTTAATTCCAGGAGTTGTGTTATGTTTTATTTCTGTTTATCCTGACTTTAATGTCTCATTGTGTTCCAATGAAATTGCTATTGATTTACACAGGGAAGAGTGAGAGCAAAGTCAAACCTTTTGTATTCAATTTACACAATATCTTGGGGGGGAAATTCAGTGTTTGCTGTGAGCTGGCCCTGCTGCTGCCCTGCCATGGATTTCTGCACCAGGGGCTCAGGGTTGGTCCTGCTGGGAAAAAGCCTCTGGGATGCAGCATCAGGGATGAGCAAAGTGGTCTTTGCTGGAACTGAAAATAGCTGAATTTGCCTTTAATTATATTCTTCTGGGGGATCATTGCAGCTCTTATCCTGTGGCTAGGGAGGAGGCACAAGGATAGGAGGAACTGGGGATGTCCCAAAGTTGTCCAAGCCAGATCAGAACCTACCATACTTGGAAAAAGCCAACCATAACCCATGATGGAAGCATTCTGCTGCTTCTCAGGTCTCCCTTCATCATTGACAAGGGAAAAAAAATGTTGTTGGACCAGTTACCTTCTGATGAGATCATGGCATCTCCAACCAGTGTTCAGAGCTGTGTCCCAGCTCTGAGGGGACACTTTACTGACTCCTGACAATCCTTTTTGTGAAGAAATAGTTCCTAACACCCAATTTAAACCTCCCTTGGCACAGCTTGAGGCTGTTTCTTCTTGTTCTATCACTTGGGAGAACAGACCAAGCCCCACCTTGCTCCAAGATCATTTCAGGCAGTTGTGGAGAACAAAGTCTTCCCTTCAGCCTCCTTTTCTCCAGCCTGAACAACCTCACTTCTTTCAGCTGCTCCTCAACTTGCCATTAAATAGGACTGTGAAACATGAAGTGCCTGCTTTGTGATGGATCTTTCTGATGAACTATATCATTGGACAATTAAATAAATACATCCAAATTTATTGTAGCTATACCCCAGTCAGACCAGGTGACTTTGAGCTGCACTGGGAGGAGGGAGCATTCATTCTTTCCTGTAATGAATGGATAGAAAAGCAGGAATGGCAAATTTATGTTCCCTGGAGGACTTTTGCAGGCAGCAAAGCCCATGCACTAAGTCATCCTGTCACCTAAACCCCATCCCGTAGGTCAGGGGTATGCACACCCCACAAGCATGGCAAGCAAAGCTCTGAGCTTCTCATCCTATCTTAGGTCTGAGCAAACCTAGTAAAGCCAAAATGTCTGGTGAGGTGCTCACCTGGTAATTATAAAGCTATCCTTTGAGTTCCTTTCAGTGTGTAATTTGCTAATGATATTTCAATATATAGCTGGGGAAGTGAGAGGGAGCCTGTGTCTGACCTCCTGACCTCCCAGCTGCATTCCAGGAGCTGTAGACTTCAATGGTTTCTTTTATGCAAACTTGTGTTTGGTTAATTTTAAAAAGAAATAATTCTGAGATTTCAGAGAAATGAGAGGCAGAGGCACACAGCATGTAAAAAGAAAAAAAAAATCCCACCAAACTAGCAATACTACTAGAAGAACTTTATTTAAGGACCTTTTTTTCAGCAGGAGGTAGGCATTAGTTATGACTGCTTCCCCTTATCACTGCAGGTGTGGTTAAATATAGTTATTTTTAACTACAATTTAGCTGCTGGTGCTCTTTAAGAGTAATACCCCATGAAACAGATCTTCAGTGTGTCATTCCATACTGATATTGATTCTTAAAGGCTGAGAAACACAGCTGAATTATTGTGGAATATGAGAGGGGGTTTTAATGATGTAGTGAGGCATCAGATCAACTGAGAGGCAGTTCCTATCACCTACCTCCTGCTAGGGCTCTCGGAGAGTCCTGTTCTACAAGGATCAGGCCATGCAATGCTTGCCCCTGCATTTCTGCTTTTAATTTTTTACCTTTTATGACTTCAAACCAGTTCTTAGCAGAGCATCACAAATTGCTGCATGGTGCAAACGATGGGGGATGCCCAGTGGTGTGAAGGGAATGGGCCTGTATGGGGAGGGAGAAAGTAGAAACCTCTTAAAATGGCTTTTTAATTTATTTGGAGGAAGGTTGGTGGTGTTGCATCCCCTTTGCCAGAGTAAACCTCCAAATGAAAATGGAATTATTTCAGGACACTGAATATAAGAATGGAAATATGCATAGACATAATTGAAGTGCTACTGGTGAGCATCTGGGAACAGATAGATTTGTTTGGAAATTTAATGGTATGGCCGGACTTCTAACAAGAGGTTTAAGCATGGGGAAGTTGGAGTAGTATCCTGAGTTTCACTTTTACCTGCATCTCAATGCCTGTTGCTTTGTGCCCAGCAGGCCAGATCTGTGCTCTCAGGTTCAACCTTTTCATTCCTTCCTGAATTCCAGGACAAAACTTACTGTTCCCATCAGTCATCTCTCTTTCTGTCTCCTAAAAATGCCCTTGGACTGAAGCCTCTGCCAATCTGATCTGCAAGGTGAAGCACTGTGCTTTTTCTATTATCAGGGTGTCCACAGTTGAGTTTTTACTTTGGGGGGGTGGGAATAAACCAAGAAACCACCCCCCAGTTATTATCCCCCCAATTCTTATTTATTCATCTTCAATATTGTCTTATGCTTGGCATGTTACTTCATCCAGTGCCTAGTAAAATGGGACTGTACAAATTGTCTGGGTACAAAAATGAGCATTACATAGTTGATAAATCATGCAAGGAATTTGGTATCTGTGTACCTAATCTAAATTTGTTAGCACTGGCAAGATAAAGGTCATTTTGACTCAACTCTGACTCTTGAAACTGGGACCCAGTTCAGAATTTTGAGGTCTCTCCATCCAGCTGTGTACATGTGCCTGGCTATCTAACACTTTAATTGCTAACAAAACAGTGGGTAGTCGAGAATATACTGTTCTGTGTCAATATTTAAGCAGAACTTTACTTATGGCTTAAGTTTATTCACTTTGGACAGAGAATTTTTTGCCTCACTTGAATAACTGGGCAAAGAAAAAGCAGGGTTTCAGTTTGCTCCTGTGCTTTGTACTCACTATTGGCACAGAGAAAAACATGTGAGGGATTTTTTGAAACTTGTCTCTTTCAGGTTCTGTTGAGACCTCAAAGGGTCCTGGACCTTTTTCCTTCCCCTTCCCAGTGCTTGAAGCAAATTAAACTCTCTGGTTTGCTCTTGATGAGTATTTGCCTAAATTCTTAAAATTCTTCAGAAGAGATTAGCAATTGGAGTTGTCTCTGCTTTCCTTTTCATTCCTTGAAAAGCTGAGCATGAGGATGGGGACTTCTGGAGGCAGATGTGGGAGGGAAACAGAGAAGAGAAAGCAAAAGCCTCAGGTTTAGGTACAGAACTCACCACTGCTATTTCCATCTCAGTGGCTTTTCCCAAAAGATGTTGGGGTTTAAAGTCAATGTTTGGTTTTTGTTGGTTTTGGTTTGGGGGTTTTTGTTGTTTTGTTTTTTTATTATTATTATTATTTTTCTTTTTTGTAAGCAGGGGAAATGTGCAAAGAGCACATACTCTGTAAGTTAAAGCTTTGTGAAAATAAAACGAGGGAGGAAAAGGCAGCAACCTTTGAATAAAGCATCTTTTCTCTACAGAATATATGCACGTATGCCATGCCTTAAAAATCTCTTCCCAATGCGACCAGGGAAGCCCAAGAACAGTGTTTCTTGGCTCTAACCTGACACCCATGGTGCATGAAAATATAAAGGGAAGCAGAGTGAGAATGAGTGTGGTGTGATCAGAAGCTGAAAGCTCAACCAAACAAAACCACTGAGTTTTCCAGAGGTGTGTTTTCTGCAGGGTTTCAAAATGATGGCTCCAACATCCTTTATCATGGCAGTGATTTTGACTTTGTAGAAGAACTGGTGGCAAGAAAGGTCTTTCCTAGGTTGCTTATGATCAATGTTTGGACACAAACCAGTTTTTGTAGAATTAGGAAGAAGTGGTTTGCTTCTAATCCTAATATTTTCCTTCCTGCATTCTCTGTGATACTTTGCATCTTAAAGTCATTTTTTTTTGCCTCAGTCTAGCAGAGTTTTGAAGCATAGGTTATAAGAATGTTGTTCCTTCTAATGTAGTTAAATCCATGCCATTCTAGATTTCCTATGTCATTAATTTTAAACGTGCATTTTTGGGTCTTTTCCCCACTTCTGGGTATTGGCAGGCTGCAAAGAGACGTGTATTGCACCTTGCCAATTCTTCTCAATCATTCTTCTGACAATATTATCCCTGTAGTGTGGCCAAAGCAGAGTCTATGTGGATTATCTGACATTTAATTACCTTAATTACAAGATATAAAGTGTATTTTGAGCCTTTGTAAACTACATAACCAAATTACTTGACTGCTATTGTATGCTACATCACTTTGTCCTCCTTCATGGTTTGCAGTTGTGAAATCTTTTCTTTTTCAAAAAAGACACAAAAAACTCCCAGCAAGTAGATTTATGTTTTTATGCTGGCTTGTATTAAGATAGCATATAACTTAAATATAAGAGTCAGTTTGTGGGCTGGATTTGCTGCTTCTCCTTTCCCACATTGAGTTGGAACCCAGGGTAGCACGGTTGCTTTGGAGCCTGAGCTTTTCAGACCTTCTGCCTTCATATATTTGCAAATTCTTAAAGTTATGGTCAATGAATGGATTTCATGAATTCTGTGTAATTTCTTACACCTGGTTCATGCAAAAAGATATTCATGGTCTAATTGTCCTTAGTCCATGGGGATGTGTGCATCTAAATTTATTTACAAATGAGTTCTGAGCTCACAGAAGGATAACTCAGGGGGGGATCCAGAGACCCTAAAATTCTGGAGGTGTTACTCATTAGATGAGTTCTTCAGAGGAAGTATTTTTGTAATAAATCTAGAAATCCCTATGTCTTGCCTTGCTTTTTTTATTGCTGTCATGAGGCAAGTGCTGCATCATTTGTGGTGCTAACATGGACAAGGGGATAGATTTGACAGAATCACTCCAAAGGTCAGTTCTGGTATTTCCACCTTCATGAGCCAGTGGCAATTCTAACTGTCCAAATTATCATAATGGGAGAAAAAATATTGCAGGAAAACTCCTTCTATTGGTGCTGGTGTACTCCTTGACAAATAACCCCCTAGAGCCATCCTAACCTTAATTTCTGTCCTGTCTCAGCAAGCAAGAATTCAGCTATAAGTAAGTTATTCTATTTAGCTTCATAAGTAAGCTAAGTAAGGTAAGGTCCTAAGGTAAAGTAAGGTCCTAAGAACTGCTTTATGATAATTCCCTCTTCCTTTAAATAAATAAAAGAAGAAAAACTAATTTATTTATCTATTTATTCTTAAAAAAACAAGAAACAACCCATAAACCAATGTCATCTTCATAGGTGCACAGTTCTCTTCTAAACCATCTCTCCTAATCCATGCTGTGTTTTACAAGCTGTTCTCAGGTAGTATGGTCCAGATAAAGAAATTTCAAACAAATGGTTTAACTTGCAGAGTCTATCACTTAAATCCTGCCAAACTTTGTGTTGCTTTGAGATGTTAATCAGCCACGCTTTGCATTTAATTGCTGTTTTGGCAGGGTGGAGAAAGGAAATGGATATTTTTAACAATTTCATATCAACACGAACCAAAAAGAATTTGATGAGACAAAGAAAAGGTCTTTTTCTAACTCCAAGATGCTCTGCTTGCCAAGTGTCAGGAGCTTTTTGCAACACCAGAGGTGAAAGGGATTTATGTGTTGTGGATTTGTTAGCTTTTTTTTTTTTTTAAGAATTTTTAGACAACTTTGTAATGGAAGACTTTGTTCAACATAGGGAAATGCATGATATGGTCCTATTTAGATTATGTCCAGCTTAATATGTTTTACCTGCCAATTTAGGGACTTCTTGAAAGCCTTGGTGGAGCTCAGATGTGAAAAGTAACACACATGGTATCCCATTTACCTACACAATTTTAATTTTTTTACCTGTATATCTGTCTCCCAGCTTGTATTTCCTACAGCAGGTGTGCTCTACAGTATCACTGACTTTCACTGACATCCCAAGCATGGCCAAATGCATAATTATCAATAATCTCCTGCTTCACCCAGCAAAAGGCAATGGTGCAGTTGTGAAGCAAGAAAGGGGCTGTTTGCCATTAACATCCACTTTCCTTTAAACTTCCTTAAGTGTTGGAAACCTCAGGAGCTGCTTTTCCAGTTGCTTCTAAATGTGCTCTTTGTTTTCTGTTTTGGCTTATCTTTAAGCACAAAACAATCTTGAGGAAGCACACCCACTCCTTAATGTTTTCCTTGGGAGCCTGGGATGTGGGTTGCAGCCTCTTGGAAATGAAAGAGGAGGGGATGTTATGAAAGGTGTGTGTGTGTGGGGGGGAAAGCAATGGCAGGCTGCAGGAAATTATAAACTCAGCTTTCCAGGCTAAGAGCAGAGTTCTGACACTTTCTGATTGGAAATTGTGCTGCCCAAGTCAAAAAACTCAAGCAGGGAAGGCAACAACTTTTCTCTTGCTGGCTTGATGGATGGCTTCTTAGGGCTGGTACACCTTGTGTTGGGAGTACACCCAGACTCTTCAAAGTTCAGCAGCTAAACTGAAACCAACCATTGTTCAAATACTTTTGTAATGAGAGAATCTTGTTTACTTTAACTCTTTCCTCTCCAAACAGCCATAGGGATTTTTCCTGGCCTGCATTGGTTCTTCTGCCTTTATGGTATTTCCAAAAGAGACATTATCCCTAATAATGAATTCTGATTTCTTTGCAGGCTTTTTTTTTCTTTCCTTCCAAGTACCACTTTTATTTTTTTCTTAAGTTCTAGATTTAATTTTGGCTAATGTTAAATCCATTAATATGGAAGGCTTAACTTTAGACATGGCTGGCTTGGGAGGATGCCTAGGTTGTCTAGATCTAGTGTGTGTATATATATAAATATATATTCACATACATAAGAGGTGTGTGGGGGTTGTGAGAGCAAAATAGAGTGTTTAAGGGTTCTAATCCTGCAGGTGTGGGGGACACACACTGTTTCACATCTCATTTACCACTCCTGAACATCTCACTGCTCTTCAGAGCCTGTAGGATGAGCCATTTCTGCATCCTCAGCCTCAGCTTGCTTTTGGAAGGTTGACTTCTCATTTTCTGCTGCATTCTGAATATAGTTCTAAAGTATCAAAGAAAACCAGACCAAAAAAAAAAAAAAAAAAAAGAAAAAGAAAAAAGAAAAAAAAGGAAAAACTAAAAAAAAGAAGAGAAAATGACTTAAAAATAAAACCAAGTATACATTTTGTGTCCCCTTGCTGCTGCTTAAAATAAAAATATTAAGGCCAAATTGCACACAGGCACCAGATATGAGACTTCACCTTAACATTCCTTTAAATTTCATGAGGATTCAGTCTTGAATGCTGAAATTGAAAAGTCATTTGTGATTTTTAGTTTAGAGGCACAGGCAAATATACCAGAGTCCTATTCAGAGGCTGCTGAGTATTCAATTTAAAAGCTGATCTTAGAAGAGCTCTGATTTAACAGAACTGTCTTACAAATAGTTTGAGGATATGTGTTGGGTTTTTTTTATTCTTTCTCTGAATAAAACTCAAGCCTTGGTTTAGATTTAAACTTTAACTCTGAGTTTTTAATTTAAATGCAGTTTGTGACCTGTTGCTGACATCTTGCTTGGTATTGACCAAAGCAAGTTTAAAACAAGGCTGGGGTTTTTGGGTTTTTTTCCTATTAAATAAACAAATAAAACTGTAATTTCATTGATACTACTTATCTGAAGAGGTCAGTCCCATTGTTTCCAAAGCAGTAGTGTGCAACTCTGAAACATAAATCATTAGTATCAACAGTGATAACCATGATGTAGTCAAACATTGGTCACAATGAATGAAAAAATAAACAAGTTGTTCCCCTGAGAGCTCTGTGCTATTTAGAGCTGAATTAAAGCATTATTGAATAAAATAATCAGTCTGAATTATTTTTCTTATTGTTCTGTGAAAGATATTTGAGAGACTCCTTGGTTGATTTCAGAGTGGTACAGTTAGTAGAGGTGGCCTCCTGCCTTCTGTCCTTCCATCAGCACAGCTACCATGCTAAAATTAAAATTTTCACAGTCTGTAACTTCATGTAGAGAAGGATTTATTTATTTTTGAAGTCTGTGCATGCCAAGTCTTTTTTTGGCTACTAGAAAAAAAAAAAAAAGGCATGTTGCTTTAGGAAAACAAAACAGAAATGGGAGGCTGACTGGATGGTGTTTAAATATTGGTCCAATTCCCTTGGCATTTACTGGTTTTTGTTGGTCTCTGTGAAAATGGGTGCCAAGGAAATAAGACAAGGGAATAAGAATAGGAGTTGGTCTGCAGGACAGAAGGATCTGTACCTGCTGGTGTTTGCTTGTGGGCAAACAACATTTTAATTCCCACTGTATGTCAGCAAGTAGAGTAGTGGAACACCATGAAAACTGTTGTTCTTCATGGCAATCCAACAGAAAGCAAAGGCTTCTCATAAAACAATATTCTTTGGTTGCTGGATTGCCTGGAGACATCCCCAGCAGTTGATCCATCCCTGTATTTACAGCATCTGCAAAATGCAGATTTAATGAACAGGTTCCCATGCTTGCAGCTGAATGCAGCTGGAGAAGACAAAGGGAATGGTCCTTTTTTCTGGGCAAAACCTTCAGGACCTGCAGCAGAAAAAGCCCAAGCTACACCCAAGAGAGAGTTAAGGTTCTCCCAACCTGCTCCATCCAAATGGAAGGATGAGGAGAACCAGGTGGGGTGTCCCAAGTGCATTCCCCTCCCATGGTGACAGTGACCATCACACTGGTGCAGTCATTGCTGGTGCCCTGCTCTGGGAATCTGGTGTTTGTGTTGGGAAAGGGCCTGAGGAGCAAACCATGAGGGATGGAGGTTGTGGGATGAGTTGTTCAGGTGAGGGGCTGTGCATAGATTGACTTGAGGGACATTCCAATGATTGGAAGCCTGGTTAGGTTTAGAAGGATTGGGGCTGTGAGAGCAGATGAGTGAATTCCATATACTCAGATTTTATTTCTCTTTATACCTGCTTGTCTAAAAGCAGTAGTTGCCTTTCCTTTGTTGCCTTTCACTTAAGTCAGTACAGAAGCAGTGACTTTTCCTGGATTATTTTCACAGACTAAGGGAATGGTTAAATGAGAGAGAATCTCCCCATGCTTCCAGAATTAAATCTCTCCCAGTGAAGGCAGTGCTCTTGAAATCACACATCTTCTGAAGCACCTTGCCACATCAGGGCCTGCTTTGGGCTTCCTTTTTCAGGCTGTTTCACAAGCAGAAACAAGTTGGCCAAATGCTTCTAAGAAGCTCTGAGTAGCTTTGTTGGAACAGCATCATCCCCACAACGTCAGGGATGCAGGGGGGTGTTTTATCTTCTCCCTCTCAGCAGTCCTGTGTCCTCATACCAAGCTGGTTGGCTCACTCCAACAAGTGTGTTATTGCTTGAGCCTTGGATTTATAGCTCCATGTTGTAATAAGACATCACAGATTCTTTCACGAGAACTATAAACCAAGTTTTTCTCATGAGAAGGGGAATGTGCTGCCCTCCATGAAACTATTGTGAATTTCTAGTTTAGTGCAAGCTCGAGATGGGAAAAAGGGGACCTAGCAGTAAATCCTCTGTGCAGCTCTCAGCCATAAAGTTTCTTGAGCAGTCAGAACTGCCAGGGTTTGTTTGGATGACTTATTCCTAGGCAGGGGGGGGGGGGCTGGAAGAAATTTTATAATACAGCTGCAAACTTTTGCTGTCTTTAGTGTCATTGCTGCTTACTTTAGGTGATAATGTGCTGCAGAAACCTCCCTCCATTTCAAAGGTGACATTTTCCTCTCTGACCTTGTTTTGAGATGATTTCCCCCAGACAACAGAGTAGAGATCTGGAATGGTCTCAGTGCTGAGGTGTGAGATGGGACTTGGCAGAGTCTGGGGGGCTCAGGGGGGTGTCCAGCACCCAAGCCTGGTCAGGAAGGGTTGGAGCTGGAGAGGATACCCATGGGTTCATCTTGGGGTTGGGATCAGGCCCTGGAATGCTTTGGTTTGGGCCACTATCCAGCTTGGGTGACTGATAGGGTTGAGGTTGGGAAGGAGAAGGGGGCCAGGCTGCCAGCCATTTACCCTCAATCACTGGATCCTCTCCACCAGGCTCAAATGTTTATTGCTCATCTCCACCAACAAAAGAAATATATCTTCAATATGTGGTTTAGATGAGCAGCTTGCAAATTTGGGGTTACAATACTAGAATTGACTTTGAAATTGTGATTTTTTTTTTTTCTTTGGGGGGGGGGGAATTGGCTCAAATCAGAACTGTACTCTTATTTCTTCTCCTGAAATTTTCTCCTCCCTCTTTCCTGTGTGCACTGCTCTAAGACAGACATCCAGTATCCTGAGACCTCTGACTGACTCTTGAGATGAATATCTTTTAAATTAAGCAGAACTCAGCCTGACCTGTCTCTGTCTTAAATTTCTTAATGCTATGAAATATAGCCCTTAAACAATCTTAGGCCTGTGGTTCCCCCTTCTCCCCTTAATCTAAGGTAAGATTAGTGCTTAATGGACCTTGAAAATCACCTTTGTTTGTAATGCCCACAGGTTGCTCTCATCTAAATACAATCCCCAGCTTTCTGTTTTCTCTTAAAATGAGACCCAAAATAGTGGGGGACATGCTTGCTTGTTATGTTTATATATGCTATGCTTATTTTTTTCCCTCAGAACCACCTTCTTTGGTGCATGATTTAATATATATAAAATTATGCCAAAAACAATGGGCTTCTTTATGCTGAGCAGTCCTGATAAGGTGGGATCTGTTACACAAATATCCCAGGCTATCAGGTGTCAAGAAACACTTTTTGGGAGGGAGGACACCTGAATCCAGGACATTTATTCTGTACCTGAGGAAGTGCAGTAGGAGCAGGAGGTAGCTCCCTTGTACTCACTACGTATTGCTCCACAAAAAGCTCAGAAGCACTCAAACTATCAGCCTGCCTGACCCCAAACTAATTCTCTGTGATTTGTTGGAATCCAGGGATAAAAGATTTTTAGGGTTTTAGTTTAAGAAGATCAACCCAAGTGGGCCAAGACTCAAACAACAACTCCAGCAGCCTTCCTTCTATTGAAAAAAAAAAACCTTGTGGATCTGACTTTAGAGAAAAAACACATCAGTTATGGCTGTGCATGTGCTCATGGTTACAGAAGTCTTCTAAGGAGCTACCTTCTAAGTCACAGAGCTTCTGCCCACATCTTCCTAACTCCACTCAGACTGGAAAATGAGAAGTTTAGCTCTTGGAGCTGGTAGATGATCTTGGGACAAGATAAAGAGTCATTAAATTTGCTAATGATCCTGACTCACTGCTAATCATAAAGTAGCACTGCCCACAATGAACTCTCTAATTAAATTTAGATTACAGTGAGGTTACTGGGTTTCTCCAAACTGGAATCAGATGTTAATGCAAAGTAACCAAAATTCAGATGCGTTTGCATTGCTAATTTAGCTGGGACTGGTTTCTCTGCTGTTAATGGTGGTCATAGATTCCTGGAATATTTTTGGTTGGGAAAGTCCTTTAAGGTCAAGTCCAACTGTTAATGTTACAGTAATGGCTGTGGGATCCAGGGGCTGCACTGCTCTTGGTAACATACAGACTCTCTACTTAGTTACTTAATCAGAAGAAAACCTCTTTTTTTCATGTGTTTGTTCTATTGAATCATGCTCAAAAACCCAATAACTGCTCACCTGGATGATGCCATTTACAGGTATTTTAATTTTCTAGTCCTTACAGCCCCTGGGGCTGATACCATCTGTTTTCCACGGCTCTTATCACCTTAATTATTAAAAGGCAGATTTAAAAACTAAAAAAGCTCTAATGGGATTTAAGAAATCAAAAGTATGGCTTTTCATGCTCATCTTAATATTAATAAATTCAAGACAGTTGCTTTGATTTTTTTTTTTAATTATTATTTTTATTTTTCTATCAAGGTTCAAAACCTTCTCCCTGGTCCGTGCCAGATCCTGAAAGGTGACTTAATCTGTTAGAGTCCCTCTCAATCATTACTCTTTAAACTTCAATACATGACTCAACAGCTAAATATTCAAAACCAGAGCAATTTCTCAGAGCTTTTTCTCTGTGTAAGTTAATCAGGGTGACAAGGCCAGTGAAGTTTTGATTTCAGAAGCTCAAGATGGGATGTGATGAGTCTGTGCCGAAGGAAGGCAGTGACTAATTACTGAGTGTACATACTACGCAGCCAAATTTAATTATCTATTTCCAAAGCAGAATAATTTGGATTCTCCATAACCAAAAGCTCTTTCAAAAGAGTTGCCCACTTTTAATTTTACAGGTCACGAGTGCTATTTTTGGAATGTTCTAATATTACATGATATAAGCTCATGAAGTAGTTATATTGCCTGGAAGAATGAGGCAATTTAAAATGTGCCATTTGATAAGAATGAAAGGAGAAAGAGAAAATATTTATCCACTTATAATATCATCTTCCCCAAGAACAACTCGCAAAGAAACCTGGGGAAATAAAAGGAATCTAAAAGTCAAATAATTAATGGTTGCAGTAGATTACAAGGTGAAATAAGGATTAAGAAATAAGGTTCACAAGCTTCTCAGTGAGAGAAGTGTGAGGAAAAGCTGTGAAGAATCCAATCCTTTCCCTCTCTGGATTCATTCTTCTGTTCCTAGAGTTCTCCTGTTCTGAATTCTGTTCTAGGCACTCACCTCATAATTTTTGTTGTTTTTTTCATTTTAAGCTTTTAGGACAAAATATTTAGAGCAGAATTATATAGATATCTGATGCTTGGTGATGCTTGAAATAATATAGATTTTTATATTCTAGCTTACATAGTAAATAAAAACAGTTCTTTATGTTTATGAGTGCTGATATTTGAGGTATTTGAAGCATTCTTCTCACTGCTATTTTAAAAATAATGTTCCAGTTGTTTACACAGCAATTACTGATAAGGCCAGGGATTTTATTTTGCTGCTCACTGAAAAAATGTGCATCTAGCTGTTAGGACTATTCACATTATCTGGTAAGAGATTAAAAAAAAAAAAATCCTCTCCCATCTTCCCTCATCACATCTAAGAAAGAGGCCAAGGATGCTTGTGACACACATTACCAGTTTGTGGACAGAGAGTTGGAAGGATGGCAGCTGTATCTCTTTTGTGTGTCCTAGACTCAGAATGCTTTAATAATTTTCATTTTCTTTGTGTATAAAAAACCCAGCAGAATGAAGTCAACTTAAACAGAGCTGTAACTTTGATATTACTGAATTATGCAAAAAAAGCCCTGATGAAAAGAACTTAAATCTACAAGTGGGATATAGTTAGAACAAAACCTACAAGAGAGGAATCCTAACCTGGGTGCCTCGTGGAAATGTTGGAGAAGCTTCCCTGTTGTCATTTTTGTTCCTGTGCCCAAAGACTTTACCAAATAAATCAGAAACTTTTGTCTTTTGCACTCTCTCTGGATGGAAGCTGTGTTCAGCTCAGGCTGCAGGCTCAGGATGGGGTTGCTGAGGCTCATAAATGTGATTGTACTTGGGATGGAATAATTTCAGCTTTAATCTGCTGGGACATAGCTCATTTCTCACTAGTTGCCAGTTACTGTGATGAGTATTTATAAATATTTGCTTCTTGATTTTTACATTTTGTTTTCTTGATACCTCTGCTACTTCTTGAGCCACCTCAGTGACTTCAGGAAGCCAAGTGCTAATTTTTAAGGGTTGAAATTTCATGGACTGAGCCACTTCTTGTTTTAACTTGGGTTTTGTGACTCTGACCTGTCAATTTTTTGATGCTTCCTATAGAAGTGACTGCATGAGGCTGTCAGTCATGAGTAAAGAAGGCACCACACAAATTAGGAGCAGCACCTCTCATAGTGCTTGATATTGCAGAGTAGTTATGGGGGTAGGGTGGTGGAGTGGCACCTTCTTGTGAGTTTAGCATTTTAACTTCAGTTCCCAAATATATATGTATATAAAGTTTATATAAAAATGCATGTGGGTATATATATATATACATATATAAATGTGTGTGTGTAAATTATATATATATATATAAAATAAGATGGATGTTGTCTAAGAGATGGTCAACACTTGCTGTGTTCTGGGCCATAGTGTTCTCCTACAAACCCTTCTGTTGGTCCAACCAAGCATCTCCAGGCATTTATTTGTGGATTTGCCAATACTCCAGGGCTAACAAGCCTCTGCAGTCCCTTGTCCCTTCTGTGGCTGGCACTGCCCCATGGCTTTGCTGACAGATTGCTGCTCTGATGGCCACGAGCATCACTCTGATTTCTTACTCCTAATTTTCCTGATCAGGGACTTTGCTGAGGTTGAAAGCAGCATTTCTGTTTTTCTCAGATTGTCCTCTCTTCAGAGGATAATTTCCTAAACATTCTTGCTGCTCTTCAGGAGCAAAGCCCCAAGTGTTTCTTGTAACCTGCTCTGAACCATTAGCAGAGGAGGGAGGGCTGGGAACAGAGCCCGCCTTGTGCCAAAAAATAAAAAATAATAATAATAAAAAAAAATCAACACTGAGCAGAGTGTGGTGGAGGGACAGGAGGAGGGCAGTGAGGCAGCAGCCTTAATCAAAACACTGCAAGCTGAACGTTAGCACGGGGTGCTGAAAGAGCTCAATTTGATTTTTGTTTTCGCACATTGGGTTTTGCTTAAAGCGGGCGAGTACCAGGGAGAGCGTTCTGAAAAGAGGCTTTGTATAGGAGCTGGGGCTCTATCCATCAGATTTGTCATTTCAGGAATGCAGCCAGATGTATTGACTTACTAGCAATTGCATTGGTGCCATCTGGCCTGCTGGAGGCTGTGGTAAAGATGGAAAAAACGGAGCAGAAAGAAATGAAATTTGGTCGTGGTGCCATTAGCCGAGCTGCTTATTTAAAAGGGGGGGAGGGAATGGAACTGCTTGGCAGGGGGTGTGCTGCTTGAAAATAAAATAGAAGGTTTTAAGTACCCCAGGTTTCAAAACCAAGCACTGGTGTTTATACATAGACTTGAAAGCCAGGCCTCACTGTTGTAATTCACTTGTAAATTTGGAATTTTTTTCTTTTTAAGTGAAAATATGCTTTAAAATCCTACTGTTCTGAGTTGAAGAGAAAAAAAAAAAAAACAACAAAACCCTTAGAACCCTGTCTGGTGCACTGCAGTATTTGTATTTGTTGAATCTCAGTTCTCCACATACCCAATCTAGCTGCCTGAGCTTCCATCTCCTCATTTGGTAGGTGCTGTGCTTTCTATTGCTGTCTTTGTAACTTTGGGATCATTTCTTTCCAAACTTATCAATGTTTCTTTTGAAGCAGAACTGCTGTTCCTGGTACCTCAGGAGCTATAATCCATTATTGTTAATACTGACACTCCTAAGTGTACTTATTTTAATGAGTAAGTGCCAGGTCTTGAGTATTTCCATACATTTAATTTAGCAAGATGTTTTTCTTAATATTAGTAGGATCAGGGCTGGTGTTAACATTTATTGACAGACTAAGAATAAAAGCTTATTCAGTGTTGCATGCACTACATCTATAGGGTAAGAAGAGCTCCCCAGCCTTATTGAGGTACAATTTTTAAACGTGCCTATATTCATATTTAATTCTGTAATTAGTTTTCCTGAATCAAAGGCTGCCATTTTTCTGAGAAGTTATTCCAATTATTTCACAGGATAAAACTATGGGTCTGAACCATCTCCCCCTGGGGTTAATGAAAGTTGGCTTGGCTCCTGTATGAGGCCATAAAGCCATTCCTAGGTATTTTCAACATTTGGTGAAGGTCAGAAAAAAGACCTAAGTAGTGAAAAGTAAAACAGTGTAGGTGCTAAATTATTATATCTAGTTCTTCAGTACTCTTTTGGAGACATACTGGTTAGTTTACTGGTTGTAATATACTGGCAATAATGACAAAACAAAGAAGCAGAGTCTTTTTTAAAAACAATTTTCAGTTCTGCTCCATTTTTTTTTTTTTTTTTGTTTTTTTCCTACTTTTGTTTTTACCATTTGAAATAGAAAGCTCTTGAGGGCAGGGAAGTGGAACTTTGTAAAATGCTGAACTACTTGTGAGTGAAATCAGTGCTTTAAGTGTGTCAGAAGAACTCATGATAGTTTTAGAATTTCTACAGCCATGAAACCTCCATTCTAGCCCTGCCAGGGTCTTCACTGTGGGGTTCTTTCCAAGATGAGAAATGCTGGCACCAATACTGGAAAAGTCAACAGTGACTCCATACTCTTAAAAGAAGATGTAATGTTCTTACTCATAGCAACTCATCAAGCTGTGTGAGAAAAGACCAAGTTCAGCCTTCAGTAAAGGCCAGGAGAAAGACTTCTGTCCAGTGACAGTTTGTGCCTTCTAAGGAAACCCTGAGCAGCATCACCTGGATCATCTCAGAACCATACAATCTGAATTTATTGGGGCCTCTGAAGGTCACCTAGTCCAACACTTCTGCAATGAGCAGGGATATCTTCAACTAGATCAGGTTGCTCAGAGCTCCATCCAGCTTGGCCTTGAATATGAATATCAACCACTTCTCTTGGCAACCTATGCCAGTGGTTCCCCACCCTCATCATAAAAAATTTATTCCCTAGTATCTAGACCAAGTCTCCCTTCTTTCAGCTCAAAACCATCACCCCCTTGTCTGATTGCTACAGATCCTGCTAAAAATTTAGTTCATTTAATTCTTGTCTTTCTTGTAGGGTCCCTTTAAGGTTTGAAAAGCCTCTATAAAGTCTACCCAGAGCCTTTTCTTCTCCAGGCTGAGCAACCCCAACTCTCTCAGCATATAAAAGGTGTTTTTATGATAATTTTTGTGGCCCTAATATGCCTTGTGCTTCTGCAATTGGCCAGGTGCTTGTATTTGTAGCAGCCCCTGTCTATTTTAAGGGGGTGATAGAGTCCATCTTCATACATCAGGGTGGAACTGATAAAGTGGCTTTGAGATATCAGCTGATAAAGTGGCTTTGAGGAACAGACTGACACTCAGCTGATGCTTCTGAATGCCCAGTCATGTCTGCTGAAGAACACTTTGGGCTTTTGTTGCTACTCAGTTTTCAGTCATTACAATATTCTGGAAATTAATTGAAGTTAAGTTGCTTCCCTCCCCCACCCCAGTCCAAATCAGGATCTCTGGTAGCAATATCTGTCTTAGCCCTTCAGTGGATTAATTAAAGGACTTAATCTCCCTGCCTTTTGTTTGGTAAATTCAGAATGTTGACATTATTATTGTTCCCAGTAATCTGATGATTATAAGCAGGAAGACGGGAGGGCTCCAGTGTCTGACACACAGGACAAAGCCCTCCCCTGGCCAGGAACCCCACACTGAGCGGAACAGCCAAGGGTACAAAATATTCTGGGAAAAGGGAAACCTTGCCATTTCTCTGCAGGGAACTTCTGCCCATGCAGAAATCGCCACCAGATATTGGCAGCCCTGCCAGAAACCTTTCCAAACCCCTGTGGATCAAGTTTTTTGAAGGAATGAAGGCAAAACCCGAGGTTTGGAAGTTTAAAGAATAAATTAAAGGGTGACAGGGGGAGTTGTCAGATTTATATTAGGGAGGAGATGGCAACATTGATTTGTGAATAATAATTTTCCTCCCCACAATTCTCATTCTTGCTCAGATGAGCTAGGAAATAGTCCAGCTTGAAACCTTAAAGAGAATCAGAACTGGGTTATTATTTTTCATATTTAATCTATGAGTGCATAATTATGTGCATGAGAGGTGGGCAAACACACATAGCATGTGTGTATTTATGTATTAAGTGTGGGATTACAGATACTGCAGTTTTAAATCATATTGGGTAACTCAATAAACAGGCTCAGCCACTGATAATAATGTAATTTATAGAAGTAAGAATAATAATAATAAATGCTAAATAAATAGTTATTTAAATATATAGTTATAAATAATAGTTAAATAATAAATAGCTATTTAAGTATACTAATAGGAACAAAGTAAAGTAGTAAATCTACCATTTTTATCATTAATTTAGTGTGTGTAGATACATGTTATATACATATATACATGTTATATACATAAATATGTATATGTTTATATACATAAATGTGTACTTTCCCTGTATTTTTTTTTTTTTTTTAGCAATATAGTATCCATAATACAAAGCAAGGATAGTAAAGGGGCTGGGGGTAGGCAGGCAAATTTTTCCTCTGTCTAGAGTGGTTTATTGTTTGATTTCTGGTTTACTGCACTCCCAGCACTCAGTAACAGGGAGTGACATTTCCTACTGCTCCAAATGCAGAGCTACCATCTCATTTGGTGAGCCAGACAGCATTTTAATGTGTGTTTGGAAGAGGTCATTGTACACCAGCAAACTTAAGGCCACGTGATAAAAATGCCTTTAAAAAGTTGCTGGAAAACCTGGAGCAGCACAGCGTGTGCACATGTAAATATTGAAACCAAACCCAGAGTTTTAGTAGCCTTGGACAACTCTGAAAACAGTGGATGTTTTTGTCATGAATATTGAGAACAGTATTTTGTCAGTCTGGTCTTTATTAACACGAACAGGCCAGTGGTAGTGACATAGGTAGTGACATAAGGTATATTTATGATAAATAATGAACTGCCAAAGGGGAGGACTGTGCAAGGGACAACTTTCATGTGGTGTTTGGGGTGATGCATGACCTCCCCTTACTCCACAGGCCTTTTATCATCTCTACATGAAAGAAACATGTTTTACCCAAGTTCACGTGGACTTGATAGCTCTATCTTTGTAGCCTTTTATACAGCACTCCCCTATGAGCTGATAATAATACGTAGTCAACCACCTTTAAGGCCATTGTTAGGTCATATTGGACAAAATAGAGTAGTTTCCAAAACTTAAAACCCCTGTATAGGTGACAAGACAAATAAAAGGAAGTATTAGTCCAGGCAAAACACCCAGCAGAGATAAGCAGCAGTTTCAGCCTCTTTGAAACCACTGTGTCCTCAGAGTCTTGTTGGCAGCTTGCACTCTTTCTGCTCTTGTTTTTGGTGTTCTGTGCCCTCAGAGAGAATCCTGCTGCCCAAGAAGGGATGGCAAAGCCTGAAACTTTAAAACAGATATAGGAAGAGAAGACAAAACTATGCTTGTTTGAGTCTGGCATAACCCTAGAGATATCTCCTGAGGTCAATGAGGAGAAGGTCCTGGTGTGTCACACTGATCTCTGCAAAAAGTGCACCAGGACTTCAGCTGCACCAATACGTGGGGGTTTTTTCAAATTAAAACTCAAAAATACTCAGCCTAGTGAGGAATGGATCCAAGATCTGCCACTTCTCTTACATGGCCAAAAGCAGATCCTGGTAACTGAGATGGCTGCTGTGGTCTTTTCTCCTTCTTAAAGTTCAATTTTGTTTTTAAAAGGTTTATAATGCTTAGGTGATGCACTCTATTTATAATTTTTTAATTTATTTTGAAGAGACTTCTTGCCTGTATTTCCTCCCCAGTTAATGACCACTCCACAAAGTGTGTTTAATGGTCAGTGTCAGTAGTACTTTGAATTGCAGGAGATCTGGTTACTCTTATGCTGATCTTTATCCCTGTACCAGTGGTAGATCCAGACTCCAGGTATTACACACAAAGGCAACCTTAATTTTGCAACTAAAAGGAAAGTGATTTGATGGTGCACACAGAGACCAAGGGGGCACGTGTGTGCACATATAAACATTGGGGTATTGGATGGAAGCTCTTAATGAAACCCTCATGATGGGATTAATACTCAAGTTACAAAAGCTACAACTTCTCTGTCACACATGGAAAGTGATCCCACCTCTGCAGTTCAGTCAAGGTAGGAAAGCAAGTTCAGCAAACACAATACCTGTAAGCAATTTTCAAATTAATCCCTGGCTTCTAATGTGTAGTCATCTCCAATACAGCTGGGTTATTTCTTTTCAAACCCAATTTCCAGTTGGTGTTGGTGGTTTTTAACCATCAGTTCCTTACCACCTCAACAGCCCTTGGTTTCAGCATGTGGCATTTAGAGGTGTTCCACTGACCAGGCTATAGATTTTTTGATCTAGCTGCTGGAAGCCACCTTCTACAAATGGAAAAGTGGTGTGGAAACTGGGGACATGACAGATGAGTTATGGAAAATATTCATATGGAGCATAAGATGGGAAATGGTAGTTTGTGAGTCTAAATGTGGTGCAGAGGAGGTGATTAGGGAAGTATTATTTGCTCTATTTTGAACTCAGATAAGTTAAAGGTACCCAAGTAAGTTGCTACCTAGTGAGTTTACAAGAAAGATGACAACAAACTTCATACATTCCTGGGTTCTTGTGAAGCCACAAGACACGGAGTGGTGCAACGAAGTCTCTTGCACATGATCTCTGGTAGCAGCCTCCAGCACAGAAACTGCCTCAGCCACTGAAGGAGAGAAGAAATTCCATCTTTGCCTCTTATTTTCTGTTAGCCAACACTTCTGGGCACCATTCCAGATTGAATGAGCTTCCCTGGCCTGAAAGCCTTTGAGGCTTTTCTTCAAGGCAAGAGAGCTTCTGAAGGTGCAAATTGGTCTTGAGTTCAGTGCATAACTAGGCCGTTCTTATTTGGCCTTTCCTACTGAAATCTAGAGCTCTCTACAAGATGGAGAAACTGTATCTTCCCCACCAGCCATGCTGCAGGTTTCCCTGATATGTAGTTGAGAAATAAAATCCTTCCCCTGATGGCACTGTGCTTTTCTCTGTCTCCTTTTGCAGTGTTTTCCTCTGGATGGGGAACAATTGTCCTTCATTTCTGTGCATGGTAAGGAATGCTGCTCAGCTCCTCCTTTCTCATTAAGGATACACAGGGGTGACCCAGCCTTTTGTTATCACCATGACTTTATCAGACACAGTACCAGAACAATATCAATATCATTCTAAGAGATAGAGTTTTACTATCCTGACATAAAGGTCTTACACTATCAAAATTCTTCTTTAAACATGCCAGGAAAATAATTGAAAGCATATTTAGCTGTGTGGATGTAGAAACCTAGAGGAATTTTTTTGGTCTTGTGGTTAGCTAAGGAAAGATGTGGAGAGACATTTAAACCAGGAGTTTGTACAAGCCCTATATTCATGTTCTTGAAATTTGAGAGAATACATTTGACAGCAGCACTCACTTTAAAAACTAAATCTGAGGTTCTTTATGATCATTCTTGTGTGCCTTTGGCTGCCCTGGTAATATTTTTGGAGAGAGAATTTCAGTCACTGTTCAGGGTAGTCGACTTGGACATTCTGAAAGTTGATGCACATTTATCTTGACCACAATCAAGTATCCTTTAGGTCATTTTGGTTTGGTTGAATTGTGTTTTGTTTATTTTTTTTCCAAACAGAATTTCTCTCCAAATGTTGCAGTCAGTGCAAACTTTCCATTCAGATCAAAGCAGATAGGCTGGCTCTGTTATCACCTGACAACATTATCATTGGGAATATTAAGCTGTCAACAGCAGATCTGAAGGAATCATTTTCCCAATCTGCAGTGAATTACAGAGGATGGGAATCTATCGCACATAAAAGTCTTTCCATTTTCTAAGTCTGTATCTAATTTTAATAGTTTCAATCTGACCTCAGACTGGATTTCCCTCTTGTTTTAAATCATGCCCAAGATACCTTCTAATGGCTCAGTTACAAGATTTGTATCAATTCAATGCATTTGTGTGTGTATTTTTTTTTTTTTTACATGTATGTGTGCCAACCCTATCTTTTCAGAGAATCACAGAATTGTCAGGGTTGGAAAAGACCTCCAAGACCATAGAGTCCAATTGTCAACCTGGAAAAAACCTGGTCTTACTAGAGCATGTCCTGCAGTGCCACGTCTACACTTTCTGCATCTCTCCAGGGATAGTGACTCCACCACCTCCCTGGCTAGTTTATTCTATGGTCTGACTGCCCTTTCAGTAAAGAAAATCTCCCTAATATCTCCTCTAAACCTCCCCTAGTATAACTTCAGGCCATTGCCTCTAGTCCTATCATTATTGTCTTTAGAGAAGAGGCCAGCACCCACCTCCCCACAACCTCCTTTCGTGTAGTTGTAGAGAGCGATAAGGTCTCCCCTTAGCCTCCTCTTCTCCAAACTAAACAATCCCAAGTCCCTCAGCTTCTCCTCATAGGGCTTTTTGCTGGAACACCACTGCCCTGCTATATTTCTTTCACCTTTTTTTTTTTTTTTTTTTTTTGCAGTCCTGATTAATAAGTTGTTTGCATGGCTTTATGCTAACACACACCTCGTTTGGAACTGAGCTTGGGTCAGTGTCAAGTGGGGCAGGATTAGGATGTGGGAGGTTGCTGGCATTAAAGCTTAGCTGGTAGGATTAGGATAAAGCCATAATTGAGCAGTTCAACTAACCTGGGATTCATCAAGAGATTTGCAAAAATACATTACAGTGGTCAATGAAAGGAACTTGTAAACTATCAAGGCAGCATCGTGTTGCAAAGCTCTAATTGCAAAGGGGCAGGGTTAAGCACTTATCTCATCCTGCCTGTACAAATTCAAGATTCTTTGCTGCTTTTGGCATTGCAACCTGGGTTTCTGAGGGCTTAGAGTTAGCAGGACAATGAGAAATGAAAAATCACTTGGTTGAGGAAACCTGAAAAGGTGGCAGAGAGACAATGGTGTTGAATGACATCCCACCAGAGACTCACTGCCTGGTGCAATTTTAAGGGACTTGAAGTGATTAAAAAAAAAAAGTAAGATACAGGTGTCCCTCAAGGGACAATTTAAAAAGATATTTTGAATGAATTAACTCCTGCATCTTACTATTTGTGGACACAAAATGTCACCTATTTCTGGAATGCTGTTGGTTTGTGGAGTGAAGAGGTAGCACAGGATAGAGCAAATAATTACAGAAATAGTACATAAATTGCACAAATGGTCCATAGGCTCTGTGGTGGTCCTCTGGACAGGCATGATGTGTGATAATACCCAGTAAAGATAATCCCTCCAACCTTGACAGGTCACCCTGGAGCTATAATGGGCAATACTGTTGAAAAGTCCAGAATGCCAATAAATTCCTAAAAACTGCATCCTGTTTTCACCTAAATCTGCATCTCAGCCATCATGAAATTGGCATATGTTAGTGTAGAGAAAGCAATCTCATTCTGCCATTTGCCTTGGCTGGGCTCACTTTTTTGGGGGGGAAAATATGAGAATGAAATAATAGCTTTTGATGACATCATAGCTATGGCTAAGATTAAAACTTCTCCCCTGGGGGAGGGGTGTTATTGGTAGGATTTTTGCTCTACCAGCTCCATGGACATGTCTATTTGTACTGTACTGGCAGTGGGCCAGTTTCCAGGATTGTTTTATTGGGTGTCCAGTGTTATTGAGCCTCTCTGTGTTTTTCCCCTTTCACTTTTTACTTCTGAACTGCCTTTCTGTAACCAATTTGCATTACTTTCCACTAAGTTTCACATGCCATGTGTCAGCTGAATTACACATCAGATCTAAAGATTCAAAGCTCTTTGAATTCTTCTTGCTGGCTATGCTATATTTACCACTCAATCACTTGTGTGCAACTGGGGAATTTAACAGGTTTTTGATTCTTTTCCATAGCTCAGGACATCTATGCACAGGATAGATAAAAAAAACCCCAAACAAACCCATAAGAATACCAAAAAAACCCAACAAAAACATTTAGGGATAACTAGCAATACAGTTTATACCCAGCTGTATAACAACCCTCTTGTGTTCTGGCTTTTATATGCATTCAGCAATTGCATTATTCTGTTGATTTATGAGCCCCAAAAAAGTCCATTCTTTATGTCTGTGAAATGCATAGCACAGATAAGTCTTGATGTTGTCTCAGGAGAACTAGAGGGGTACTGAAATACACAAATCATCAATAAATTATCCTCGTAATAGTGTCAAGTTGCTACACATTGGCCTCCCTGAAATCCATAATGGGCTTCAGGTTGTAAAAATAGGTATCTTTTCTTAAACCCTTAAAATACTTTTACTGTGGCTTAGATTTTAATTTAGGCACACTGATGTATTTCTAAGGCTCAGCAAAAACAATGTAACGATGTGGTCTGTATCCTACTCCCAGAAAATATGAATTTCTAAAGATTCAGCAATATTGCCAAATCTGACATTATTCTTTTCATCAGCTCTCTTGGATCCTCCTTGGGCCACCCATGAAGTTGCCCAAATATGCAGAATTTTGTTTGAGGTTTTCCTGGACTGTTTTTGGTTGGGAGTTGAATTGGTGGGTTGAGTTTGAGGTGGTTTTTTTTTTGTTGTTTTTTTCTTGGTGTTTCTGTAAATCCCAGATAACAGAGACAGCTGGGGAGGACTTCATCCTGCTCTTCCCTCCAGCTGAAGGCAGCAAAGTAAAAGTGGTGCAAGTGGGGTCAGAGTCAGGCTCTGAGCCACGTTAAATTCCCCTACACGAGTGGCAGGATGTTCAGAATGCTTTGAAGTCCTGGTTTGTCAGAGTTCACAACAGTTCATTTCAGCTCCAAATAAAACAGGATCTGCCTTTGCTGCCTTTCCAGCGCTGGTGGATGTAACAGTAGAGGCTGTTCTAATGCATTTTAGAAATCCAGTTCTCCTTACACTGGTTTCTTTATTGGAATCCATACAGAGCTTTCTTTAAACACAGCTTTTCTGCTGCAGAAAACCAGGAGAGTGTTTACACAAGACAATAGGGCAGACATCATTTACTGTGTAGGGTTGATTTGGAGTTTATGCAGCTAAGACAAAGGGAAATGAACACCCCCATGTGGTATAAGCTCTGCAAGAGTGTAGCTTTGTTATTTTTAAGGTTTGAAATGCCATACCTTTTAACGTTTGAGTTATTGAGGAACATACTCTACAACTTGTACTTTGTTCTGCAGAATGCAAGCACAATGCTTTCCTTATGTCTTTTTAATTGAAAATACATTCCCAGCAAGCCAGCTTTCACCTTTACTGAAGCATTTTGTAATGTAGCATAAATGTCCTTTATCCCAGTTCCGAGACTTAAAGAACTTTCAGCAGTTAAGTTTTATTTTATTATTATTTTTTCTCCTTTCAGGTCTAACAATGTCCATGCTAAGGCTTAAAGTAAACCCAGTTGCTCAGCAAAACCCCTTAAACATTCAGCCTTTAATTTTGATGTCTCTATTTTCCTTCTCATCATCTGCTGTGTGAAATTCTGAGTGAAGTAGCCCCTTGGGGCTCTTTCACTGATTATGAAGCTGTGTGAAGAAATGGTGAGGACAATGAGGAATTTCAGGACCTGTGTACTTGGGGGGAAACCAATGAATTGCAACTTTTCTACTTTTATCTTCCAGCTCCTTACCTCTTTGGGGCTAAGAAATAGTGTCCCAAGCTAATTAGTTAAGGCACAGGAAATTATAAAGCAACTTGTTTATTGGTAGGTTAAAAAGGATATTTTCCCCTCAGTAAGTTAGGGGCTGCAAAGGAGATATCTATTCTATATTAGAGCTGGCAATCATACAGCCCCACAGGACTGACCTCAGTATAGCACTGCCATGAAGCTGGAATAAATCCAAAGATTTGTGTCCAGTCTCTGCAAGATAATTTGTTTTCTGTATTTTTGTGTTGGTGGTAAGACCTAAGTTAGCAAAACAAAAAAAAGTAAATTACAGGAAAATAAATATAAAAAATAGTTAATATTTGGGAGGGAAAGGATAGGTATAGTTGGTAATCATGGAGAAGACTTGGTTTTGCTGTAGGGCAGACTGCCTGCCTCTGCCTTCCAGAGTCAAGTCCATGCTCAAGTGTGATCCTTCTGATATAAAGAAGGAGGGATGAGGTGGGAAGGAATTACTTGGTCTCCTCTCTTATGAAGATTCCCCTGAACAACTTCTCTTCCTTTTTGCATTGAAAGAATCTATGCCTTTTTGCAGGTCTTTAATTTAGAATTTTGAACACCTTTCTGTGCAAAGGTTGGAGAATATCTTTATGGGTAGCTCAGGAATTTACATCCAGGTCTGAGAGCATTTCTTGGCCTTGTCTGAGCTCTGTACCAACAACATAAATCATACTGGTATTAGCAATGCTGTGTCTACCCACAAGTAACAGATTTTCTGGTGAGAAAATCTGTAGAGTCTTAATAGCTTAAATGAAAACCTGGAGAGGTCACCTAGTCCCAAAGCTCCTGAAAACCATTTCTTGACAGAGTTTTTCCTAGGTGCTTTAGAAAAAGAAAAAGGGAGGGTGGGAAAAAGGGATATTCAAGATTCATTCTTGTTCAGGCTGGAGTCTTGATGCCCCATGCTGTATTCCTCCCACATGGATATGACAGCTGCTGGTTGTGCTTCCCAGAAAGTCATGATGGATCTCATGTGTCCTTTGGGACAAGAGTGGGTGAGAAATGTGGAAAGGCCTTGACTGACTAGAAACAGTCAAATAATTTAACCTGTGACCATCCTGCTAACAGATCACCAGTGAACACAGTATTTTGGCCAAGAGGGGGTAGATTATCTGGTTGAACTGGCAAGTACTACCCTTTCCCAGGGGCAAGAAATGTCTGTATGTGAATGATGGTGAAGTAAGAACCCAAGTAAATGATGCAATGGAGCCAAGGTTTTTTGAGCTTTCTCACAGCTTACAATATAAATCTAAAGAAAAAATTGTTATAGGGACTGTTTGATTGGGATGGATGCACAGCATCTATCAGTGCTTCAGCTGTTAGCACAGAAATACGTAAACTGAGAATCATAGAATCATAGAATCATAGAATTAGCCGGGTTGGAAGGGACCTCAGAGATCATCTAGTCCAACCCTTGACCCACAGGAGCAGTTGCTAGACCATGGCACTGAGTGCCACATCCAGTCTTTTTTTAAATGTCTCCAGGGACGGAGAATCTACCACCTCACCGGGCAGTCCATTCCATAGCCTGATCACCCTCTCCGTGAAGAAATTCTTTCTAATATCTAACCTAAACCTCCCCTGGCACAACTTAAGACTGTGTCCTCTTGTCTTGTTGAAGGTCGTCTGTGAAAAGAGTCCAGTTCCCACCTCACTACAGCCTCCTTTCAGGTAGCTGTAGACAGCAATGAGGTCTCCTCTGAGCCTCCTCTTCTTCAGGCTGAACAGCCCCAGCTCTCTCAGCCTCTCCTCATAGGGTCTGTGCTCGAGTCCCTTCACCAGCCTGGTTGCCCTCCTTTGGACCTGTTCCAGGACCTCTACATCCTTCTTAAACTGAGGGGCCCAGAACTGGACACAGTACTCGAGGTGTGGCCTAACCAGCGCTGAGTACAGGGGAAGAATCACCTCCCTGGACCTGCTGGTGACGCTGTTGAGATGTATGTAGAGTGTGCATCTTCCATTAATTGTGTTGTTTTCTTGGAAAACTCAGGTTCTGCATCTCCATTTCACAAATCATCTTCAGCTGGGCTATTTATTATTAAGAATTTGCAGACTTGAATCTTGAACATATAGAAGTCATGCTTGCTTGCTACAGGACGACAGAGTAATCCCTCAGTTGTTCTTCTTGCAAGGGCTGAGTGCTCAAATTTTGCCTCTCTCAGCTGCCTCCCAAGCAGCCCTGGCAAGTTTATTTTTAGCCAGGGAGAGACTGAAAGTTTTATTTTGAGAACTTCAAACGAAGTATTAATCAAGATCAGTGATCAGTGATAAGAAAACCTTCGCTGGGGACTTCTGTTGGCTTTGCCATATGAAATACAGCATGAGGTTTATTTATATATTTATTTATTTTATGGGCACAAATGTTATTTTTCACTGGCTGTCAGAAATGGCCTGTTTAAGTTTCTTGTACAGTTGAGCACTGTGATAAGTCAGTGAGTTTCTCTTTTTTATCCATTAGACTGAATAAATACTGGGATTTTGTTCATCTTTTAAATCCATTTTCTGGCACTTCCCTGAGGAGATCAGCTTTTTATTTATTTGTGTGGCAACTCTTTGAAATGCAGCATTTAGAATCATCTCCCTTTCCTCAAAAAAGCATCATTTCCAACACTAAAGAATTTGGTTTTATATGTTGGTTTCAAGGGCTAAAAAATCCCTTAATGTGAAGACTCACTATAAATTTAATTAAACACAGGGTTACTACAAGATTAGATCAGTAGATTGCTTTTCAGAAAATGTTTTGACAATCTACTGCTGAAAATAGCTCCAGAAACCCCCCAATGAAAATGAGCAGTAAAAAAAAATAAATCTCCAAGACTAATTCACACACAAGTAAAGAAGGAAGAGCTGAAGACCCTATCTCAGCTTAGATTAATGCTGGCTTCTTTGTGGAATGATTTCTTTTGATGATCTAAGGGAGCTGTCTCGATGCTTTATATACTCATTATTTTTCATCTATTTAAAGCTACGACAGAGATTGGAGTGTGAAATATTTTTTCACTTTGAGACAAACCTTAGATGAGGACAGAGGAGAAGAAATTTTAAGAAGACATAAATACAATATTTCCACACGTGACAAATACTTCTTCAATAAACTCTTTGAAAAGCTGAAACAAGAGAAAGAGAGAAAGGAGATGCCACAAAGGAGAAATACTTTATCAGGAGTTATCAGAAGTAATATTAGACCTGATGGGGCTGCCTGTGATGTTTATAAAGGTTATTTGACCAAAAGCTATTTAAAAGGAAACAAAATAAGAAATGTTTCCATCTTGGTGTTGTGTCAACTGGAGCTGAGATTCAGCTGTTTAACATAGATGTATTCTGTCCTTTGAGATACTTAACAGCCCAAAGCCAGAGTACCCTGGAGAGCCTCCTCTCCCAGAGGTCTTATGTCTTATTTACAATTCCTATGAGGGCATCTCAGATGTTCTGGAACATCTTAAATAGTGCCAGGTGCTGACATTTAGGCAATGGACTGCTGTGCTGAGTTATGGACTGAATTTTCAGATTTTTTTTTTAATTTTTTTTTTTCTGGATGAGAGCCATAGTCAGGAAGAGAATTTTCACTTGACTGCTGGGCATCTTTGAGCCAGACAGCTTAAAGTAAGCTGGCAGTATTGCTTCTAGGAACACAGCTAGTGAATGGCACCAGCTAAAACTCAAAGATTTGTTCAGTTTCTTGTGAGTGTGTCCTTGGTGAGTCCCAGGCTCAGCTGCAGCAATCTGGGGAGACACAAGGTAGCTGGAATAGGTGTTCCCACCACACCAACCATCCATCTGCTGAAGTCCAGGTGTACATCCTGAGGGTATGGCCACAGCCCTCGAGAGCTCCTGGGTACCAGTCAGGACAGCAAGAGGATATTGGGTCCATTTGGGAGCAGCAGACCTGGAAACACAAATCTGTCCCAGGCCTCTTCAAGAAGAAGAAAAGACAGTTTGACAAACACTAAATTCACTTTTTCTGACAAAAAGCTGTATTGAGCAGCTCCTGTAACACTTCTCCTCAACACCAGGCATTTTGTTTTCAGGGCAGAGAGCTTTAGTAAGTGGGGTAGTGAAGTCTTCTTTGTGATGGGGGGAGAAGAGGGGTTGCATCCATCTGTGTGGACCTACCAGCTGGCTTTGAGATGTGGGGGACAGCTGACACATCCCTGGGCTCTGGCAAGACAGATGGAGCCATGATTGAGTGTCTGGGTGTGTTTTATTCTGAGGCTTGGGCTGTGTCATGCTGACTGGGGGGATATGAGGGTTTTATCTTGAATAGGCTTGTCTGTGGGATGAGGTACCCAGCCAGGTCTGGCAGTGATGTATTAATCCTGAAGACAAGAATTTTTCCTGGCTGTTATCATGCAGTTTCACAGGTGCTTCTATGCTCTTGAAAATCAGTGGTTGGCAAGCCAGCAAAGAGGTTGCCACCCATTTGTCTGTGGGTAGATATTTCTAGAATTATACTCCACACATACTCCATCTCCCTGTGTTTTTAACATCTTGGTCATTGCTGAGTGTGAACACACCATCCAGTTAACTTTTTTTTAGAACTGACAGGGAGCACAGGGGATTACGTTGCTGGTGGGGTGGGTCTGGTCATGTTTAACATGTAAAAAAAGAAAAAAAAATATTATTAAGGTCGCATTTCATGTTCTGATCCTTCAGACAGAAGATTAAAGATTTCTCCTGCTTAGCAGGGTCATCAGAATCGTTGAAACTACCAGAAATTCTTCACTTGAGCTCAAATAGTGCTTGTCTGGAAACCAGGAATGCCAAGTTGGAGTCAAATACTAAAATACCATTGAGTACTAAAGCCTCAATTCCTTTGGAAAGATTAATTTCAGCCATTAGTAAACTTTGCACAATTGTAATTTAAGCAGTGTTAACATTACATGTGTCCAAAATGAAAACCATTAAATTCCACTTGAAACCAAAGTTCATGTTTCATCTGAAGTGATAGAAATCTTTGTGTATGAACGCAACCAATTTTCTTCTTACAATTTTTATTAATTAGATTGCTTAATTAAGGATGAACTGTTTTGCTTTTTTTCCATTGGGAAAGGGTTATTATTGGGAATGGTTATTGAACTCAAAAAATGGTCATGTCACAGACTAATTCAAAAGGCAATCAAGACCCCAAATACCCCGCTCTCTGCAAACAAAAAGCTCTTTCACCTTTAGGTGTGCCTAGGTACATCTCACTGCTTCCACACAGGGAAGGAGAAAAACCAGCAAAGAACTAAAGAAAAATTACAGCATGAAAAGGTGTTGAATGCCAAGGGTGGGATTGACAAAAGTACACAAGGGGTGGGGGCTTAAGCAAAATCCTGGGCACCCAAGAGGATGTCCACAGATCCCAGGACAACAAGGTACAGGTAACATTGAGCTGTCCCCAGGAAAACTGGCAAAAAAAACAGACTGAGAGTGCACTCTAGAACATTTTAGTTCCCTTAATTAATCTTAATGAATCAATGAGTCTTCACTTAAGCACTTGAGAGGTGGATTGCACTGCCATGTTACCTGATATAGCTCTGAAGAGACCTAAGATTTAATATATTGGGAGCTGGATACTTCAGAGGAGCTGAGCCACCCATGTCAGATGTTTCTGATAATTTAACTCTAAAAATTAAGGCTTTTCATGTAACTCATTCCTTCTTCCAGCTGCTAGAAGGCTGTGTTTGAGCTTCCAGAATATGAAGTAGGCATATTCTGTGTGCTGACATATCAACTCTCCTGCATTACTGATACCATCAGTGCCTGAGTCATAGATTTGCCATCAATTAAGTCTTTCCCATTCTGATTTTATGTTTCCATGTGCTGCCATAAGAACTTAATCAGCCATTACTTGGAAAAATAAATATGATAACTATTGAGATAGAAGAAAGAATTCAAGCTAGGCCAGTGCATTTCTAGTTCAAATATTATCTGTATTTAACCTTTCTCTGCATAGGTTAGAATCTCATATTATTCTCTCAAGAGTAGGGTTCTTGTTTTTCTAAATAATTATCTGGACTACCTGACTTTGTGCTTGGCTATCAAACTTGCTGAGTTAGGAACACTAAGGAAACCTTAATGTGTTCTCCTGCTGCTGATTATGTCAGAATGGGCTAAGTCTGTGAAATATAAATATCCAGGATGCCAAAGAAAATATTCTGATTCCCTTGAACTCATTAGCAAAAGTTTATTTTAGATGTGATGGGATGCAAGCTATTACCCCAGAATAGAATAGATGGATAGATTAGGATGGATGGAATTCATGCATAGAGCAGGTCAGTATCTGTTGGAACTTAATACTTCCTTACTGAAAGCTCCAAAATGCCTTAATTTATGAACACGGACTTAGATATAAATATTTTACTTGATATTTCACCACTTACAGGTAGATTTTTTCTTTCAGTCCTTTCTGAATGTCTGTCTTGAATGGAAAGAAGGTAAATCCATTAGCTGGCTCATATTTCACACTAAAGGGGGAGTGACAGCAATAATTCAGCATAAGCAACACATTGGAGCATGAGCACCATAGAGAAAGCCATGTGCTTATAGAGCTCAAAGTTAAAACATGAGCAGCACATCAGAATCTGAGGAAATATCTGGTGGATTTTTGTTTCTTTCCTACCTTTCTCAGCAGAGCAAGTTACTCCCCATCTTGATAATTAAACTATGATGATAACAGCAGGAAATTCTTGAAAGATCAATTCAAGATGGTAGCTCCAACTGGACTTCTCTGACCTGATTCCAGTTATAATTATATTGTGAAACATTCAATCTGAAATATACTTAACTTCTTATTAAAAGTAGCAGCAGGAGCAATCTCCCTTTTCTTCCATGCCATACTCAATACATTCACTCTTTAACTGAACTCTGTTTATAGCTTGCAAGGGACAAGGTTTATTTGAACTGGTTATGTTTTGAGTTCATGTGGGTTTCTGCCTTCCACTGCAGAATGTACTCCACAAGTTCTGGTGTCACTCTGCCTGCCTGTTCTTTTTGTTGCTGTGCCAGGGTTTATCACCACTCACTTCTGGACAGTGTTAATGATGCAGTCACTTCCTCTCTGCCAAACAACCCTAACATTCACCAGACTTCCCCCCATGTTATGGAGCAAGTCAAGTATCATTACCTGAAATGGTAAAAAAAAATTAAAAATTAAAAAAAAAAAGTTAATCCTGTTTATAGAAGGAGTTTTGATAGATGCTGAACACCCTTTTGGAAGATTAATGCAAGGAAAAGTTGTCTTTTTGGATCTCCAAGCAGAATTTCAGCTGAGTGATTCTTCACAATAGCCAGGTTTTTTTCCTTGTTCTCACCTTTTACTGCAACAAACTCTATATTTAAAAGGGAAATGAAACCCAAGGCACTAAATACTGGGGGGATTAAATCAGTGCTGTGTCACTGCCCAGTGCTGGGTCAGCAAACAGCATGGTGTGGCTGAGACTGAGAGTTCTCAACCAGCCACAATTCCCAAGTCAGCTCTTCACCTTCCTAACATACAAAATGTATTTTATTAAGGGAGCCACATGGGAAGAGGTGGGAACTCTAAAAACCTTACAGGCAATGCCAAGGCAGACAGGAGAAAAGTGTTTGTATAAATGCAGTTGAAATCCTGGAAAAAGAAAAAAAAATTATTTTTGGAGGATCCTAAGAAGCAGAAATAGCTGTAGAGCTTTTGTTGAAGATAAACAGTTTGAGCACAACAAATTTCTTAGCAATTGGTGAAAAGATGGTGGTGGTGTTTACCTATGGGAAAATACCACTTTGTTGGCAACCACACCAGGCAGAGCAGCTTTCCAAATATTACATCTTCTTATTCACTTAGGCTTGACTCCATGGAAGAAAATAGCTCCCATTCCTCACAGCTGAAGGGAGAGGTGGTAAGTCAGAGCCTTCCAGTCCTCAGTGATACTGAATGGAGCCAATTTAATGCTCTAGCCAGATGATTCCTTTCTTTTATTTTGATTTTGGATGGAAAATTGATGCTTGAGGATGTCTGGGTAAAGTAAGCTTGTTGCAGAGCCACCTTCATGATGTAAAGAGCAATAGGGGCCAAAATTCTAAATGGGAGGTAGATAACTCTTTTGTCTTCTTCACTTTTTTCCCCAAAATGGATTGAAATGGAATTCAGGTTTATAGGTATTTTCAGGGAGGAACATCTTTCTAATGAGGCTATTTTTAGAGAGGATTCTTTCTCCTGAGTTTGGGCTGGAAAGCTCACTGCAGACAAAAGAAAACTTCATAATGGCAGCAACCAAGCTTCCTCCTAAGAATATTCTGTCTGCCCAAATCTGCTTCTCACAGATTTCTTCAGCTCTATTTTGGAAAGCCTGTTACCTCTGAGGTCCTTCCTTCATGGGGCTGACCTGCTGGGGAGCAGTGTAGATGAAAGAGACCTGGGGGTCCTGGTAGACAAGAGGATGACCATGAGCCAGCAATGTGCCCTTGTGGCCAAGAAGGCCAATGGCATCCTGGGGTGCATTAGAAAGGGTGTGGTTAGTAGGTCAAGAGAGGTTCTCCTCCCCCTCTATTCTGCATTGGTGAGGCCGCACCTGGAGTATTGTGTCCAGTTCTGGGCCCCTCAGTTCAAGAAGGACAGGGAAGTGCTTGAAAGAGTCCAGCGCAGAGCTACTAAGATGATTAAGGGAGTGGAACATCTCCCTTACGAGGAAAGGCTGAGGGAGCTGGGTCTCTTTAGTTTGGAGAAAAGGAGACTGAGGGGTGACCTCATCAATGTTTTCAAATATGTAAGGGGTGAGTGTCAGGGAGATGGAGTTAGGCTCTTCTCAGTAGTGACCAGTGATAGGACAAGGGGTAATGGGTGTAAATTGGAGCACAGGAGGTTCAAGTTGAATATTTGAAAAAATTTTTTTCCTGTAAGGGTGACAGAGCCCTGGAACAGGCTGCCCAGGGGGGTCGTGGAGTCTCCTTCACTGGAGACATTCAAAACCCGCCTGGACACGTTCCTGCACGATGTACTCTAGGTGGCCCTGCTCTGGCAGGGGGGGTTGGACTAGATGATCTTTCGAGGTCCCTTCCAACCCCTAGGATTCTGTGATTCTGTGAGTTTCTGTCCCAGTGCATAAGAAAGGAGGTTTTATATATCTCAGGAATTTATAGCAGCTCCTGCAGAATTGAAAGGTGGATGGGTGAGCAGACATCAGAGCTGGAAATACTGAAGGACTCCATCTGCAAGTCAAAACTTAGATGCCTGCAGCTTGCAAAGGCAGTTCTGGAGGGAAAAAAAATGTTTTGCATCTCTCAACCTTCAGTGGCAATTTTGCCTTGTTCATATCTCATGGGCTGGCATGCTTGTCCCAGTTCAACCAGTCCTCACCTGCTCCATAAGAGAGGAAGGAGTGTGGTCTATGAAGAGCTTAAAGAACCCAGGGAGGTCTTGGGTTTAGCATCAAACCTGAACTTAATTAAGAGTGGATCTCTTAGGCAACCCAGGGAAGCTTTAGGCTGCCAAAAGAGATCCAGGATCCAGGATTTTCCAATGAAATTAAGAAATGTCCCTACAACAAGGTGATGCTGTGTGTGAAATGTCAGAGAAATGGAAATTCAATCTTCACTGGACTCTTAAATTTTCTTTGGCTCCCATGGAAAAGCTCTCAGCTCTGGAGAATAAAAAGCTAAATTTCCTGTTCTTCAGTGCACAGTAGCAGCTGGGTTGGTGTGATTTACAACCAATTGTCAGTTTATTCATGCGTTTCCCTTTTTGGTGAGTTAAATGAGATTTTAACCTGTGAAACAGCTGCTGCCTGATACACCTATTGACTTCAGTGAAAATATTAAAGGTTCTGAAACCCTATATACTGTCAGTGTTCCCAAGTAATTATAGATAATTAAATTTTTAATGTTTCTTCTCAAATTGAGCAGCTGGGAAATTGTTTCAAAGTTGCAGCCCCAAGGTAATATGGTATTTTAGTAGCTAAAACTTAAATGTCACAATTTTCAATTATTCTGGCACTTCTCTTAGAAACAGAGTTATGCTTTAATAGTGAGATTTTAGGTAGAGCAACGAACACATAAATAACTGCATAATGTTACCATGTCTTTATGTTCTTTCTTCAAATTAAGAATATATCCAAAAAGGAAAAACTGACCTGTGAGTTTTGGGGTGTGCATAGAATCACAGAATTGTTTGGAATGGAAGGGACCTTAAAAATCCTCCATTTCTAACCCCCCATGCATGGGGCACCATTTGATATGAATGTATTATTAAAATTCAACATACTCTTGTGCTTCACACTCCCTCCAGTTGTGATTCCAGAAGGATGTGGTGAAGCTAAAAGACGGTCACTAAAAGCCTTGTAGGCTCTGTACAGCTTGGGTGTGAGGTCAGCTGGAGTCAAAGCCAACTGAAAAATACACCAAGAGGCATTTTTGATGGTCAGATCTGGGATGGAGCCTCACTTCATCCAGGGAGATGGGAAAAGGGAGAAAAATCTCAAAGCTGTAGTGATATTTCTTCAGAAATAGAGATCAACACCATCTCCAGAATTAGCTGGGTGTGGATGGAATTAATTGACCTACTAAGCCAAATCTTCTTTCTCTTTTCCAACTCCTGGGAAAGTAACCTAGAAGAATGCATTAAAATGGGGTTTTGTGAACTTTTTTGGTGACACTGTAAACATCCAGGCCCCTATTTAGAGGGGCAGAGTAGCAATAACCTTTATGAGATGCCTGTCCAACAATTCAGAAGCCAAAAGTGGTCTGAACTTGAGTAGTGGAGTGACATGTTTGTAGAATTATTGTCATCAATTAGGTGAAACTCAGATCCCTGCTGAAAATGTTCTTTGAGTGAGTCACTGGGTTGAAGCACATTTCCTGCTAGGGAGAGCCACAGTTTCTTAGGTGAGTCTTTAATTCATGCCAAAGGTTTGTAAGGCAGAGTTTGGCAGGGCTTAGAGGAAGTTTGTGAAAAGTACACAAGAAGCTTTTACCTGAAAATGTCAGTGAGACCTCTCCCTTCCCTCAGATGTGTCCCTGTGCATGACCCAGAACCCACTGATGCTTTCTTTGAGCCTCACCTGTGGTGCTAAATCACCAAATGTGTTGCAGAGCAAACTGCTGCAAGTTGCTGCTTGAATGTGATGGATGTCACCTTGCAAGAGAAGACAAAAATCCCTTAATTTATGTTCCTCTCGTGTATTCTGGCAGAATGCTGAATGGCAGCACCCCTGTGACTCAACACTTCTCAGCATTAAAGTTTGAGGAAACTTGGGGTTTTATGTTGGGAGTTATCTCTTTGTGTCTTGCTTCAACTTTCTCTTCAATTTTTCAAAGCCAACAAAGCAAACGTGGATGAAGGAGCTAAGGGTTGAGTAGTTAATCATTGATTTCTGGCTGAGGTCATGGCAGATTTTAGTAGACTGAGTCTGATAATCACAGTCTCAAGCCTTAACCTTTTTTTTTTTTTTTTTTTTTAATTCACCACTGCATGCAGTGCATATGGATAATTGTATGGATAACATATGGAACAGTTCATGTCCCAAGCAGAGCTGCTTGTCTCAGGGTTGTTTCTTTTTAAGTTATTGCGGGAAGTTTTCAAGGAATGATTTTTAGACAATTAAGTTGTTTTCAAGATGATGCTACTTGAAGTAGACAGTGCTTTTGTATGAGTTCTTGCCAGGGCAGTAGTGCTAAAAGAGGAGATGCCTTCCCAGTACTGACACACCTCACTCCTGCTCTGGAGAAATGGGCAGAATTCATAAATTCCCTCTGGAATCATTCAGAAGTAGTTCCTGGTGCAATATTGCTGTTCCCTGGTTGGGAATATTGGTTGTTCCCTGGTCTTGGGCAGCAGAAGAGTGGCCATGATCCCAAGGAACTTTCCAGCAGAAGCCTCACAGCGTGGTGAATGATTTTGGAAGTCTTGGAAAGAGAACTCAGTGCTTGTTCATGTAGCTGATATAAACCAAAGGTTCTACCAATCTGCAATCATAGCCTCAAGATTTTCCTTTTCACCAAGCAAACCCAAAGCTGTGGGTTCATACCTGAGCCTGATTGTGTGGGAGAGGCACACACAGGAAATAAGGGGTCTTGAATGTTGAGACCCAGAAGGTCAGGACCAAAAGAATGGCTTGGATTTGGCATTGCAATGCTGTAATAATTTCCTGAAAGACAAAGCAGCAGGTTAGGAGCCACTCAGAGTTTGATAGGAAAGATGTCAGAACAAGGGGCCAACTAACAGTGTGTGAACTTGCATAAAACAAGAAGAAAACTAATGCCCAAACTTCTGTCCTCCTAGAAGGTCTGTTAGATAATTCATGGTCTCGCTCAGTTTTCTTGCAAAAACAGGATATAGCAAAATCCTTTAAGATATACAAACCTGCTATTTTTGGTGCTGGAAATATGGGGAAACTAGGATTATATACTCCATGGTGAATATCAAAAAAAAAAAAAATAAAAATGCCTGAGACCCTTTAGGCAGAATATGACAGATTGAAGATGAATGGATGGGTATAAATCATCTTTTAATGACTGACACTTTGCTCTCCTGGGCTGTATCAAAACCAATGCCATGGTGTCTGTGCAGCTTCAGCAGCAGGAAGCTGAATTACCCAAGAGGTAATATCCTGCATCTGATGGGTGTATCATAATCAAACAGACTCTAAGCAAGAAGAATAGAGGGTCTCTCAAAGCAGATTGGATTAAATGAGCTTGCTAACTATGGGTAACTTCTGTAGCATCCAATCACTGCCTTAACAGGCTAGGAAAAAACAGGATCATAACAAATAATTCCATTCTTTTGGAAGATCAGCACCTCCCTGAGCATTGCCCTTTCTGTAATACAGTGACAAATGCATTGCTGGTGTTGCTATTCCATTACGGACCTCATTTTCTCAGGGTCTATAACTCACCCGTAATAATTTGCTGAAGGTTGAAACTTGGCAGGCAGACCAGGAATTAATTTGGGTAACACTATAATAAGTGCTCTTTAATTAATGTTAAATGAAAATGGAATTCTTAAGAAATGGCATGGAGCAGTCGTGGGGCATGCTGAAAGGATGGGGGGACCTCAGAGTGGCTTTCCAGTATCTGAAATGGCCTTACAGGAAAGCTGGGGAGGGACTCTACAAGGGCTTGTGGTGAGAGGACAAGGGATAATGGTTTTAAAATGGAAGATTTAGGTTAGAGATCAGGAGGAAATTCTGTAGTGTGAAGGTGGTGAGACCCAGGAATGGGTTTTCCAGGGAAGCTGTGGAAGCTCCATCCCTGGAAGCATCCAAGGCCAGGTTGGATGGGGCTCTGAGCAACCTGATCTAGTGGGAGATGTCCTTGCACACACAGGGGGATTGGAGCTGGGTGGTCTTGAAGGTCCCTTTTAATTCAAACCATTCTGTGATTCTATGATTTAGCCATGATTAATGTTACTAAAATCAATTATCAAGAGCAGTAAGTGGGGTTTGCCTTTTATTACAAAGTGTTGCCAGCATCCTTTCACTGATATTTGGCATCAAATGTTTTGTGTTTTTTGTTTTTTTTTTTTAAAAAGGGAAAGCTTGAGGAAAGCACCACCTTTTTAGAAAGGAAAAGGAAAGGGAGCAGACAGAGCTTGTGTTAAGATGAGGGTACCTGTGGCTTCATGCTCCTCACGGAGTCTGGAGTTGGTCAGGACAGAGGTAATGCAGCAGCAGCTCTGATTCCAGGGGGGAAACTGGACCTAAAAACCTTCACTGGTCCTTTTCAGTCAACATTGCTATAACTGTGAACAAGAGTGAAATTGAGGGTGTGGATTATATAGAGTTGTATGTAGGGGGGACCTGTGCAGAAAATATTTTAGGGGTGGAGGCAGTAGCTCTTTCAAGTCATTCTTCTCTAATTAAAGGGATAATTGTCAGCCCCACGTTGCTACCAGGGAAAGAATAAAGGAGAAAGAAACAGCCAAAATGTAGTAATCCAAGGAAGTCAATCACTGGGTGACAGCCAGGAAATATGAGGTGAACCTGTTTGTCTGTGCTATTCCCCATGGTTGTCAGTGCCCCATCCATGTTCCTGACCTAATAACAACTTTGTGTGTAACCATTTAACATCAGCAGAAGGTTGATCAACATCAATAAGTTGAAATTCAGATACTTTTAATCCCCTTTTCACAACTCAGACCAACTTTTATTAATTCTGATGTTCTGTTTAATAATCTCAGACCCTGGTGATAATGCAGAACAAAATAAGATGGAAACCCTTTATGGTGGGAATACCTTGATGAACACTGAATGGGTCATAGCTTGATGAAAGCTGCTGGAGTTTCTGTACAGGAATGCTGGGGGGCTATTTGGGCTGCCAGATTATTATTATTTGGGCTGCCAGATTTCTCCTTGCTAAGGGTTAAGTGAGATTGCCCTGGAACAGAGATCAGAGACCACGTGGAAAACAGCAGAATTCACTAGCAAGGAAAGTAGGAATTAATTCCTCCCAACACCCAAATAATCTCTTGTGTTGGGCCATAAAGGAGGAGTATTCCCAGCACAGTAGATGTTAGAATACCTCATGCAAGAAGTCCCTGTGAGCTGGCCCACAGCTTCCATGAGATAATAACCACTCATCTGCTCTATCATATGGATCACTTAGAAAGAGAGGCCATAAATCACCCAAACTGCATGTTCCCTGAAGCATCACAGCAGATACACTTTGCTAATGAGTTTTCTTCGAGGAAAAAAAAATAATTATCATGCAGTTCACAAAGGGAGGTATTTTGGATTTGGTTGAGCCTACCTCAAAAGGAATAATGGTGTTATTTAAATAGGGGATTGGAAAAAATAAGTAAATATTGAAATAATCTGTGTTTCAAGAGACAAAATATTAAATTGTCCAAAAATATATAGACATCCCAGGCAATTCTTGATCAACCATGGCTTATTGTCCAGAGAAATGGTGAAACCTATTCAGAAATCACCTCTTTCCTTAGGAAAAAATAAATAGCCCTGGCTTTGTCAGGCTGCTAGATGAATTGCTTGCTTACATGGTACTGATGGCAGACATAGCATCCAAAGTTTGTTGCTTCCTAGGCTGTCACAAACAGTGGATTACACTCATTTTAGAAGTGATTATTTTCCTTTTCAGTGGCTCTGTAGACTTCTTTGCTTCTTTCCCTTTGCTACTATTTATTTATTTTTTTTCATATTAAAAAAGTAAGAAAATTATTATCCTCTGAATACCTTCTGCTGTTTCCCATGGTGTTCTTTCCCCTTCTTTCCCCTTCTTCTTTCTTTCCCCTTCTTCTTTCTTTCCCCTTCTTCTTTCTTTCCCCTTCTTCTTTCTTTCCCCTTCTTCTTTCTTTCCCCTTCTTCTTTCTTTCCCCTTCTTCTTTCTTTCCCCTTCTTCTTTCTTTCCCCTTCTTCTTTCTTTCCCCTTCTTCTTTCTTTCCCCTTCTTCTTTCTTTCCCCTTCTTCTTTCTTTCCCCTTCTTCTTTCTTTCCCCTTCTTCTTTCTTTCCCCTTCTTCTTTCTTTCCCCTTCTTCTTTCTTTCCCCTTCTTCTTTCTTTCCCCTTCTTCTTTCTTTCCCCTTCTTCTTTCTTTCCCCTTCTTCTTTCTTTCCCCTTCTTCTTTCTTTCCCCTTCTTCTTTCTTTCCCCTTCTTTCGTTTTCCCTCCTCTCAACTTGAAGTTGTGGTTGGGTTTTCAGCTTGCTCTTTCCTCTCCCCAGTGGGAGAATTTGAAGAGTTTTGGTGTCCATTAGAATCAGAGAGGATCAGCAGCAAATTGTTGGCCAAGTCTAGATGGTGGTGGCACCAAGAGGCTGGCAGGGCACTGGGACACTGGATGCAAAATGTCCCTGGTGCCACGAGTGACTTTCTGGTGTGGGTGGCATTGTCCCACTCCTCCTGTTTTGTTCTCTAAATGGTTCAAACAGACAAAACCTTAATATTTTCCTCATTAGTATTTTCCCTGGTTTTCATGTCTTGTTTCCTCTTAATTTGTGTTTAACTGTCTCTTATTCTGACAGTGAACTATCAGTATATTTCATGGCAAGCTAACAGTATATTTAAAATATATTAAAACATATCTATAGCATCATCATAGACTAAAAAGATAAAGGAACTCAACTGCCTGTTTCAGTAGCCTCGAGGCAAGGAGGATTTCTACAGATAAAAAGCATTTCTCTTAAGATTATTATTTTATTTTAAATTATTCTGCTACTATAATCAACTGTGTATTACTAGACCAGGAGAAATGGAACAAAAAGAGCAGACTTCAACAGATGGCTTTTGGGTCCCTCATGTACACCTCTGTCCAACAATCTGTTTACAGTTCAGGTTTATTTTACAGAGATCATTTATTTGGACAGAGATAACAACATTGCTCTCCCCAAAGGATGAGTGATGTGCTCCATGGGATGAAGGTGAAGGCTGAATAATTATGGCCATGTAATGTTAATTAATGGTGATTTTGATGTGTGCAGAACTTAACATTCTCTGGATTCTGTGAAAATCTGAACAGTTTGTGGCAAATGTAGTAGAATTGTGCTGAGCAATGAAATCTGTGAAGATGTGACTCAGAAAATATCTACAAAACCACAGAAAAGGTCACGTAGGATTGGAACAGATGTTTGTCCAGTATTAATTTTCTTCTCTCTGACACTGACTTGTAGGAGAGGTCTAGATAAGAGTTCAAGACTACAGAATATATATATGTATATATATAGGAATAAAATAAGATTGCAGGCAAGAAGGAAGGAGAGTACCTCCAATTAATGCTGAATTGCTTATGCCTTTCTTGCCTTCAAAAAAATAAAATAATTACTTCAAATAGAAGAGAAAGAAAGCATTCTGGATTCTCAAATAGTGAAGGTCTAGTTCAAGATCCAGCCTGCCTTGCACACAACCAGAATTAATGGGAAAAACCATGGTAATTCCTTTCTGGAAAATCCAATCACATTTAATTTCCGATGTCTTCCTCCAGACCACCACATCTTTGTATCTGAAGCTGCACAGTCTGGAAATGGAAGTGAAACATCATGTAAGCCATGAATGGATTAAGGAAAAGTTTAAAAAAGAAACCACCTAATATCTTATTTTAGCTTGAAGAAAATAAGTTTATACCAGACCACATTTGGTTCTCATGTAGGAGAGGATCCTACATGTCCAGAGAAATGATACATTTAATAAAATACCCTTAATTCCTTGTGGGCAACTTGAGCTCATTCCACTGTAAAATTCTGCAAGAAAAAGGGAGAAAAATAGGAAAAAGGAGAGACAGGATGCCTTGTCTTGACATAGGCAAGGGGTATGTTTGTTGCTGGTTTCTGCTCACTGTGTTTGAGAGGAGGGAGGAGGTCAAACCCTTAGAAAGCTTCCAGTCCTTTGCAGGGTGTGAGAAGGTAGATTACACAATCCAACATGTTTTCCTGTTGAGTGGAATAGCTATGGGGTACAGATCCTACCCAGGGTGGAGTTCCCCCAAATAAACCCAAAACTGGAAGTGACAGGGCTGGCTGGTTACCCGAGGGGCTCTGACTGTCACAAATGAGTAAGTAGGAGAATGTAAGCTGAAGGTTGAACAGAGCTGGAAAAGATCCAACAATTTAAACTCATCAGAGTGGAAAATAATTACATACTGACAGGTCTCCAGGGCAAAGAAAGAGAGAGAGAGAGAGAGACAAGGGCTTTTATTAACTCTTCATGGTTTCAACAATCAATCACTCGTTATTTAATTGAACAGAATTTGTAGGCACTTTCAGACTGGCTACAAGAACTGAGACATTTATTTTATTATTGTACAAGAGATAGAGGTGTTTGATGAAGAATGAGAGGAATTAAACCTTGATGGTTTTGGAAAAAAATCAAACTTCCCAGCACCACAAATTAAATAAAAACCAAGCACCTTGATTTGGGTAGGTCTTTTAAGCTGGTTATCAAGTGTGGTGTGTAAAGCTTTGAGCAGGGGGAGCAAAAAGGAAAGGGATGTGAGCACAGTGTGAAGCAGGTTATTTGGGAACTTATTCCAAATGAGAAAATACAGCTGTTCTATTGCCTGGAAGGCCCAACGGATGCACTAAATTGTTACTAAATTTGAGGGTCCTGGAGCAGGTTATAGAAAGTTTCTCTATTAATAGTTGTAACTGAAGAAAATACACAGAGTGCTCAACCACTAAAATTCAGGTATCCCTTAGGAAGATGCATGCAAATGTTCCTCACATTGCCAGCTTGCTGGATCATCAATATTTTATTTTTTTCTAGTTAAACAACCATGTCAGAAGCAACAATATCTACTGAAACAAGATGCAAACCTACTTCAAGGCAAAGTGGAGCACGCTGCCATTAATCTTATTTCAGTGCTGGTGCCAAAAAGCTTCAAATTCCATGAGCAGTGTTCAGAGGGTTATCTGATTGTCCTCCCCAGCACACGGCATGCTGCAACCTATAGCAAGCAAATTAAATATAATCATATCAGCCTGCTGAAATTACACTCCTTTTCCATATGGGGCCTGTGGGCAATAATCATGTTGTTATCCATTTATCTGTTTCCCTCTAGGAAGCTTTCAGACTAACTAGCCAGAACAAATTCGAAGGCTCTGTGTCATAATTTCAGGAATTGCAGTGCCAGAGGGCTTCTAACACCTCTGGTATTTCTTGCTTTCCTGCCAGGGAAGAAGGGGCTTCTAGGGCTGCTTGGTTTGTTGTTTTTTTGGATTTTTTTAAATTTTATTTTTAGTTTTGTTTTTTTTTTTCTCCCCATGTAATATTTTCTTGTATTCCATTCTCAAGGTGGAGGAAAAGAAGGCTGTAGTGTTTAGCCTGTGCCCACAGTCACACTATCAAATATTTTTTCTTCTGACTGCTGATATTCTCCAAGGTTGAATGACATCAGGTTGCTGCTTCCAGTTCATTCCTGCCTGACAAGGGCAATATTGTATGGAGAGTAATTTGTCAGAGATACTAAAAAGAGGCTTGAGAGCAACAATAATTGTGGATAGGGTGAGTGGGTTCACTGTTCTGACTTGTTTCAGGGGCTTAAGTTTTTTGGAAAAGAGCCTAAAAAGATATCAGTTTAAAGGAAATAAATAAATAAAAATAATAAAAAAAAAGCTGGGACATTTGCTAAGCCAGACATTAATTCCATTTAGCCCCTAAACCATCCCACACTTAATTGTAGGTCTGCTGCTCTAGCTTGTAGGAGTAGTAAAAGCATGTAACTTGAGCTAATCAGATGGGCAGAGGAACAGGGGGCTTGGTGCCAACTGAGCCCCAGGAACAAAAGGACAAATGTGATTGCAGAAAAGTAGTTTTAAAGTCCCCTAGGAAATCCTTGCAGGACTACTTTGTCTGTAGAGACACCTCAGAAATTGCTGGTGTCCAAGCTCTATCTTGTCCTGTCCAGGAGGCAACTCAATCCCTGCTAAGCTTGGTGTAAAGGGGGTACTGAGAGTTGTTTTCTGCAATGATCAGTTCTTGGTTCACTGGAAGGACCCTGGGGATCCATACCATGGTTTGTCCACCTAAGGCAACTGCTGGGCTGGAATCACAGCCACTTTGTCAGGAATTAGCTTTCTGATGCAAATCATCTGCAGAGGTGACTGCTGGGCAATTCATGAAGCGGTTCCTAGGAAAAGGCATTGATTGGAAATTAATTTGTACTGCTTTCAACAAGTAGTTTTCCTCTAGTCCATTAAAAGTGTAATATTGACAGCATGGTAATTTCTTCTAGAGGTCAATATTTGTTGGAAACTTTTCTTGGTGAAGTACTTGAGCACGTGTAAATTTGACCCTCTGCTTTCCATAATAACGTTGTGTCCTTGCTGAGAAATCAAGTTTTATGTTTTCAGGGAAGGTGAATTAATGTGGTTTATCAAGATCCTCAAGTACTGTGTTGCTTTAGATGTTCTGTATCTCTGTTGGTTTGTTGAGTATCAATAATCCTTCCTTTTTTCCCAATCGAGATTAAGCATTTACTGTTATAGAAAATAAACACCAAATGACTGGGTGGGAATGAAAATTGTCTAGATTATTTTTTTCTAATCACCTTAGATTTGCAGTGGTACAGTTCTGGTGGTCACAGCTTGATCAGTCATGGTTACATTTATATCAAAGTTTCAAAGAGGGAGTTGATCAAAACGAATTTTTATCCCCATGAAAGAAATGCAGAGCAAGTGAGAGAATGGTTAGGAAAAAATTCAAATAAATAATTAAATAAAAAAAAAAAAAAAAAAAAAAAAAGGGAAAAAAAAGGAAAAAAGAAAAAAAGGAAGAAAAGAAAAGGGAAAAAGAAAAAGAAAAAAAAAAGAAAAAGGGAAAAAAGAAAAAAAGGAAAAGAAAAAGCAAGTTAAGGTTTTAAACTGAGATGTCAAATAAAGAAGCAAACAAACAAAACCAAGACCAAAGTATTTTTAAGTCATAATGGAATCTTCCAACCACAAATCAGGAAAAATCTAAGAAGAGCAAACACAGTTCATTAAAAATCCCACATTTCTTTGACAGAAAGGATGAATATTTTTGTTTATCTGCTGTTATTCATCAATCAATTTATTTGAAGGTCAGCAGAGGGCTCTGCTTGTAGGTCCCTTATTGAAATAGCAAATCAGCTCAGAGTTCAGTGAGTTTCTGGAGCAGAATATCCCTTCAAATGGGAGCAGGCTCAGTGGGATGAAAGTCCCAGTCCTTTCCCCAATAACCCCTGGGGAGGTCACCCCACAGCCTCCTGCCCACCTGGCTCCTCCCGCCCTGGCATTGAATGGGATTTCCTCTACACTCCTGCTCCATCTTTTTTCTTTTCAGCCTGCCCTTTCTGGGACAATTATAGCATGGCCTTAAAATTACAGCATCACAAAACCTGACACTGGAGTTGCTTAGGAGTAGGGAGTGTGAGCAGATTAAGTAGAGCATTAAAAAAAAAGAACAATCTGATCTGTCCAAGTACAACAACAGCTCCTGTGGTTAGGAACAATGAGGATATTATAGACATGCCACATGTTTGTTTGGGTGTGCATGGTTTGTGTAAACACTCTTAGCTCTTTTAAAAAATAGAAGTTGTGGCTTTGTCTGCATGGGCACTTTATGTTTCTTACAGTCTCAGAGGAGGCCATGAAACAAAGCAGAAATTAAAGGGCAACACTATGACTTTGATTGTGATAGAATCTGGAATCTAAAATCTGTGTTTCTGCTGGGGACACAAAGGTGGAACCAGCAGCTCCATCCCTCTGACCCTGCACCAAGAGAGCTTTGAGGCTTCCTCTCTGCAGGGGGTGCAGAGGCAAGAGGTGTCCATGCTCTTAAACCAAACCATGAATGAATTCCCAACACCCAAGGGGGTTGAATTGCTAACTTTTTATATCCTTGTGTTGGGCTCTGTTGTTTTGGCAAGGTAAACCATTGCTCTGTAAGGGTGCTACCCACTGGCTGTGACTTTATGGGTCACTTTACACATTAACTTTGAATTTGGCTGCTGAAAGTGACCCAGTTTTTATATTTAAAGTGCAAGACCTGATACCTGACTACTCACCAGGATGGAGAACTTGCTGCAGAAACATCACCCTGTCCTTCATTGCTATTTTTATTAGTCCCTGTAGAGACAGTCATTCTTTTCAAACTAATAGGGAGGAAACATTTATTTATTTACCCTTTGTTCTGAGCCAGGGATAGAAAGAGTGGCATTGTAGTCAAGTTTAAACAGGATAGATAGCAGTGATAGCCACAGGTTACAGAGCAAGTCATCAAGATGGAGCCAGAGGGAAAACAAACCAAGGCTGTAGTGGTAGTGAGAGGCAGCTGTGTCGTGGCTAACATGACAGGACAAGTTTGTGGTGCCATTCTGTGTTGGAAACTTTCCTTTTTCCTGAAAGCATTTTATTTTTTTTCTGTAACATGTCCACAACAGCAAAATTTAGGAAAAAAAAAAAAAAAAAAGTAAATAGCTGCTGGCCTATGAACAGAGACCTTGAGCTCTGGAAATAAGGAGGCACGAAGGTGCTTCTGAATCTGCAGTTCTGAGCTGAGAGCTGCAGTGAAGTTTTGGCAAACCCTGCAAACATCTGAACCTGATATATTAGAGGAAGGTTGGTGGCCACACTGGGTTTGAGCCCTTCCATGTACTTCTGGGCTGAAGTTCCCATTTGGAGTCGGTCCAAGCAAAGTCTTCATGCTTCAGTGGACCTGCAGACCTCACAGACTGCATATATATCAAGAAGCTGTTCTTTTCAAAACATTGGAATTGTTAGATGAAATTTTGATGCATAGTTAACTTCTGGTTGTAGAGCCACTGGAAAATAGGCTACTTTGTGTGAATAAAGAGGATCAGAGCTTTTGGTCACAGCCTGCACAGCACTAATGTCCCTGTAAGGGTAGATGGGGTAGGGCTGCCTATATATTAGGCTTGAGAAACTGAACAACACATTGAAAAACAGGCTCCTAATGTGTTTTTACCCTTTCATTTCAATAGTACAGTGGATCAAGGTAGTGAAAAATAGAGAGGTTGTGTGGGAGCAAATATTTAGATCCAACTTGAATTTTGGTCTATGAAAAAGATGGGTTGTGTTTCACAACTAAATTCAGTTTGGTGTATTCCATATCCATGTGGTATCTGCTCATCTGAGGGTAGCAAGTTCCCTGCCATTTTGTCTTCAGCTCCTCTTTTTTTTTGTTTCTTGGAATGATAAGAAAATGGATCTTCTCAGAATAAATGAATGTAGTACCAAATGTACTTTTAAAAAAATGAGCTTTTGGGTTATGGATCACTAAAACTCCACTACTAATCCACATTAAAACAGTTCAGAGAATTACTTCCTATTAGCTAGCAGCTACTCTCAGTCCTCTGGATGAGTGGCAGTCAAACCTCTCTTGCTGAAGCAGAAGTTGCTGATGTCTCAGTGACAGCCCCTGCCTTGCTCTGTTACTGCTTACAGAAAAATAGTGAATGGGTCATTAAGTTTCCAAGGTATGTAGTTTCTGTTTGGGCTGGAACTGCTTGGATATGCTTTAAAGCAAGTAATGGAGCATTAATCTTTCTCTTTCTCATATATATATATTTTTTTAAGGAAATTTGTTGCTAGGTAACATCAAAATTCTGCATGAGATCATGACAGTTTTCAGCAACTCCTTTATTTTCTTCTGGTTCCATGCTGATGTGACATGTAGTTGGAGTTAGAATAGAACAGTACTATCCTGTACGACAGCACAGGAGTTGAGTGGAATCAACATGAGCTAAAAAATTACTGAAAACTTTAAATTTTGATAAATATCTTATTTAAAATGTTCAGTATCACTTTTCAGTTTCAAATCGGGGTCCCCCACAAAAAGTAGATGAACAGTTTAGTTAATGCAATATGGATGTCATTTTCATCACTTCTGACAGTGATAAAGAAGAGATTTCAGGTGGTCTGTAGATTTGAGAAAAATTGAAATTGTCCAAAATGAATAAATACATAAGAATTTTTAACACCAACATCAAAGATTGAACAAGGAAATTATTATCATACCATAAGTGAAAATCACTGTCTCAGGTTTTCCCAGCCATAAAATGGGGTAATAATTAAAAATTTCAGAAGGATTTTAAAAGAGATTTAGATGCTCAACTCCATCAGGATTTACAAAAAATCCCTAAACTCTGAATTTAATCACTTAGCTCCAGTCCTGAGTGCTTTTTACATTCCAATACTCCTGGCTGATTTTTGTTCCCTGTCTCGTAGAATGAATTGCACTTTATTCCTCAGATGGGTATAAAAAATACTATACTGTAATATATGATTAGAAGTCATTAAGAAATTGCAACTTAAAGCTCTAATTTTATATTTATCAGGTTTATAGCAGTGTTTCAGCCTCCCTGTCCCAGATGCTGTATCAACATAGTTAAGGCTTGGTTGTGCCCAACTGATATTTTCTTTTACACAGAAGGGGGACTTTATCCTTCAGACTCCTCACCTGGATCAGGAAACACTTATGGAAATGGACCACAAAGCCAGGAGCACACAGCTGCCCTGTCTTGCTCCTGAGCCTTCACAAATTCCTCCTGCTCCATCCCATCCCTATGCAGGATCTAAGGAAAACTTGGATCCTGGGGCTGTAGCAAAACTTTTATATCTCATCAGGCTCTCAGAGCAGTCCCCTTTTGGGCAAAAATCTGTGGAATTGTCCAAGTTTGCTGACAAATGATGTTTAAGGGAGGTGTTGAGCACCCACCCCAGGGTGGTACCACCAGCACATCTCTAAGACCATCAGCTCCACTGGACTGGGTTGCTCTCAGGTCTTGTGTCATCTGCAAACCAGAATCCACTGCAAAGCTCTGGATGGAGAAAGGTTTTGTTCAGGAGCTCAACCAGAGCCAAATCCCTCATGACTGGACCACTACGCGTGCAGGCAATCCAGGGAATTCAAGGCAGGAATGTCTACGATGCTTTAGAAAGAAACCAAAGGTTTCTGCAGAGGGCAGGCTGAGATGCTGTGCTGCCAGTATTAGTCCAACCAGCCTGCTCCAAATTTACATGTAGCTCAAGCTCCAATGGAAAATTCTTCATAAATATAGTATGCATTCACTCAGCAAGACTCTGCATATATTTAATGGGGTTGTGTGTAAATTGGTCTCCAACCCTCCAGGATTTATGAGAGAGGGGTCATCTTCCCAGTAGAAGTTTGGAGATGTGCACTAGGATAACATTTCCTCTTGCAGGGCTGTGTGAAATTCTTAAAATGTTGCTATTTATGATTAAATTCCCTAGTATTTTTCTGTACAGGAAGGAAAGTTGAATAAATTCCCTCTGTACATCTGCCAAAATCTTTTTTAGTGCACCAAACACGAGCTTTGTGTGAAGATGAGCCCTTTGCCAGGTTGTTTACCAGAGAGGCTGTAGCAACAGATGCTGTAAACAGACATCCCTTTTCCAGAGCATGAAGAAAAAGCCCAGAAGGAAATCAAGATCTCAGCAGAATACTGTAAATAATTTTGGAAAGTCAAATGAATGTCTGAAGCCTGACAAGCATTAGACCTTCATTTTCACAGAGCTTTTCAGCACAGGCTTAATTGCAAACACATGCTTGTGGATGTTGCTAACCAGCAATGTACTTGCTTGAAAAATTAATTTAACAAGAATATAATAGCTTTGCAATAGTAATTTCTTGTGCTTTTCCACTTAGAGATCTGTAGCTTACATGAAAAAAAAAATAGCATGAAGGAAACATATATGATTTTGCCTTTCTGGGGCAAAAAGGGTCATAAAAGAGGAGAGGTCACGTGGTAACTGTGATTTACCTGAACTATAAGTACTTTGAAAATGAAACACCAGGAACAGCATAATCAGTCAGGAGAGCAATTAAGGACTCCATTACCACTCAAGAGAAGCAAGAAAGACCATAATCACTTGACTGAGGAAATGGTTTTCACATACATGACAAATTCAGCATGTTTTCTCTGCCTATCAGTAGTGAGCAAGTAAGGGAGTGTCTTAAGCTCCTGACAGGAGTCAGAATAATACATGGAGAATGGGGTGGTTATTTAGGGAACCTGTCTAGTTGTAATTTATTCATTCTGCTTCATATCTCAAAGTAGGTGCTAAAAATGTTCAAAGCCTGGGCTTGCTCAAGGTATGTTGAACACTCTGTTTGCTGACAAGGTTTGTGACACTGAGGAGCCTTTAAGTGGTGGGGTGGTAGTTGGACCACTTCTCCCTAATGTTTCTCTCTTCAAGGTGAAGCAGAAAGGCCAAAGATGGCAAACCATGGCTTTTAAAAACATCCATGGGGTGGATATTTGGAGTGGGACAAAAGCCAATGACTCCCAAATGTTTTTTATGTACCCCCAGACAGGGGTGGGATGTGGTGAGTGTAGGGTCTGCTTTAACTCCAAGCTAAACATATTCCTCTGTGGCAGAAAGCTAAAAAAATTACTGAAGTTGGAGGAAGGTTGTGGATGAATATGTCCAAACGTCATGTCTAAAAGCCTAAAGCATTCAAGAAGCCCACACAGGGCCCATTATCTTTGTTGTGTATCTTCTGTGTCGGGACACAAAGTGCAATGGTACTTTAGGGTCCTTTACAAAGTCTGGTTTATTCAAAAGAAGCATCCTAGGAGCATCCTGGAGCTGGGGGAAAGGATGAAAAGATATCCCAAAGAAGAAAGTCCAGGCAGGTTTCATTTCTGGGTTCTGTTGGAGGACTCAGAGAAGTTTATAGACTCTGAGAGAAGTCCAACTATTTCAAGATCATAAAACTAAGAGTTCTTGGGCATCATCCAGCTGGCTGCACTTTGGGTTTGGTTTCAGTTTCATGGGACTGAAGGTGATGTCTGCTTGCAACTGTTGGCTTGGTTTGGTGATTCTGTTTACAAAAATGAATATTGGAGGAAAAGTCAGAGATGCCATAGGGATGCAATGCATTTAATAAAGAACAGCAAGACTTTGGAAGTAGTGAAGAAGGGTATGTAGTAAAAGCAGGGGTAAATATACATCTCTGGAGAGCAAAGAGTGAACAACGACTTTGGTATCGTGTTAGGAGGTTTGAAGACTTCCTTTTTCTTGTGTGTGGTTTTTTTTTTATGGTTTTTTGTTTGTTTTTTGGTTTTCTTTTTTGTTGTTGTTTGGTTGGTTTTTTTTTATGAGATTACTGATTTTTAATGCCCATGAAATGCAAATAAATAACTCAGTGGATGCACTCTGGTATAATGAAAGATACAAGCCAATACTTAGAGTATACAGATATACTACATAATCTATATTATATATATATATAATATATTTATATATATATAGTATAGTATATATATTATATATATAATATATATATAATACTATATAGAGTATACTTATAGATTTCTATGGTAAATAGACTGAGAGCAACTACAGGTCCCTAATTCTCTTAGCAAAACCTCCTTTTTCCATTTTTCCTTCATTGTGGCTATTGTGCATTCACCAAAGATGCTCTGCCATTTGGTAGCCCTCCTGCTCTGACAGAGCTGCTGGACATCTGGAAAACTGGATGTGCCAAGTGCATTAGCACAGACGTGCTCTGAGGTTCCTGCACAGCAAATCTGGAACATCCCAGAAGTTTCTCCTCAGGTCCCACATGCTGAGCCCTGCAGATGCACAACAGCTGGTGGTGCATTAGGGGCTTCCTGGCAATTTCCTGGAAATCTCCAGGAAAAAAATAGGAGAAATCAGCATAGAGCTCACTGCAATTGGGGTATAAAACATTTTTACAGCTTTGTTGGAGCATACGTACACAAGAATGGTGTATGGCAAATGTCAAGAGTGGGTTTATAGGACAGGAGGGTTATTTAGTTGTATGTTTGTCTGGTTAGAGGAGGTTTGGAAGGGAAGTGGGAGATCCATGCTCTGACTGGGAGCCTTCATCTAATGGTACAACTCAGCAAAGGTTCAGCTGTTAGGCCAGAAGTGGTTCTCTTGCCAACATCAAGCACACATCAGGGTGTTCAGCAGCAGGCAAGATGAAGCTAATAAGACTAATCACATCTGAGAACACAGGAAAATGGGAAAAAAATAAATAATTCTTGGACCAGCTCTTATGCTGTCAATTACTCTTCGAAAAATACACTTTGGCTTCTTTGGGGTGCTGATAAGTGATGAATTTTAGCTCTGTTGTTTGTTGGCTTTTGGTTTTTTTTTATACAACTTCCAAACTGCATTCACATTCTGCCAACAAAACCTCTGATGAAGCAGGCATGTTCCTTTACCTCCATACTCCTCCGGTGCAGGTTTTATTTAGCAGTCTTCCCTTGAAGACTTGGAGAAAGAGTTATGAATGCTGAATATTGACTTCATCCAGGTGGGAATTTCAGTTTTATTATAAATACAATCCAGTGGGCTGTATCAGGATGCCCAAGTTTAACCCTTAGCTTAATAATTATGACAGTGGGAAGGGAGAAGTGTTTGCTTGGTTGCCCATGCTTGACCTATCACAGAACAACCTTTTTTTATCATGCTTTTCTGTAGCAGACTTGATGTGACCAGGGTCTTTATTTGTCCTTCCATCATGAATCAGTTTGACCAAGAATATCCAACTTTAAAGTGCAGATACTCTTGCTAGCTCGATGTTCTTACACTTTTAATACACTCTTTGGGTCATTTTTTCCTTTTGTGTTTAGCATGATCTTACTGGATCAGTTTTCCTTCCTGGCTCTCAGCAGATTCAGTGCTCAGCAGCTTGAAGTGTCAGATTGTGGGTGGCCTCTTTCATTTGGGGTAGGTTGAGCCAAATGTGAATAGAAAACAGCTTTTGTTCTGCAATTTTGGACTTTATCCTTAAATACCTACCAGACTGTAATCATCCACACATCACCCACTGCCAATAAATAACCTATTTTATTATCCAAGCCTCTAAAAGTAGAAGAATGTGGGGTTTTCTTGATGAATTTGACCAGAAGCAGCAATATACAGGGTTGTCCTTCTTTTTTTCCATATGAAAAGGAGTTAGATCTTTTTATTATAGCAGCAGTGATGTGGTTATTTATTTTGTTCTACAAGAATCTGAATGCTGCAGGTAAAAACATAAAGTGGAGCTTAAAATTTTCTGTCTTGTATCTGGGTTATAAAGGAGAGGAGATTCTGGCCAACAGAGTTTTTCATGGATAGGGGCCAGAATATATGTGCAGTACAGAGATTAGGAAAGTGCAGCTTGATAGCTGTGATGACATAATTTTACAGGAGCACTGAGGAATCTCAGTGAAATCCTAGGCTGTGCATGGGCGAGGAGTAGTAGAGGTACTTAAAATAGAACTGCTCTCCAGCTCTCTGAAAGCTCATAATCTAGGTGTCAGGTAAAGTCAAACAGGTGGATGAAAGAGGTAAGCAATGCAGGGAAAACTGGTGGATGAATTAATGCTGCAGCATGCAGAATTTCACAGAAAAGCAGATGCTTGGGCTAGCTTGGCTCCTCCAGGAGCCATACATAACCATCCCAGCAGAGCTAAGTTTAGAGAAAGAATTTAAAAGGGTATAAATATGAATTTAACCTTCGTGTTTTCTTCCTTTCCCCCTTCAAATCTTCCGAGGGTGCTTGTTTTCCTCTCTTCTCCAATTCCCACCTGGGTGCTGACAGGGCAGTGTGTGGTAGCTCAGCCATGCTGCTGCAGCAACTCCTGATTTGAAAAGGTTTGATTGGATTCTGTCAAAAGTTTCCATTCCCAAGGGGCTTTTCTATTATTTTTATGATACATCAGAGTTCTACTTGTGATGCTGTTCCCCTTCACATAATCTCACAGCTCCGATTTGTGGCTCCCGAGAGGGTCCTTAAAGCACAGATGAAGGGCATTGGGTTAAATCTCATTTTACTGGGCAACCTGCTTTCTATCATTTTACTTTTTGTTTTATTTTTTTTTTTTTTTTTTTTCATTTTCATAGATCAAGAATGCATTTGTGGCTTGTGGTACACAAACAGATGCTGTTCTGGGTGGAAGCTTATCTAGTAGTTAAAGCAAAAGCTTGTGATTGAATCAGCCTCTGTATTCCTACTCAAGCATTTTTTGTTGATTTATTATGGGGCCTGGCCTAACTCACAAATATCTTTCTGTCTCCTGTTTTCTCTCTTATTACTTTCACATGGGTGTAATTATATCACCCAAACCTTCTCTCATCCCAGTTTAAAAAGGCTCTTCTAGATCAGGTAAAAGACTCTGATGGGAATGTCCATGTCCTAGGATTGCCTTTTCCCTTGATTGGGCAAGGTTGTTCCAGTGCACAATCCATTCCTGAGTCCTCACTCTTAATTTTGGGCAGGTCTTGGCTGTTTCTTCAGCCACATTTGGAATGGAACAACGTTTGTAGACACCATAGATACAGGTGCTGTAGCCCTCTCTGGCAAGCAGGGAACCACGAGTGCAGGACACACAGCAGAGTGGCTGTTGTGGCTTTGGTCTTCTTGATAAATGTTCCTTAGGTGATCTTAGAGAAGTTCAATGAATCAGGGTGGTTTGGAAGCTATGAGAGTGGGAAACTGTGTTTTGAAACTATGAGTCCAGTGAGAGGACTGGGAGGCAAGGTTATGGTCCCCCAACCCTATACCTAATAAGCTCCTTGTAGGCATCTTATCTATACTCTGCCCTGCAAAACATAAATTGCTTTCAAAGCCTCTCCCCAAAAGAAAAATCTCTCCTAAAATAAAACCACAGGAGCAAGAGTTTAAAGGAAATTTCATGGCTGTCTTAAAGGAGGTTGAAGTTCCAGTTCACCAGACCTGTGTGCCCAGCACAAAGCAGTCTCTGGTGGAGCTCTGCCTCAGAAACTGCTGCAGTTGCAATTAAAAGGTAATTTCTCAAGCAAAGAGTCTAAAACTGGAGATCACATGTTTAGCTTTTAACTGTTCTCTTGCACAGCATAACCCATGCAGAGTGCTAGAGAAAATAATTTTGCAGTAACTGGTCTCCCACTCAACCCAAGGAAACTCCCCATTGTTTTGTGGGTTTTTTTGAAAATGCTATAAAAATGCAGTAAATAAATCAAAATAAATTCTTATCATTAGTTATCCTTTTAAAAAAATAATCTGGACAGTGTAAGAGCTACAAATTGCTGCCTGTTGTCATGAGGTTGATGTTCACACTTAATGCCTTAGTTAGAGTACTTGAAAAAACAACTTTGAGATAAGAGATGACTGCACTCTACCACGTTACCAAAATCAGCTTTCCTTGAGAGTTACTTAGGTTTGATTTGAGAATGTTCCATCTTTGCAAAGTCCAAGTGGTTGGTACCTTGAGAATATCAGTTAAATTGTAAAGGTACAAAGCAGAGAATTTTTTTAAGGAACATTCTAGCAAATAGAGAATTGCTCATATAAAATTGTTGTCTGCTTTGGGCTTATTGAACAAGATACCTGAAGGGCTGCTGAGATTTTTGCAGCTTCACACTGCTGTTAGACTGATTTGCTAATCTGAAAATGTCACAGCTTCTTTCCTGTGCAGTAAAGACACTCTTTGGATGCATAAAAACATTTTCCTGTTCCCTTTAAAGCTATACTTCAGTCCCACTAAAATCAATATGATTTAAATATGTAATTAAGTATTTGTTTAACAACATTTAAAGCCAGAAGAATTAGTATGCACAGCCTTACATTCAGTACAGGACAGATTTGTAAGATTTCCCCAAAAGGCCATAAATTCATCTTTGGCTAAAGAACATCCAGGAGAAGTCTATTTGATCTTCACTTGAAGGCTGAGACTTCTTTCACTAATATAACATGCTCCAGCTCCTAATTATCCTCAGTGTTTTAAATATGTTATTTTTACCTTTGTTTGGCTTTATCTTCATGTCATCTCTTTCTTTTCCTTCTCAAACCAGTATTTTTTCTCTCTTGTATAAATGTGGGCTGTAAGGAAACCACTCTTGATTTTATTTTTGGGAAGCTTGAGAGGGAGTCTCATTTGAAGAACTCCAGCTTGTGGTACAGCTCTGCTTCTCTTACTGTCCAGAAGTAAAGGGCTGAGCTTGGGCATCTGGACAAAAGGGCTTGGAGCAGGGCTTAGAATATCTGGTTTTGCTGAAAGGAGGTAAATCCCCCCTTTTCCCCATGGAAATGGTTGTGGGCAACAAAAGGACTGGACTTTTGGACCTTAGAGAAAGGTCATGGGCATTGATGAAGCCTTTTCACATTGATTTGGGGCTTTTTGAAAAAAAAAACCACAAAGCCCTCAAAATTAATTTCTTATGTATCTCTGTGCATTTTTTTCCTTTTTGTTATCTATTTCAGTCCTCTGAATTCTCCAATAATTGCCAATACAGCATCTCCAGGTGACTGCACAGTGCTGCCCAACCTTCTTAAAACTCCCCCTTCAGCAGATACCCAGCAGGGCACAGGGCTGAGCTCTTTTCCCACTATCCCTTTGCTGGGCTGCAGTGATCAGGGGGTTTCTATGCTGCAAAGATAAGTTTTAAGTCTGAAGAGAATCTGCTTGCATGTAATGGGCTCTTTGTTGTTAATATTCCTTTTTTTTTTTTTTTTTTTTTTTTTGAAGTGGGGAGTGTGCAGAGGGGAGCAGCCAGACTTTGTCCTCTGCTGTCAGGATGGATGGGACAGACCCCTTGGTGTTTTGCTGGCAGAAGAAATAAGCCCTTCCTCTAGCCTGTTGCTTTTTGTCAGCTGTGATGGTGTTGGTTTGAAAGGGCTGCAGGGAGGAACTGTGGTGTAGAGGAGTATTTTGAGAGTATCATTATGTGGTGCTCCCAAATGTCAGAACATTCTGTGTGGCTGATGTCTTGATTAGCTCTATAGAAAAGCTTTCCCCTTCCCTTTCCCCTGGCACTTGTCCCTCCCTGAGAAGAAAAACAAACAGTAGAGAAGGAAGTGCAGTTCCTTGTTGGGTAATTGAATTTAATTGTGAAAACTCTACACCAATAATATGCTGAAGGAGATTTGAAATACTTGTAATGGTGATATGTTCAGTTTAGGAAGGAGATTGAGGTGCTGGAGCAGGTCCAAAGGAGGCAACTGGGCTGGTGAAGGGACTCGAGCACAGATCCTGTGAGGAGAGGCTGAGGGAGCTGGGGGTGTTCAGCCTGGAGAAGAGGAGGCTCAGGGGAGACCTCATCACTCTCTACAACTCCCTGAAAGGAGGTTGGAGCCAGGGGGGGGTTGGGCTCTTTTCCCAGGCAACTCTCAGCAAGACAAGAGGGCAGGGTCTCAAGTTGTGCCAGGGGAGGTTTAGGTTGGAGATTAGAAAGAATTTCTTTCTGGAGAGGGTGATCAGGCATTGGAATGGGCTGCCCAGGGAAGTAGTGGATTCTCCGTGTCTGGAGATATTTCAAAAGAGCCTGGATGTGGCACTGAGTGCCATGGGCTGGGAACTGCAGCAGGAGTGGATCAAGGGTTGGACTTGATGATCTCTGAGGTCCCTTCCAACCCAGCCAGTTCTATGATTCTATGATTCTATGTGTGTTCCCTCCCCATTCACCCCAAAAAAAAAAAACCCTGGATAGCAGATATAACCAGAATGCACATTTAACTGAAGGAAAGCTGTTTCTGGATTTGAGAAAAGCAAATACTTTCAGAATGGTCCTTCAGGCTATTCTTCAAAACAAGTGTGGAGGAACCTGAGGGCTTCTGCCTTAATCAGTTTGCAGTAAGAGTGAGATGTTACTCTGCAAATCATTTTGCAGAGCTGAATGGGAATAAATCAGTGATCAGTGTGGAGGAGGCATGAGGTGGGAATGAATTCACAAGCAGTTACTAAGCTCTCTAATATCACAAAATTATTTATTAGGTGTATTAGACTGGAAAAAAGTAATGGACATGCCTAAATTGTAGTTCTGGAAGCTGTCCAAAGTGGCCTGGAAAGCTGGTATGCTTGTGGATGTGTTCAGCTTTCTGTGTCTAGTCTGAGTTGAGATTTGCATCTAGTTTTCTGTTCCCCTGGTGATTGTACCAGTTTTATGCAGCATCCCCTAGGATCACTCTGCCACTTATCCCAAATTCTACTGGATAGAAAGGGATGTGAATATCCCAAGGGCTCTCCTTCTGAATATTAATATCATCACAAATATATTGGAAAGCTCACTGGAGTTCACAAAAAGTTTTAAGTGAAACTGTCCAGTTTAGGGCTTGGATAAGCCAAGGAGTGTTTCTGGATTCAGTCTCAATTCAGTGCAAACCCCAATAAAATCTCCTGGTATACAGCAAACACTGCACTGAAAGAGGAAGGGAATTCTGGAGGTCACAGTCCCCCAAGATCAATTGATTACAGGGTTACAAGTTTTGATTTCAGACCAAACTAATTGTACCTGTTTTATGCAGCATCCCCTGGGATCACTCTGCCACTTATCCCAAATTCTGCTGGGCAGAAAGGGATGTGAATATCCCAAGGGCTCTCCTTCTGAATATTAATATCATCACAAATATATTGGAAACCTCATTGGAGTTCACTAAAGTTTTAAGTGAAACTGTCCAGTTTAGGGCTTGGATAAGCCAAGGAGTGTTTCTGGATTCAGTCTCAATTCAGTGCAAACCCCAATAAAATCTCCTGGTATACAGCAAACACTGCACTGAAAGAGGAAGGGAATTCTGGAGGTCACAGTCCCCCAAGATCAATTGATTACAGGATTACAGGTTTTGATTTAAGACCAAATTAATTGTACCAGTTTTATGCAGCATCCCCTGGGATCACTCTGCCACTTATCCCAAATTCTGCTGGGCAGAAAGGGATGTGAATATCCCAAGGGCTCTCCTTCTGAATATTAATATCATCACAAATATATTGGAAAGCTCACTGGAGTTCACTAAAGTTTTAAGTGAAATTGTCCAGTTTAGGGCTTGGATAAGCCAAGGAGTGTTTCTAGATTCAGTCTCAATTCAGTGCAAACCCCCATAAAATCTCCTGGTATACAGCAAACACTGCACTGAAAGAGGAAGGGAATTCTGGAGGTCACAGTCCCCCAAGATCAATTGATTGCAGGGTTACAGGTTTTGATTTAAGAGCCTGTATTCTGTGTAAATTTTGTGTAAATTTAGTGGTCAGCCTCAGTCTGGAGATGTCCAAAGTGCAAATCGATCCACAGATTTGTAGTAACTTCCTGGAAGGTTCAGACACATAATTTCTCTGCTAGAAATTAATCTCTCCACTTAATGTTACTGGTTTTAGTTCACACTTAACTAAAACATTTATAATTTTTTAAATCTCACATATATGCTCAGTGTCACAGTATATCCTCTGCCTTTGAAGTACTGCATCCATTTTACTGACATCTTTCTGTCCCACACTATTAAAGATTGTTGCTGTAAGTGGCAAGCAGAAGCAAATCACAGGGAAAAGTCATCAAATGTGATTATAGCCCACTGCCTAGGATGTGACAGCTCAGCAGTGGCATGAAATCCCAGTTGTATCAGTATTGTTAGACTCAAGTATTCAAAAATCCTGAATGAGGCCTGAAAAATCATGAGCATTTTAAAATGTTGAGGATTTTTTGGGGGGAGTGAGAGGGAAATTTTTTTTAATTATTATTATATATTGGGGTTTCTTGCTTTTTTTGAACTTGTCACCTATGATTCAGGCAATCTGTGATTGCAGAAAGGTGCAAGAGCTGTGGTGGGCAGTGGCTGGCAATGAACACTCTGAGGATGTGATGGACAGAGATGACTTTGTCTGGACTCAGCATTTCTGGTCTATTTACCAATTTGACAGGAAACAAGAGTGTTGGAGAGAGGAGTGAAGCTGAGGGTTTTCCTCTTCAGATAGGCAAGAAATGTGGAGGAGTGGGTCAGGGATCCTAAACCTACCTTTTATTCCCTATTTTTCAGCTATCAGGAGAAGAGAGCTTTTTCCTCCCAGCCAGGCAGGCAGCAAAGATGAGTCTCACCAGAATGACTCCTGGGTAGACTGTGTGAACTCAAAAGGTTAAAACCTAATCCCTAAAAAAAACGGGGCCCTTGGAGCAGTTAATGACCTGCTAGTCTGCAAACCATCAGGAGAGGAAGCCAGGAGCAGTTAACACTTTCAGAAACAGGGTTGTTGCTAACAATAGCAATGAACCATATCTTGGACTTGTTATTGTACACCAGGTAGGAGAAACATCAGAAGGGCTTCAGAATGGCAGTGAAAAATTAAAATATTAAGGCATAGAGGTGAGGAGAGGGATGGATGCTATCCAGGAGTGGAGTATTAGAAATATAGTGGGCAAAAAGAATAGTGTTGGTGTGACCCAGGGGTTATTTTAAACTGGGGACTGAACGTTTCCTTCCTGCAGTAAACATGGAGGAAGAAGGGAAGAGGAATGCAAATAAGTGCTGGTAGTCACTTTATGGGCTTAATATTTGCTTCTGGCTGTCAAAGCAAAAGATCTTACAAAGCTGTGGTGTCCCAAAGAGCCCAAAGTTTCCCAGGGAAAGTTGCTGGTGACAACTTATCCCTCCTGAAACTCTCCATCCAGTTTGGATTTCTCTTCTTCCAGTTAATCAGAACCTCTCCAGGCACCTCTGTTACTTCCCCAAAAGAAAGAGGTGATGACTAAAGTAGGACCTGCAATGCCCTTGCTTCCATCTACCTCTGCTTTCAAGAAGACAATTCCACTGTGTAGAGACACAAGATAAACCAGGTGCCTCGAGATGCCAAAGAGAGGGTGTGAGTCCACCTGTGCCTGGTTAGGGCAGGCCCCCTATTACCAGGGGGCCAATAAAGGTGGGACACACACCCACAGAGAGAAGCTCAGCTCACTCTGGTGCGAGGCAATGGAGAGGTCAGCAGCTCGTTGAGCCTCAGGAGCAAGAAAGGTTCATCCCGCTACACCACTGCATTTAAAAACATACAATATAGACATTTTTGAAATCTTGGGGTAGAAACTCTTCCATTTTCCTCCTCCCTGACAGCACGGCTATCAAGATGAACCTTAGAAATGCTGTGTAGTGTCTTATTATATCTATCAGACAGCATTATTCAAACCTAAATTTTGACAGCACCATTGGTCATGCAAACTTGTTGGGTTCTGTACAGGAACTGTTTTGTTCCTGGTGTTCCTGGGACATTTTTCTTTCTCTTTCAGACAGATACCAATATATGTACAAAAAAAAGACTTACTATTTCATGATAGATGAATTGCTATCAACTAGCATAGGAGAAGGAACAGAAGAGGCAAGAGGAATCCACTCTGGAGCTGGTATGGAGTCAAACTTGGGTTCATAAAAGTTTCTTCTATATTGAAGCTTCAGAAATTAGGAGTGGTGATTTATAAGCTTTTGACAAATTTCCATCTGCTCTCATTCCCTGGAGTATTTTTTTCCCTTCAGAGTTCAAAGGCTGTCTACTGCAGATCTCTGCTGCCTTTCTGATATATAGCTGTCTCTGAGCCTGTCATATATTCTAATTTTAACACTGATGGAGCTCTAGGCCTAAATTCCAGAACCACCAAAGGCTCCATAAGCAGGAAAACTTTTCTGCTACAACCCAGCCAGTCCATCAACTTAGGAGCTCTCGTGCAAAACAGCTTTGTGAGAACAATCCTAATAACACTCAGAAAAAGTTGAGTGATTGATGTTGTTGGGGGCTGGGGAGAAATTAATGCTGATGTCATTTTGTATCATTTTTTCCTGACTGCTTTTATATATATATATATTTAAAAAAATATATATATTTTTCTTTTTTTTATTGCAAAGCAATCAGCATTTAGCACAGAACAAAGCTTTGAGTTTTTTTTTTTCCTGACTTTGCATTTTTTGGGTTTGTGTAACAACATTTTCCTCAATTTTTCACCCTTTTATTGTGGAAAGTTACAAATCCAGACGTGGAAAAATTATTTAGTAATTTGCTCCACCTTTATTGGCTGAACATTAATTATAGTAGGGATTATGTAACACACAGGCAAAAGAAGTAATAGATTCTAAAAAATCTCATACCAGGACATATTATTTAACTAACACTGAATCCAGCTCCTCCTTCAGTCACAAATATGCAATTCCCTCTGTGCCAATAAGGGGCAAATACAGAAAAATGCATCATAGTCAGTCATTAGCTTTAGTTTCACACCTCTCTAACTTTAAAAAAAACTCCACCCAATCTTCTGGTATTTCTGGGAAGAATTGTCCTGCAAATAGAGCAAAATCAAATCTTAGATTTTCTCATCATTTTCAAGATCCTGTTCAATGCTAAGTGCCTTGTTTTCAAAACAAAGGTGTACATCAGCTATTCACCTCATTTACTATTATTTAGTGATTTTTAAAATTAAACACTTATTTTTTATACCTTGAGATAAGGGAAAATAATTTTTTTTAAAAAATCAATAAAAGCAATAAACAAACAAGCATTATTTCACTTTTCCTTTTCTCTAGCCCTGAGATGAATTTTTCTAGAGTCCAGCACAGGGCAAACAACCTCCAAATTGTTGAACAAAAAACCTTTTTCCAAGTTTTGACCAGATTTCCCTGGCCTTCAGTCTCACAGAACTGCCAGCTACAATTTCCTTTCCCTCTGCTTCTGATGCCTGCAGAGAAAATCATGAGTGGCATCTCCTTTTTTTTAGGTGCAAAACACAGAAATGATCTCAAACACATTTTGTGCAGCCCTCTTTTCCAAGAGGATTCCTCCTCCCTTCCTCTTCCTGCCAAGGAGTGAACGAAACAGGGAAAATAATGACTAAAAACTGAAGAAAGGGCCAAGCTCAAGGTACAAAAAGTGAGAATTTGCAGTTACACTGAACTGGGGATGGGGAATCAGAGTTTTTTCTGAGAGAAGTCCCATTAGACAGAAGGTAGAGGAATACTTTGAACCTGGGCTGGATGTAAAAGGGATGAGGGCTACCAGGGGTGACCTTTTTTGAATTATGATGATCCTAACAGAGAGAGTTAAGTGAAAACTGATGGAGGGAAAGCAGGACGGCAGTTAACAGAAAAAAAAAAGAGCACATTTGGTTGTTTGAAGGTCCACATGTAAAACCAGAAAATTTCAGTGGATATCCACATATAATGAGAGGCATAATTTATCTGAGAAACCAGCCTTTCAGTCGACAGCCACAAGAGTTCCAGGGTCTGTCTTTCCTTGAGTTGTTCCCTAGGTTTTCTTCTTATTTCTTACTGTGACACAGAGGTTTTTTCAATCACAGCTTCTTTGTAATGTCAGGGAGTTAAACAGCTATTAGAAAAATTGGTAAATAAATTTTTACTCTATTTTCATGGTTCTCAATTTCATTTCCAGAAAGTGCAACAGAATTTACTGCTCCTCTCCCAAGTGCTACTGGCAATGATCTTACTCTGTTTATTGTGATAACAGTGCTTAATAAGTATAGCATCAAAGAGTCTCAGTTATAATCCTTTTATTATAAATACCTTATAAATAAAGCCAGCTTGTATTATTGAAGAATAATACTGTAAGCAGCAATTATTTTGAAGGGCAACATCGAGGACAAAGGTAAAAAAAAGGCCAGGGAGATACCTATAAGGTTCTAAACAGTAACTGAAATTATTTTACATTTTAACACTTGCTTGTTATCTGGAGCAGCAGGAGCCAGCTTTAAATTGAAAGCTGCTCAAGACTTTTTAATTGCCTTTTGATACTGTGCAGATTTTTTACTAATATGACACTGAATGTTTCATGAAATCATATTCTGACCATCTGAAATACTTTGCTTAGTGAGGTTCCACTTTTTGTCTCTTTTATGTGCTGCAAACAAAGGGCTCTGCTGCTAAACTGGGCAGAATTAGGCACAAGCTATAGAGGATTCCAGAATTAGTTCCACTACATGACATATGTTTTCAGAAATGGAAAAGCACAGCATGCAGCAACATGCATGTGATTTCTAGGAAACTCAGAAAAGACTTGAGAGAGTTTGGGTTGCACTCATTATACACAGGCTTCTCCTGCTTTCTGCTTTGCTGAAAGAATTTTTATGTCCAGCCTGTCAGTTTTAGTACATCTAAATAATTTATAAAACTCTAGGAGGTAATCTCTGGCCAGGCTGAACCATTAGAGCAATCATAATATTATGTAGTGGGTCAGGTTTCCATATTTTAAAGGGAGACCTGATTTGTTGGGCTGTGTCACAGGAGTTGGGACTTCAAGTCCAGGCTCTGCCTGAGAGTTTCAAGTGTGTTTTAATTTATTACTTGACTCTAATGTAGCTTTTCTCTATTTTGAATCAAAAATTGATATTTGACTAATGAGCTTTTGTCCATCTGCCCTTGTGCTTATGTTTATGAACTTCCTTATCCTTGCAAGTGTTCAAGAAGTTTTATTGGGAAAAGGCAAATGTCAGAAGTGTAAAGTTACTTTAATAAAACTGACCGAGATCGAGTTTCCTTGCTGGCTGCCTGCCATTGAAAATCCCTTTGTTAGCTTTTTAAAATTTCCTGTCACAAATAGAACCCTTTTCATTTCTTTCTATCAGGCTGAATGGGTTTAATTAAAATGTGAAAAAAATTTGATTACAAGTTTCATAGTGTAGAAACCTTGGGGGGTACCTCCCTTTAGAACCTACCCCATTTTTGAGGTTACCATTATTTTAAGGACATCTCTAAACCTCATGGATATGGAAAACGTGAAATATCAAGAAAAAAAAATTAATTATACTACCAAATTTAAGACTGGTTGTATCCTCCCATTTTCCAGGGGTTCTGATGAAAGTTTCATGAAAAACAGAGTATGAGTTGCTTTGGGGAGGGGGGTGGAAGGGCAGGGGGCAGGAGGGAGAAGAAGAAATATGGTAAATGGGAACATAATGAAATGATTAAAGTAAGTGAAAGCATTACTGTGCAGCTGGAAGAAAGGATTGATATACTGTGCACTGGACTGATACTTGTAGGAAACACTCCTTGTCCCTGTAGCTGCTTTGATTGGCAATATTGAAGTTAGCATGGGAAGCTAGGAAGATCAAATGCAGCATCCAAGAAATGTTCCAGTATTTGACTGGAAAAAAATAGTGGTTATGATTTTGGACGTCCACTTTTTATATTGCACTGGGTTGCTGTGACATGTAAAGGACCTGGCATGAACAAATGTCTTTTACCAAGATGATTAAACTCCATGAAAATGGAGTCTTTCAAAATGTTTGGCAGGTCTTAATATTTTATGCACGAAAAGAAAAGTGACTGGGGGAGTAAATAGAATTTTGCTATCATATATATATATAAATATATATATATATTAGAAATGAAAGCATTTACAAAATGGTTAAGCACAAGTTAAATTTCTCAGCAAAATCACCTTCCTCCTGGCACCAGGGCAGTGTGTTTAATTTCACTTACCAATGCAGTGCATAGAAGGGCAGGTTGTCCAAATCCCAAGAGGTTTGACACGTGTTCTCCTCGGCCTACATCCTGCATTTTGCTGTTTGTTGATGTGCACTGCAAGGTCGTATTTCAAAAGGAGCACAAGTTCCAGATAAAACTTCTCCTGACACCCCTGTCCTCTTGATAATGGCCAGCACTCCTGTGTGGGGTTTTTTTGGATGAGTTGGACCTCTCCAGAGTGGCTCTGGGTGTTCAGGAAAAACAGATGAGGATTGAAAATGATGCCTGGTCTCAGTGTTGAACTCGTGTCAGATAACAAAACCTGAGGCCCTGGAGTGATAAGGAAGCAGGAGATGGAGACAAGCCTAACAGAAGCAAGGTGGACTCATTCCAAACATACTTTCTTTTTATCCTCTAATCACCCTTATTTGATTCTCTCTGTTCCCCTCTCCTCCAAAGAAACAAAATGTCCATGTGGTCCTTTCCAAATGAGGAACAAATAGGGTTCAAAGAAAATTTTGCCAGAACCAATAAACAGAAGTGGCAGTAGCTGTGTTATAATCCCATCCTTTTTAAAAACACAAGGGAATTAGGATGGCCTAGCCTTGGGCCAAACCTGCTGATTTTCTGCACTCTGGTGTCATTACAAATTTAAGAAGGATTTTGGGAGTTGATACAAACCATCTGAGCTCAGTGCTGTGGAATTACAAAGGGATTCCAGTGACTATGATGAAAGGAATTAACAAGGCAGCCCAGAGAGAGGTGAGAAGCCCAAAAGGTGTGGGAGATCCAAACAGAGATGGAGACCAAAATGGGGTGGGAGATCCACACAGAGGTTGAGGCTGAAGATGCAATAGAAGGCTCAGGAAAAGGTAGATTTCCAAAAGGTATGGGAGAAAGAGGCTGGAAGCTGCTGTGAGGCTTGTGAGACAAATTGCATGTTCCCAACAACTAATACATTTAGTCCTATTTTTAATCTTTCTAAGCACTTCTTAGTTTGTGCATGCTTTGACATGAAGCTGTCCCCAGAATATAATGCTATCCTCTGAAAAGAGATTGAGAATCAGAAATTATCTGTACATCCTGTTCCCCCCATATTGGTTTATAATGCAGGATAGGTGATGTATGGCAAAGTTTAGAACTGGGTCAAAATCCAGATTTCTTTGGCTCAAATTTGAAGACCAGCAGCTTATGTTTCCTTCTGGGCAACTTTAAGTATCAACTTGTTTCTTTGGGTTGTTGTTCAAGATATTGCCCTGTGTTTGGTGGAAGAAAGTCCCACCTTTAGCTGCACTGAATGAGAGACTGAAAACATATGTCCAAGAGACATCTCTGGGCCCAGAGAGTGGTGCTGAACGGGGCTGCATCAAAATGGAGTCCGGTCACTGATCCCCAGGGAACAGTGTTGGGCCCAGTTCTGTTCAATATCTTCACTGATGATTTAGATGAGGGGATTGAGTCCATCATCAGCAAATTCGCAGACGACACTAAGCTGGGGGTGAGTGTGGATCAGCTGGAAGGCAGGAGGGCTCTGCAGAGGGACCTGGACAGACTGGAGAGTTGGACTGGTTCCAATGGGATGAGGTTCAACACGGCCAAGTGCCGGGTCCTGCACTTTGGCCACAACAACCCCATGGGGAGCTCCAGGCTGGGCACAGAGTGGCAGAAAGGGACCTGGGAGTCTGGATTGCCAGGAAGCTGAACATGAGCCAGCAGTGTGCCCAGGTGGCCAAGAAGGCCAATAGCATCTTGGACTGGATCAGGAACAGCATGGCCAGCAGGTCCAGGGAAGGGATTCTGCCCCTGTGCTCAGCCCTGGTGAGGCCACAGCTTGAGTCCTGTGTCCAGTTCTGGGCCCCTCAGCTCAGGAAGGAGATTGAGGTCCTGGAGCAGGTCCAAAGGAGGCAACTGGGCTGGTGAAGGGACTCGAGCACAGATCCTGTGAGGAGAGGCTGAGGGAGCTGGGGGTGTTCAGGCTGGAGAAGAGGAGGCTCAGGGGAGACCTCATCACTCTCTCCAACTCCCTGAAAGGAGGTTGGAGCCAGGGGGGAGTTGGGCTCTTTTCTCAGGCAACTCTCAGCAAGACAAGAGGGCAGGGTCTCAAGTTGTGCCAGGGGAGGTTTAGGTTGGATATTAGAAAGAATTTCTTTCTGGAGAGGGTGATCAGACATTGGAATGGGCTGCCCAGGGAAGTAGTGGATTCTCCGTGTCTGGAGCTATTTCAAAAGAGCCTGGATGTGGCACTGAGTGCCATGGGCTGGGAACTGCAGTGGTAGTGGATCAAGGGTTGGACTTGATGATCTCTGAGGTCCCTTCCAACCCAGCCAATTCTATGATTCTTATATAAAATTTAAATGTAGACATATAGAGGGTTCAGAAATATATTCTTAGGTAGGATATTGCTGTTAGATGTACAAAAGTTTAATTCACTGGAGTGATTTTTTTAAAAACACCTCTATTCTTTCATTGGAGATGAAAAGCATGAAAATAGGCTTGGTGGAGGATATTTTTTACATTCAGGAAAGGGGGAGAAAACTATGTGGAAATAACACAGTGTGTTTAATTTTAGTTAGGGGTGGGCAAGCTTCGCCATGTCAGCTAAAACTAAGAGTAAAATAGACTATGTGTATGCAGTGCTTCACCTTCAAGAATCTCCCAGCACTCTAAATACACCAAAAAACTCTTCACCCCATGGAATCACAGTGCTGCTTGGAGGTACAATGAAGCTGTTGTTCAGCTGCATGTAGAAATGCTACATACCAGCAGAGGGGAAGAAGTTAAGAATAATACACTATATTCAAATATAAACTTTTAGGAGTATTTAGGTAGGCTGAATGTAGCTACCTGGAATTTGGCCACAGGACTGAGCTTAACAACCCTGCTCTTGTGAAAAGAGGAATAAGATCTTTAATTTTTCCATTCCATTCCTATTAATCATAACAAGTGGTCATGAGGTTTTTCCTCCCCAGCCAGCAGCCAAGCTTTCCACCAGGATGCTTCCTTTTAGCAATACATTACCAGGGCACTGGATCAATGCTGCTTTAGAATTTAGAGTGCCTCCTACTGCCTCACCAACCCAATTTCCTTTCCCATCACATCTCTCTAAAACTAAACTGGTTATCCTGACTATCTAGATGTGGATTTCAGGGTCTAAGACACAAAGCTGAGAGCCTGTGTCTTTTTAGAGAGGCTTTTAATCCATCTTCAGGAAACCTGTTAGGAGGATTTCACTTCTCTGCCAGGTTAAGCTTCATTTAAAACAGCAATTGCACTCATCTGTAGTAATTTGCTACTTAAAATGAAGGTAATTCACTATTTAAATTTACTATTTAAATGATGAATGTTCTGGGGAGACCTTAGAACACCTTCCAGTCCCTGAAGGGGCTACAGGAAAGCTGGGTAGGGACTTTGGACAAGGGTGTGTAGTAACAGGAGGAGGGATAAGGGCTTTAAATTGGAAAAGGGTAGATTTAGGTTAGATATTAGGAAGAAATTCTTCACTATGAGGGTGCTGAGCCCCTGGCCCAGGTTGCCCAGAGAAGCTGAGGCTGCCCCATCCCTAGAAGTGTTCAAGGCCAGGTTGGATGGGGCTTGGAGCAACCTGGAATAATGGGAGGTGTCCCTGCCCATGCAGGGGGTTGGAACCAGGTGATTTTAGGGTCCTTTCCAACAGAAACCAGTCTGGGATTCTGGGATTCTATGGAACTACAAAGCATGATGTTTTTAACCAAATGACTCTATGCTTTTAAAGGTCTTTGCTGGGTTCTGAATTCAATTAGTGACTATTTAAAAACAAACAAACAAAGAAAAACAAAAAAACCCAACAACAACACCACACCCCCCCCCCCCCCACCCCACAAATGAATACACAAAGCAAACTGTTAAAATCCTCTAATAATACAGCCTGAAAATACTTACTGTGCTGTATAGAGAGGCAGGAGGAAAGAAAGTGATGGGATTTATAGTATGATATGCAAGGACAGTTCTGCAGCTGAAGAAGTCACAAAGAATTATTGAGAGATAAATTTTGCTTCAAATTGAGACTCAATCTATGTAAATAACTTTCTTGCCAGATGCTCCATTTACTTAAGGTGGCTTTAACAAAAATAATTTTGGTGTTTATTGGTTTGTTTTTTTTTTCTCCCCTTCAACCAGAGTGTATTATTTACATTTCTGGACAGAGAAACTTGTATTCTGTAACTCAGAATAAGAGCCAGTGCCTGATTTAAGGGATGTTCCTAATTGGACAGTTCTTAAGTTAAAGATTATCTATTCTAACTTGAGTTTATTCCAGTCATAGGACATCAGGGTCACTGTGTATCCTACCAGGACTGGCAGCTGTTTCAGTGTCATCTCTTCAGGCTGATTTACTTTCTAGCAACTGAAATGCCATATTTACAAACACATGAACTAGAAAACTAAAAAAACTAGAAAGTTAGAAACTAGAAAAAAAGTGCAGTAGGAACTGTGGAAATATAAAGACTCATTTTTACACAATTTGAACTATCTTCTGCTTGCAAAGAAGGTTTTGTCTTCAGTAATTCCTAACAGTTTTACTGTTGGTCTTTGGATCAATTGAAAAAGAAGAAATTTAATATTCAGTTTCTGGAAGAGACTTATTCAGATGTCTCTCTCCCTTGTCTGTATTTGTGTCTTAACATCTACCATAAAAAGAGATCTTTATTCACTAACTACTGCACAGATCCAAGCTCAGGAAAAACTTTAAAAAGCTCAGCATTGTATCAGCTAATTTTGGTGAAATGTGGGTTTGATACACATAGGCTTCTTGGAGATCCAGGTTATTTCTCCTGGGGTTGAGCTCTGGATGAGCCACGTGCTCCTTTTGTGTCCCATGGACGAGGTCTTGGAGGCTGATAGTTGGAGGCACAATAATTCCTAAGAAGCCTCAAATTTCAGCTTGCCCAAGCTTATCTCAAGTTGAAAAACACTTTTAAAACCTTCCCAGATAGGGAAAGTGTCAGCTGTAACTGGTACAAATCCTTGAGAATACTGTGAACCTTGCTGTGCATTTTAACTCTTAATGCAGCACTTCTTGGGAGGCTCTTCACTCATCTTCTTTTCCTTTTTCCCCCTGAGTATCTCAAGGAAGATGGAAGAATAGCAGGGATTTACCTCTTCAAGGGCTGAGCTCTCAGATGTATTGGCACTTTTAGTGGTGGTGACTTTGATTGGTATTTATTTCCAGAATGTTTTACTTTAGGATATGAGAAATTCAAGGCAAATAATAAAAGTGATGGACAAGCCTGTCTGGTTTTCTCTCTTTTTTAAAAGCACTTCAGTACTAAAGTTGATTGTTAAACAGTGCTAGGAAGGCCATTTTCTAAGGCAAACTGCTTATTTATTTCATTCTGCAAAAGAATGTGGAACAAGCCAATATGAGACAAGGAACAGTATTGCTGCTTTTTCTGGAGACTTGCTGAAAACCTCAGAAAGATGAATTTACTAAGGACAGACAAAACTGAGGCCTTTTAACTACTGGAGAAAACGACTGAGCCCCTTCCTGTTACGTGGTTTGTTTAATTCACCTGTGTTTGTGTACAGATGAAGAGAGATTAGCTCTGATGAAGGCTAATTATGCATTTATTTAAATGATTGAGACCAACATTTCCAACCTAAGGTGCCAGGAATGCATCTCAGTAGATGCTGGGAGGGATCAGCTCAGTTCCTCAGGGCCTGCCCCTTCCAAAGATGAAACACTTGTACTGGGGATGGATCATGACCAACTGTGGTTGGGAAGTTCCCAAACATATCCATGAAATGTTGTTTCCCACAAGTGTTTCTCTGGGACTCGTGGTCTCTTTGCCATCAGATGCTGCCTCGTGGAGGTCAGTGGAAATGTTGTTGTTGACCTTTGTGGTTGCACTTGATCCTACCTACCATGCAATCATGTAAAATCCTCCTAAAAACATTCTGCTTCATCTGATGTTTCAGAATAATTTCCAGGCCATTAATTATGGTTTGCAAGCTCTTCTTTCATGGGGCCACTTTAATGTTGTTTGGTCACAGTGCTCGAGCTTTCCTCTTTCTGATTGTGCTCCCTGCATCTCCAACCTTGGTGACATCTGTGCCAAGAGGTGACTGGCTCTGTGGCAGGATTTGGCCTTATGTAAATAACCAGTATTTCCCTCAAGGCAAATACTGAAATCCACTTAAATAAGAATTTTAAAAGATGTTTTCCATCAGCACAGGTATTCAGTGACAGCTTACTGCAACCTCAGCTTAAATGAAGTATTTATGTAGACTTAGAGCTCATATCTTGTAATCTTATGTCCCATCAGCTGCCATCCTGGTGTCCTTTGAAGTGCTTCAGAGGAAAGCAGCATTCAAACAGATGTGGCCAGGAAAGCAGCTACTGGGAAAGGCACCAGTGGAGACCAACATCTGCCTCTACTTCTCATACATCTTCCCCAGCAGCAGGAGGGAAAATGGGACAGCTTAACCCCAGCAGGGGAGAGGGGTGGTGAAAAGCTGCTGGAGACCTGGTTCAGACTGAGCTTAGTGCTGATTTTATGGGCACTTCTCCATTCCAGCTCAATGTGTAACAGGATAACTTAAACTGTGTCTGACTTTACACCTGTCTGCTTGCCTCTCCATTGGAGTGGGATGAAGGAGAAGCCTTAAGTGGCTGTCAGGGAGCTTTGTCAGAGATCTATCAGTTAAACCCAGCTGTGCCTCCAGTGTTTGCCATCTCCCAGCTGAGACACCCATCTGCCAGCATCCTAATTTGGGCAGAACTGGGCTGGTCCAGGAGGCTGGGCTACTGCCAGTGCTTGGATCACACCCTGTATAGATGGGACTCTTGCTGTATCTCTGGCTTGTAGAATCAGGCCCTGTGAATCATTCTTGCTTCCCCTTGCCCTTTCCCTATCCTGATACTTTTGCAGCAATCAAACGTGGTAAAGCCACAGCTTTACTCCCTCCTGTGAGGAGAGGGAGAGAGAGGCTGCAACCCTTGACATTTCAGAAGAAGATTAATCCACCTACAAGCCCCTTGTACAGTGCTTTTACAAGATTGGGGAAAAAAAAAAAGATTTTAAAGGGTGACATGGTCAAGGGCACTCCATCAAATCAGTCTCTTGCCTTCTTCACACTGAGATGAGCTTGGATTCATGCACTCTGAGGTAACACATGCCCCTTATAAAATCATCTATTTCCTCCTGGGTGTTAAAATTTACTTTTCTCTGAGTCAAGGACACCAGTGGGAGGAAAACCAAACCTTGCAGAAATGTGTTTTCCCTGTTTACTCTCCTTCCCAGAAGTTCCTGCCTTCCTTTCCTTGTATCTGATTCAGAAAAGCAGGTTGTTCCCTTCACAAGCATCGACCTGTTCTGTAACAGGAGGCAGAATCAGTGCCATCATTTATCATCCCTGTTATTTGGGAGCAAGCTGCTCTCCCAGGGTAGCCAGCTTGAACAGCTTGCTTTGTTGTCCACAGAAGAGAATCAGTCTTCATTCCACTGCCTCAGTGCCAAGATGTGGCTTCCAATGAGGTAATGGTTTAGACAGTTAAAAAAAAAAAAATTAAAAAATACCCAAACCCCCAAACATTACAAAGTAAACAGTCAAACATTCCTGATGACTGCGGGCATCTGTGAAAGGGAGGTGAAACCTAGCCAAAACTTTCCTTAACACATGAAGACACTCCTGAATATTCTGACTTCATAAATAGACAGCATGATACAAACCTGGTGTTATTAACTGCTGATATAAATTCCAGTGACTTTTTCAGAGCTGTTGCTCTGAACTTCTATGCTCTTGGGATGTTTGAGTCTCCATGGTTGCACTAACTTAGTGTTTAAGGGAACTGAAATAATTTCAAACCTTAATAATTATTGGCTCCATGCAAGACAAAATGGACAATTTGTTTTCTTGGAGCTCCTCAGCCTTTTAAAACTGAATCCAAGGTTCTGCTCCCACTGGGTCATTTATGTGGCTGTGTGGGAGCCCTGACTCAGGTGGGGCTTAGCTTGGGTTCTGTACTCCCTGCAATGGGACCTCAGCCTGGGCTGGCAGCTCCCTGAACACAATCTGGGCTTTGTGGTCAGGATTAAACAGTGATTTTTTGTCCTTAGGTTAATGGCTAAGCACATCCCACAGATTTTGTGTGTCCAGGGTGCTCACTATTATTCTGGGTGACTGGAGGCTTTGGTATCTTGGGGGCTTTGCTATTTTCAATGTAAAATGTATTTCTCTGTATGTTATCTGAGAAAAAAACATTGTTGGTGTCAGAGAGGGAGAAAGGAGGTGTCCTTAACACTTTTTTTGGTGATGAAGAACTTGGATATCAATATGTTGTTTCAGAGGTAGACAGGTGGGAATACACACATCCAGAATATGCATATATGCTGTTTTCATTTACAGTCTTGTCTGCAGTGATTTCTGAGGTTCATTTTATTGTGTGAGGGTGCAAAAGAGGTGGTGAATGAGACATCAGAGACACTTCAAATGTTGAAGACCAGAGCTAAGCTCAGAACTTTGTTTCTTCACCTCCTCTAGCCTGAAAGCCACTTTACATTGGATTTAGGGGCAAAACTGCTCTGGCTGATCCTTAGTGCAACTCCGTTGCTTTTAATAATTGAGGTGAACATAAATACTCCTATAAAGCTTCTGATTCTCATCTACTGCATCTGCCAGTACTGACAGCACAGAGTTATTGGAGTTTACTCTCAGGTTCTCTACAGCTTAAGGTTTTATCACGTGTCTTCTCCAAGTCTTTAGGACAAGTGGTGCAGAGGGCATGTAAATTTTATCACAGTCTTATCTCCAAGTTGTTTGAATCTGCATCACCATATTTATTCTCATTAGGGGAATGCAGGGGTGGGGAGCATGGGGGATGCTTTGGGAGCACAAGATTTGCTGGTTCCTGGCATGGGCTTTCATCTCTCCAGGCTTGAAGCCAGCTCGGTGCTTTGAGGCTCTGCCTCTGCTTGTTCCTTGTCCCAGGCAAGGTAGGGTCTGGACCACACTACATGGACCAAAAACTGCTTTTTGCTTACCTTGGGTTTGCAGAGCCCTATCCTGGGGCCTCTGTAGCTGGCCTGGGGGCCCCCAGCCCATGCATGAATCCTTCAGCAACCTTCAGCAACCCTCAGCATCCTTCAGTGCTGCCTGGGGCAGAGCCCAGCACCACCAGGATGGCTGCTGATAGCTGAGGGCAGGATTAACCCCCAGCCTTACTGTACAGAAAGAACTTTCTGGGCTTTATTTCTTGATTGTAGGAATCTAAGCTGTAACCATAAGCTTCAGGGCTCAGGAAATTTTAGGTGTTCAGTAGGAGAGGGCTGCAGGCTCAGGTCATAAAATGAACTTGTCTTCCTCCCAGTCTCCCATGGGAAAGCCTCTGTCAGAGCATGAAAAGGTGGAAAGAAGAGATTCATTCTCTGGACAACATGAGATCTGCTCATGTAAGACTTCCCAGTGGTCCCAGCTTGACATTCCTCAAAATAATAGGCAGCTGTACTCTCTGTGTCCTCCACATTTAGGGTCTTTCTATGAAGCTTTCTTGCTCCTCAGTCCCCATTCCTCTCTTTAGAAACAGGTTTGATGGTTTATTTCTGGAACTTACAAGTAAACCTCCCTTTTCCTTCACATCTCTACCCAATTTATTCCTATTTCTAATCTCTAAGTGGGACCACATCCCTTAGTGGTGATTCTTATGATAATAGAGCTCATGCTGGATATTTTTAGAAGGAATTGATCAAAATATACTGGAAAAGGCAGGACAAGTAGCTACTACATTTTCTTAGTCTTCCCAGGACTGACTGCACTTGTTCCAGACAAAGAATATATATATATATATATAAAAATTATATATAATATACAAATATATGAATATAAAAATATAAAAATATATAAATAATATCAAAATATATTGTTCCAGGCTATAAATATATAAATAAGAATTGCCCCTTTAAATATTTGCCCCTTTTTCTTTCCAAAGAAGTTTGGCAGAGTACAGACAGGCATTGAGAGAGGAACAGGCAGACCCAAGAGGTTTGACTCTCCTCTCTCATCTCCCCAAGGAATTCCTACCTCTCTGCATGGATTTTAATGTGAAGGTTTTAGCACAGCCAATAATAGAAGAGAGCAGGGATATCACAGCAGGGATCATACACACTGGACCAGGGCACTGCAGGTCTTGTGGCACTCCAAGATGGGCCCAGGTGCTGCCAAGCCATAACTGGACTATTCCTACCTGTTAATATTCCATTTGGGAAAGGTCTTTGGAAAAATACAGGGACTTCAAAGCCTTGGTGCAGATGGTGGCAAACAACAGAGGGTTTTTTTTTCTGCAAATGGACTTGGCATGAGGAGGGCTGGGCTCTAGCAGGTAGTGACTGTCTCAGCCCCAAGTTTGGAAGCCAAACAAGGCAGAAGAAAGTTACACTGGTTCTTAGGTGTGCCACTCACCTAGACATACTTCAGCCACCACTAAGTCTGGAAAATTTAAAGCCATGCTATGTAAAATATGTCTGGTACCTTACCACAGACACTGGAACCAATCTACAGCCTCCCTGGCATTCTTGAAAACACATCAGTAGCTGAAGGGGTATGGAGATCAAGCAGACTGAAATGTTCTCAGGACCCAAGGCAAAAGCTTGGGGGTTGGCTGACTCCAAACCCAGCGTTTTCAGCCAGTGGATGCCCTGTGAGCAGACTGCTTGTCTGAGTCATGCCTCAGCTCCAGATGAGATGGTGCTGTGTTTCTGGCTGTGCTCAAGTAGTGCTCTGCTACCACTGCTTGGGCTCATTAGAAGACCCCATGACCATGTTTTGCAAGCATTTGGGTGTTAGTCCCCATGTTCTGCCTGGATCTCCCTGTGCCTTTGCTGGAATTTCCACTCCATTTCATCTGAGTGTGCTTTTTCTTACTCTTTCCAGGATGCTGCAGTCAGTAAGGGCTGGGTTAGCACCCACTGGGTCACTGCTGGTTGAGGCTCATCCTCTGAAATGGAATTTTTAAAGTGTATTAAGGTCCAGTGGATGCCCTGTGAGCAGACTGCTTTTCTGAGTCATGCCTCAGCTCCAGATGAGATGGTGCTGGGTTTCTGGCTGTGCTCAAGGTACAATTAGTGCTCTGCTACCACTGCGTATAGAATCATAGAATTGGCTGGGTTGGAAGGGACCTCAGAGATCATCAAGTCCAACCCTTGAACCACCGTTGCGGTTGCTAGACTATGGCACTGAGTGCCACATCCAGTCTCTTTTGAAATATCTCCAGACACGGAGAATCCACTACTTCCCTGGGCAGCCCATTCCAATGCCTGATCACCCTCTCCAGAAAGAAATTCTTTCTAATCTCCAACCTAAACCTCCCCTGGCACAACTTGAGACCCTGCCCTCTTGTCTTGTTGAAAGTCGTCTGGCAAAAAAGCCCAACTCCCCCCCGGCTCCAACCTCCTTTCAGGGAGTTGGAGAGAGTGATGAGGTCTCCCCTGAGCCTCCTCTTCTCCAGCCTGAACACCCCCAGCTCCCTCAGCCTCTCCTCATAGGGTCTGTGCTCGAGTCCCTTCACCAGCCCAGTTGCCTCCTTTGGACTTGCTCCAGGACCTCAATCTCCTTCCTAAACTGAGGGGCCCAGAACTGGACACAGGACTCAAGCTGTGGCCTCACCAGGGCTGAGTACAGGGGCAGAATCACTTCCTTGGACCTACTGGTGACGCTGTTCCAGATACAGGCCAGGATACAGGCTTGGGCTCGTTAGAAGACCCCACGACCATGTTTTGCAAGCATTTGGGCCCCCACGTGTTAGTCCCCATGTTCTGGCTGGATCTCCCAGTGCCTTTGCTGGAATTTCCACTGCATTTCATCTGAGTGTGCTATTTCTTACTCTTTCCAGGATGCTGCAGTCAGTAAGGGCTGGGTTAGCACCCACTGGGTCACTGCTGGTTGAGGTTCATCCTCTGAAATGCAATTTTTAAAGTGCATTAAGATCCTCCAAGATGTGAGATCCAATGGAAGGAGGCTCTATGATTTTCATCTACCCTTTGCCATTTCCAAGAGTCAAAATGCCCCCTACAATAGCAGTGCCACATCTACTCTTCACTTGGCACATTTAATGGACCACACTTAATTTTAGGAAACCATAACACACAAGGCTTAGGACTGCCAGAGCCTGGTGAGGTTTATTTTCTTCTCTTCTCTTTCAGATAGGTCCAACACAGTGTGTGTAAAACAAGAAAGCTTAAAATAAACAAGCAGATTCATTTGCCTTGCTTCTAAAAATATTTAGAGATTTTTGTGGATTTAGAACCTTAGCAGTAACAGTTTCTGCCTTCTATCAGGGGGGGCAAAGTTAGGGCTCCATTTGAAACTGTCAGCCCTGCACAAGAAGCATCACAAAAAGAGATCCTTGAGTCAGGCATCACAGTCAGCAGTTGCTTTTTCACACAATCCTGAGTTGATCTGGGCCAAGAAGTCTGAAGAATGGTACATTTTTTCAAGTAATTATGTGATCTAGGGGAGGACTTATTCATTCTTTTTTTCTGTGGGGTGTATGCTCCTAAGTCATAGGATAATTTGGATTGGAAGGGACCTTTAAAGGTCATTTGGTCCCCTCACCCTGCAGTAAGCAGGGACATTCTCAACTAAATCAGGGTGCTCAGAGCATCTTCAAGTCTCACCTTGAATATCTCCAGGGATATCCAGCCTAAATTTACTCTTCTCTTATTTAAAGTCATTTCCCCCTGTGTCCTGTAGGTCCCCTTCTAGATGACTGAATAGGTTTTGATAGGCAATACCCTCTAGAAAATCAGAAATTTCTGAAAGACCACATGCCCAGTCGTAGTGCTCCAATACTGGTCTGGTAAGCAGCTTGGAAACCTTTTTTTTTTTTTTAGAAATCTTCTTTTTTTTCTTTTTATGTTTTTTTTTTTTAAAGAAATCTTGACCTTTTTTGGGGGAAATCAGTCTGGGTTTCTGTTTTTCATAACTGTGACCCTAACTTTCATCTTCAAAATTTACTGAGATGCTTGCTCTTTTTACTTGGCAGTGGCATGGGTCAGGATGAAAAGAGGAATAATCAAAGAGAAGCAGACTCTCAGCTTGCCTTGCTGAAACTTTATCCTGTTTATTAACTCTGCTCTGCAGGCCACAGTATATTGTGCTTGGATCTTGTAACACTCCATTTTAGAAAATAATAGTCAAAGTGAGTGTTTTAAGCAGAGTATGAGGGTTTTAATATAAAATGTGCCTTTCCCTTAAATTGATTGCAAATGTACTTTCCAAATATTTTTACTTTGTAAAAAGAATTCTTGGAGGAATTCCAACAACTGGTACTTTCCAGCTAGCTCAATGCAGATAATTCCCCTTTTAAATAGGCCTTGAAAGGTTCTGCAAACCCTGGCTGCATCATTCTGAGCCATTTCAGATCTGTATGAAAGTGGAAGTCAATCCCTGCAGCCCTGGGTGGGACGTGGGAGAGAGGATCTGAGAGCTTGGAGTTGACTGGAGGGAACAGACCCAAGCTCTGGACACAGAGGGTGAACAGCTACACAATTTCTCCCATAGAACTGGGGCTGCTCCAGTTATATCCCAAGGAAATATCCCAGATAATCCCATGGAAAAGCTGCAGATAATAATATTAAAAGATAAACACAAAACTCAGAAGCTTTTATTATGTGTATGCCACTACTTCTCCTGGACTGCAATGCTTCTGTAGGTGCCCACTCACCCCAGAGGTTTGGTTGGGAGAGACTGAAGAGTCCCAGGTTATTTCTTAAATCTGCTTCAGAAATGCAGAACCTGGATTTCAACCCCCATTTCTAAGGACAAATGAACCCTGGTTTTGGGACAGGCATTTCACAAGCTGAACTGAAACCTGCATTTCTTTCATCCTATATTATTTGAATCTAAAGGGAAAAACAGGGGAGAGTAATCCACCAAAATAATTTTCTGTAGCACCTGCTTTGACTAAGTCTCTCTAATGGTGTTGCAAGAAGCCAATTTCTCCCTCCTGAAATATTCAGTGAAGCCTTCATCAAACAGATGGGGGAACACAGGCATGATTTCCATCTTCATTAAATTAACGTCAGCTATTTGAAAAATCAGTCCCTTAATAATGCATAACTATTTTCTTCTTGAAGTAACTGCCTGATTTTCCCCACAAGGACTGGATTCTACTTTTTGTAATAAGAGCAACTTATGATGGAAGAGCTGCCAGTGCATGTATACTTGGAGATGTGTTCCTTGATAAGATTTAATTAGCCATCTTAGTAATTTTCTACTTAATGTGTTTTTAACATTCTTCAGAGCTTGAATTGAGATATATCTGGGTTAAAGAATACAAACTACCTAGCCATAACCTTACCATGATGACAATTTTTTTTTTCAGCTGGGCTAAATGCAATATAGAACATAATATTGCCAAACCTGCCTACTCTTAATCCTACAAAAGAAAGTGCATTCCTTCATTTTCACTCCACCAGCTTCAGCAAATATGTGTTTATTTTAATATACATATAGTCAAGTCTCCATTTCTTAAACAAGCCTCTCTCTAAAACAGTTTTTAAACCTCACTTAAAATGAGGTTTTGTTTCCCATCCCATCGTTTCTTGTTTTTGCTGGGCTTTGTGAAACAGATCCACCAAGGAAAAAAAAGTATTTCCTTGTGACTTCATTTCCAGGCTCAAGCCCTGTGGCACCTTTTAGAGCAAGGCAAGGCAGGAAAAGCAGTTTTCTCTCTGCCTGCCCCAGCCAAGTCCCTGGCAGCAGCATCTTCAGGCTGCAGAAGGGGCAGAGCTGTCAGCACTGGTGCCTCTGCACAGAGCCTGGGAATTTCACACCTTCCCTCTCCCAGCTTGAAGCGTGGCATGGTGACTTCAGACATAGTTTTGCTGCTGGGAGAAATGGAAGAAAAAAGGATAAAAAGGAAGAGGAACAAACCCAAACAGAGCTGTGTGCTGGGGCTGACTGCTCCTCTCACCCAAAGCATTCTGTTTCATTAAGGCTTTCCAGTTAACACTTGTTTGTGGTTTATGCAGAGGAAAATAATGTCTGATTGCAAACACAAGATATTAATTCTCATCAAGGTTCTGCCTTTGCTCTGGGTGGGGGTGAGTAGGTTTATAAAACCATTCTATTTCTGCCAGAGAATATACTTTTATTCTTCTCTTTTAGACAGGGAGCACAATGTGTTTTCATTTTTTTTGGAGACTTCCCTGCACATTTTTCATGGTTCATGGGTAGGAACAGGCTGGCAGTGGAGAGAAACAAACTTTTTTTGAGGTAAACCTTGGAGGCAATGGTTTGTAGGAATGTGCTGGTGTTCATCCATCCCCACTCATCCTCTTCGTGTCCACTTGATGGAGGTGGAAAAGATAATGGGATAAAATAATGGGATAAAAGGTAAGGAGTCTGTGGACTCCTGAATGAATTGATCACTGCCCATCAGGCAGGTGCTTTCAGCTGAGATCTGTCCCCCATCAGCACCTCATGGAGCTACAGCTCTATTAGAATTTGACTAGAGTACATCTTATGGTAATCAAATCAATTATCTAGGCAATTTCTTCCCTAATTACTTAAATTGGTTTTAGATTGTAAAGCTGCACTGGTGGTACTTATCTTCCTCTTCATAGGGAGGGGTGAGAGATGACTGGGAAAGCTCTTGCTGCCTTCTTCAGGATAACAGCCTTGATGTACCCCATCACTCCTCTGTGTCACCAGGAGCCAGGGCCCTGATTAAAAAACCCAAGCAAACAATGTGGATTGATTTTGGAGGCACCACCTGGAAGGTGATGAAGGATAACACAGCAAGATATCTGCATTTCTGCACAGCTCTTTCACTGTGCCATGCCCAGCCAGGTTAACAGCTTAGGAAATGATGGTTTTGTCTATTCCCTCTCAGGTTTTGGATCTGACAGGTCTGTGTAGCACAGATATTTGCTTTCTTTGACCAGAAGTCACCCATTTCTCAGTCACCCATTCAGCCCATTTCTCCAGCCCAGACCATCTCTGTAAACCTCATCCGCACAATAATTCTGTTTTTCTCTACTTCTGGTTTTCACTGTCTGTGAAATTCCCTGGAATTCCCTGAAACAGGCTCAGAGTTGTGTTCTTGGGGGAAGCACCAGGATGATGTTCATAATCTGCTCTCCAATTCAGATCAGACACATCTTCGAGTGCCCACCCCTGAGCTGGGAAAAACTAAAGAAAAGTGTTAAAATATTCTCAGTGTGAGGAGTGGTTAGTGGAAATAGGTAATGAGTGCTTACATATACACAATAAAAACTTTTATAGTATTTTTACCCTGAGCAATTTAAATAGGTCTCTTTTTCCTTTCTTCAAATGATAAATGAGAATAATTTCAGGTTAACAGTTGCAGGAGTTGTTCTACTGTAGATATTCCTGCAAAGTCTCCTTCAGCTTCCTCCATAGGAGCAGCCTCTGTGTAGCAAAGACAATAAAACCTTTAAAACCTGCCATAATTTGACTTTTTCCCCTCATTATGCACACACATGCACCATCAGTACTACTGGAAATTGCCCATATTATGGAAACAAGGGAACCTTCTGTATGTGTATGTGTGATTATAAATAGGAAGGGAGGGGAAAGAAGCTCATTCCAGGGAAAATATACTGATTTTAGATAGGAAACAACTGTCAAATTTCTTCTGATGCAATCTATAGCATTAATAATACACTTATCAAAATGATCAAGTGCAGTCTGTATAAATTAAAATACTTCAAATTGATTTTTTAAAGGTTTTTTTGAAAGATGTATTAGATAAAGGAGAACCTGACCATAGTAAATACACCCTGTTGCTCAGTATGTTTTATATCTTGTCAAGCATCCAAAAGAATTACTCTTTTTTTTTTTATTTTAATCATTTCAGGTTCTAGGTAGCAGTATAAAGAGACAGAAATATTCTGTAACAAACCTCACTTGTTGGCCAAATGAGAGTTCAAAGGATTATTAGTGGAGCTACGTAAACTTCCAACAGCTGTTGAACTAAAAATGGGATGCTCCAAAATGACAAATCAACACTAGAGGCAAATCTAAACAGGTATTACTGTTTATCAGAGCAGTGTGATTGTGCCTATTGTATTTTTTTTCAGTGATAAATTTCACAAAAGGTTGAAAATTTCTTTAAACTTCACCTTAGGGTACATTTCATATGCAAAGGAATGTTCATTTATAGGAGATGTAAAAATACACAAAGAAGAAAGAATATAAACATATTTTCCAGGCCACTTTTTCTTTCCTCCATGTTCCCTCAGTCCTTTACCTACCCAACTTCTCTGCTCAGTACACTTGGACTCCTCTGGTGAGACCATCCTTTCCCCTTTCCTAAAGGCTAGTTCTGGGCCCCTCAGTTTAAGAAGGATGTAGAGGTCCTGGAACAGGTCCAAAGGAGGGCAACCAGGCTGGTGAAGGGACTCGAGCACAGACCCTATGAGGAGAGGCTGAGAGAGCTGGGGCTGTTCAGCCTGAAGAAGAGGAGGCTCAGGGGAGACCTCATTGCTGTCTACAACTCCCTGAAAGGAGGCTGTAGCGAGGTGGGAACTGGACTCTTTTCACAGACGACCTTCAACAAGACAAGAGGACACAGTCTTAAGTTGTGCCAGGGGAGGTTTAGGTTAGATATTAGAAAGAATTTCTTCACGGAGAGGGTGATTAGGCTATGGAATGGACTGCCCGGTGAGGTGGTAGATTCTCCGTCCCTGGAGACATTTAAAAAAAGACTGGATGTGGCACTCAGTGCCATGGTCTAGCAACTGCTCCGGTGGGTCAAGGGTTGGACTAGATGATCTCTGAGGTCCCTTCCAACCCGGCTAATTCTATGATTCTATGATTCTATGATTCTACAACCACTGCCCTTTTGCAGGTCTTTGCTTCTTTTTTTTTTTTTTTTTTTTTTTACCCTCTCCCAGTATGCTGCTGGTTTTATTATTCCTGAGTGTTTACAGATCTCCACGAGGTGGTTTTGACTTTAAAATACAGACACAGACATTTTTTTTCAGCCATTTCATTCAGGTCCAGCTGGAGAAAGCCCTGATGAGTTGCTAGCATGATGTCTCCCCAGGATATCCTTGATTTGCTAATTTTCCTCTGGTTTACAGTGGTCATGTCCTCCCCAGGTCTGTATGACCATCAGATGTCAGGTATGACCATGGGGCAGTTACACCAGGACTGTTTTGTCTGGTTGACCACTGAAGATGCCAAGTTTGGATCTGGGCTCTGAAAATTCCCCCACTCTTGTGCCCCATTCCCAGTTTCCTTTGGTGGTTCCTGCTCTGCTTGATCCTGCCCTAAGTTGATCATTAAACTTGGTCATTTAAAAGGTCTTTTCCAATCAGGATGATGCTATGATTCTCTTCCATGGTAAAGCCCACCCCCAGGCACACACAGCTGGGTCTTGCTGCTTCCAAAAGCAGCTGGAGGAAGAATTAATCCCATAACCAGAGTTTCAGCACAACCCAAACATATTTTGCCTGCATGTGTCCCTTATTACCTCCCTTTGGAGCACGTCCTTTGTCTCTTCCTCCCTCCAACCTGAGGCTGCAGAATGCACTGATAAAATGGTATTTTTGGAAAGGACATGAGAAGCAAACTCAGATTCATTGGATAAAAAAAACCAAAACAGATTCTGCCTCCTGAGAGGACCAATATGGAACTGGTTTCAAACAGACAACCTAATAAAATGGTCAGTAAAAAAACCATCTTCTGGAAAGGAACCACCTTGCTTGGCAGTGTTAAGATATTAAGGGCAGATCATAATTTTTAAGGACTTCCCAGTGATCTGGAAGGTGCTGTTTAATGAGTTAATGATAAGGCTTTCATACCCATGCTTAACCATTAAATTTACACTCCAGAGAAAGCAAGGACAGCTGCTGAAACACAGCTGTACCAGTTGAGGGTTGAAGAAGGGTTATTTAGTAAAAAATGAAGAGACAAACATCCAAGGGGATGTCTGAGTGTTCAGAACGTAGCACTTCAAACCTACAGCAAGCCAAGTTGTTGGTGTAACATTGGGTGTAATTTTTTTATTTTTTTAAGGAGTTATTTTCTTACCCACGTTTTGTTTTAGTTTACTTGCTTGTAAATTATTTTGGCAGGGGCTGGTGAAATGTAGTAAGGGAAACTCTGCATTTCCATGCCTGTAAAACAGGGAAATTGTGTGATTGTGGACAAACAATGTCTCCCATTGTAAGTGGTTTCTTTCTCTCACTGTTAGTAAATCCTTTGTACCTACAACAGGCATTGTGATCAGAGAGCAATCTGGTGCCAGTGGTGCAGTGTAATGTCAGAAATGAGTCCTAATAACTCACCCCCACCACAAAAAAGCTTTGAGGCTGCAAAACAGGAGAGCTGAAGCTTTCCCTCATCATAAAAAAATCCTCGGATAGACCAAATTTTTGTGGAGAACTTCAAGAAATGAGGGGAATATGAAGGGGCTGATCAAGCACATGGGATGTCTCTGATCTCTGGTTTTACTGGAATTGTTGCCAGCTTAAAGTACATCTTCCTGGAGGCTGCTCTGAGTTCTGCTGGGATGCTGAGAGCACATTCATAACATCACCTTGGGTTGGCTCTTCCTTCCCACTGAGCTCTTCTCAGGTGCCAGACCTTAATTACAGAAAACAATTAGTGGCAGTGAAACGTGTTCAGGTGGATTGTCACCTACTGAGTGATGTTTAAAATCAGTTCTCAGGGTTTTGCTATAGATTTCAAAAGGTTTTCATTATCTGGCCAAGTGCAAATAGCCCAGTTGCAATAATATGGTATTTTGGTATCTGCTCAGGAAATTGCCTGCTCATATGGTTGGGTAAACACAGACAAAATTAAATACTTTGTCCACAGACACACAGAGAGTAATAGATCTTTATTTATAATGTGTATGTTTATAGAGTGTGATACAGAGATAGATGAGCATTTTTGTGCAGATGTATGTCTCCCTTGCTCTCCTTCTCCCCTTTTATCTATAAATAACATGTAAAAAGAAAATAGGCAAGAGGCAAGAGGGTCTAGTAAAGGATTTAAATATGTTGAACTCCTTTTTTTTTTTTTTTTCTTCTCTTCTCTTTGAAAGGAGTAGTCAGTCATAGCTCTTCTTGTTTAAAGTTAAGCTAAGAAATGTCTCTGTGGAGAATTTCAAACTCTCTTTCCAAACACCACTGAGCCAAGTATGGTTATTATCTGAATTTAATTCAAATCATATGAACCTTCAGAGTTTTTGCCATACTAAAGATTTTTTTTTTTCCTTTTCAATCTGGCAATACATTCATCAAGTTATGGGCAGACCCCACTCACATAAAGGAGCAGTTTTGTGAACTTTATAGCTTGCAAGGTTTTCCAGGTTCAACACACATTTATGATTTATTGTTTTTAAAAAGACACACTAAACAGCCCTGTAACTCTACAATAACAGAACATCACCATGCAATTAGCCTTACGTGAGTCATAAAGGAGAGAGAGAGAGGAAAAAAAAGGAGTTTGAAGAATTATTCTTCAATTGTTGCATTTTGAAAAACTTTTCAGCCCGTCCAGCTGAGCTCCTGCTCTCCAGCCCTTCTCCTTCCCTGTCTCCTGCTCAGCTAAAGAGCTGCTTTGTCTGGATGTGAACACAGGTGGTTCCCCACATCCCTGAGTTCTCCTTCTGGCTAGGGTACTCTCTGAGGACAAGTCTCAGTTCTCCAGTATTTTGCAAGAGGAGAAGAGTAATAATTACCCAGCTCCCTCACTGAGGTCCTGTCAGGCTCAATCAATGTCTTCTCAGTGCCTGAGACATGGAAAATGCCATGTAGAAAAAAAAAAAGAAATAATATTACTTCCCAACTGTACACCCAGAATTTACACTGTGTGCAGGAAAGAGGATGGGGGATAATTGCAGGCTGAGCTTTTAAAGTGAGGTACTCAGGAAGGGCAGAGTCAGCAGAACAGCAGCCACATCCAGGCTCTCCTAAGACCTCTGTGGTTATGGGCACTCCATGGATAGAGGGCCTGGAAAGTTTCCAGCCCTGTTCACTCCACCTCTAAGACTATGTAGAATATTTGTAATTAATTCTGCTTGCATGGAAAGTATGCTGAAAATGCTTTCTCAGCACATTGTGTATCCTCAACCTATTCTATGGTTTGTTGCTTGGGGTTTTTTTTTTAAATATTTTTCCTTTCCACACAACTGTGGCTGTACCTGATGGGCTTCCAGGGCTTTGGCATGGCAGCTGGATGCTCTTCCAGCACTTTGTTCTGCCCACTGCCCTTCTCAGTGCTCCTGTGAGCCTTGTTACTTTTGATTGTTGTCACATGGATTGGTCTGGCTTCATACCCACTCATTAATTCCCAAGTTTATTCTGCTGTTCCTGTGGAGCCAGGGTTATCCAGTTTCTAGGAAACAGCTATTATTTATCCCTTTGGATACTGCCTGTCTTGCCATCTTGCAGAACAACTTCCACCCATGTTATACTTCACCGAGTGGATTTTATAATAAAAAATAATTCTAAAATTACTGTTGCATCGTAGCAACACCCACAGCAACACAACAACACATAGCTTGGATGTGTTGCAAAACATGCCCAACTTCGAGTAGATTGATAGTAAAAGGTAACTAAAAGTAACAACAAACAAACTACATAAAGACTGGAGGAAAAATCTTGGAGTGAGATTGGAACACTGGATTTCAGATCCAAGCAGGATGCTCAAACCTTTCCTGATTGCAAGCTGTGTGACAGTCTCATCTCTTTCTGCCTTCAGGTTTTTAAAGCCAGCTTGGGAGTTTAGGTACTGAAATAGCATTAAAATGAATAATCATTTGGTGTCCTTTGGCCTCACAGTTCCATCACGGTCTCAAGTTGTGCCAGGGGAGGTTTAGGTTGGAAATTAGAAAGAATTCCTTTATGGAGAGGGTGATCAGGCATTGGAATGGGCTGCCCAGGGAAGTAGTGGATTCTCCGTGTCTGGAGATATTTCAAAAGAGACTGGATGTGGCACTGAGTGCCATGGGCTGGGAACTGCAGCGGGAGTGGATCAAGGGTTGGACTTGATGATCTCTGAGGTCCCTTCCAACCCAGTCGATTCTATGATTCTATGATCTTCAGAGTGTTTATGGAGTGGAGTCATCTTCTGCCCCCCAGGATGCAGAGCAATGATTTACGCAGTTATCTAGAGTTAAGTCTGGTGCTTTTCTTATGACAGAACAGTGTTACAATGAAAACAGTCATGATCCACATTTGGTAAATGATTTACATAAACCCTTTCTCAATAAATGGCCCAAATCCCCCCAAGAATGATGTGCCCAAGAAGGATTTTAAGAGGCAATCAGGCATTTTTTTAAATTTTTTTATTATTATTATTATTTTTTTTTTTTTGCATTAGTCCCATAAGAAAATCATCTGGGGCCCAGCAGTACGTGACTGTTCAAAATGTTTCTTATTAAATTTGCCTAACATAGGTTTAGCACAAACTAAAATTTGGCTTTGTAGGTATTTTATAAACTTCTTGGTGAAAAGCCTGAATGCTGACCTTTGATAATGGCTAAATTCCTCTTTAAAAAGGGGCTGAAGGCTCATAACATGGGCAATTATCTAAGAGCTGACAGTGCCTCTTTTTATCTTTCATAGAAGTGTAGCTGGAAAGAAAATTCTGTTTAACACTGATTTATATAATGACTCTTCTTATTTCATTGAACTCAAGGGATATTATGAGTGGATCTTATGGGGTAAGGTGAGGTTGCATGCTCCAGGGATACAATAAGCTGCATGTTTTACAAAAAAAAAAAAAATCTTTCTCCATCCTTCCATACATCTATGGAACAAATCAGCACTGTAGGATCTATGAGTGTAGAGTCAGAATTAAGGCAACCTAGGTGGTCAAATCCTTGCCATGGGCCAATGGGAACACTGTGAGTTCACCAGTCCATTTAAACCTCCCTATGAGGAGAGGCTGAGGGAGCTGGGGGTGTTCAGGCTGGAGAAGAGGAGGCTCAGGGGAGACCTCATCACTCTCTACAACTCCCTGAAAGGAGGTTGGAGCCAGGGGGGAGTTGGGCTCTTTTCCCAGGCAACTCTTAGCAAGACAAGAGGGCAGGGTCTCAAGTTGTGCCAGGGGAGGTTTAGGTTGGAGATTAGAAAGAATTTCTTTCTGGAGAGGGTGATCAGGCATTGGAATGGGCTGCCCAGGGAAGTAGTGGATTCTCCGTGTCTGGAGATACTTAAAAAGAGCCTGGATGTGGCACTGAGTGCCATGGGCTGGGAACTGCAACGGTGGATCAAGGGTTGGATTTGATGATCTCTGAGGTCCCTTCCAACCCACCCAATTCTATGATTCTATGAATGCAAATTCTTGAAAATGGGAGAAGAGATGGGTCAAAGCTGATCTGACCTATTTAAACAGCTAGACATTCAGTGGAAGTCTGGCAGGATTGAGATTAATATAAAAACTCTGTTAATTCAAGTTTCCTTGATGAGCTTGGTGCAAAATCTTCATAACAAATTGATTATAAGGGTGTCAAAGTAATCTATACTGATAGAATAGCTATTAACTTGCAGATTTCTTTGCATATATAAAACATTTAGTGTGTGAATATATAGGTAAGGACTTTATAAAGTAGCAAAGTAGCTTCACAAAGAAACTGTGGAAAGACTCACAAAGCAAGTGCTACCTAATGAAGTGTCTCAGGATATAAATAGCTTTTGCTGAACATACAACAAAGGCTGTGTTGTGTGATCATGTGCTCAGATCTATATATATATACGTATAAAAATCTGAAAGACGGATTTTAAAAGCTCTTTATACGTGTAAAAATAATATTTTATTTGTATACTTGTGCTAAAAATGGCTTTTGCCACTTTATGAGGAGAAAGAGTATGAGAAAACACACTGAATTGCTGAGTGTTATGTGTCACCAGCAATATTTGTGTTCATTCATCAAAATATCAAACTTATTATCACCCCTAGTACTTTTAAGCACCCTGATGATATATTTTAATTATTAAAAAATGGTAGTTCATATAATTTTGAACTTGAAATATGAATGATTTTTGGATCAGAATGTATTTGGTTAATCTGAGCATTTAATTATCCATTTTATTTTCCCTGGGACTTCATTTCAATAAAATCACTTGAAATTGTGGTGTCTAGGTCTAGGGCTGAGCAAAATCCCAAGAATATCCTACAGGAGAAAGCCCCATCCCATTCCATCTTGCTTCCAATCCAGTAATTGCAGAATCCTTCAGCAGCTCTTTCAGTAGCTTGGATGTTTCTGCTGGTTCACTGTGAGGCAGAGCCACTTCCATTCATTTTCTACTTAAATCTCTCCATCCTCCAAGATCAGGCATTGTGGAGGCACAAGGAAAACTGTGGAGGAGTGGAGAGAGAATTTTCATTCTCATCCTTGGTCAATGAGCTGATGTGGTTCATAATTCACCCTATGTATCATAAATAAAATTCCTTCTCATGCTGTAAAAAAAAAAAAAAAAAAAAAAAAAAAAAAAAGAGGGATTTAATTCATCTTACTTCCTAATTGGGTGCATTAAAATCAGTTTGGATTGGGGTGGGTTGGTGTTCTTAACCTGTGTTCAGGACATGCATTTTAGGGCTTGGAGCTGAAACTGGAGTTTGAGCTGTCTACAGGTCTCCTGCAGCCTTCCAGGAGAGCTCATGGTTTTCCTTTCCTGCAAACCCAGCCACATGGCCCTGGGCCAAGGTTTCCTTGCTGAGGGCTGAATGAGCCTTTCAGACACTCTTGGCAGACCTCAGGGTAATATACACATGTACCAGGAGGAAAAAATAATCATGAGGATGGATATGGGACAGCTGAATGGAGCTGTGGGCCAGTTCTAGTCCCCATCTTCACAAGTTCCTTGGTCATTTCCTTAGCAATTATGGGGGTGTAAGAGCTGACCACTGATTTTCCACCCTTCACTTTGACCAAGGTTATTTTCTCTGTTGTCTCACTATTCCTTGCTGAAGTTTCTTGCAATCCTGCTCTTGCACAGGCTCTTTTTTTTGTACCAGACTGCCTGCCCAGACTCCCTTCCCGTAGCATCCTCTGTGCTGCCAAAGTCCTTAGCATCTTATCCCATCCATTTCTGTTACTCAGAGCTCACTTTATTATAATATATCTGGGTCCCTTTTCTAAACTGAGTCTTTTTAGGTAATCCCACAGCATCTCTTAAAAGAAAAGTGGCTGCTGAAGAATAGGTCCTCCTGACTGTACCCTCAGCTGGCTTTCAGTCCTGCTGGGTATTTGTGTAATAGAACCCTCAGGTTAAACATATATATGCCCCACATATTCCAAGTTATGCCAGTTAGCTCTTTCCTAAACGCAGTCTGTTGCTGGATAAAGCTTCCATCTGCACCAAAGGAAAAGCATCTTGATTTGTAAATACGTAAATAATTTAATGTGGTCATGGAAAAAAAATAAATAAGGAATTTAGCCAAGTATGGCTTTAATAAGGTTAACTAAGTGCCCATGAGAGCAATGTGCAGCTGTAAACAAATTCTGGCTTTTGTGTGGTTTTAACTAGCAGTGTTTGGGAGTATATTTTTGATTAAGCTTTACTGTGTCAACACCACCATGCATCTGGAGTGAACATTTGCTCCTGCCAGCTCAGCACCTGTCTGAGTTCTGGTCCTCCAAAACATCTCCAAAGCTTGGAGAAAAGAGGAGAATTTGAAGATAGGTTCAAGATCTCAATGGAAATGAATCTCTGTTCCTCTCAGCCTAGATGTGCATGATGTCCCTTTTGGTGTAGTGTACCCAGCTTGGCACATCTGTGAATCCCAGAATGTCAAATAGATGGATGCTTCTGGGCCACATCCAGCCAGCCAGTAGTTTGAGAGCTGCTGCTTTGATTTCATGTGGGTACTTAAATTATTTTAGCAAATAGAATGTTATATTCCAGTAGGATACAACTGAAAACCTTTAAGCAACATCTTAACTGTCTACCCAGTGAATTTAACCAAAAGCTCTCTTGCTTCTTCTGAGGTTTTAATGGCTATCAAATAAATTTATAGTGCAGTAATGAACAATGTGGGATCTAAACTGACCCAGGATTTACTTTAATGCATCATTAACTTTTCAAGTTCTCCTTTCACAATTCTCCTTCCTGGTATTTTCTTGTCGTGCCAGAATTCTCATTTTCCCAGCTATTAATCCATTTATTAACTTTGGACGAGGATGTATATCATTAATGAACACTTAAAAATTAATGATTGCACAAATTAAAAGTCTGCTTTAAAAGAATAGAATACAAATAGGTTCTTTAGGAGATGAGTTTTATTTACTCCAAATGGATTGCACACAGACAGTGGTTAAAATGGTGGCAAAATCAGTCACTCACTCCAACTATTTAAAGCTTTCTCTTGCCTTCAGTAGTGTATTTCCAGAATTCTGTGCTATAGACAAGTACTAGAAGTTTATCTTTCCATAATGTTATTAAAGAAATGATGTAGATGAACCACATGAGTAACTTCCATAAAAATGTCAGCTGTGCTTTTCATTCTTGTGGGTTTCAAAGGGAGAGATCTGAATTGCTTTTCTGTTGGAATAATATCCTGAGAGCAGTATAGCTACCAAGAACCTCCCATTCTGTCCCAAATTTTCCTAGAAAGTATGGCCCAGATATTTAGGACCTAATTTTCCTAGAAAGTATGATCAAATGTTTAGAACCTAGTACTGCTGAATGCTTGGAAAGTTGATGTAATAGGAACCACATGGGTGTTGCTGCTCAGATACCAGCCCAGAGTTTGTGTGCAGGAAAATCACTGCACTGGATTATGAGTTAAATAATCTGTGGTTTTATCAAATGGTGTATTAATAATCTGTAAATCATAGATCTATTTCCCCTTTCTGTAAACATTTTCCACAAGACACCACTGGGAAAAAAATAACTGAATTAACCCTTACACTCATTGTTTTCTTATGGCTGTTCTGCTCCTCAGACCTCCCATGGGACAGCAATGTCCTAGAACAGATACCCAAGAGCCAACAGTTCTGTGGTAGTCACATTGTAGGAGAACCAAGCAGGCATTTTTTTTTTCTTTTTTTTTTCCTTTTTTTTGGTCTCTTTTCTATTTTGATCCATTCATGAATGTGTTCCTGATTTTGGGTTTTGCACATATGTTGGCATTCTGATCAGTTTGCATCACTAATGATTCTCTCACTTGCTCCCTCAATGGCAGCCTGTTCAAGTTGTAGATATCTAAAAGGAGTAAATGATGCATTTTGCTATTCTGCCTCCATGACAGATGTCACAGGATCTGTGTTTTACTGCAAATGAATACAAAGTGACTTCGTTTTGAGCTTCTCTGGTGAACCTGGGAAGGAGCAATTCAGACTTGGATGGTTTCAGGTTTCATGGAGCTCAAGTACCAAACACTAGGAAAATGTCAGTGAGCTGGTACCTGCATGTTGGCATGCACATACCAGTCTAAGAAGTTGTTTTGTCATCTAATTTGCTAGTTTGATTGAGTTTGGAATTTATTAATTAATTGAGTTTGCTGTGGATTTTACCTCTTCTGGAGCAGGATTCTTCTGGCTGTTAAGATCAGTGGATTTACTGAGCACTTTTGTCTCAATATTTTGGGATCCATGAAAAGGAAGCCCCAGCATGTGTTTTATAAGTAAGAAAAAGTGTGATCTGGCCAAGTCTCCATGCAGAGAACATGGCAGAGCACCCTCAAAGCTCAGCATAAAGTCCATGTCACCCAAAGGCAGCAATCCTTACAATGCTATATTTTCTTGTCATGCCAGAATTCTCATTTTCCCAGCTATTAATCCATTTATTAACTTTGGACGAGGATTTATTTCATTAATGAACACTTAAAAATTAATGATTGCAAAAATAATAATAAAAAATTAGTTAAAAATTAATTAAAAATGCTATAGAGGATGAAGCTGTGCATGGAGCACTCTTATTCCAGGCACAGCAAGAGGATGTTGTATGAAACCTTGGGAGTTCAGCTCCCTTTGAGCAGGGATGGCTTTAATCCAGCAGGTGTTCCCCACCTTTCTGACCACTAATAAAAGCTGGAAAGTGTGTCCTGATCCAGGGTATCCTGCTGGATCTTCTGAATCACTCACATTGACACTAGAGCTACTTTTCTTCTACCTTATGTGGACGTTCACTCAATCACACACAATTTTTTATTTTTCTAACATTTTAACCTTGCTAACACCTGAAACTGCTGTATCCAGTAGCATCCCTTCATACTGGTTTTTATGCAAATACATCTAATAACTTCCATCCATAATCTTCACTCTGTTCTTTTATTATTACCAGTATCTCTGATTTACCCTCCCAGTGAACAAGAAACCACATCAGCAAGTCCATGACCTAAAAATGACCCAGTTACCTTATGAGCATTTGTGCTGAGCCACATCACAGGTTATTCTCCCTTTCCAACAACTTAAAAACCAGTGGGAATAAGCAAAACACTTTTTTCCCCATAATTCCTAATGTACAAGCTGGAGGCAAGCAGACTCCAAAGGGTCCAAAGTTTCAGTGCTTTCATCTTTAGGCAACACAGAACCACTTAAGTGCTGCATTTCTCTCTTCCTCATTTAACTCATTTTAGGGATTTAATGCAAATTCCTGGCATCTTTTCAAAGTGTGTTCTTTCAGTTAATACAATTATAATATTAAAAGGAAAATAAGAACATATTCTCAGTGCTAAGGCCTCGTTGTGCAGGTTGGTGTGTGGACTTTCTGCCAGGTCACCTTTGTCACATTTAATAGCAACCATAGATCTTAAAACCTGCAGAAAACTGTAGAAAGTTAGGAGCAGTAAGAGCAGTAAATTCTAATTTGATGGTATTTATTATTAGAAAATAATAAAAAATTAGAAAAATTAGAAAAAAAAATAGGAAATAATAAATAGAAAAAGAAATAAGAAAAAAGAAAACAAATTTTCTTTGAAGAGATTTACTTCCTCTTGGAATAAACTGAAGAAAGAGAGTAAGAAGGGTGCAACATGTTTACCAAAGTTAAGAGGCCTGAGTTTGGGATTCAAAAGTGGCATTTTGGAAACCAGGTCTATTTTTCTCATCTGGAGTCACCATCCCTGGAGGGCTTTAGAAGCTTTGTAGATGTTCTGCTGAGGTGCCTGGGTTCGTGGTGGAGTTGGGAGTGTTGGGTTAATGATTGGACTTGATCTTAAAAATCTTTTCCAACCAAAGCAATTCTATGATTCTATTGATTTGAGATATCTGTTCACAGAGCCTGAAAAAAAGAGAGGGATATCTGTTGCTGCCTCTCACCTGTAGATCCTTCCAGAAAGCTTTTCTCTGCAAAAGGAAATAGATGAAGAACTGTTAGAACCATCTAAAAAATCCTAGAAAAATACACATTTATTACACAACTGCATTTCATTCTCTCCTTGAGGTGCTTTCAGGGATTAGCTCATCATCTCTTAATTCTTTGTTCTCACTCTCCTAAGGTTCAAAAGGTTTTGATGCCTGCATGAGAGCAACTAAGGATGCTAATTTTGGTTTTTGTCTAGTAATAACCTCAGATCTCCCAAGCTTTTCAGAACCTGTAATTTGCATAACTTTTCTTTAACTGCAGAAAAAAAGAGAACAATAAAGCCCTAATATGAGACTCATTTTTTTCCTAAGATTAAAGGAAAAAGAAACCATGTCATTAAATTGTCAAAATGTTGCTGCAGAGTGGGTAACAATCACCATACTTCAAGTTAAAACTTAATCTTCTTTCATCTTTCTCCATATCATCACCTGTACTACTGCCAGGGTGGACGTTTTTCTCAGATTTGGATTGCTGTACCAGAACTGGTTTTATTTCTTTATTTCCTAGATAAAATATCCCTGAAAGTCACTTGTCAATAAAATTTGCAGCAATCTGATGGCTTCTTCCCTGGGAGTTTCTCTCTCTTTATTGCCTCACTGGTAATTAAGTAATTTTAGGAATAGAAAAGCTAAAATACTGGAGTGAATCTGATCCTTTAACCTGTAGCTTATTAGGTGCTAAATAAGAATGAAAAAAAGCTAAAATTTGTAGGTGATGGAGCACTTAGGATCTCATATGTACTAGAACCATAGAACATCAATGTCTTACCTCACATTCTATGTTTTAGGTACCCAGAGACACTTGCAAATAATTTAGGTTTTGCAATTTAAGTGAGTTAAATGAGATTTTCCTCTACTAGATGAAACTCCTCTTATTATTACCTGAGATGCAGCTTAGTATTAATTTAATTGAATTTCTCTTTCAACCTTTATTTAATCTGTGTAAATTTATAATCCATTATACCTTATTTGTGTTATAACATTCATTATTTACTGACTGATCCATGTGATTAGGATGCAAGTAAAATATTGTTTTGGGTGCCTGCTTTTCCTGAAGTGTTTCTGTTCCCAGCTGAGTTACACCCATTTTCTGAGGCCAGTATCTAGAAGACACCAGGATAACAAAACCTTGAAACAGATCTGGAGGAAGGATTTGCCTCTTACAGTCACATTCCTTTAGAAACTCTTTTTACAATAATTTATAAAAGTAAAGAAAGAAAGAGGTTGCTTTTTCCCCCCTAACTTCAAAAGGAGTTATTCTACTCTTAATTTCTCTTCAGTTTCTGTTTGTAACAACAAAGTGTTTACAATGGAAATTATTTGAATATCAGAAAGTGCCTCTCCAGCCACAGTACTGAAGAAATTCCAGTAGTAATATTTAATTAATAAGCCCATTAACTATGCTGGTTTTTTGAGTACAAAGGGATCTGAATGGGTCATGGGTCCCAACAGGTGTACTGAGAAAAACATTTGAAATACTTCATTGCTAGCCTAATTTTCACAGCAATACAGACAAATACCTGTGCTCTAATATCTGGAGGTGTGAACTTTTAAATAAGGGCAAATCAGGGGGTCAGTGTGTGTGAAAAGCCAGCAGCTCATCCCTCACCTCTGGGCATCACCAGGGATGTTTCTGGAGGAATGTGCTCTCAGTTTTTGCCCTCAACTCCCTTGTGTACAAGGGAATGGGAGAAGTTTGTTCATCCACATAAACCTTAGGTCCTCATAGCATTCCATATTGCCCCTGTACTCAGCCCTGGTGAGGCCACACCTCGAGTCCTGTGTCCAGTTCTGGGCCCTCAGCTCAGGAAGGAGATTGAGGTGCTGGAGCAGGTCCAAAGGAGGCAACTGGGCTGGTGAAGGGACTCGAGCACAGATCCTATGAGGAGAGGCTGAGGGAGCTGGGGGTGTTGAGGCTGGAGAGAGGAGGCTCAGGGGAGACCTCATCACTCTCTCCAACTCCCTGAAAGGAGGTTGGAGCCAGGGGGGGGTTGGGCTCTTTTCCCAGGCAACTCTCAGCAAGACAAGAGGGCAGGGTCTCAAGTTGTGCCAGGGGAGGTTTAGGTTGGAGATTAGAAAGAATTTCTTTCTGGAGAGGGTGATCAGCCATTGGAATGGGCTGCCCAGGGAAGTAGTGGATTCTCCGTGTCTGGAGATATTTCCAAAGAGCCTGGATGTGGCACTCAGTGCCATGGGCTGGGAACTGCAGCGGGAGTGGATCAAGGGTTGGACTTGATGATCTCTGAGGTCCCTTCCAACCCAGTCGATTCTATGATTCTATGATAATTACAGAATCCATCCTGTACCATGGAGATATTTCTTCAGTTCTGTTCTTGTTATATTTGCAATAGATTGTTTCTTCCTTCTATGTTTTTCATACAGTCCTGGGCTCCTTGGGGGAAGCTTGAACCTGAAAAAAAACCCCAACCAACAAACCATACAAGAGAATACAAATGATCTGCCCTTTTCCAGCTGACTAATGTGAGCTATAAACCACTTTCAGATCCAAAGGAGACTTCACATCTGGTCAAGTTTACTCATCATAAACACACCTGAATGTAAAGCACTTCTTGTTCTGTGGAGCGGAGCCAAATGAGTGATAGCCCAAGACAGACATTTCATGTTGTTCTCTGCAAGATCTCTCTTCTTGCATTTCAATGGCTAAATTAGAGGTAACTCGATAGTAAAAATATGCAAGTAGCCTCAGGACACGTCATATATTCTTTTATTCTCAAACCTTTCTATAATTAAAAATGAAACCTAATTGCAAGCTCCCCATTCCATTTCCAAAATGTCAAAGAGCTGATGTTTTTTAATGCCATTGTCAAGTTGGTCCAATAATAATAATAATGACAGGTCTGGAGCAGTGGTGCAAAATTTGTTTTCTTAACAGATTTTATGCTTCAGCAACCTGGGAGTAAAAAAAAAAAAAAAAAGCAATATTAGAGATTACTATATCTGTTGCATTAGCCTTGCTATCTCTACTGGCTTTCATCATGGCTTTGCTGGGGGTGTTAGGTGTCCTCCTGCAAAAATGCAGAGCTGGATGACAAACTTTTCTCCTTTCCCCCCATCTTTTCCCCGGGCAGGCAGCTGACAGCTGTCCAGCACCGCCCTCTGTGCTCAGAGTCAGCCAACAACAGCCTCAGCCAGGAGCCTCCTCCAGCCAGAGCAGCTCAACAGGAGCAGAAGAAAACTCCCATGGATCAGGAGAGCAAGGGTAGAGACTGTGACTGTGCCCAGGAGGGAAGGATCCCTTTGTGCAGGGTTTCATAGCCCCTCTAAGGAGAGAGCTGGAGATGCTCCTCCTGGGGTGAGAAGGATGCTGAGGGATGCTTGGATCTTGCTGCCGTGGTTGGTGGTCGCCCACTGGCATCGGATTGGATCTTGTAAATGGGCTAGGGCCAAAAGCATCCTTTTTGGGAATTTTTTGCAGCAAAACCCAGCTTCTCCAGCTGCTAGGAGAGTATCAAGTGGTGGTTGTTTCTGAGGAGAAAGGAAACGAAAGAGAAATCCTGTTTTCTAATTAGAGAGTCAGAAGTATCCTGCTGGAGTCAGGTTCTGCTGGTGTCACTCAGGCTGTTCACGAGCAGCGCTGCTGACTTAATTTGGACTGTTTGCAAATTAATGTACAGCTCAACATGAGTAAACATGCCCTGTCTGGCTTATAGAAATACAAATCAGCCTGGAAACTGTAAATACAAACAGCATTCCTTTAGCTCAGGAGCAGAAAGAAATAGAGGACAACTTATAAGTACCCCTCTGGAGTTTTCAGTGCATTATTTAGTCACTAAACCCTGAGTCTGTGAAGAAGAAAGACCTTATCTTTCTTCAAAGAAAGGTTACATGTCTGCTGCTGTAGCCTGCATTTCTTCCTGCCCCTTTTGGGAATGGCTCCTGGCATTCAAATCTCCTGTGCAGGCAACTCTGCTGCCAGAGCATCATTCCTAACAGCCCCATGAGGTCTGGTTCTCCCTGTTCTGCTTTCATCAGCTGCTTTTTGTCATCCTGATCATAAACTTCAGGGACAGGAGGCTTTCATCTCTGTTTTGCAGCCCCCAGTGTAATGCAGATTTGGTCTGTGAGTGAGAGTTATGCAAGAAACGAATCTAAAAGTCAAAACCTCAGTAGTTTATTCCTCTTTTTTTCTTTTTCTTTTTATTTGCAGAGGAATAAAATAAAAAATAGAAGTAATAAAAAAAAATTAAAGAAAGAGCAAAAAGTTTCAACTTGTATTTTGTAAAACCTAAAGAAAACAACTGTACATGGCCCAAACCAAGCTGAACAATATTCTTTTTAAAAGAAAACAGTCCTAAATTAAGAGTGGAATTTTAGCCTCAGCTTTGAATTTCCTGGCTTTTTTTTTTTTTTTCCTGTTGGTTTCTTATATACCCTCATTATTTCAGCAGCGTGTTGTTTTTGGTCTGGCTAATATTTAGAAATTGTTCCATCCAACCTTTAGATGTCTACTGTTTGAGAATGATTCATTTCTCTTTGACTTCATGAACAGAATTTGCACAGTGGGTCTTTTTCCTGCTGTTGCTGTGTCTCTCCCTGCTCCAGACTCCTCCATTTCATTCTATTGTAATAATCTGTGTGGTTGCCTTGCAGCACCAGAGCAGTTTGCTTTTCAAACTGGGAGCTGTACCTTTACAGGGTAGTGGTTTAGGGAGACAAACAGTGGTTTTGACAGTGATTTTTCTGGCCCAGGATGAACAACCTGAGTGAAATGCCTCAGCAAAGCAGTAAAGTTGGTACTCAGATGGCAGGTACTCCAGTATTGAGTTATTCCAGCAGGGTTTGAATAAATAACCAAGGCAAGAAACGTTAAAAATTGTGAAAATATAATTTTGAAACCTCTTTAGCATGCATTTATTTTTAAAGGATCAAATATTTAAATGATCAAAACTATGCCACAGCTTTGCACAAGAGACTGGATGTGGCACTCAGTGCCATGGTCTAGCAACCGCAACAGTGGTTCAGGGGTTGGACTCGATGATCTCTGAGGTCCCTTCCAACCCAACCAATTCCATGATTCTGTGATTCTAAGAGTAATTGTGCAATGGTAGGAGTGATCTGGGCTCCCTGGCAGTGTCACCTCTTGCTTCCTGGTGTCATTGTCCTGACCAGACATGAAGCACCCAGAGCTCTCTGTTCTTTGGCAGTAAATTATGGATAATCCTCTAATTTAAGTTGATGTCTGCCAGGGATCAGGTAGCATCCAGAAGCAGAAAATTCATAGCGTGCCAGGAGGTACAATGCCCTCCTGCTCTGCATAACCAAGGAAGGGAGAAAACCATGTGGCAAGCTTTGGCCCAGCCTTACTCATCCCATCCTACTTGTTGTAAAGGCTACGTGGAGCAGCTCCTGTCCTGGGGAAGAGCAGAAGGGTTGCTGGGGCACAAAGGGGACAACACAAGCAGTGCAGATCCTTTGCCTCCATCTCCCCCACCAGCCAGCATCCAGGTCCTGCTCATGACCCAGTCAGGATGCCAGCCCCATGGCATGGCCAGTAAACTCTGCTGCTCTTTTCAGAATGTGTTTGGGAGCTAAGGATGACTAAAAGATGACTTAGTCACCCAACAACTTCATTATCACCATTAAAAAAAAGAATATTTATGATGTGTTATACCAGAAATTAATGTGATCTGTTACAAAAGCCCCCATTAAGGGAATGCTGTTTGCACGGAGTGATGTAGAAGAATAAAAATGGGGAGTGGAAAAAAAACAGAAGAGAAAATAAAACAATGAAATGTAAATGTGAGAATGTGAGCACTGCCAATGCAGAATTCCCCTGGTTTTATTTGAAAAAAATCCATTTCTAAAGTTCTTACAAAGACAGAAGTACTTTTTTTTTTCCTTTTTTTTCTTTTTTTTTCTTTTTTTTTGTGTGTATGTGCACAATTTGTTTTGCAAAGATACTTTTGGATATTTTTCCAAAATCTTTCAGCATGCCTGATATTATGTTCAGAGCCATAGTTTTCAAATGTCAAATGGAAAAGAAAATTGTTGCTGGTTAGGCATGAGGTTTCTCCTGGCATGGCATGATATTGAGTCTTGTGATCTATTTGCATTTAAAACCTGTAAATTAATGGATGAATGAACACAGAGGGCCCTTGTCTGTTTGCAGGATTTCTGAATTGCACTGGCTTCCTTCTTTAATTTTTCTAAGACTGGAAGTGTTCAGTTTTAACTGGGATTTAGTTTTCAGCAATGCAAATTTTTTTCTGGATGCTAACAACAGATGTTAGCAATATACCCACATTCAAGAACTTGCATATGACCAAGCTCAATGTAATTACCACATCATTTGGTAAATTGGCATTACAAACAAGTCTCAGGGGAAGTAACACGACTCCCACTGTATGTCATCACTTTTGAAATTTCCACAGTCAAGGACCAGTGCTTGAAGTTCTTCTTTCTATATTCTCTATATTATTCTCAGGTCAAAAAGGTTATAGCTGGGGCTTGCTATTGCCCAAGAACCTGCAATAGCCTCCTTTTTGTGCTACAAGCACACTTTTACATGGGACAAGCATTTGTGTCATATTGCCTTGCAAAAAATCCCTTTGTACTTGCCTTTTATAAAGGTAAATCTGCTCTACCAGGGCTTAGGAAGTAGCAGACTGTGGAGAAGTAATAGTAGAGAACTTTTTGTCCCTCAGCTACTCCCAGGATACAAGTTGTGTAGCTTGATGTTGGAGCTCCCCTATCACTGTGGTTACTGCCTGTGCCACTCCACACTGGGAATATTAAACAGAAAGAATATTTATAGTTTCTCTGGCTAATGCAGCCCATCAAATTGCCTCTCTCTGCCACAGATGCTGTTCCAACATGATTATATTACAAGTGTGCTTGGAATGATGTCTGGCAATCAGTATTTTGTCATTAGGAGAAAAGAAGACCAGTGGGAGACAGATAGTGCTATCTGGACCATAATGAATCCCTGAGGAAAATTTAAGGGGTAATTGTAATAAGTCTCTTGATGGACCAAAAAATATTAGTCAGATCTCCTCTGCTCTCCAGCTTCCTTCTTTCTTTAAACTGTCAACACTTTCCATGCTTTTTGGCTCAAAATGCCTCTCTTCATCCCAGCTAAGCCCAGTATGGCTTTCTACTTCCTTGCAAAGTTTTCAAAAAGCTTAAGAGGTTTCTTAAAGTGTCATTTTGTATGTGGTAGTAAATCTGACTGAACTGGAGGCATTAATGACTTTGTCAGGGTATTTATATGGAAGAGATGTGGGGAAAAAGTTCAGGCTCTAATCTCTGCATCTGGAAGCAGCTGCCAAAACTGAGAGCATGGTGTCCTTCTACCTGACTGATGCCTTTCTACAGAAAACATCTGACTGCTAACACTAGAAATAAACCCAATTTTTTTAAGGCAGCTGATGCTGAGCAACAGTTAGGAAAAGGGTTTGAAGGGATGATTTCATCATGGGCAGTTTTACTTTTAATTTTGCTGTAGGAAAATTGAAGTCTTAATTTTCATGACTATTTAAGTGACTGTCTCCAGTCCCCAAATATTTTCTGGTTCCAAAGTCAATCAGTGAAAAAAAGATCTCTCCCTTTGATGGAATAAAGATGATTTCCTGTTCTAGGTGTGTTCTTCTTTTAGGTGTCTGTTAGGAAACCTAAGCTCAGGTTTCTAGAGCTGGCTTGGAAAATTGCAGTTGGAACAGACAAATGCCCATTTGTTTTCTTCCATGCTCTTTGGTGTCCTTATGTGACTCTCAGCACTATAATCAAGACACAGAACATGTCACCAATATGAGAAACATGCAAAATGTTGAATATTAGCATGTGATATAAGGAAATAAATCTCCTTTGAGATGGTAGCAAGAGACACAAAAGGGAATGCTACAATGAAATTCAGAAAATAGAATATTCTAGCACATTGCTAGATGATTCAGGTCATCATGCATCATACTTGGTGTACTGAAAGATGGTCTGGAGGCTCTGTGGTAAGGCTGTGGTCTTCTCTAAGCTCTTTTTTTTATCCTATGGAAATAATATTCTGAATATGAACCATAGGGGCTGCTTGATACCCACTGAAAATGGAGCACAAGAGTCACATGAGCTTTTTGGGACTACTGGAGTTCCTGATCAATGTTTATACCTTATGTGACACAGAAGAGATGAATTCTCAGAGAATTCTTGGATCCTGCTCCATTTTTCCCAGACCTGCTGAATGCTTGCTGAGCAAACCCACCTGTAGGCCAGGGTGGAAAAGCTTGCAAACTCCTCACCATTTCAGGCCCATAGAAAAGGAAGCCAAGGAGCTGTCAATATTTATGCTTAGACCTAGAGATGTATATTTTACTTTTTAAAATTCTTTAATTATTTTTTTTTTTTGGTGGGGGGACAGTCTGTAAGAGCCAACACTTGTTGAACTTAGGTCAAAACTAGCACTTTTCTTTTTTCTTCTCTCACAGTTTCCTCCATTGACGTTGGTTCAGCTCTCCCTGGACCAACAAGCTCTGAGAGCTCCTATAAAACACGAAAGTAAAAAAAGAGCTTGCCTGCCAGGTGGGATGTTTTTTCCCCCAAGTGCTCACAGCTCTAATTTTCACCACATGTGAACAAGTGTTTGCAGTTTTAAAGATGTGTTGAGTAATTGCACATATGAGACATCTTCCCTTTAATGTTCCCAGCGTGTTCAAAGCCTTTCCATGAGAACACCCCTGTTAACAATGGAGTTGTGGCCTTTAGCTGATGCCTAAGTGGGTGCTGCTTTGTGCTGAAATATAATTGGTAGCACTTGCCTATTCTTATTCCCTTAGCTTAGCTAATGAAAGACACTGCTATCATCTATTTCTCTTAGGATCAGCATCCCTGAGCCTAGAAAATCTCTCTCTAGAAGGAGGTGGAAAGTTGTTAGCACCTGCCACTACTCTAGTGGCATTTCCTTTTTATTTTTTTTATCTAAATAGGAAGATGAGGAGGAGAGAGGGATTTTTCATCAGTCCTAGACACCCTCTTTCCATGCACTGATAGCCAGAGGAAGGATGGCTTAGGTGATGTTATTTGAGTGCATCACCATCCAAAAAACCTGTCTAGTGGAATCCCTCATGGCCTGGCTCAGTGTCCTGTAGGATTGAGTCTGGAGACCATGGAGAAGAGAATAAACCAATGAAGAATGTGTTTGGAGGGCTGATAGTGACACAGGTACAAATGGCAGAAAAGAAGGTGAGAGTACAAATATAATTGCTGTGAGATAGAAAACAGGTAACTGTGGTGCTTCCCAAGATTCTGTAGGTTGTTGTTCTCCTGCCCAGTAATTCTGTGTAAAAATCATCCTGGAATGTGTATTACTTCCAGAATTAGCTGTATTTATTCATTGTGAGAAGTGGAATTAAAAACAAGGTTTTGTGAGAATTCCCTCCATTGATCTGAAGATGTTGCAGAGCCTGGGATCTTGTTTGAATTAACATGGGGTAAATAGCCCAGTAAATTTTTTGTAAATTCTTGGAATTAAAAGTCACTCAGTCCTGGTTATTTCTGGAAAGTGGCTGCTGAAGGGCTGTTCTGCATTGCCTCTGAGTTGAGGGGAGCATGGAGCCAACCATCCCTCCTTACTATGCTTGGAGGAACATTAAAAGTGCCTACAGCAAAGCTCTGCTTTTTAAATTCAAGCAAACGAGCTGCAAACACCAATTGCATTTATATCTTCATAGTGATCAAAGCTTTCAGTCAAGACCACCACCTTGCTGGGCTGGGTGCTGGACAAAGAAAGCCCAGTCCCCAAGTTCTGGCTGGCTTGAACCAAACCCCAAATCAAAGCTGCACCACGGTGGCCAAGCTGCCATGTCTTGGGGCAACCCTCAGCAAGGAATTGGCAAGTTGGACCCCTCCAGCAGGTCCCAGGCACAGGAGTGTGTGAGTGGGCTTTGCCTTTGAGTTAAGACAGCTGCTCCATAAGATGCAAGAGGGAAAAAAAATGCTGGTTTTTTGTGGGTTTTTTTCAGGTCCAGAGGTCTCTGGTTCAATTTCTAGAGATAAACTCTCTGGAGATGTGCTTGTGGCAGGAAAAAGAAGTGAGCTCTTTTAGATTATCAACACCCTCCGAAAGAAATCTGCTCATTAGGGTTCTGACAGGCCCAGTGATTCATTAGTTGGAAAGAGCTTAAAATGCATCTGTAGATATAAAGCAGAGCTGATCTGAACAGATTTGAGTTCCCCCAGTAGTAGCTTGTTACGAAAGAATTAAAGGTTGCAGTGGGATCTGCATCTAAAATTGGAGGAAACTGCTTGGCTAGAAATGCTTTGGTGTTATTATTGTTTTTAATGTGAATTACTCTTTTCCCTTGCTGGTATTTGCTCTGTGATGTATGTGTGGAGAGCAAGTGTAACACTGCTCCAGAATGGTATAAACTTGTCATATTAAATTTCACTTGGAAATGAAAAGGTTTCTAATCAGCAGAACAGTGAAATTCTGGAACAGCCTTCCAGGAAAAAATGGAGGCCAATAAATTTGAACATAATGAAGCCTGAACAGTTTATAAAAGAGATTATATGACATAGTCCTTAGAATATTAGGGGACTGAAATTGATGATCTATGTGGCTCATTTCCTGAACTGTAGCCCTGTCTGGATATTACAGCCACCATCCCATGACACATTTTTGCAGCTAATTCTGGGATTGTTGCTGTGTGAAGAACAGTGGGGAGTAAATCCCAGAGTACTGCTTTATGGTGCCTCATATTTACTGCTGGAAAATTTCAGTTTAAACGTATATGCTATATCAAATTATTTTAATGTTATTTATGTAGGCAATTGAGATGGTTGTAACAGGACTAAAAGGAATCAAACATAACACAGAAAGAGCTGCAGCAGGTTACAGGTCCAGTTAATCCAGTACCTTGTTTTCAACTGTGGCTGAAAGAAGTGACTTAAGGACCAGAGCAAACCTGTGGTAGAACATCCTTAAAGTATTTTCCTAACTTCCAACAATTTGGTGCCTAGGGACTCCCCACACACATTGTGGACTGATAAATTGACACCAAGATGTTCTTTCTTATGTTCTCTATTCCTTTCCTAGCCTCTTAAATTCTATTTTCTTTTTATCAGTGTCTGCTGAGTATTGAACTATTTTCATAGAACTTTCTCTTCTGATCCCCAGCTCTCACTCTTGAATGGCTTCAAGCCCACTACTGAAGGCTTCTTTTTAAAGTAGTCTTATGAGGTCCATTTGCCATATTTATTATGGTGTAAACCTTTTAAAAGGGGATGGCTTTGAAATTCAGTAGACTATCCAGCAGTCTGGAAAATTGCCATGCTTTTGTTTTCTGCAGATAATATAAAGGGAAGGTGAATCTTTCAATGCAGATGGAAACCTAATTTGTAAATTGTTTGGGATAGATCTGATGGTTTTATACCTTGGTCAGATCTATTAGGGCAAGGTTGTTAAATCTGAGGCCTCCCTGCATCCCCCCATGGAAATAAAGAACAGGAAAAATCCAAAAGAAAGGGTAAGCCCTGAGCATCAGTTTTGGCTTTTACCACTGGAGAAGATATAAATGCAGCTCTAAAAAGGCCTTGCACTCACAGGGACCTTGGAAGAAGACTTTCAGAGTGTTTTCCAATGCCACAAATCCCCTCTGGCATCAGACCTGACCTTCCTTTCACCCCAGGACCTGAAGGGACAGTGGCTCTGCTGGGCAGGGGGGTGCTGAAAGCTCTTGGGGCTGTGTGGTAGCTCTTCATGCCTGGGGCAGGACAACAGTGGGGAAACCCATCTAAACATTTTCCTTGCTCTTTGGGTTAGGTTTTCCAGGGGCATTTGTGTCCCTGACTGCTCCTTTATAAACAGAGATTTTAGGGAGGGGATTTTAAGTTGGGAGCTTGGGTACTCAGTGCCCGTGGCTGTGCTTTGGAACGCTGCTTACCCCATTTATTTCAGAATTATTCATAAAATTCCTTGACCTGGATCACCAGTTTTCTTTGAGAGACAGGTAGAGCTGGAAAGGGAGAGAGAGGCTCAACTTTTCTCCTTTTATTGCCTTGATTTAAGCAGCCTCTCTTCTACACAACAGAGATATGAAAAGGAGAGGCAGGTAAAGCAGCCGTGAGCCAGCATCATCTTAACTGATTCAAAGCTGTAGTAAAAGATTTGGACACACTCTTTTTTTTTTTTTTTTTTTGCCCAGAAAGTCTTGTGGCATCTTCAGGGACAGAGAATTACAAGGAGGTAGCACAAATGTGTGCACAGATATTGCTGTGCTTGAAACCTGGTGAGAATACCATCTGAGGCCATCACTTCTGTCAGGTCATGAGCAAGGGGTGAGCTTCCCAACAAGGATATTTTCTTTATGAGGCCCTTGGTGGAGGTTTGGGTTTAATATTCCTTTTGATTATAGAGTAACCCACTGTTTCTGAGTATATTTATTTGGTTTTTTACTTTTCATTCCTCCAACTTCAAAGGTTGGTTCATGTTGACATTACCTGTAGAAGAAACTGAAGTAGTTGATGTGCATTCAAGTCTACACAGAACCATACCAAGTTTTCTGATTTTAGCAGACTTGATTAAAATGAAAATAAATATACAGGTGAAAAATGTGACCTAAAAGTTTTCATTATTCAAAAGGCTTTTTTTTTCCCCCCAAATGAGTTTTGATAGGATTAAATATATGTATGTTTTACTATATTGAAGCTGGCATACTATTCAAACCTAAAAAAACTTTTCATAGTGGTATTTAATTATTTCTCCTTCTTTGAAGCTTAACATACTTTCACCATATGGCAAGCACTTAATTTTTCTTATTTTCCTAGTGGAGATTAAATGAAAATAGTTATATGATTTAGCAAAACCCTTTAACCTATCTGTGCCTCATGTCCATGGCTTCTCTAAGCTCGCTCCTCACTGTCATCCCACGTTTTTCCTTATCCTGCTCCAAAACCTATTGAACTCAACAAATCCATGCCCATCATCTTCAGCAGGCTCTGGGACAACAAGGCAGCTCCACTCCTGCTGTGAAGCCAGGGACAAATCCACAATGCAGGAATATTATCACAGTGGCTGTGTGCCACATGGTGGGTGGGCTTTTATACCAGCCAGAGAGAAATTAAGTCAGCAGGCATATAAAATGGCATTTACACAAGAGCTCCTTTATACCCTGGTTCTCAGAAGAGATGGTCCTGTTGGCTGGAATACCTTTTATCCCTCCAGTGAGCCTGCTTGCTTCAGCTTGGATTAAATATGTTTTCTAGACCAACATCTTAAATGAAGCATTTTCAGCCCCTGGATCATAGCAGTGGGCTGCTCCCACTCCTGAAATATTCACTTAACAAAGCAAACTCTGGGGGAAAAGTGACTTTTTAGGCCTCCCTGTAAACCACTGAAAGCACCTTGATGTCAGTGCTGACAGCACCTCTCCAGGAAACAACCCCATTTTCAGAAAAAAAAAAACCAACAAATTTTATGTCCCCAAACTGACCTGAAATCAAAGGATAAAAACCTGAAGCATTCCGAGAGTGTCATCTGCTGTTAACTTACAGGATGGAAAATCCCACAGAAGGAGCTGATGCCAAGAAAAAAAATAAATTCCCTATCTTCCTGCTAAAGAAATCAGCCCAGTGGCTCAGTGGCTAACACCCAACTATCATCTAATTAAAAGTTTTCTGGAGGAAAATGCTGTAATATCCGAAAGAGGCTTCACCAGACAAGACAAATGATGCCTCTTGGGTACATTAAAAAAACACCTGGGAAGAAGCTAAAATTCAACAATTCTAAGTCCCTCACTGCTATTTACAATGTCTTTCTTTCTATAAACCAAAGTATGATTGCAAATCCCTTCCACCATATTATTTTTTTAGACACAAAATCATATTTTTCTTGTAAGAAAACAGTCCTGTTGTTTAAATTGAAAGATTTCAGTCCCTAGAGTTAAATCATGGAGACAAATAAGCAACCTATAGAACTTACCTAGGCTTTTTCATGTACTTTTATTTAACCACATGCTTAATTGCCATGCTGTGGTTGGGCCAAGAAAAGCAGATTTATATGGAAACCAGAGAACCTTAAAAAGTTCTCATCTAATTCACCTTTCATTCTGCAGTTGTTTTGTAGCTCCAAATCTTGGCTTCTTGCAAGAAGTCTTGGTACTTTTTGAGTGGGTTTCAAACCTGCTACCTACCCTAGAAAATGATCCTGAGACTAAAATTAGGAGGCGATATTTCTTTTTATTGGAATGTCCTGAATTGAGTAACCCTGCCATGAAAAGTTTCTAGATTCCAGATTCCTGCCTGGAAAAAAAATATTTGCTACAGGCAAAGAACTTCTCAGCAGGGAGAGAGGAGCTTTGGAGTCCAGGCTCTGGATGAATGTTTGCTTAAGGAAATTTAACCCAGCTCCCTAAAAATCAGGTTTTACAGTCCCGTAGGGAGAAAAGCAGAAGTTGAAACTCACCTGGACAGCAGCTCCAGCTGACCAAGTAAACATCTGGAGGCCAACTCCTCTGGTAGAGTCTGAAAGAATTGCAGCTCTAAGTTTGGCATTTAGAATAAATCTCTAGTCTTGAAATATTTTCCCTTTTTTTTTTTTCTTTCTTTAGATTTTTTTTGAACTGATAATAATGATTTTTTTGTGCCTACGGTATGAAAGTTTAGATTGGTCCTGAATGAAACTGTGTTTCCATTGAAAGCAGTGGGAGTTTGAGCAGTGACAAGCCAGCATTTTTTTGCCATGCTATCTCCTTGCACACAAAGTGCAGCTGTGAATACATCTGGTGCTTGGTTTTGTTTTGTTTCCTTTCACGTGTTGCCTTGCTTGGTTTGGCTGTCAAGAAGAGGGGGAACTCAGGGTTGGAAGTTGTTGCTGTATCTGTCATCTCACCTGTTCTTGAGCTTTCTATAAACTGTATATTCCTTGGCTCTTCTACAAGAATCTGAGAATATTCAGATAGAGCTGTAACTGATGCTACATCCGCTTCTTGGGGAAAAAAAAAAAAGAAATTAAAAGATTTAATGTAAAGATTAGCCAGTAGAACAAAAAACCTTTCTTCACTTTTGTTTATTCATTGCATATTTAGTTTCATTTTTATCACTCTCTACACATGACTCCAGCTCTGTAAGAATGTCCCCTTCCATTTCAGTTGTGTTGCAGGAATGAGCTGTGCAGAGTTCCAGCCATTTGCTTGAGATGTGGAGAATTAATCCATGGTAAAATGTAAAATGATGGAGTCAGCTCTCACTGTGAAAATTATAACATCCAAGCAGCCAAACAAGCAAACACAGTTTCTTTCCCTTCCAGAAAACCATATACTGTATCATTTTTTTTTTATTTCCATATTTCATTTACTTAAAGGTTTCTTTCCTCTTTCCTTCTGTCTTATATGATAAATGATTTCTCATTATAATGTAGTTTTCATTCTTCCTTGGGCTATTAGACGTCACTGACTTGAACAAAAGAGCCTTCACATAAGTCATTATACTTTCAGGCTTCCATTTTTCTATCAAAATCCTAAGGCTGCAGCTGTAAGGGCATGAATTCCAATCTGGAAAGACACAGATCTTCTTTAATTCTATTAATGTTAATCATGTCTTATGGCACTATGCACCCTGCGGGGTGAAACTCTGTACTGTACTTAAATAGTGATATTTCTGCAGCAAGGTGGTGTGAAATCTGATCTATAGGGAAGAAAATGAGGCAGAGAGGGAGGAAAAGGAAGGAAGGACAGAGGGGAGACAGAAAAAGGAGCAGGAAGGGAATGAACAAGGGCAGGGAAGGGAGGGAAAAGGAAAAAGGAGTATTTGGGTAAGAACAAATGGCACCAATAAGGAGAAAATTGTTTTGGTATTTTTTTTCCATGGTGCTTAGCAGAAGCAGGAGGATGGTGCAAACTCACAGGAAAGACTGTGGTGTGGGATGTGAGGTTTGTCTGGACATGCTTCTTGTGACCTGACTGCTGCCTAAAAAACAAAAACAATGTGCAGAGGAAACCCTGGATATCTCCATGGGGATCCAGCAGAAGAGCACCTTAAATGAAGTAGACACATAGAATCTGTTCTAAAGTCTATGTAGGTACCTTTAGGAGGCTTTCACTCAGGTCCATAACAGTTCTGCAGAAGGCATCAGACCTCATTTCTTCTGCCCCCTCCAGTGAGACAGTAAATGCAAGGACAAACAACCCAATATCCCCATAACTCCTCTCAGATAACATTAACACCTTCCAATTCACTGCAGCTCCCCTGGGAACCATCACCTGGGTCCTACTGTCCCATGTGGAGGATCAGGATGATCCACAGTGTTGGGATCATCATCACTGCAGGTGACCCTGCCAACACTGTCCCAGTCTCCCAGTCAAAAATACCATCAGATACACCAGGACCCACTAAAGGAGCTTCCTTGTTCCAAAACCTTGTGACTAAGACCAGAGGAGGTGGACACTACTCTTCAGCACATTGCAAACTACTTAACACCAAATATTATATTCCTCCCCTCTCTCCTACATGGATTTTACCCTCTAATTTCCAACACTGTTGCTTGCAGCAGGAATTAGTGCTGTGTGCATGGAATTTGTGCCTTTCCCCTTTAAAACATTCCCCATTTAAAACATTATTTCCCTTTTCCAGGTACTGTTGGCTGCCTGCCTGAGTACAGTACAACTGGGTTGTTTTTCCACCCCTGCTGTGGGATCTCATTCAGGGATGGAGAAGACAAACCTCCTGGAACCTGCCTCCCAAATCCAGGAAGAGTGAGCACCTAAGCTCAGGCAATATTTACAGGAGAAATATTTATTTACAGGCTAGGATCCTGAGTGCCAAAAGCAGACTGTTTTGTTTTCCTCTTTTGCCTTTGTATTGCTCAATCACAACAAGTTAATTTTAAACTGGGTGTTTCCATTTGGGGAAACAAAGAAAAAAAAAAGGTAAAAAAAGGAAAAAAAAAAAAAGGGTAAAACAGAGCAGCTCTTTGTGAGGCGGTAGTTTTAGTTTCACCAGTCTAAAATGCCTGACAGATGAGTTCTGATTGCTGTAGTCTATAAACCCTTTAGGTTTAGACCTTGCAGTGTTATTTATCATCAAGTAAATTTTTTTATTACTTTTTAGACCTTGCAGGCAGTCCCATGTTGCTGAAGCATGGAATCCTCCACAGAAATCCCATTAGATTCCATCCCACTGGATTTCTTCTTTTCTCACTGGGTTTTTGTCCTGTCTCTCTGTCTTGTTATTTTTCTTACACTAGGCAGCATACAAAACTGAAGTGACATGTGCTGATATTCCCTGCTAAAAGAAATGACATTCCCTCTTCTCAGCTGCTACAAAAGGATGAGAAAACTCATTTTTGCAGATATTTGGGCAGACATTCTCCCTGGTGCTTGTCTTGGATAGCTTGCTGTCATCTTCATCCCTGACCTGAGGGATCAGCTCATCTCTGCACATCAGCAGCATCCATGGAAGGTCCCTTAGAGGGGTCAGGACAGGGCATCACTGCATGCAGTGACCTGGTGGCCTCTTGTCATGGCTTGAGCTCTTCTGCTTCAACAGCACTTCCAGATTGCTGGCTGGGATTCTCAAGAAGCAGCTTGGGGTTAACAATGAGTACTCAGCTGAAGATGACTCCTCCTAAACCTCTTCTTTTTGTTTATTCAGGAAATGCAATTGTATTTATACCTCCTGATCACAGGCACTTCACAAGCATTTCACATCCCCAGCCTCTAATGAAGCTTTCTCATTAGTTTAAGGTGCTTTGTTCTTCTGTGACAAGTTCCTGTGCCCACTTCTGACCCTGTTCTGATGTTCTGTGGCCACCACTGAGCCTTGGGTTTTATTACCTCCACATTCAGGTTTCTATCCTTGCTCTTTGCTCAGATGAAGTTGTCAGAAGCAATTCTTCAGTTTGAGGTTAGTGAGACCCTGGCACAAGTTTCCCAAGGAAATTGTGGCTGCCCCATCCCTGGAATGTTTCAAGGCCTGGTTGGATGAGGCTTGGAGCAACCTGGGCTGGTGGGAGGTGTCCCTGCCCATGCAGGGGGTTGGGACTGGGAAATCTTTAAGATTCCTTCCAACTTTACCTATTCTGTGATTGTATGAATGGGCCCTACCTTGCTGAGCAGAACTGTTTGACATTTGATCAACATATTTCCTTCCACAGCCTGGGAAGGGCTTAGCATCCTTTTACAATAATAATTGCTATCAGGAGGCTTTCAAGCTTCACAACAACTGTTGCTGCTTTTCCTGCTGCTCCCAAGAAGTGTGTGTGACATCTCCTGAATTATGGGCCCAAGGAAAATGCCATTTTAAGCAGTGGGTGAGAAGTGGTTGATGTAAAAAATTATCTCTATTTTTACCCTCTTAAAATTTGTTCTGGCAGGATGTGGATAGTTCAGTGCAGAGGTACTTGATGAGGGAAACCCTTTCCTACAAACCTGTATACTAAAAATATCTTACCCATAGTGGCCCTCACCTTCACCTTGAATAATTGGTCCATATTTGTAAGGAAGTGCAGATATTTCTGTAGATAGGAAAGAAACAGCTGGTAATGTTTTGCCTCTGTATTTCTCCTCATGTTGTTTCCTTTCACATTCACCAAGTATTTGAGGGCCATGAAAACCATGAAGAGGGACTTGGATGGATGGGGTGATTAGAACATCTGTGTGATTAGAAAGCAGCCTATACCATGAGAGTGTAAACTGGACTGAGCTTAAAATCAGCTGGCTCTGAGGTATTGGTGACAAGGACACAGGAGCAGGCACTGAACTGATTACACACCAGGACTTCAGGTGAATTGATGCTTCTTAGGAAATGAACTAAAGATTCTTTTCATTTGCTTCAGAACAATGTGAAAATCATTCATTTCATTTCAAGGTGAGACTGAATTGGACTAAATTTTAACTTGAAAGCTGGTGTTAGTTTGGGTTTTTTCCCCCAAACCAAGGAAAGGCATTGGGAGAAATGTGTAAAATATTTGTTTCTCTGACTGTAAATAGGAAATCTTGGGTGCTGCTCTTTGCAAGCTGAGCTGTGGGTTTGTGGTTTGGTGTGTTTACAAACCTCAGGCCATGCTAAGAAAAAATCAGCAAACACAGGGTGAGACTGTTGGCCTTGCTGGGAAGTCATTGGATCTCCCTCATCTCATGGAATGGTTTGGGTTGGGGTGGGATCTATTTTCTTCTTCCCTTTCAAGGTCTGAGGGTCCTGAAGGTGCATGGGAGCAGCAGAAAGGACAGGGAAGCTTTAGATGTAAGGAAGTTTTGATTTGGTTTAATTTGAGACCAAAGGGTCTCAAACAGTCTCAAGTTTCTCTACAATAGGGGTGATGTTCCTGGTGAGCAGACAACCCCTTTTGGGGAGAAAAGCAATTTTCTGAAATGTTTTTGTCGCTTCACCAAGGTGGAGCCGAGAGGAAGAGTGAAACCTTCATCTCCTTTGGGGATCATCCCCATCTCAACTCATCCAATGTAGACTTCTCACCAGTGGAGGGTGTAAAACGTGACAAACTGAGGACCAGATGATGGGGAGGGTAATGAGGAGTGTGGGTATGATCAGTAGAGAGGTCCCCACATCCTCGCTCCTGTTGGTGCCAACACACAGAATTCAGACAAATGTAGCATAAAATCAGTGTGTGGGGGTCTGAGTAGCCCATTTCCTGAAATTCCTCTTCTTCATCTGCCCGAGGAAAGAATAACAGCTTGTAAAAGCTAATCTGAAAAGCTGGGCTGTGTTTTCCTGCTTAGATAGAATTCAGAGGATATTAACTTAGATTTTTATAAATGTACATTAAAGTAGCCATTTAAAAGTGCCAGTAAACAAGAATGATCCTAAAATAGTTCAAGTCCTCAAAGAATTCGTTCCTTCAGCTAGCCAGCACCAATTCAGAAAAGAGGCAAAAGGGAAAATAAAAGGGGAAAAACTGAGATCATGGAGGGAAAACTGTGAGTAATTAAAAGTAGAGAATAAGACTGAGAAATGAGAGGTGCTGAATGACAAGACTCCTATGGGTAATAGAAGAGGTGGATGCACAATACCTGAATCTTCCCATGACTGCAGGCTTGGTTTGGTTCTGTTATTACTGTCTGTGAAGTAAACATTACCCTAAAAAGGGAAAAGTTTATTTTGTTTCATTACTTCTATTTCCACTTAAAGTAATTTTCTTCTTCATACATTTCTTCCCATGCCAGCAGCCTTGCTTCCAACATTTTAACTTTGGCAAGAAGCAGCATAAGTCAATAAAAAAAGAACTCCAAGTGTCATACCCAATAAAGGCTTGGGTACAGTTTTCCAAAGGACTCTAAAGTAAAATTTACTGCAAAACAAGCAAAGGATTCGTATCACAAAATCTTTAAACCCAGACATTAAATTCCTTTTTTTTTTTTTAAAGAAAAGATTTCACATGTGCCTCTCAGGCATGTCCTATCCTTAAATATTTGAAAGGGGAAAAGTAACTGGGATAGGCTGAGAACATTTCCATAGACATCTGTTAGAAATCTGCAGCTCAAAATTAAATTACCTCACTCTTTTAAATGACATTTCTAATTTGCACTTATCACGTATTATGAGCTATAATGCAACTTCTTAAAGGTAAAAAGAAAAGTAAAATAAAAGCAACAAGGAACACATCCCAGTGTATATTTATTTTACTTTGTTCTTCAAGTCAGTCCAATTGTGCTGCAGGGTATTTAGTTCATGCAATACTAAAGTCTGAAAACTACACCCAAAATTATTTTTGGATCATATTTACTGAGCTATATAACACAGGAATGATTTGTCTGCATGTTTTGAGGTTCTGTGTTTTGTTGAGCTTGTGCCTAAATTCAGGCACAGGTAGGCTTTAAAAATCCATGTTCACAGCAAAGCCAGGGAAGCATCTTTACCTAAGGTCCATTCTCTAACGAGAAGGCCATGTTTCAGAAGTTATTTGCTCAAAATACAAACTTCTGTATTGACTTCCACAGGCTGAAGGAAAAGCTGTGCAACTGCTTTCCTAATTGCCCAACAGATCTGTAACACAGCTGCAGCTGTCAGACAACAGCTGGATTCACAGTCCCATGAATTTTATCACTATTATCACTATATATACTATTTATCATTATTATTTATTATTTTTCTTCAGAGAGATGGAGTTCACTCTCTAATATTCAGTGGCCAGCTTAATGGATGTGCTTAATGACAGAGGTTTTGGTCTGAAAGAATGATGGATGAGAAGGTTCTCATACCATGGTCCTTTGCTAGGGATTGGGAATCTCTCCCAGCACCTTGGTGGATGTGGTCCTTGACACAGAGCTTGGGGTTTGCTGGACACTCCCCCTGCCCCTGGTACAACACAGGACATGGTGTAGGGTGGCCTTTCAGAAGTGTCCTACCAGGCTAATTCTGGTGCTGGCTGATGGCAGTCATGTTCCTGACTCCCTTTGGAGCTTTTCAAAAGCTTATTCCAGTCCAGAATAGAAGGGAATTCCCAGGAGCTTGGCATGCTCTTGCCTTTTATCTGCTGCTCAACTTGAGGACCACATCTCCCCATCATCCCTTTGTGCTTGGCAGCCTGAAGATGTGCAGGTCTGATTTTTTTTCCTGTTCAGGAGCCCTGATGGCTCCATGATCTGGAATTAAGCAGTCAGAAGGATCAGTCACTCCAGGGGAGTGTCAGGAGCTGAGGGCTCTGGATCTGATAGGGGAATTTAAGACCTAATTCCCATTTCCATCATTTGTTTCCCTGTAAAATCAGGCTTACAGAACACCCTAGATGATGAGAGGGAGGTCTAACTATAGACAGGAGCTTTCACCTCCTGTAATCCAAAGGAATGGAAATATATGGTGTGGGATTTGGGGCAGCATTTAACAAAACCCATATTCCTAATCCATGCCATGCAGATGGTCCTGAAGCTCCTGTCAGTGCTTTTTTATTTATAATATTTTATTTATCTTTTCAACACCTGTATTAACATGGTCAGTGGAATAACTGGAAAGAAAGATAAATCTGTTAAACTACTATGGAAGGTCTGGGTGTGAAACAGATCATAGAATCATAGAATAATTTGGGTTGGAAGGGACCTCTACTCCAACAGATCTTTATAAAGAATTAAATATTTGAAACCACAGCTTCACTTGGGCTGTAACACTGATGTAAGAAATGGCTTCTTAGGAGGCTTTTGACATCATCAGAAATAAACCCAGGGCTGATCAGTACTACTGAGTCTCAGACAGAGCTGAAAAAAATATGGAATTCAGCCCTGTTTGCATCTTGTTAATTTTATAGCAATCTGTCCAGTGGCAGAATGATTTATATCAGTCATTTTTGACTCATGCCATTCCAGATTCAGGAATAACAAAACAGAATTTCTGTGTCTGAGAGAGATTTGTTTGGTTATGCTATCAACACTGTTTCCCTAATGAAAAAAAAAACAAAAACCCCAGCATTAAAAATAATTACAAGTGCAAAAGAAACTCCATAACCTAAATTAGTGGATGCACTCTTATCTACACAAGGAAGAACTGGGTGTGCTGTGCACTGTGCTCAAGGCTAACTAAATTCCTGAGCTTTAGATAGTTTGGCTTAATTGCCTGTAATTATTTTTGTCCTTTCATTGAGATTTATATTGGTCTGAATCATCATTTAAAACCTAATTAAATTGGCTATTTCCTTTCCTTTTAGTCCTGTTCAGTGCTGAGTTTTTCTCTTTTTTTTTTTTTTTGGTCACATTTGGGTATATATATTTTTTTATATGTTTATGAAAATCTATGGAGAAGAGGGATCCATATAGAACACAGTGATGTGAATGACCTTGCTGATTCCTGAGAGGATTTTATGCACTCAAGTGAAAACATTTTCCAATATTTAGACATCTTGTTTGATGCCCTTCGAAAATCTGGTTCTGGGCTTGCTATGATCCTGTCCCACTGCTTCCCCAAGAACTAACCATAGCTTTAGATTAATCTAATCTTTAATACTAAGCTTTAATACTTTTAGATTTATTTCTCAGTCATCAATTTCACCTCTTGCCATGCCCCATCCTTGCTCAGTCTGCAATGGGACTCTTCACAGCTCCAGATACTGAGCTTTAGGTCTAAAAAGAGAAGCCCAGCCCAGCCTGACAGCTCTGTAGTATCCTCAATTCAATCCTTATGTCAGGAATTGCAGAATTAATACTAATTAACAGCTGTCATGCTTTTAAAGGGAATAAAATAAATTAAATCCTACACAACAAAGAAACCTCTGTTTCTTTCTATTTTAATGTTTTTATCTATAGAAATATATAAGTATATATAATGTAATAATGATAAATATACAGAAATATAGATACACATTTTGAAATTGTTTTCTATGCTCAACTTTCAATCAGGAGAGAATATTTTCTCTCTGGGAATTCCTTTTTTCAATGTATTTTCAAGCTGCAGTGTCCTTATTCACATCCTCTGACAACAAATCTGTAAAAACTCCATCAAAACCAAAGGAGTGCTTGTGTAAACCTGGTTTCAACCCTGCACCTAAGGTGCAGGTAGAAGTAAAATGAACACTTTTTCAGAATCCCACAGGACCTAAATATTTGCCTTAAAGGGGACTGAGGGAGGTCACAGCAGCATCTGAGGCATCCTAGTCCTGAGTTCATCACTTTGCTTCTTAATTCATCTTACAGAATGGCTGAAAGTTGGAAAGGGCCAAGAACTCCTCAAGGCACAAACAGAGAAAAAAAAATTCTTTGTAAAGCAAGAGCAAACACTGATGGTTGGAATCCAGGACTTGGTCTTATTAAAAAGCTCAACAGGGGCCCACAGAGACAGGAAAATTTAATGCCTTCAGGTTCTCAGGATGCAGGAATGTGAGAACACCAGTAATGACCTCCTAAATCAAAGTTCTCCTCCTAATCATGAAATGCTTTAGTAATTTAAAGGCACTCTTCTCAAACTTTTTAATGTTCCCATAAATTGATGCCTCTTACACCAGAACTCTATAGTTTACAGTACCTGTCTTACAGCTTCAGAGCCTGAGTGTGCCTCATTCCCATGGAATTGCAGCTGTATGCACATAACCATGCCAGGCCTCTTCTATTCATATGCAAAATGTGTTTTAATTCCAAGCAGCCTCTCAGAATATACCATTTTAGTGCTGAATTTGACCCAGAGGAACCAGGGGCTCTGCAGAGCTGAGTAGAGGCTTGGCTGAGCACAAATCCTGGAGCATCATCAGGCATGGGAAATCCAACAGGAATAGGCACAGAATGGATCTATTTATTTTTCATCCAAGCAGTGGAGCAAAAGCAGGTTATTGAACAGAAAAAAATATCCCATAATACCCCTTGGTGGACAAAAGCAGTTAGTCTTAGGTTTAAATGACTTTGTAATTCTGGTTTATACAGATAGGTGGAGGGACCTTAAATCATTTAAGGAAGCTTTCTGATACTTTTGCCAGCTAATACCTAAGAAGAAGCAAAGCAAATTTTAGAATCTTCCTCTGCCTTTTTAAAAAGCTCTTTATGGCTGTATTGTTTAGCATTATTAATTCTCTTAATTGTTTAAACTATTTCTGTTAAAGTAATTGAGGAGTAAATTGCCTGAGCTGGGAGTCAATGCCATGCAGCCAAAGCACCAGACTAGAGGCAAATAACAGAATTCAAAGAGCAATGACTTGTGTCACATAAAATCATATTCACATCAGCAGAAATAAGAGGTTTTGTGCTGCTCATGTATTTTTTGTATGATAAAAAACTACCTGACTGTGTACAGAAAGGGAGTGTGGATTTACAGAGGATGATAAGCAAACCTCTGCTCTAGCCCCCATCCTCTGTATATTCCAAAGTCTGAACTTGTTCCAAATTTCCACTCCTGTTTAATTTATCTCTTGCTGCTCAGTAGATGAGAGTTGTCATGGGGTAATTCCACAGAGGTCACTGGATTTACACCAGGGATCACTTTCTCCTGCTAAGTGTCAGTGTTGTTGACTCCCAGGCACAGGAAATGATCAGGGGGTGCACAGAGCAGAGCTGAGCCATCATCTTCTCTCCAGCACACATTTATTTCTGGCAAGCTGGGATACAGCCCTGAACTCTCTGTATTTCATGCATACAAATGGAACACTGAACACTGATAAGGGCATGGGCAACAGTGTCTTTTTTACTAGAAATATCCCCCCAAATCCCTTGTTTTCTTAAAAAACCCACCAAAATATTAAAATCATTCTCTTTTTTGGAGGTAATTAAAAGTGCAGCTCACATTAAATACAAAGGATGAGAACTCTGCATGGGGAGCCAGCAGCAGAACTGGTGGAAATCAATACTCAGCAGATCCACATCTGCTTAGAGCAGCTGAGAAGTGAGAGCAGCTCTGCAAACCAAGCAGTGTGTGTGGAATATGACATGAATTTTCTTCAGATATTGGGGCTTGGAGAGGAGAAGTACATAAGTTCCTTTTCCAACATGCACTGAGCTTTTTTCTTCTCAACAGATAGTGTTGAGTGGGACAGGGTGGTTTTCCCAGCCCCCTGTTAGAACCATGGAATACAATTTCTTGTGGAACTGCCAACATATCATCATATGGGTAATTATAAGTTAGGAGAATTTTACTTAAAGAAATTATAATTACTGCTGTAATGGTTAGAATAAGGTCTGAAGGCTTTATTCACAGCTCAGAACTGATGCTCAGTGCAGACTCTAGAAGTCTTATGAAGCATGAATAGATTCTTTTTTCCTGGTGCATGTCCAAACCAGAGGAAAAAAAAATAAAAAATAAGAAATCATGCTTTGATATTGATGGAAGAAGGACAGGAGGAGGGAGGGAACTGCAAATATCCCTCTGTTGGATCTCCTGGAAGACCAACAAAAGCTCATTCATGTCCAGTGATGCTTTCCATTATTTGGCTCAGACCTTAGCATGTGGGACCATCTTCCAAAACAAGGTGTGAAAATCCACAGTTTTATTACTCATTGGAAATGTTCCCTTTCCCAGCTGCATTTTCAAAAGTGGACTTATCTTGTCTTAGAATACATTATCAGCTAGAGATCCCCACAAAATCTCTTTTCAAATGAGATATTAGAGACATAAGGTGTGATTTATTGCACCATCCTTCAATTAGCAGAAAGTTAACTTTATGCAAATCCCTTAGCATCTTTCTAGGACAGATAAAAGGGTAAAGGCACTTCCAGAGGTTGATTTTCTCCATTTACTGCTATCACCAGGTTATTTTGGAGGCCTACCTAGCAAAAGAAAAAGGAGATTTTAGTCCAGAAGTGGTTTTGATTAAGAAATGTGGAAATATTGGGGGAAAATTATAATCCAAGATTGTAGGGCAAGGCCAAAGATTTATTTCACTCAGCCCCAAAGCTCAGCTGGTGCTTAGGATTAGGTTTCTTTCACCCAGGCACTCTCATAAGAGATGAGCTCTTTGGGTCACCCTGTTAGAACACGTGTCTGGGATGTCTGTAGTAACAAGACAAGTTACAGCTTTTCAAGACAAAGACACAGAAAAAGTGATTTTTGCCTTCCTCCCTACATGCCAACACTTGAGTTGAAGGCTTTGGGGTTTGTTTTTCCTGTCACAAGGGAAGACATCAATAAGGCAAGCAACTCATTCCTTCTGCCTTGGGATTTAGTGGGTTTTAGTTTACAAAGAGCACAAGCTGAAGCTGGGTCTTGAGTGGGTGAAAAGTTCCCATTTAAAAAAAAAAACTAACAAGAAAAAAAAAACTAACAAGAAAATACATTCACAGAGATATAGGACTGGGTCAGGACTTTATTGATTTTATCATCCTGTTCCTGCAGAAGCATTACAGCTGTTTCAGAGAAAAGTGCAGGAAGCTGTACAGAAGGCAATTATGAAATAACTTGCTGACAGGAATAAATTCTTCCTAGCCTCCATTAATTAGAGGTTATCTTATGTCCTGGAAGCATGAAGAGTTACATCCTTACCAGAAAGATTGTCATGCTATTTATCATTTTTGATCTTCAGTAGCTTTTAAACTGCATCTTGAAAACACATATTTCTTGGTTCAGCTTTCAAGACCTAATGGCACAAACTGAGCAGTGTTTATTTACAACGAGGAAATAAACTCTTGTGTATAAATCATACCAAATTCTTCATGATATCACAAATTATTGCTAAGGATAACAAAACTGAGTCATCTGGCACCAAAAAAATAAGCAGAGCTTTGAGGGCTTCCCTCATAAATCAAGGAGAATGGAATCACATTCTGTAAGAATGAATTATAACAAACGAGATGAGTTTTCTTGCTTTAAAAAAAAACAACTGTTATTAATTATTAATTGGATGAAGCTTCCCTCCACTTATTTAACCTTATGACAAACTTGTTTGGGAAATTTCCATCTCTGTATTTAAGCCTCTCCCTCTCTGGCACGTGATGCTCAGACACACACTCTCTAAACTAGAGATGATTGTAGCCCTGAAGCTGGAGGTTGCTGACATGGGAAACACCCAGCCAGGGTCCCTTACAATGTTTAAATATAAATCTGTGTTTCCCTAGGTATTTAAAGCCAGTTTGCTGTCCCCCCCATGCTGAACACATAACATTTCCAGTGTTTTTAGAGCTGTGCTAAAGCAGCACTGCAGCAGACAAGGATGGTGATGGAGGAGGCCAAAATTCAGCCCATACAGCTGGTTTTCAGCCATAAATAATCCCAGTTCAATTTTGTTCTTGTCTTTGGCCATCCTGCTGTCAGGTAAAAGGGTTTTTGGTGAGGAAAATGATCTGGATACCGACCTCTTAATCTGCTGTAGAATAGGAGCACAGAATCATTTATGTTGGAAAAGACCTTTAGATCATCAAGACCAACCCTAAACCTAACACTGCCAAGTCTACCACTAAACGACATCCCTGTGATCCATTTCTCTTGCCTTGCAATTAATCCCCAGGGAAAACAAAAATAATGCAGGGTTTTAATTAAGATATCATCACTTTTGGCATGAGCTTTCTTCTGTAAGTTTCCCATTTAAACAGTACTGGTCCAATACAGTAGAGGAGCTTATGTTAGGTGCTTATTTTAGTTTTAAAAAAACTTTTTACTTTAAATATAAAATAAGTTAGACTTCAGTGGGTTTTTTTTTAATATGGAGAACAGACAGAACTTGAGAACACGTGCTCTGATATTCTAAAGATCCTCTGGAGCTGAACTGGATCCTCAGCAAAATCATCTACCCCTATTTCAAAGTGGGCTGAATCTTTCAGTTGGTTTATTCTCAATTATTATTTTTCTTTTTCAGTCTTGCCCTTGCTGCTGTAAGTTATCCCCATGTGATTCTACATCCAGCCATGTTTCAGCTGGATCTGGAGAAGTCCTGACCTCTTCCTGTGGGCAGCGGGTGGGCTGGAAGGAGCCCTCAGCTCCCCTCTGCCTTGGCTAAAAAGCCACCAAGTAGATTTGTTTGCACTTAAGAGACCCCTTACAGCAAACAGGGGCAGATTCAGTCCCATAGGCTCTGAAACCTCTCCAGCTGTCTGTGGTTCAAATCAAAGAAGTGTTTTACATTTCTCCTGGTGTATGTCAACAGTTGCCCTTTCCAAGCATACAAATATTGCCTTTGTTTCTGTGACAGGCACTGTCCTGCCCATACCTCTCCACCCTCCTGGTGTGGTTTCTGTCATTTTATTTATTTTTTAATTTTTCTAATCTACTGGAACTTCCTGCTGCATCTCTTAGTGAGCAGAAACCCAAAAGGAAATCAGCTTTCACCTCCCCTTTCCCATCACTTTCCATTAGCATCCTTCATCATTTCAAAGGCTTTTTCACATATATACCTTTTTTTCTATCTGCTCCTTTGGGAAGTTCCATTTTCCTTTTTTTTTTTTTTCCATTTTCCTTTTCATCTCCAGCTCCTTGCTTTCGGATGCTCACTGCACCAACCCTACATGTAGGATTGCATCCTTTGACCTCAGGAAGAGTGGTCCAGAGTGGTTCCAGTGCCCTTCCTAAGAAAAAGGTTACCTTTGGTGTTCCCAGCCTGGCTCTGCAGCACTGCCTTTTGTAAAAGAGCTGTTTGGCTCAGAGCTCTCAACCTTTTTCCCCTGTTCTACAGCCCTGATGCTGCAAACCAGCACTGACTTCGAAAGAAAGAGATGGATGGAGTAGAGAGATGGGAGGTTCATTTATTTCTGTTGTTGTTTGTTATTCTTTTTCTTGTTGTTATTTTGTTTTGTTGTTTGGTTGCTTTTTTATGTGGCCCCAAAGACCCAGAATTCAAGCAGATTTGACAGATATTGTATGTTCTGCAGCAAGGAAAATCCCAAAATTCATAGGGATGGAAGAAGCTCGAGTGCGTGTATTTACTCAACACAATGGTTGCACAGCAGTTGTTCTGTGTTACACAGCTTAGATTTACATCTAAGTAAAAACATCTCCCTGTAAATAAACTGTAAGGCTATTCTTCTTACCAGCATAAAAACACACAGCACTTAAACCCAGCCATAAATACACAACGAATTAAGCAACAGGACATGAGCAGAGGTCAGCTGCTGAAGTGGAAGATCAATATTGCTGGAAGCTATGAATCATCCAGCTTTGATGCTTCCCAAACTTATATCAGATTGCTATTATTAATACCAGCACTTAGTGAAGCAGTGCCTAATATTTTATATATTTTATGTAACCAAAAGTACAGGAAGAAATTTTGCTTCACAGAACTTGGTGCCAAGAGTGGCCATTGACTTCCATGGAACTAAAGGCTTACCCACAGGATTTTCTTTCCTCTTCTGGCCTTCAGTGTAATTCAGGGACTTATAAAATACAGAAAATAGCAACCATGTTTCATCAGTAAGTGTTTTGTCTTGTGGAACTCTGGAAGCTTCAGCTCATTGGGAATAGAGAGTTTTCAGGGTGCTGCCCCAGACTGCTCACAGAATCTTTGGTCTACATTTGCAGAAACTCTCTGGAGGTTTTTTTAAAGTGTGTCTTCATAGTGAATGCACTCTTAGGTACTTTCCAGAGGAATCTTTATGTTCATGATCCGACTTGGAAAAGATTTCTCAGATGCAGTGTTGGTTTCCAGTGAGGTTCTGCCTGGCTCAGATTTGGTTTCCATGAAACACAAAGAGCTCGTGACTGGCCCGAGGTGATTCAGATCCTCATCTGGTGTTAGATGCTGGCAGAACTCCTGGCACTCCATTCCCCCCATCTGACCACGTAACCACATATGCTCATAAATATAAAACTCTCTGAATTTTTCTGTTTTGTTCAGTTTTCTGCATGTAGAGGCCATGGTTGTTATACCTCCCATGTTTCGTTATGATAAGGCACACAAACCGTGCTGTTCCAGCTCTGCTTCTTTTTTTTCTCTTTCTGGATAAAACCTGGATGTCTTTAAACTCAATTAAATGTTATTCTTCATGTAAATAACATCAAGATTTAGCCCAGTTTATGTTTTTTGTTTTATCCAGTAGTTATGGTATCTATTACAATTATATATGCGTGTCCTAGTTACATGTTTTAACATTTATATTTAACAGTGCCATTCAGCTGCTGGTTTGTGAGGACAGAAAAAAGACTTTTTATTATTTTAGCAATCATTTCAGTGCTTACTTTCATCTGACCCTTGTCTGCCTCCATCCAGAAAGTTTACTCCTGGGTAGTTAAATATATAAACAGGCATCCATGCACTTATCTCCCTGTTCATACACACCCACACAAATAAACATTCCCAAACATTTCTGGGTGGTGATGAACTCCTATTTGTGAGAAACAGGCCTATGGACAATATGGACCTCCACATGCTCATCAGAGGAAGTAGGAGCAAAAAAAAAGGGATGACATTGACTATCAGACACTTGGCACCAGAAACTCTTGTGGGAGAATTTGTAGGGTAGTGCTATGGGTTGCCTGTGGACCCCCTGTTATGGCTGTATTCCTGGCTTAGTTCTGGGCCCCTCAGTTTAAGAAGGATGTAGAGGTCCTGGAACAGGTCCAAAGGAGGGCAACCAGGCTGGTGAAGGGACTCGAGCACAGGCCCTGTGAGGAGAGGCTGAGAGAGCTGGGGCTGTTCAGCCTGAAGAAGAGGAGGCTCAGGGGAGACCTCATTGCTGTCTACAACTACCTGAAAGGAGGCTGTAGCGAGGTGGGAACTGGACTCTTTTCACAGACGACCTTCAACAAGACAAGAGGACACAGTCTTAAGTTGTGCCAGGGGAGGTTTAGGTTAGATATTAGAAAGAATTTCTCCACGGAGAGGGTGATCAGGCTATGGAATGGACTGCCCGGTGAGGTGGTAGATTCTCCGTCCCTGGAGACATTTAAAAAAAGACTGGATGTGGCACTCAGTGCCATGGTCTAGCAACTGCTCCGGTGGGTCAAGGGTTGGACTAGATGATCTCTGAGGTCCCTTCCAACCCGGCTAATTCTATGATTCTATGATTCTATGATTCTATGACAGACACAGCAGAATAGAATGACTAGAATTGCTTCCTAGAATTACTATTGGTTTAAGTAAATAAGAAATGGGTGGCCTTTCTTGTTTTGAAAAGATGTGGTCCACAAAAGTGCCTCACAGAAAATGACCAGGAAGGTCAAGTATCAATAACCTTCCATTTTAACATACAAATCTAAAACTTACCTGTGGCTGGTCTTGTTTCATTTTCCATAAGTTGTCTATTCAGTGCACAAAGCCAGATGAACTAAAATCTTCAGGTCCTCTTTTTCATAGATAGTTCCCAAGAAAAAGTGAGCTATCAGATAGTGGGCACCACTAAAGATCTTGCAGTAACATTTAGCTTCACTATGTGAAGTGCTGAAGCTTGGAAAAAAGCTGCCTGGGGTCTTCTCAGTGTCACACAGGGAAACACAACACTGGCTGGCTGGACTCAAAAGCTCAAAGGGATTTTTTGACCTTCCAACCAATGTGTTTCTGTGGGTATTGGTTCTGTCTGACAGATTATGACCCTCCAAGGTATTTACAATCCCCTTCATCTCCTTAGACTGGTAGTGTCACATATTAAAGATCTCAGATCACTACTACTCTCTACTCATAACCTGATTTTCTGTATCCAGGTCTCTGCCTTCCCATCCCTTCCAGCACACAGAAAGATGAGCACTGGTACTCAGGGCAGAGATATGGTCTAAGTCTCATCTACCTTTTTTTTTTTTTTAAATCAATCTGATTATTTTTTATCATTAATTTTAAAAGAGAATGGCATCCACCACAATATTTTACATGCATATTTTATATGAAGCTCTTGCTGAACTTCCTCTCTGCTATTTTATCCAAGAGACTACAACTGGGAAAAGTAAAGCCACTTGTCCTGATGCCTGAGAAGGGAAGGATATTTACCCTTCAACAGCTCACACCATGGTTTTAGGAGATGTCATTTACTGACTGTAGACAAAGGGTTTCCCTAAGCAGTCAGCAAGAAGGATGAATATTTCCTTCCACTTTTGCTAAAATTCCCAAGGATGTATTTTAAACAGAGCATACTCAAAGTGATATTAGAATAAACTCTGAATCTGGATTTGTCAGCTTTCACATGTGCTTTTAGCAAATTCACAGCTGTGATTTACAGATTTATATATCCAAAGTCTGGAGCCTCAAAAAACTCCAGTAAGATTTTCAGTGGTCTAAAGCTCACATCAGAATGGGCTGCACAGGATTCCCTGCCTGTCAGTCCCAGGTAAATTTATTCAAAACTTACCCATATTTACAAAAGAAAAAAAATGTTTTCTTCCATATGAAATCAGATATAAAAATAGTCCAGTTGAGAGTCACAATGTCATTTCAAGAGAAAATGCTGGCACTGTCCTCAGGATGACTCAAATCCCTAAATAAGACAAAACCAAATAAATAATAACAACAAACCCAGGACACCTAAATCTCAAAGCAGGGCTTCAAAGCTTGTACTTAAGTAATTTCCCATAGACCAGTGATTAAAGTATTTCCCTGTAATGTAAAACCTAAGGAATATTTTTTCTCCTTTGGTTGAGCTGACTCAACCTTTGCCTCCCAGAGATGGGCTCCAACCTTCACCACTAAAAAGTGTGGGTTTCTGAAGTGAGGAATTTCTCATCTTAAAAGCATTTCACTTTGCATAGAACAACTAAATACTCCTTGGGCAACTGAGAGGATTTGGAATTACACTTTAGTCTGTATAGAAGGATATTAATCTCCCTGGGAGGGAGCCTGGCTGGCCCATACAGCATAAGCCAGCAGGTAGGTTGCTGGTGTTGCCAAAGGGGGAAGGTGCATTTCTATTTCTTGGCAAAGCATTTGAGCCACAAGCCCCATATTGAGCTTTTTAATTGGTCGATGAAGAAATCCTGCTTGGAGAAAAGTTGGGAGTGAGTGAGATGCCCCAGCCAGGTTGTGTGGAGAAGAGAATTTGGCTCTGGCTTCAGCCCTCCTGCTGCTCTCCAGCCCTCAGCCCTAGTCTTTGAGTGGTTTCTAGCAACCACCTGGATCATTTTCCCTCTTTGGTTTCAGTGGCCTCCAGCACATTTATTGCAACCCATGCCCAGGTTCTGCCTTGCTGTGTCCTCCCTCTGACCATCTCTGATACCATCCTGGCAGGAAAGCATCCCAGAATTGCACATACTAGGCAACTGTTGATCCAAGTCTTATCTATATTCCATCACTTTGTATGTGGGAGAGTCTATGACACTTCACAGGCACCTCAGTTATCCCTGGGGAGCTAAATGTCCTCTGGGGGCTGCTAAATGAAGGGCCCTGCCTGTGTGGCAATGTAAATGATGAATTTTTGGGGGGTTTTTTTTGGAAAGTTGCTATGCTGCCAAACCAAATGCAGTGATTATATATGCTGGGGACAGTCTGAGCACTTTTAACTACCTGGTCACCTTGCAGAACTAGCTTGGTGGATGTTTCTCAAGCTCAAATGGATGGAAGGATACAGATGTGCTCTGTTTGCTCTGTTTAGGCCTTAGGGCACGTTCAGGACAGAGCACTGGACACCAGAGAAAATCAGCTCCCTCAGAGCTCAGTGGTACCAATCTAGATTACATGTCTCTCACTTTTTTTTTTTTTTTCCCCCTCTCTGCATAATTCTGGAGTTTTCATGACTAATGCTTCCTGAGGTGACTCTCGGGCTTTGTAGCAATGTCTTGTTTCTGTTCTCATATCTGCCTGTAGCTGATATTTTGATTTCAAATGAATGCCATGGTAATCTCAAAGGTTGTCCCAACAATTTAGATGTTCCAATGAGGATTTTGAGTCTTCCCAAGGCCATCTGTGCTCTGCCCACCAACCTGCCTGATAATCCTTGCCAAAGATTTCGAAGAGCTCAGCTCTTTGATTCCCTATTTCCCTCGAGGCTTTTCAACCACCCTTGTTCTTCATCCACTTTGTTCCCAAAGCCCTGTGGGAGCCCTACAATATCACTGAGCTGAAGTTGCTCTTTGTACCATGATTTTTCTGGCCCAAGCTCATAGAGAGAGTTGCCCACACATTTGCTAATGGGAGCAGATGCTTTGCAAACATCTTTGAAAGGAAGGGCAGTTCTGTATTCCCAAAGTTCACAAGTCAAGCTGCACTGAAAGGCCTCTTTAACCTCAACCCTAAGCATCCTCAGCATATCACTAGGAAGATTAGCAAAGCCTTTAGCACCCCACTGGATTTCCTTATGCATGGAAAGGCCTGGCAGATCAAAGGGAACACTACTTCAAATAGCTCCTGGTTTATCTTCTGCTTACCCCAGCACCACTGACCTCTCAATCATCATATTTTCTTCCAGTAGGAATTGCTCTTAAATGCAGCAGTTTATCCTCTGACATCCTTGTTTTGACCTTTCCATCTTTCCCAATATTCCTTACTGAAGGAATGGTGTAATTAAAACAAGTGACTAACCACACACTTGGTAAATAAAATGAGTCCAAAATAGAGTTGCAAGTCAGAGTGATTACTTAGCCCTGCTAATGAAGCAACTAAGAATCCCAGTAAAGTCATGTTTATTATTTATAGATTTATCTTGTACTTGGCAGAAACTCTTCACAAACACTGAGGTCAGGGATATTTGGCTTTCTTTGGCATTTTCCAGCTAGGATGTGAATGACTGAAGAGGGCTAAAAGGTTACTTGCTCCCTGTCCTGGTGTCCCATCCCTCTGGGTGTGTGCAGGGACCTTTACACCCACTCTGGAGATGTCACCAAGGGTTTTCCAGCTGCAAAGCCCCCCCACCATGGGCTGATTCCAAGATTCATCAGCATGCTTGTTATAAAGCTGTACTATTAATCAGCTTAGGGTATTAATTACTTTACTCTATATTTACCTTTCCTTCAGGGGCTTGTTATGCATTCTGTAGGTGTGTTTTAGCATGTTTTGATATGAAATTCACTTCAATTCAGTTGGCCCTGAAATAGTTTCAGGTTTATTCCTTGCACATAAAGCTGAATTGGGATATATATATATGCAGGAACCAAGGAACGTGGTTTTGTAAATAAGATTTTTGACCTTTACCTTTTTTAAAATTACAGCACTGGCAACTCCTGCCTAATCATATGAAGAATTAAAAGCCATGTACATAATTGTTACTCTAACATGTCAATTCCAGAGGAGAGACAGCTGCTATTTCCATTGTAAGTCCCATGTTCATGGCTATATAATTTAATGTTCTCAATTATATGGGGCTTAAACTTTACTGCATACTCTTAACTTAACAAATAAGCATGGAAAATTAAAGTTCAACCACTCTGTAGTCAAGGCTGGTTCAAAAAGTGTCATTTAACAATAAAAGGATAAGATTTGTACTCTAAGTTTTATTTTTTGTACAGAGAGTGAGAAGGAACATGATAAAACCATGGTTTAAATCAGGTCAGTTTGAATGTAATGACTGTGACATTTTAAACTAATTATTTTGCTACTTCCATTCGATTTCTTTCTTAATTAACTTTCAAGCACTGTCCCAGTCCAACAGCTGGAATATGTATCATCTACCAGATAGCATCAATCTCTCCTCCTTAGGCAGACAGGGTAAGTAAACAGCCTAGCAGTAATTAGCTGCAATTAACATCAGTATCAGACAAAGAAAACTTTCCTTTTTTTTTTTTTTCACAGGGGTCCACAATTTTTTACAACAGACACAGACACACTCCAAAAATTCCTAATCTTCCCACACCAGTGCATCAGGCATGGTGTTTGCTCCAAGGCATTGACCTGGCCCAGTAGTTTGCAAAGTCTCTTGGGTAACAAACAAATAAAAAAGAAAGAATCACCCCACTGCATCCTACTGTCCCCTGAGAAGCCCTGCAGAGGTGATTTGTTTCAATATGAATCAATTTTAACCTCAAGTACCCCCTGAGGGTGAATCCTATTTTAGTAATTTAGGGTTTGGGGTTCTTTTTTTTTTTCTAAAAAAAAAAAAATCAAGGGGAAGGGAGAGAGAAATAGATCTCTCTTCTCTCTTTGTATGCAAGACTTAATAAATATACAGTCAATACTCAGCTAAACTTTGTAAGATAAGGTTAATAACTCTATGACATATTTATGAAAAATCAATAGCACTAAGACTGAACACAGATTTAACCAAAGGATGCTGCCAGGGTCTGAATTTTTTTCCCCTCTACATTTCCCTCCTTCTTGGCTCAGTTTACAGATACTATATATTTTTTTTATTATTTTTTTTGTCCCCTGGACATAGCAGAGGACATCTGATCCCAGCCAACCATAACATCATTGGCATCTAAGGGCAAGGTCTTCCTATCATAATCTAATTTTTTTTATTATTATTTTGTGTGTGTGTGTGTATTTGTAGCCTACTGGCATCACTTTAGCTGCAGATAAGAGTCTGTGAGGTGGAAAGCAAGACAAATTTGATAACCTGGTGCTTGCACCTTGAATCCAATACCCACTCCTTTTCAAGCAGGAACTTAATGTTCCAGAAACTCTATATAATGTGGCAGCTTTCCTGCCTGGAGTGGAAGCGGAGATGTTTGCATTCCTTTTGCCCAACTTCACTTGGTGTGAGCCCCTGTGCTAAGCTTTGACATCAATCCAAGATTCTCCTGGCCACAGGAAAGGGGCAGAGCACCTTGCACATGTGGGATGCTAAGGCAGGAGTGCTCCTGCATCCCTGTCTCTCTGTCCTGGAGGACATGAGAAGACTTTCAGCAGCATTGCTCAATGCCATCACTTTCCTACAAAGGAGAATCAGTCATAGAATTATATCTTAAAGGCAATCTATTTCCAACCCCCTGCCATGGGCAGGGACATCTCCCACCAGCCCAGGTTGCTCCAAGCCCCATCCAACCTGGGCTTCAACATTTCCAGGGATGGGGCATTCACAACTTCTCTGGGAAACCAGGATCAGGGTCTTACCACCCTCACAGTGAATTTCTTCCTGATATCCAACCTAAATCTCCCCTCTTCCACTTTAAAGCCCTTCCTCCTCATCCTCATCATGGGGGTTGGCACTAGATGACCTTAAAGGTCCCTTTCAACCCTGAAAATTCTATGATTTTAGAAGTATCTGAGTTACAGAGGATGTAGAGTACAAATGTAAATGTATGAATGCATGTTTTTGTAGAAAGTCCTCCCCAGGTCTCTTGTGGGACCCTCCAGGTACTGGAAGGCTGCCACAAGGTCTCCCCTGGGAACCACAAACCCAAGGAGGTGGCTGCTCCCCACTTCCCTCCTGATGCCTGCAATTCACTTGGGCTTGCAAATAGAAACCTCCTGGGAGCAACACAGATGAATTTTTGGGTGGAGGGGGAAATTTCTGTCCCAGAAGGCTCCCAAAAATCTTTGCTGATCCAACACAGGCACTGGGATGTTCTCCAAAACCTGGGATGCACTGCAGGGAAGGATGCATCCAGCACCAGCAAGGACCTAATGAACCTTCTTCTGCAGAGGGAGCTGTGTGGAGGGCTCCAATAGGATATCATTAGCATTCATAAAACTCATTTCCTGCCAGGAACAGCCATTCAGCACTGCAAAATCATAATTTCACAGTAAATTGCCACATGAGTTGAAATAAATCCCTGAGGCAGCGTTCCAGCTGCTGTGTCCTGAAGCACAGTGTGAAGACCCCAGGAAGGTCACTGCAGGAGAGAACTCTGTCTTAAATGCTCCTTTCTATAAATAAAAATGCTTTTTCTAACTATATGTCTCTATATATGTAAATGTGTGTCTCTGAGAAGTAGATAGGTGCCCAGGGAAGTGTAATTCCCTATGAGAGATAGCCAATATTAGAAAGAAATTTCAGAATCGGTTCTTCCTCTGCACCATCTGTGTTAAAAAACAGGTTTAAGGATCTGGCATCACTAAAAAAAGCTGTCAGTGTAGTTTTCTTATTGCTGCTGCTGCTTCCAAACAGAAAATCAGTAATGGTTCCCTGATACTGAGCAGTGGAATGTGGTTACCAAAGGTGACCATCAACTACACAATTCTGCTTTACATTCTGTAACAAGATGACCTAAATATTCTCCTTGTCATTTACTGTACACATTTTTCCATGCACTTCTTTTTCATAATATTTTAAAATGTCCAGAAAGGTCTTGTCATTCTATTTTGATTAAATAAACTGTTTTCTTACTGATGTCTCTATGTGGTTGAGTCAGGTCTTTGCATAGGATACAGTGAACACAGTAACAACCCTTCCTAGTACAAAGCATTTGGCTCTTTAAAAATCATGATAAAAGCCTGAATTTTTCAGGTTTTTACCTCTCATTTTTCTGTCAGCATCAGCAAACAAGAAGTAGTTTCCCCAAATAAATCTTTTCTCCAAGGCTTCTTTGCTCAGAGAGCTTTGTTACCACAGCTTGTGGACAGAAGGAACACTATAGGGCTGAGTTAGGTTAAGACATCAAAACCCACAATAAAATTAAATAATTTACTGGGAAGATGGATGCATTTCAGAAGATGGAAGAGCCAGTAGTGCCTTTTACCTGCACTGAAAGCTGTATTAGAAGGAGCAGGTTCATCATTAATGTCCCTGGGCTCAGCCTCTGGTACCGCTGCATATTACTCATCTGAAGTGGCATTAAATCAGATGCTCAGAGTCACATTAAACTGTGACAACCTTTCACTCAGGCCACTCTTTAGGTGCTATGATTTGTTTCAACTCTATAGATTGTTCTTGTATTTAAATTGAATTATAACATTTAGAGTCCTCTCACCAAGCTTGGAGTGTCCTAATTCTTCTTTGTGGTCCCTGCCTACCTAAAATCTTAGTGATCAGCACATCTCTGAACGTAGCTGTATCTGAAAGCTGAGCCTGAATACTAAATTTATTTTCTATCATTCCAGTAGTAACAGCTAAAAACTGGAGTATTCTGTTCAGTTTTGGTCTCTGCTGTACAAAATGGATGCAGACAGGATGGAGAGTCCAGAGAAGAGCCACGAGGATGTTCAGGTGGAACACCTGGGATATGAGGAGAGGCTGAGAAAATTGGGTCTGTTCAGCCTTGAAAAAAGAAGGCTTAAGGAGATCTTATTATGATCTTCCAGTATTTAAAGAGGGGCTACAAAGAAGATGGAGACTCCCTGTTCACAAGGAGCCCCATGGACAAGACAAGGGCAATGGGCAAAAGTTGCTCCTGGGGAGATTCTGATTGAACACCAGAGGAAAATGTTTCACTGTGAGGACAGTCAGACACTGGAATGGTCCCCCAGGGGCAGTGAGGGATTCCACATGGGAAAGTTTTGTCTCATCTCACCAGGGTGCTGAGACATCTCGTATAACCAAGAGTATTAGAAGGGTTGGACCAGATGATCCTTGAGGTCCCTTCCAACCTGACATTCTATGATTCAATGAAACTGTTCAGGTCATGCTGCTCTTTGTCAGAGACATGGGGCTTTGTTGTTATTATTATTATTTTTTTAAAAAATCTGTTAAATAGACCTGATTTTTACTTGTACAAAGGTGCCTTTCTCCATCTACTTCATCCCTATGATGCAGTTCATGAAAATAACACTAAAGGACAAATCTGGATGTCATTTTCTTTGCCTCTCCAGCCTGTGACCCCAGGAGGGCACGTGGCAACGTCACCAATGTGAAAACAGAGGTGTGAGCTTGCACTAAGGCACTGACAGGTGCCTTGCAGGACTTCAAAGGGAAACTGCTCCTTTTGGGAATTCTGCCATAAACACACTGGCTGAAGCAGCAAGGGTCACAGTCAGCTCATATTTATTTTAATATCAGTTGCCTCTCTGCTCAAACAACTCCCTGGATTATTTTGACCTCAAGTGTTCATTCCAAAAAAGGCACTTATCTGTAAACACCACCTGCCTGGCAGAGCACATCAGGAGCTACTGCTGCCACTGTATTCCTTACTTATCACTCAGAATGGGGAAATGTGATTGCCCATGCAGCCAGCCTGCAGGCTGCTGGGCCCTGCAGATGGCAGACACATGTGTGCACAAAATTTGCATTTTATAGCTCTGAGGAGAACAGGCAATAAAATGAGGGCTTTTCCACCTTTGTCGCTATCAAGGTACAAATTGTCTCTTTTTTTTTCTCTTTTTTTTTTTTTTTCTGTTGTTTCATCTCTAGCCCTGCAGTTTCCAGATGATACACTTTTTAAATATTTGTACTTAATTTTGGCATGGCTAAGCAGTTGGCCCACCCATTGCATTTTTTCCTGGGGCCAACATTTTCCTGGTGTTATCTAGTGCTCTCATTCATTAGCTTCCCTCCTTAGCAAAGGATTAACTTTCATCTTTTCTTATCTGCTACTGTGTTTGCAGTGAGTGTAACTTCTGCAGTGTAATTCATTATTAGCCAGGTTAGATGGTAGAAAAGGCAGGGACAATCTGCCCCCCTTCCCATGCCTTTGGTGCCCCAGGTCTGTGCAGTCACCTCATCCTTGTCAAGGCACAGAGATGTGATGAGAACCTCTGAACGTGGTGACACCACTGATGGAGGTGAAAGGAGGAGAAAATCTGCATTTCATACCATGCAACTGTGGCTGCTTTGGCTCAGGGATCACTATGCAGTGTTTCTAGAATGAGGGGTCCCTCTGGTTCATCATCTGAACACCAAACTCATCCAGTGACTTACCAGAGGATGTTTAAAACAGGTGTGGATATGGCTGGATTACCACAAAATCCAGTATTTCCCATTGTCTTAGTCCCATTTTGATTAGGCAAATGGTTGAACCTCTTCAAGGACCAAAGAAGGAAAGAAATGAAACTCTTCAGACAGCAAAATGTGCAAAGCTTGGCCCTGTTTTCATTTAAGCAGATTAACTCACTGAAACATTTTCTATCTCTTTTGGCTTTTGAAAAATAACCAATAAAATTGCAATTTGGGGCACTGAAAATAAAAGCTTTGTCTATTTACTTATTTGTTCAAATACCCCTTTATTCAGACACCCATCAGGTATGGTGTATCAAACACACAGGAGGGGTCTTTATGTCACTTTCTCTCCAGAGGAGCCATATCAGTCATATGGACTTGAAAAGGCAGCAGTTTCTCCAGGTTTCATTACATAAAATGTCAGGACAGTGATCACACCAAATCTCTGAGCACCTCAACCCACTCTGTAAGCAAAGAGCAAGAACAGAACAAGCACAGAAGATTTCTCCACTCAGCTTCTCCCAACTTCTGATCTCAGATGTGGTTTCCATGATTTAATAACCCTCCGTGGATTACTATTCCACGAACTTGCCCAATTTCCTCTTAAACCAGTGTAAACCTTTAGCACCCCCAGTATCATCAGTCATGATTTTATAGCCCTTGTCATTACCTTTGGTGGCTGCCTGGCTGCTGGAAGAGTCTCAGCTGATTGCCACGTCCTCATTCTTCAGATCATTTCCAGTTAGATGAGGAAGCAAGGCCACAGGAGAAGGGATAGATCATCCAGCAGCTTCCCCACGTGAATTATTCCCTGTGGGGAAATGGGAGATGTGTGATTATCTTACACGGATATCATCAATTCATCGGAATTCTGAAGCAACTTTTCAAGCTTTCTGGCTCCTTCATGATACAAAGATTAGTCTGTGGGATCTGGATCTCAACCTGTCACTCCATGAAAGTCGCACCCATCAGAATCATGCCACATTTTGGTATGTACAGTGTTTATAGGACACTATTCAGCAAAATCCTTTTTGATAGTGCAAGTGTTTTAAGGGCTTTCTGGTTATTGGACCCAAGAGAGGCAACATTCTAGGAGAATAACTTTACCAGAGTTGTGATAAGAGATTGTAAAGACTACTACTAGTGTGACTGCTTTTTCTGTCCCCTTGACCACATGTCATTTGGGGAAGCTGACTTCCCAAGTGCTCATTTACACCTCACATGACCATTATTTACATGACTAAATAGTATTTGATGATCTCACTGAGGACTTTGAATATCATAATTGTTGTCACGGTTTAACCCTGGCCTGGCAATTAAACAGAATAACAGACACTCTCTATTAATCTCTCCTCCTTGATAAAGAAAGGAGAGAGAATAAGGGAGAGAGACTGATGGGTTGGAAACTAAACTACACAACTTTAATGAAACAGTAATGATAAATAGGAAAAATTACTAAATATATACAAATATACAGGAAAATGGAAACCACATTCCTCCCTCCTTTCCCCCAATAACTCTCACGTCACCACCGAGGCTGCAGGGCAGCCCTGGGAAAGTCCAGGCTGGAATCCTGGAGTCGGCAGCAGTTGGGAACTGGAGGCAGGAACACACAGATATGGGCTGGCACGGATCAGGAGCACAGGCAGAGGAAGGGATGGAATCCTCCCAGGATGCCGGGTGAAGGAAGGGAAGCAGGAAATCAGGAAATCTGGCTCGGCCCTCGTGATCCCTCAAATTTATACTGAGTGTGACTCTGTGTGGTCAATTCTGGCATCTATCTTGTCTGTTCCTCCCCAAAGGAGGGCTCAGGTGGGACCTCTTTATCCTCCTGGATGGTAAAATGTTTTCCTCAGAGCTGAGCAGTGTCCTTGGCTCTGCACACCAGTCTCTAGCAGTAACTATAAACATCAAGTGTTATCAGTCCTAGAAGCACACACTGTCTGAGAAACTTGCTGTTAATTTCAGCAAGTGCAACTACTTAAAGAGATTTAGCTAAAAGCAAAAGTACAAGACAGAAGATCACCTTTATCCTGGCCCAAATCAGGACAATTGTACTCCCCAGTTCAAAACTGGGCTGAAAGTTTATTTTAATTGCTAGCATTAGAGCAACTAAATATATGCCTGTCCTTAGAGCAGTGTTTATAGTCTCACTACATACAATTTCTTGCTATTGTGTTACTTCTGAAAAGAAAGGAAGCAATTTCAAATTAGCACAAGAAGAAAGCAAAGGCTGGAAAACTGGTGGCAAGACAAATAATATCTCCCACCAATATGTTCTCTTAGAAGGGAGCCCGCCCAAACTGGTGCAAACAGTCATGGTCTGGGCTACCTTCTGGCCCAGCCAAGCATAAACCACATCTTCTTTGGAAAATAAATAGAAGCAGTAATATAAACCCAAGAAAATGTGATGGTTCTAATGTGGCTACCCAGGTTTTGGTCTAAAGGAGGATTATGTCTACCCAGGTAGGTTTCAGGATGGAGCAACCATGCCTGTTTGTCCTTTTTGTTCAGAAATGCCAACAGCTTTTCAAGAGATCAGGAATAAAGGGTATATTTGGGTCAGAACCAGCACTCAAGCTCTTTGTATCCACAAAGGGTAATTAAAATCAAATTAGTATTGTGTGATCAAGTCTGTTTACACTAAAAAAAATACTAGAAGATATTTGTTAAATTGGGCTGCCTGCCCATGGTTAATTCTTTTACTCTTACACCATTTCTTTGTTTGCTATCTGCATGTGACATTTTTGCTTTAAAAAATGAAGACAGTAAAGAAAATAAATGCAGGAGGAAGGCAATGTTGTATATCTTTGTCAACAACTTTGCATTGCCATAGTAAAGCCACCACAATCTTGCATCCACTTGCACAGCATCACATTTGCTGCTGACAGGATGATCATTCATTTTTATGGGAGATAATCAGGAGCTTTTCCCTAGGTTAAGTTCTCATTTTCTTTATCTCATTCACTGGTTGGTACCAGACTTCAGAAATTGGACATCTTTTTTTTTTTCCTTCAAGCCATGCATGGGTGTACATTCTGATTCTAACATTAAACTTAATGGAAAAAAAAAAACCTTGACCCAACCATGTCAGCACATTTTTATGAGTAAAACCCCAGAGTTTCTTATTCAAACTCTAGGTAGCTTATGAGTTTATATGAAGCTTTGGTAAGGGCTTTAAAATAAGTGAATGTATTTTAAAGCAGTATTTGTCAGAGTTCTATATTATTGCATTTTTCCAGTTCTGTTGATTTATGTGTAATCTTCTCATTTCCTCCCTCTGCCTTGTAAAAATGATCCTCACTGCTCTGCTGCTCATATAGCAAACACTGGCCAACCTGACTTCAAATAACTACTTGACTGACTCTAGTCTGAGAGTGTCCACGTGCCAAAACCTCACTTGATAATTATTTGTGTCTCCTAAATCATCTTTCCCTCATTTTTCCACTCCATTGGACCTCTTCTTGACCTAGATACCTGCCCTAATACAACAGTTTCCTTGTATACTCTGCTTGCCCTTGGCCTTGCATATATTTCCTTTTCTTCTTTATAACCTGTAGACAATCTACACACAGCAGAGCAAGAAGGATCCTCATAATTTGCCTTTCTACACAAAACCCCACATATTACAGGCATATAACAACACAGGCCCCTAATTAGAGAACTAAAGTAATTTAGTGTGTGTGCATTTTTCTAGTTTGAAAATACAAAATCTTTACCAAAGCTGTTCCTCTCAAATAGTAGCAAGTTACTTAAATAACAAACTTTCTCTCAGCAGAGTAAAGCATCAAGATTAATTATAAAATAACTGCCTGACTTTTTTTTTTTTCTGCAGTCTCGTTCATTACAATTATTACCACAAACTATATTTATTGTATCTCCAGACATTTCCAGTTCTCATCTTTATGGGAACAGTTTAATTCTGTTTCCTTTCCTGGTGGAAACAGATATATTTATATCTGTTAAATAAATACCTAAAGTCCCTGGGCCCCATAAGTAGTGAGTATTCACTGTGTAAGTTCTTAGGTCACTGCCCCAAAGTTCCCAAAGTGAATAATGGTACAATATTAAGCAGTGAAACCCCAGTGCTATATATCTGAGAGCTTCACATGATGCTAAATGAGTGACCCCATGGCCTGAGATGACTTCCATTGGCTGAAGGACCTTTCAAGGAGCAGATGACTCCCTGTTCATTGACCAGCAGTTTGGCAGCTCACCTGCATGCAATGTCTTCACCTTTCCATTTACCTTCCATCAGGGTCCATGGAGATCACAGCTTTATTCACACAGCTAGAAGACCCCCTGTCTCCCAAGCTGCTCCTGCAAGATAACCTCTTCGTAATTGGGTCTGTTGTTTGTGGGCTTCTCTTTGGCCAATGACTCCAGTTATCACTTTGCAGCCTGCCTGAAAAAAGGCCTAGAACCTCTTAATGAACAATTTGTCTGAGCTCCCTGTCTCCTCTGTCATGGAATGAGTAATTATTAATTTCCAGCTATGAATAATTTACACTACATCCTACTTCTTAACCCCAAGGGTATTCCCTTGAATTTATGGCCTTTAAATTTCTGCAGACATCTTCACTTTCCTTGCAAAGGCTTTGCTGAACACCTGCCTGAACTGAACAGCAGTTTTCCAAACAAGTATTTTTAAATATTTGACACTGGTCAGAGAAATTAAGAACTTTACCTCCGAGTGCTCTGCTAAATCTAATGGGTCAGATTATTCTTTTGTTCTTAGGTTGGATTCTTTCAAAATTTCTCATTTCCCAAAGAGCTGAGTAGCTGTAGTTCCCCACACACAAGTTCTTCTTTAATCCTCTAGCCCTTCCCCCCTTCTTACCCCCCAAAATCTCTCTGCAGAGCCTGCCTTATGATTATTGCAGTCAATATTCTGGCTGCTACCAGCTGACCTGGTTATTTAATTGTGCTTTTAATCACAAGCATTCCTAGTGATCTGGGTTGACTATGAACACCCAAGGGGATGTTTTTCCAAACATGGAATTGTTTGCAGTTTGCCACTTCAATTGCCAGGACTCAACCCCTGCCTGATCTCTTGATTAGAGAGAATTAGAGCCCGTGGCTCTGTGCTGTTGATCTCTCTTGCCTGCCTGACCTACATTCCATTGTACACCTGCCATCATGGATTTCTTTCAATCTGGAACAAATTCTGGCACTTGATGTACTGCCAGGCTCAGGCTTGAAGCTAAGGAGATGATTGGGTAAGGAAATTTATCTCTGCAGCAGTTTGTGGACCTGACACAGAACCACCGTGGATGTTCTTCCACGAGTGGGATGGAGAGCAGGGTGGAAGGTGAAACCTTTGCCTAACATTTGCAACAACACCTGACTGCTCCAGAATCTGAAGGGCTACAGGAAAGATGAGGAGGGACTTCTAACAAGGGCATGAAGTGATAGGACAAGGAGGAAGGGCCTTAAACTGGAAGAGAGGAGATTTAGTTTAGACATTAGAAAGAATTCTTCACTATGAGGGTGCTGAACCTGTGGTCCAGGTTTCCCAGGGAAGCTGTGGCTACCCCATCCCTGGAAATATTCAGGGCTAGGTTGGATGGGGCTTGGAGCAACCTGGTCTAGTGGGAGGTGTCCCTGCCCATGGCAGGAGGTTGGAAACAGATGATCTTTAAGATCCCTTTCAATCCTAGCTATTCCATGGCTCTATGAAGTGTAGCCACTTGTGATGCAGCTCCTGATGCTGTGGGAAAGTCTGAATGCAGAAAAAGGAGACAAAAATCACAGAAAAAAAGTTGTGGGTTATAAAAAAAATCCCAGGGAACAAATATCCCCTGTAGAAGTCATATTAAAACAGACCAGTGTAGTTCAAATTTAAGTTTCCTGAAGAAATATGCTTAACAGTTCCACACAGGTGTGCTCAGCTGGAAGGGATTTGTAGCCTCATTATGATTTGATTTGTAGCCTCATTAGGGCCCATTATGACCTTATTATTCATCCCCCAAATTTTGATTTAGACCTAGCAATGAGAAAATTTCAAACCAGTTTAGCAATCCAGAGAGAAGGATCAGCTACATTACTACGAGGTTTGTCAACCACACTTATGGCCCAAAGAGTTTGGGTTGGATAAAGTGTCTGGCCCATAAATTTGGATTAATTTGGTTAATTCTAGTCTAATTTACATACTATGCACCCTAATGTACCTCTTGATGTCTAAACAGGTCTTCCATTTGAGAGTGTATTTCCCATTCCTGCTCAGAGTACTCAGAAGAGGTTGGCCATGGCTGTGGCTGTTCCCACCCATGAGCACAGTGAGCAGCTCCACATCAGATGAGCAAAGCTCTAAAACAAGCTGTCTTTTGGACCTTTACAATCAGTCATAAAGACCCTATAGTGTAATCTTAGTGAGGTGGATGCATGCCTTAAGGTTTTTCCAAGGAGGCAAAGGGATAAGAGATAGCTCATAGGAAGCTGGGGCCTAGGAAAAATTTCCCTAGAAAGTCCCAGAAAAAGTATTTCTGCTGACTCTCTAAGAAGAGGAGTAGGGCCTCCACGTTGAGGGGGTCTTTCCAGGCAAGTACCCAACTCCTCTGGGACCTTTTAACACTGTAGTCTTGGAGACAACTGAAAAAAAGTAAATTACTGAATCCACGCCAAGTGGTAAAGAGGACAAATAGCCTTCCAAGAGCACAGAAAACAAAGATGAGACAAGAAAAAAAAAAAACAAACAAAGGGAATGATAGTCCTTTTTCATTCTGAAGTGGGGCTTACATAAAATAAATGGTGATGAGATTGCTTTCCAAGTGGAACATGAGAGAGAGAGAGATTGCGAAAGAAAGAACATTTATACATTAAATATCAGGAGTGAGCATTTCCAGTTACACTGGAAACTCCAGAATTTCCAAGGTATCTTTCAGTGCACTGTACAAATGGTAAGAAAGAGTAAAGGTGTCTTGGATCAGGAAGCACCCAATCTGTTTATGCAGCCTTGATGGGAAGGGATGTATTTATTCAAGCTGCTAGCCAAAATTCAATGTGCTATAGGCTGTTAAGGAAGGGAAAGAATTTACTATTTGTAACAGTGCAATGTTAGGTGTAGAAAAAAACCCAAAAAAACAACACCTAAGAAAAATGGGTTATAAGGAATTTCAAGCCAAGTTTTCACAAACTGGAGAGAGAACAGAGGAGAAATAAAATAGGGTGGGGGTAGGAAAAATTGGACAATTAACTTCATAGAAACTCCAGAGGGAGTCAGTGTCACCCTGCAAGCAGGCTCTGTGGTGAGCTGTGCTCCCAGGGAGGTCACAGCACAGCCTCACCCTCCTTTTCTTTTCAGTATGATGGGCACCACCTTCCTTGCACTCCTGTGGTCATGCAATCGGGATCAGAGAGCCAGCCTAGCCAACCACCAAATATTTTTTCATACATTAATTCCCTGGATCAATGGAGAGCAAAGGTGGAGATGGCCAGCAAGTCCAAGGAAGTGATTCTGCTCCTGTACTCAGCTCTGGTGAGGCCACAGCTTGAGTCCTGTGTCCAGTTCTGGGCCCCTCAGCTCAGGAAGGAGATTGAGGTGCTGGAGCAGGTCCAAAGGAGGCAACTGGGCTGGTGAAGGGACTTGAGCACAGATCCTATGAGGAGAGGCTGAGGGAGCTGGGGGTGTTGAGGCTGGAGAAGAGGAGGCTCAGGGGAGACCTCATCACTCTCTACAACTCCCTGAAAGGAGGTTGGAGCCAGGGGGGGGTTGGGCTCTTTTCCCAGGCAACTCTCAGCAAGACAAGAGGGCAGGGTCTCAAGTTGTGCCAGGGGAGGTTTAGGTTGGAGATTAGAAAGAATTTCTTTCTGGAGAGGGTGATCAGCCATTGGAATGGGCTGTCCAGGGAAGTAGTGGATTCTCTGTGTCTGGAGATATTTCAAAAGAGACTGGATGTGGCACTCAGTGCCATGGGCTGGGAACTGCAGCAGGAGTGGATCAAGGGTTGGACTTGATGATCTCTGAGGTCCCTTCCAACCCAGACAATTCTATGATTCTATGATTTTGGGAAGGTGTATCTATATATTCCTCTAAGATTGTGTCATCTCACCAAGCAACTACACAAATATATAACTGAGATCACCATGATCATGCATGTTTGAAAAAGTTGCAGGGTAATACTGCAAGATGCTGCAGTGACAGAAAAAGGAACATTTTCCAGCCAGATTTGGCTCCAAACACTGTGAATTCTTTATAGACTGAGCTGCATTTCCCTGCTGGAGTGTAACTCATGTCAGGGGCTCCTGTAGCCTGCCTCAAGGAATTATTACTGCACTTAAAGCAAACTGGTTTGCAGGCACTGGGTGTTCAGTTTGGAAATAAACCCAAAGCTTGTTTGTCTTGCTTTGTTTTGTTTCAGTGCATAACATCCACTTGCTGTCTTTTCTTCCCCACCTATTTGAATAATTAATATTTTCCAAGCAAAGAGGTTTCGTTTGATTAAGTGTAAATATACTTCTATAAATTTGCATACCACAAAACACACAGAGAGAAAGATGAGAGAGAGAAAGAGAAGAGAAAATCAGGACAGCAGGCTCTGAGATTTGCATTTGTGGTGTTCTCAAGAGATCTTAGCTCTCAACTCATGCTTGGGAAGATCCAACCATCCAACAGAAGATTTTGTGGACAACATGGTCCAGCCCTACCCATTCTCTCCCCTGGCCTGGCCACAGCCAGTGCCAATCCTTGAGTTTTGGTGGATCCTATATTGGTGGGAGCTGTGGGTACCATAAGAAACTAAAGGACTGTATCAGCAGGTACCAGCAATGGGAAGCAATCCTTTTGGTGCAGGATGTGCTGGGATTTTTAGCTGGACTATGGGTAATATGTCCTTCCACTCAGCATTCTGAGCTATACCATGTGGAAGTTAAATTCTTTGTTTTGGTTTGGGGTTTTTTGGTGTTTGTTTTGGTTTTTTTGCTTAGGCAACTAAAATCTTGCTGTCCTATTCCCAAGAAAACAGTTCTTCCCACTGGAAAAGCCCAGACACCTCAGCTTTAATTCCTGGGATCTAACCACTTGGCTTCCCCCCCTCAAGCCATTTAATTGTTTCATACCATAACTCAGTAAAAAACATAAATTACAATAAAATCTTCAAAAGATTTAATATAGTGGCTTTGGAAGTTTCATCGATGGAGAACTTGGAAGCCCTTTGCCCTGTAGCTTCACTGAAACCCTCTGCACCTCAACAAATGGAAAACCAAACCTATGAAAGGATTTTCCATGGTTTAAACATCCTTTTACACAGCACTTAGCACCTACAAGCTTTGTGCTTTGTGTAAATGTCTCAGCTGTTGCCTGTATTGTTTAATCTGTATCTGAATTACCTACTTACCATCTGTTCCTTCAATGGACCCTCTGTAATAGATTATGTTTAGCACTAATTTAATGAAGAAAAATGGATGTGTAATTGTGTTCTCTAGCAAACTGTTGTCTCAGCTCTATCTTTAGTGTCATTTACAGCAGGTGGGAAATGGCACGGGAGTTTGGTGCCTCAGCAGCCAAAATGGGTCATACTTGGGTCTTCTGGAAGGTCACTTTCTGAACCTGCCAGGTTTACCCAGTGCAGTGCTGGGGTAAGCTGGTGCTATTTCCAATGCAAGAAAAAAATCTGGGGAATAGGGTGTATTGGAACTCCATGTAAATAATGCATTGCTAATAGTTTGGTTAAGCAGGATACACTTAAAATGAACCCATCTGTTCACCTGGAGGATTCTAATTGATAAATTCAAATTTATGGATAAGTTTAAAGCTGTTCACAGCCCAGTGAGTACAGAGAATCCAGGTCTCTGTTCAGCAAGCTAGATCAGATGGTGCTGAGACTGCTTGTGCCTGACTCTCCCATGTTATTACACACACCTTAGAAAACTGTACAACCCTATTCTCTTGGTAGACAATAATGTCAGGGAAAACAGAAGGTCACATTGTACCTGGAGCTGGATGTCACACGCCAGGATGCTCTGTGGTCCATCATGGAAAGTTCTTGTGCTTTCACCTTCCTGAAAACCTGCAGACTTCATCACACTCCCATGTTCTTCTGAGACACAGTTACAGTCATATCCCTCTGCAAACATCCTCCTCTGCTCAGTATCCTTTCCTCAGACATCCCACTCTGATGCTGTAGGACTTCAAGACTGGGCTGGAGAAAAAAAAAAACAAAACCAAGAATAATCAAACCCAAAATGCCATGAGTACATCAAAGAACCTTCTCCCATAGTCCCACCTATTGGTTATTCTGTTTAGCAGCTCTAGTTAAGCTCCTCAGAGACACCAGCTGTAGGATGGCCCCACAGCCCATTTCATGCTACTTACCTTAACAAAAGTGGTGCACAGATATAGGAAACACCAGCACAGATGAGTTCTTTCTACCCAAATTCCTTTTTTTACTTGGGTTCCTCCAGGATCTCTTTTCTTCATCCTCATCCCAGAGCACAGTTTCCATTTTACCACCTAACAAACATTAAGAGAGAGCCACCTCCCTTTTTCACAAATAATTTCTCGTTTTCTTTGTTGATTGAACACCTTTAATTAGGGGGCCCATGGGGAATAAAATGGATCAGAAAACCCATATTACACTGTTGTAATGACACGGGTCCTAAATATAGAACTAAGCCACTGATTAAGAGCAACCCTTTTTCTAGACTGAATGAAAATCTTGCTTCTTGCTCTCTTGTGGTTACTTATGCCACAAATCCAGGCTGATTTCAATATCTGAAACCTTGAAAAAGGTTTATCTCTGGCTAGTATTATTTCCAGGAATTAATGAGTCTCATCTTCTCCATGCAGTTGAGGAGTCAGCCCTAAGGTCATGTCCACCCCAGATATGAAGCCTTAGACATGAGATAAAAGGACCTGAACAGTGCCAGCTCAGGTACCCCCCAAAGTCTCTGGGTTGTTCAGTTATGTGTAAAGATTCCTGATGTGGTCAAGGGCTGTGCTGAATTGTGCCTGCCTGCTCCCAAATCAGGATTTATCACTGCTAGAACCTCCTCTGCTAAGCTCTTGATGCTCATCAGTTGCCCTGAGGGATGATTCCATTACATGCAGGCAAAATGCTGGAAAAACTGAGCTGACCATTATTTCATAAAAGAGGAATCCCATTTCAAGGAATGAAACTGGGTTCAATGTCACAGATCTTAATGGGCTCCCAGAGTTTTAATATGTGTTACATTCTACTTGGGAGGGCATGTGTTCTAGCTGAAAAGGATTAGCTCATCTCATTCTCCATCCAAAAAAAAATTCATTTCAAAACAGAATTCGGGGAGAACATTTACATCCAAAGTCAAAGTTGAACTCTTTTACAAAGCACTGCCTGGGATAAAGGATCCAAATAATTTCCCTGCCACTGTGTGACACATGCAAGGAGCTGGGAGCCTCAGGAAAAACTTTCTTCTGACATGCATGTCCCATGCACTGGGATGAAATGCTGGATTTTTATCATCATGTTCAAGGCTGAGCAGAGCAATCACTAGTAACGCCCTTGCCAGGCTTTTTTCTGGGTGTTTAGGTAAAAGTCTGTTAGTTTTACGCTATGAATCCTCACTGAAATATTAAAATACAGAAATGCCATGTTAAAAACCACTCATAAATCTCTCACTTTTGTGACAATATAGCATGGAGAGGACAAAATTGCACTGGTCAGTCAGTATTTTCAAGAGATGGCATTTAATAACAATTTTCAGTTTGAAATATTTGTCTTCAGAAGGGTTTACCAACCAAGATGCTAAGGACTTGAATAGCCACATTGTCATCTAATAAATCAAGCTTTTTGTATCAAATGGGACACCCCAAAACTCATGAACCCTGAATCTGTGGTGCTTCCAGAGACTTCTAGCTTAGCAGGACAGTCCCAAGTCCTTTGAAGGCCACCAGGTCACTGTGAGAAGGCAAAGCCTGATTCATTCATTGCTTTGAAATTTCTTCCGTGCCTCATAGAGAACATACAAACAAAAAGAAAGTAAAAACATACAAATGAATCTTCCAAGAAAGTGTTGCAATGAAAGAAAATGGCAAAGAATTTCCTTTGTTTGGGATAGTAAAGACAAAGAAAATCTCTACAAACAAACTTGTAGTAACGAGATGAGCGAAGTTCACAGCGAAGGTCATGAGATCATCAACCATTCATTCCCTTTTGGGAGGGATTACTGGAAGAAATTTCCCATAACCCTGGTGAAGTCTGTTGTATTCCAGAGTTTGGTGAGGTCCCCAGGGTCAAAACACCCCCCCACACACACACTGTACCTGCTTGGTGAGGCTTCTTCAGGAGGCTCCGGATGGGGAGCTGTAATTTATCAGGTAGCTGGGAAGCCTCTGTTATGTTAGAGCTTGGTCATGCAGAATGGAGACTGCCATCTCCAGGTCTTTAACACAACCACATCTCTGGTTCTGGCCACTGTTGTGGGGGTCACTGTCCCCTTTTTGAGGTGCCCACCCTCTCATCTCAGCAGGAGCTTCAGCTCTGAAGGTCAAGTCCACCTGGGAGCTTATGCACAACATCCTCAACTTCACAGCTTTAACTTTGGTACTTTTCCCAAGAGTACACAATTATTAAACCCTCTTACTCTTGAATTTGCCCTAGCAGGACCAAAAGTTAGTTTTTAATCAACCTTTTCTCTGTGACAAGCAGAGCTGATATCTATATGAATGAGGGATGTGAAAAGGAAGCCCTGGAAGCCACCAGCCCCTGCTCCAATGCCAGTGCTGGCACTCTTGGCTTTTAAAATGCAGAGGATGTTTTCCCCCCATGAAACACCTGCAGAGAAAGAATTACTCACTTTTATTCTATATCTATTTGTTTAGCAGAAAAACTTGACTTTGAAAATGCAAAAAAAAAAAAAGACATTCAAACAAAACCTGACTTTGAAAAAGACTTCCAGTGCTATCTGTGCAAATATCAAGACATTTTCTATACAAATATTATCTAAGCAAGGAAAAAAAAAGCATTTTTCTAGACAAATATTATCTGTTATTAATTTTATTCATTTTCTTCACATATTTAATTGGGAGTGCTTTGCTTTTTCCAGCCATTTCAAGTCATGCTGCTATGAGCACTAACACCCTCTTTCTTTTTTATAATTGGTATTTCATTACAGCATTCTGAAACTGTAGACTGTAAACCATGGCAAATGGTAAAAGAGTCTTCTCTCCTTCTTCCTCTCCTTTTTTCCCTTCTTTTTCCTTTCCTTTTTCCTTGATTTTTTAAACTCAATTAGGGAAGACCCAAAGAAGTGGCAAGAGCCAGCTAAAAAGAAACCCCAACACTATTAAATGGAGAGTGCACTTTAAACATGAAGCTTTTAAAATCTTCATATTTCATTATAGAAAATAAAGTGTTTGAATTCTTACTTTCTTACCTGCTTTGTTTTCCATTTCAAAATCACAGCTGTCACTGTGTTCTTTCCCTTGATTTTCCATGGAAGGGACTGGTACCAGAGGCATTGTGAGCACTTGCTCCTGGACAGAAGAGATGGGAATAAGAAGCTGTATAAAAAGCTGCTTTAGAAACAGTATCTAAAGGTTAACTTCAAATCCTGAGCCTGCAAGCCAAGAACATGGATGCTTTTTGAACACAGTAGAAACATCTAATTTTAACAGATGAAATAACTGGAACTAAGCGTGTAATAAAGGCACAACTCAACATAAATACAGCAGAGAATGTCCAACAGAGATTACCTAATGAGCATTACAGGGCCTTCTTTAGTTACAAATGAAAACAAAAAACTCCTAACATCAGGCATTAGGAACAGGACCTCAGGAAATGCACAAATGCAAATTTCAAACATCAATCTCCTGTGTAGAAAATTTAATCTTTTCTTTACTAGCAATGATGCTACCAGGCACTTTTCATACATGGAGTCTCCAGAACTCCTGCAGCCCAGTTTTTCACTGCCCTGAAAGCAAGTGAAGACAGCCATGAGAGTACTTCCAGATGTTAAGTCCAGCCAGTGCATTTTCAAGGGTTTCTTTTTAAACCCATTTATAGAACTTTGGAAAGAGCACAGGGTATCATGTTATTAAAAGGTAGGGAGGAGCATTTTATTTTTACAACAAATTAAAGACATGACTTAGCTTTCCACAATCACTATTAACATCTGTGATCCAAAAAGGAAATAGCTCTAGGTAACTATAACTAAATATCTTCTGACCATTATATTAATGGATTTGCACCAAAGAACGTTCCTAAAATTGGATGTAGCAAGTTGTAAGGCTATCAAACTTTCAGCTGGTGTTATTGTGAAGTTCACAGCATTTATAACTATTTAACAGCCGTGTTCAGTGCAATAAAATTTGTGATCCTTTAAGGATTAATTCCCAAACAAGCATTTGAAATTGACTGCTCCAAAGTGATGCATGAGCAGGGGCAGCTCTGGGCAGCTGTAGGGACACCTGCTAAGACCTCCCAACCAAAGCAGGAGAAGCAGGCTGTGTGTCCTCTTCTGATGCTTCACACAGCATTTAATGTCTCAAGAAGAAAGGAAAAATACTGATAAACAAGAAGAAGGGAGAGAAGACTGTTAGGAATACTCACACATTAAAAGAGGAGTATTGCCATTTAAGACAAAGTTCAATTAATTATTTTACATTTGGACTGAATTGGATGAGAATTGAAAAGAATGATCAGAATATTTAACAATTCACACAGTCTGCATCTTACATGAAGAGGCTGTCAATGGGCCAAGTCAGTTGGGGAGCCTTGAGCCTGTCTCCTTCTGATTAACTTCTGTCTTTTGTGCAAACATGAACTCACTCCTGACATGTCCTGTCCTTGCTAACACCAGTCATGGCACAGATTAGGGGAACATGAAACAGATTTAACATACTTAAGTCTACTAAGGATTGTAGGTGTGCAGGCAACAGCAATGTGCCTGCCAAAGGCAACAAAACAGGGAAAATATTAGAGAAAACAAACCCCTGCCTGCTTAGTTACACAGCACCATAATCCTACAGGGTGACAAAGAACCCCTATGGCAACTGGGAAGTGAGCACTGATCCCTCTGTGAGATGTCTCCATGGAATGATCCTGGTTATTCAAATCAGGTTCTGCTCCATGAACCTGGTGACTGTATGACAAAGTCATTTGCAGGTCTTAATCTATAAATTACTCTTGTGAGGTGATGAAAGGAGCTGCACTGTTAGGACACATCTTAGTTCTGCTCTACAGAAGCAAAAGTTAGTGTAGGTTTCTATGGTGAGGTCTGTAAATTATAGTTTCAAAAGCTTTGAACATTGCAGGTTGAAGATGCAGCTGAAAATAAACTTTGCCCATGACAACTAAAAAAAAATAAATAAAAATCCCCAGCTGGCATCCCATCAAATTACAAATCTAATCTGACAGTTCTTGGGGTTTTCATACACCTCCAGCACTGCCTTTGTGGAAGAGACAAGAGTTCCCCCTGAAAATTCACATTATTTGGGACCTTTAGGGATCTCTGAAACAAACCAGAAGACAAGGGTGGAAATCTAGTTTTTAATAACTCTGAAAAAAACTTAACTTATGCTGCAGAAAAATAACAACATCTGCTCTTGCCTTCCAGGTGCTTGAAGCAACATTGATGCTCAGCTTCAGGGGTTGAGAGAAGAAGTTTTATTTGCTTATTGCAGTTGGATACAGATTAAGGATTCCAAAACCTGCATGAAAACACAGAGGAGAGGGGAAATAAAAACTTTAATGGAATGAAAATCAGTCAGACCATCTTTGTAGCCTTCTTATCAAACAAAAGAGCAGACATGTAATCCCAGTGGGTTTTTAAAAAGCACATTATTAGCAGAGGGAAATTTTCAGAACTAACATGGTTTACAAGATAGAGCCCAAGGAGCTTTATTATATATTTCTTATATATATAAGGGCAGATGGTGCTGGGAAGGGCACTACAGGACTATTATTCCATACCAAAAGTTGCAAATTCAATCCATTCCTTTCATATTAGTTTTAATGAAAAGCATTTTATCACCTATTTTCCACTTGAAAGAGTGGCATCTGGTCAGTAACCATCACCTCTAAATACATGAATAGTCTCTATACTGGAAAGCTTTTATTTAGTGTGAGTGAAATCCTTCAGCTGAGACAGAAGAACCCTTTTGGACTCAGAAAGGTTTTTTTCTCATCAGTGTGGTGGGAATTTGGTGTCTGACTCCCTTAAACAATCTCATCCTGAAATGAACTCAGATAGATACCAATTTAAGAGCACCCAAATATACCACAGGATGGAAATCCTTTAAGATCACAGCATGGACAGGGGCAGATGAAGCAGAGGGACCATCAGCAGAAGCAGCCAAGGACATGGGTACCAAAGTCTTGCATTTATACAGTGCTTTAAGAGCAGTTTTGCACCACAAAGTGGTGCACAAAGAAAGGCTGTGTGCTTTCCTTCTGCAGAGAGGAAAAATAGCTCTGGAATTAAATAGATGGGCTTAGGCTTGTTGCCACAGTAAATCTCTCCTAAATCCTTTCACCCCACTCCAAGGGTGGGAGTGGGAGGTGCAGGACACAGCAGGGTTAGCCAAGACTTCCATTTCTCCCAGGAGAACTGGGATTGCTTCAGCTGCTAAGACAAGGAGCACAGATTTATGCAGCATGTTTGGAATAGCACTTGTGTTAAGTAATATTACTCCAATTTTATATATATATTTTTTTTTTTCTCTTGCATATATGACATGGCTGTACCATTTCAGGAGTAAGGAAAAAAAACCACCACACTTGGAATTATTTAAGATAATTTTAGACAAATTTTCTGCACAGTGGATGGTGCTGCTCCACAGAAGTCCCAGGGAATTAGTTGTGTCTAAGGATCCTGGCTGATCTCTTCTCTTCTTGTTGGCCCTTGTGATAACCACACCAGGTACTTCCTAATGTTACACTGCATCCAGAAAGGAGTAGATGGAAATTTCCTGATTTACACCAGCTGTGAACTCCTGCAGGCATTTAGGGGAAATATCATGTGCTCCTTGGAGTAGAAAAAAATAAACCCAGCACTGAAATTAATCTCAGTGTTTTTCAGGTAGCCTGTGTGTACTCAGGGTAATCTGATGTCCTGTTGCTCTTTGCAGTTTTAAGGCATTAACAGGTGACTTCAAGGACAAAAAGTCCCTTCTGTTCAAGAAAAATCACGGGTATCCAGCTAGTGTGTTTTCCCTAGAAATGTTCTTAGAATAATGAATGAAGTGGTGCAGAATCTGGAGGTGAATTCCAATGACAAAGCTGTAGCTGTCTTTATGAAAGTCAGGTTATTTATATCAAGTTTAATACAGCCACGGTTTCAATCCCTGTTATTTTAACTTATTTATTTAAAAATTAAAGAATGCTTTAGGTTGCCTGCCAGCTGTATCACAGCCACCCAGCCTATCGTGCAGGAGATCAGACATTTAAAATCAGTGCATGACAAAGTGTAGGGAAAAGAAATATTCCCACAAATGCAAACATTATGAGGGAAGTGCTTTAGATGTTGTAAGCCACAGAGTCAGCTGCCTGTTTTAACTGAGATATTCACTTCTCTCTCCATGTTTATAAATAACATTATAGAGGGTGTGTTATATGCTCTGAACTACCCCAAGAACATATTTTTAATATTCCACAATTCAGATATTCCTTTACATATGGTGAGAGGATATAATGTTAACATTCAGACTTGGAAGCCACTAACCCCCAGATTGTCCCAATGGAAATAATTATGATGAAAGCAAAGCAAGAGCAAAAGCAGCTTCCAGAATCCTGGGTGACACAAGAAGTCACTGAGCTCCACCATACACCAAAGCAATAACATTCACCTTATTGGCTTCATTTGCTCAGGAAGGTTTCTGGTGTCATAAATGAACTCATGCCTTGGTTTCCATGAGAGGTTGGTTGGGTTTTAGTTTAATACTGCTGGGGCTGATCAGAAGAGAGAAAAAAATTAGAGAATCAGTAGCCACAATGCAAGAAGGTGATGGAAAAGGCAAGTTTCAACTACAACATTGGTGACTGTGGTCATGAGATAAATGCACCCAGGCTAAATCCAGACATGCTGATTTAAAACAGGGGAAGAGTGGAGACATAAAACAAGGTGAAAAAATATAAAACAGGGGAAGAGTGGACACATAAGACAGGTGAAAAAACCCATAAAACAGGGGAAGATTGGATACAAGGCTGAGGTCTGTCTAGAAACATCATTATACCAAGGTGAGCAAACCTGAGGAGAGCAGATCAGCAGGGGTTTATGGAGCCAACCAGCAGAAGCAGCTTGATCCTCAGGCTCCTTTTTCCATCCCCAGCATAAATTTCTGCTGTGAAGCACAGGGACCAGTTCCTCATGAAGGAGGCAGCAACAGGGTGTCCTGGTAAGAGATCCCAAGGTGTGAGCAAACTCAAGTAAAAGGAGGAGTCTGCAGATGGAGTCATGGCTCTGAAAAAAAACCTGGATAAAAATTGGAAAAAAGTTTTGGGAATGACACCTGATTTTCAGTGTTAAGAAAGGTGGGAAAGCCCTGCTGTGTTGTGGAATGAGAGAAATCTGATCATGAGAAGGCAAGAGAGTATCTAGTGGGATCAGAGGAAAAGGAAGACTCTTCCAAAGAAGGAGGACTGTTTGAGAACTTACATTTTGAAGTTGTTTATGGGATAGCAGATGCTCAGCACTCAAACACTTTCTGTCCTAATCTGAGTAGCTCCAGGAGGGAAGGAACCTGGTGATGATCTCTGAATGGGCTGTCAAGGTGTCTTCTGCCATCATCATCTCAAAAATGGATTCAGCTGCCAGTCTGAAGGGTTGTTGGGCTGTAGGAAAACACAGAGAAGCTAATTTTAAGTGATATCTTTAATTTAGTTAATGTTGTTATGGGTTGGAGGGTTATAATTGAAAGATGATTTTGTCTCGTGTGGTCAATAAATGATACACACCTTTTGCTTCTGAAAACACTCTTTTTCATTAAAAAGAAATTCATGAAATCTAACAGTACAGAGATGTTCTAGATCATGTAGTCTCTTTCTGTGGAGTTTTATTCTTTATATTTTCAATGTAATACCAAAAAACAAACCAAACCAAAAACAAACTCAAAAAAAGCCAAAATCTGTCCCTCGGTTCCATTTTCTCTTTTGAGAAACATCTAATGCAAAGTGAACCCTTTTATTTTTTAGTTTCTCTTCCTGACTCTGATCTCCTTACAGAAGACAGAATGATTACTCTCCCGTTCTTATTAACAGAGATTCTCTTTGTTTCACTAATGTCTCCCTTTTACTATTTATGCCCATTTTAGGCTTCTAAACAAATATCAGCACATCACATAAATTAAGACAATTGAACAGGGGGTAGCACTTAGCCCTGGTGTAAAGGATGAATTCAGCACAATGACATCAAACAGGGAAACTTGGAGAAGCAGTAGGTGATCATAGCCTCTTAATTTACAAGAAGTATTAGAGAGTAAAGGCATGAAAAGAGCACACAGAAGAGAATAGGTGCTCTTCACCATAGAATAATCATGCAGTGCAAGACAAGGACATCCTCTGCCAACCCATCATCTCCAAGCCCTCACCTCTAGCTACAGGGATCCTAAAAATCTCTGAGGTTTTAAAATCTTTTGCTCTACTACACAGTAACAAGAGATTTAGCCCTTCCCAATAAATCACAGGTCAGCCTGCCCCTTCTGTTCCCCTCTTCCTCTCCCTATATTATTAACTTCAGCTCCATGGGACATCACCATACTCAACACCAAGGACTTGCAGCCTGTGCTCCATCCCCTGCAGAGCTGACAGAGGTGGGATGAAAGCTCTGCATTGCCCGTGGTGTGCCCTCAGGATTTTCCTCTCCATGGTTCAAGCTGGAACCAGTGATCCATGGGATCCAGCCTGACCTCTTTCCAACCTGTCTTAGCAGCTCCTCTGGTTGGATGACTCCTCTGACATTTCTTGATTTAAATAGCTAGCACACAGCCAGACTGATTGACCTTTCCACTTCCAAAAAGGTTAAACATGAATGAAGGAAGCCTGGGATATTTTGAAATACCTGGGATATTTTGTAACACACCAGAACATGAGGAAAACCACCAGGGATTTGAGATTATCAACGCAGTGCTTGCTCCATTCAAGGATTTCAAAAGAACCCATCACAAGAACTGTTCCAAAAAACAGCCACAGCTGTATCCCTGAGAAGACATAAATACATATCCACCTTGGAGATAAAAGGCATGTCCTGAAACCACCCAAAGAATCTTGTAGGTCCTGTACATAGAGAATCATTAAGGTTGGAAAAGACCTCTAAGCTCATCAGCTCCAGCCCCCAACCCAACCCCATCATGTCCTGAAGTGCCACCTCGACACAGGTTTTTGAACACCTCCAGGGGTTGTGACTCCACCACTTCCCTGGGCAGCCTCTTCCAATGCTTGACCACTCTTTCAGAAAACATTTTTTTCTTAATATCCACTCTAAGCCTCTCCAGGCTCAACTCGAGGCTGTTTCCACCATCTTGACTACTCTGTGGCTGTAGCTGACTCCAATCTAAAAATAATATTTCATGTGAGAAAATCAGCAGTGTCACAAAAATTCTTTGCCTTGACCAGAAATGAAGATTATTACTTTAAATCTGACAATCTATTAAATTGTATTAAAACCACTTTTCTATTAATTGCAAGGGGTCAGTCTTATTTTTGTTATTTTTTTTTTTATTTTATTTTTTTATTTTGGGTTGTCCTTAACAAAGATTCTGGGATTACTTCAAATAACAAAGGAAAATGGATTTTTCCATCTATTCATTTCATCCATCACTTTTCACCAGCACATTCAGACCACTGAAATGTTTTGCTTGACCACATCAAATTCATGCATCCTGATAAACTACTGCAAATATCTTACTCTTGTCTCAGCATGCCTGAAACAGAGGATGTAAAAATATCCTTAAGAGAGGGGAAAATCACAGCAAGAGGAAAAACAAAAAAATAAAAGGCGGGGGTGGGGGGAGAGGTAGAAATTACATATTAGAAATGAAAAATGCTACCAAGAAGATATATATTTTTGCTTGGCATAAATAAGAGGCTGCATTTCATTGCCAAAGTAAAGACAGATTACTTTTCAGAGTTATGCAAACCTCAAAGTTTTGCCTGGAGGAGATCCTGAAAGAGAATTTGAGGAAGGTTCATTCCAATTCCTGCTATTTGATCCACAAAGGAGAAATACTTCTGGCACTGGCTCTGCACGTCCTGGGATGCTATTTGCCTGTCACCCCTGCAAGAAAAGAAGAATTGCTGGTAGGAAACAAGGCAAGTGGTCTCCAAGCATGACTTCCAACAAGCCCCAGACAGAAGTTATCAGGAAACTACACGTACACCAAACAGAATTCAAAATCTCCTGTGAACTCAGTTGGTTACTTCACATCAGTGCCACTGGCATCTTCAGATTTTTTTTTTATTTTTTAAATTTTTTTAGTATTTCAGCTCCAGTTATGGATTCAGGACCCTTTCCTGCATTTGATCAACTAAAAAAAAAATCCAACAATTTCTGTGCAAAGAGCTAGAAATGACCTTTCCTTCTGTAGCTGCAGGGTTTTTTGTGCCAGCATGGGAGGCTTTTGACAGCAATGGGACATGTTTTGTTTCTTTGGCATTCCAGGACTTGACTGTGTGACACCATGAAAGATGGAAAAGATGCTCCTGGCACTTACATATTTGTCTCATGCTGGGACTTGCCAGCAGGAGCAGAACAGAACCTGAGCCTGCAGGGACAGACTGTATTAATGGTCCATTAATCCAAAAAAAAAAGAGTTAGCAGTTACCTGTCAGACAAAAAGAATTTGGAAAACATTTTAAGTAGCTGCTCTGCTTATCAATAGCATAACGAGCCCAAATCTGCCCATTTTCTGCTGTCTTCTAAACCAAAGCCCTGCACTTGGAGCAGCAGAGCAGATGTTCAACTTTCAGCATTGGCTTAACATAACATTAAGTTCTTCAGCAAAACAGTGTTTCCCCAGAGCACTGTCCCCTCCAACTCTTTCTTCTCCTTGACATCCTGGATCACTGCTGTGTCACTGCCTGCAATTTGAGAACAATCTGCTGAATGTAAAGAGACAAAGAAATTGTTTAATCCTCTTATTTCCTTTTCATCATGCTTTTAGAATAATTAAGCTTCTCTGCCTCGCCTTTGTTGTGGCATACAGCACAGACTGGAACACTGGAACGTTGCCTAGAGTCACATCATCCCAGGAAAAGATCCCAAGAAGAGATCCTTTACTGCTGGGACATGCAATCCTCCTCTGTCATCACAGCCTGCAAATTGAGGAGTGTTTTACAGGACATGGATGTGTAACACTGCACACCTTTCTGCAATACAACACAAGTAGAAAGACAGCCTGAGAAAGGAAACTTTAAGAAAGAAAATCCCCTGACTCCTGTAGGACTGTGAAAACATCTGAGCAAATCACAATATGTGAGCTGAACCCATGTCCTGGAATGGGAGACAGAAGTATACTCTGTTTTTAACTCTTCTTTCTTACAATGAAATACCCATTTAGAGCTGTATGTGACTTTTCCCTGTGAAAGAAACCCATGGAAGAACACTTCCAATGGTTAATCATTTCATAGAATCATTTATCATAGAATGGTTTGGGTTGGAAAGGATCTTAAAGACCATTTCCAACTCCTCTGCCATGGGCAGGGACACCTCCCACCAACCCAGGTTGCTCCAACCCCATCCAACCTGGGCTGAGACACTGCCAGGGATGGGGCAGCCACCCCTGGGCAACCTGGGCCAGGAGCTCACCATCCTCAT